>NW_020230482.1:31142-779391 GCF_003227715.2 Harpegnathos saltator
AGTCAACTTCGATCGAATACTATCGTACACGTTCATCGGTTTGCTCTGATGCGCCACGCCGATCTACGGTGACAATTGCGACACAGTGCTCCCGGCTTCGACGAAGAGGAGCGCTGTAGATGCGAGCGCGGTACCTTTGACGAAACGTTCTCGAGCTCATTGGTACACGGACGTGGACGAAACGTGATGCCTTCCACCACCGAATGTGCTCTTGAGCGATCTGGGTCTAACGGACGACGATCACGTGTGGACGAATCAAGGCGGCGGTCGCATCGAACGAGCCACTCCCGCGGACTTTCACGCACGGGTGGCGACAATTCGCACACTGCGCGCGACGACCGTCGGCAGACGCGTCGTGACACAAAGGTGGCTGCTGCGGTGGTAACGCCGGAACAATGGCAACATCGTCGCGAAAAAATGCTGCGGCGCAACGATGCAGCACCTGGTCGTTCGCTGAGGACCGATGCACGTGCCTCAGCCCGCAAAATGATACAGATGAACGACCACGCGATCGTTGTCGAAAAACATACGGTGAAAACGACGACAACACGTGTTCGTCGCGACGCCACCAATATCAGTTCTCAGTCGAACAATTGGCACAAACCTGTGGTGGGAATACGGCTGCATGATGACGATTATGCGAATAGGCGGCGGCGCGCGGCGGCGGCAGCGACGATGACGATCGCAGGTTGCTGGATTTCGATCAATTGTACGAAGAGATCCGCGGCAATATGCTGCGCGGCTCGGTCATCAACGCTGACATACTGAATACATTGTCTGCAGAGGTGCGAAACATTTGATTTCGATCACCATGGAGACTTTTGTGCGCAAAATGCTCAAGCTAGGTTTCAATCGAGCGCTTCGCTTCGTAGGACCAACGTCTATCAGGTGTTGTCTCGCGCCAGTTGTTAGCGCTAGCAGTGCGCGAAAGCACGGCACGTATGCTGTCATTTGCGCTGTCTCGCATCACCACGCGATTGCTTCTTGCATTGGGTACCACAGCTAGCGGCATCGGCGTGGTGATTGGCCTGACTGAACTAGTGACCATTCTGCTCGACATTATGCTCATATTCGGCTGGGATCCGGGGAATTACAAAGTCGGAATTTGACAACGCGTCACGATGACATAGCGATCGGCTGGCTGCGAGAGCGCGAGCGTTGCAACGTGCCGCGTTACGATCCGTATCTGCTGTTGGCACTCTTCTTGCGCGATCGCGAAAGTCCGATGGCCGAAGGCAACGAGGAAGACGCATCTGCGAGCACGACACCGCGACCGGACGAGCGATTTTTGATTCTCGATCAAACGGACACTCCATGGTACTTTGCCCAATTTCGCGACGCTGTAGATGGCATGATCAGGGACAATCGTGGTCTCAAACGCCAAATCGGCGCCACTGCTCTCGCAGGTGGCGGCGAACAACAATCAGCAGCGACAACATCGCCGATAATGCAAACATTGGACGATAGGTCTCGCGAAAAACTGCATTCACGAGTACCCCGCTTTCATCTCGGTGGAGCGCACGTCGAACGTGAGAATGAACACTATGACGAGGCCAGCCGTACTCGTTACAAACGTAGCAATGACGGCGGCCAGATCGAGAAAGAGGATCCATTGAAGCGCAGCAGACCAATCGTGTCGGATAACCCGATGGTCTGCTCAATGCTCTGGAGCTTGCATTACTTTGCCAACAGGCGTTACAATTCGTTAGGACAGCGCGTCAATACGGATGACGACGTATTGAACGTGAACGACGCTACGGTGGAGCGCGCGGTGCGAGACAACGAATTGGCCGCGTTACTGGCCAGCGCATATACAGCCGACGTGTTACCGCGCAATAGCGTGTTGGGTGCAGCACGGCGCAACGTAACATCCAAATGCACAGATCTCGCGGTAAACACGGCCACTATATGTGGCGGTGTCGTCATTTCCGCAGCATATCTCGCGATGGCACTCGTGAGCAATGGCGGCGGCGGCGGCGCGGCGGGGGGCAGCGTATCATCTTGCGTTATTGCTTCTCGCAATAATGGTCATATTGTTGCCTCTCGCCATGTTTACCTTGTCGTAGATTCGTAATGGCTCGAAAGCATACGTACGGCAACGATCGACAAGGTGGCACTTCGGCCGCCGATGTGATGATTTGGATCGATTGTGCGATGCCATATGCGATTTTGTACTGAACAGTGTGCATGATACCGGCGACGACGCACCCGTTGATGATGAGTCAGCTACTGCCATCTCTAACTCGTGGCTAAGCTGCATTCTCGAGTCCGCTCGTTTCCGTTTGATCAATTACATGCGATCGAAGTTGCGAGTAGTATGCGACGTCTAGTGCTTTAGAAAAACGCGGGGCAAAGGCAACAACGCGTACGAAAGAACGCGTATGATTGCAATGTGTACCGAGTTGCGCGAAGGCGCGAAGAGGAAAACATTTTCAGTAACCTGAAAACGCTGCAACACACTCTTGCGTATGAGGCGTTCGAATTCGTTCTGGGTGTCATTGTTGTAGTTCTATTCTTACGGTATTTGAACAGCGGTTGACGCGTGAGGCACGAAATGACCGCCGCGGCAACTACATGCGCGTTTCAACTATGCGATACACAATGTTTGACTTGTTCTCGAAAACGAGCAGAGAAAACGATGGCTACCGAGGTAGCAATAACGCAGGTTGATATTTCACACGTCTCGGTCGTTCGCTCGTTCGCACAGGACAAATGTTACGTCGCAGGACATCAGCGAAGCGATTGCACAACGACGTGCGTAACTCGAGCGACGATGATGACGACGACGACGACGACGACGACGCGCAGGTAGTAACCAGTGAAGAAACGGACGATCCACGACGAGACACAATGATGTTCATAGCCAACAATCGACGCCTGTTTACCATCGGAGGATCACACTCGGTGATACGAGTGTACAGGGCATTGCATCGAAGAATCTACAGCGAAGCTTGGTACGGTGGTTGTGAACGCAAATGCTCCTATCGCGACGGTCGACACAAACATGTGACACTCGGCGTGGCCACATATCCACACAGATCCGAATCAGTCGCTCTCACCCGGTACGGTTTCGCTCAGCGCGTATTACGCAACGACGGTGACGGCGGCGGCGGCGGCGGCGGCGGCTGTGAATTGAACGACGAAGACGTTTCGATTACCGCGCGCACCACCTATAGTCGCGGAGTACATGACTCTCGTATTCGCAAAGAACGCATCTCGGCACGTCTGTGGCCTGAAGACGACGACAATTTGTTATCGTTATCGACGTCATCTGCAGAGCAACCGTTCGCACCGATCTGGCGATGCGACGTAAGCGTGATCTTTGCACCGACGGCTGGGCTCGGTATTGACGAGTGACCTGTCAAACTGCTGGATTATCGATTCGAGAGTGCACGCGAGGCGTGGGCGCTCGTGTCCAGTCTCGTGAGATGGTGTGAACGCGTGTATCGCGAGACTGGACTGTACCCGGTACGACGAAGCGTATGGGATTTGTTGTTACGCCGAGAGAGTGACGGCAGATTGAACGCCGCCGCTGCCGCGACTATGACGACAACTGGAATAACCGTCGTATCTTCGTGCGGCCTCGTGAACGTGGGAGACGACGGCATACGTGCACACTTTGCGTGTACTCATGCTCATGGTGTATGTGAGTTGCTCTTACGGTGCGATGGTCCGTACTGCATCGATCAACGATCGCGTGTCCAATCGGTCTCACGCCTATCTATTTCCATCTAAAACGTCTGGAATTTATCACGCCTTTTTTCATACGTCAGTACTGCCACATCGACTCATTTGCGCGCAAACTGGAAGTCGCCGACGCGGCGATGTCGTCGCTATTGGGCGACTTCGTACCACACAGCGGCAATTGAATCGTCATCATCTCCGCCGCAGCCGTATCGTCGACACTACGACGGACTACGACGTCAGCGGCGGTTATTACGGCGGTAGATATCCAACAGCGCGTCACTGGTTGGACGACTTTATGAATCTGTGCGAAAAGGCTTGCGAAAAGTACCAGTTGTTACTCCCCTCGGAGCATGATCGGCGCGACGGCGACGACGATCAGGACTGTGTGCGACCACAGTGCGATTCGAACGCGCGGCACTTCAGATGATGAACGGTTCGAATATCTGACATACTTGCGCGATTCGTATCCGCAAACGCGATACACTTTACGCCAATGGAACGCTTTGTATGAACGTTACTCGTGCGAGTTATGTCAGGACGCAATCGTCGCGTTCACCGATGGTGACGTCGCAGTCTCGCTGGTGTGCGAGCTCACGAGCTCTCTCGCATCCTCGTTACCGGTTGATACAATGCATGCGTCAATATCTCAATGTCGATCAACAATAACGACACCGAGAACCGACGCAAAGATGACCTGGCTGATAATAACCGCGCGGCGGCGGCAGCGGCGTTCGATTATCTATGCACGTGTATAACTTCCTACCACTTGTGATAGGCACGAATCTCGATCGGGCTATACGGACGACGATACTGCAGGCTCTCATCACTATCGACATCACCGACGACGCGGCGGGCGGCGGCGGCGGCGCAGTGATGGAGAAGACACGATGACAGGTCGTTGTCCTTCAAACAACGAAACAGAATTGGTCTCTGGCCACGACCCGAGTCCGAGTATCTCGGTCGCGTGTTTGCATTCGGCAACTTTTGGTTGTTCAATAGCTTCATCCAGCACCGACGCGCGCCAGGGACACCGGTATCGTGAACACACAAATTCAATCAACACCACAGTGCGCCTGTACGTGTACGATCGCACGGAAAAGGGCCACATGTTGTATTTGGGTAAATCAGGCGAACTCCGAATGCGAGATAAGCGAAAGCGCGAAGTTGAACTGATTGACGCGCGTGGCGAATACGTTCTTGACCGCGATGAAGCGAACAATACATCTGCCATTGCAACTGCTGCGGTAGTAGGCGATTTTGCTCGAGATGCATTGCAACCGCCGTTCGACCGGCTGTCGCCGAGTTCATTCTTTCGTAATTGTCGCGAGTACATGTTGCGCGGCATCGGCAAAACAACCGCGATCAATGGCAGGAAGAGCACGATTTTTCGCAACACGGCCATCGAGGGATGCGACATCGATCATCTGTGCAACAAGCGCGTCTCGAACGCACCGGCGGCTCTACACGGCGCTCATGACCGAATTTGAACCACCGTACGTGCGGCGGTCGAGTCGTCGCTGTCATCTTCGAACGAGGATGAGAAACAGCAGCAGCAACAGTCGCCATCACGAAATAGTGGCCGATTGTCAAGTCGCGTTCGTTACATAGTGGCGCAATACGCCTCAATGGCCCAGCGGGCCAATCTGTTGCCCTTCATCAGTCGCAAGACACACATCAAACACGATTGGTGCGAATCGATGAAGCGACTGATGAAGATGAGATTCGCACTAATCGGCTCGTACGGTACGTTTCGCGCGCACCGGATCTCTTGCCCGACCACATCGGCCTCGGCAAGCGTGAGCGGCACGCTTGTAGACGACGGCGACAATGAGTTGATCTTTCACTTTCGCGCTCCGGACGCTCCCTTTGAATGCGCCAAAGTGACGCAACCATTCTATGCGCAAAGACTCACAGCGATCCTGAGTACAATCACGAGATGATCAAGCGAATGCGAGTCGTCCAATCTCAATGCGATGACGTGTCTGCGCATGCTTCGCGGTTTTGATCGATTTCTCAGCTATTTCAACGTGGGGAACATCGGGAACGCCGGACGAGTCATGAATCGGGTTCACTCGATGTGTGAGTCATATATCATTAACGAGGCTGCTGCTGTTCAGCGCACGGTCAAGTGGATGCGCGAATACGCTCTGCGCAGATATCATCGCTGCGTACATGCATCCCTGCAGCAATATCAGGTGCCGTATGTAATGCTCGCTGTCAACGAGATGCCGATCGTTCGACTCGACAACATGACTATTCTCAACAGCGAGGACGACGACGACGACGACGACGATAACAACTCGAGCTTCAACCTGTGGGAATTTGCTTTGGCTGTCAAGTATCGCGGAACCCGGAGCGGACTGTGGTTGTAACCGAATTGAGTGGCGACCCCGGCGACGACGGCCGAAATGTCGATTTTTATGTAAATGTACGTCTTTGAACGGCGTGCCGTTGTGTGTCGGCATAGTCGTTGCGATGACGATGAACCTTCGAACAACGAAACAACAACGACGACAACGACGACAACGACGACGAAGACGGTCGCTCGTTATTGTTCTTCGTGCCGCGAGTTCGTGCCGATTGAAACGTCGTTGAGCGTCTCCGTGTCCAAGGAAACACAGATCAACGCGTGGAATGAGACGACAACAGGAGGTGTTTGGTTGCGATCGTCGTCCGTGCTACCACGTTCGTCGCGCGCATTCCTGGTTCGGTCGGCATGAACTGTCCCTCTATCGCGACTGGATCAACGGCAACAACGGCGGCTTTCCATCGAGACCACAGTTCACGAGATTGCGTGCCACGGTATCGATAGGCGCGTATCCATACGTGACGGAGATAGCAAATGTATCGTGGGAATTAATGCGCATAGACGAGCGCTCGAAACGATACGCAACTGCGACGTAAACTACGAGACAGACTGTTGGCCTCGGGGTTATTTCGACCGAAACGGAAAATTGACCCGAGTGCGAATAAACGATGGCAACGACGGCAGCGGCGGCGTGGCGGCGGCGGAAACAGCAGTTCGATCACTGCACCTCGCAAACAGTGTTAGGCTACTCTTTGCATTCGGCGATATGGATATGCTTAACTGCGAGGACCGTTATGTAGTCGATCAGAGATTGCGATTTACTGGCGACACTGTATTTTGCCGTAAGATCGCCATCGATTGTCGGTCGACTGTGTACTTTCGTATTCGCGTATGCATGGAGCTGCGTTACGATGCCGATCGTGGCGTTATGTTGCACGTAGGAACCTTTCGAGCACATTCTCACATTTTCGTCAATGGCAGCAATAAAATCTAACCGTCATCGTTCGGCAGCGAGCGCCTCGTCGCGTAACGATCGCCCAGACAATGACTACGAAGAAGAAGCGGCCGACAACGGCGACGGTGACGAAAACGATTATGGAAGGGGAAATGAGGATAACGATTACGAAGAAAAAGCGGCTGACAACGGCGACGAAGGCGAACTGATCGAGTACGCGTGCGACGTTTACGTGACATGGAACGCATCGTTCTTGCATGAGCAAGCTTGCGAACGGCGCAGAGCGCAACTCGGATCGGTTCTGTTCAATCGATCAGCGTGACTGTCCATGGAAACAAACGCGTATCGATACCGAGACGCGGCGATACGATCGCTCCGTTTCGCCCGTAGCGGAAACTTCGGTGGAGCTGTTTGCACGCTTTGTTAGAATCATCATGCGAGCTATCGATACGTGTCAGACGTTCAAGTTGCAAAATTCTTTTGGTCAAAAAGGAGTGGCTCATTATGCCGATCTGTCTGGTTTCATCACAGACCGCGGCGAATCGATAGACGTCATTTCATCTATGTACAGCTTTTGGTCGGCGGCCAATTGCTGGAACAACGTAAAAGCGCGCGCCGCGTCTTGTACGACGGTCGTTGCATCGGGTACGCTGGCTACGGCTGCTTCTTCGTCAGCAATGACTCGCCGCATAATAATTTCATTTATAGCGTCAAGCACGCCGGAGATAATCCTATGTGCGCCTGTCGTCTAACGTACGACAGTTTGCTTGAAAATTGCGTCTCTAGTGCAGCATTCGTCAAAGCTAGCGAATTTGATTCAGGCGTCACGAATCCGTACGCGGGAATGCCGCGCAACGTATCGCGAGCGCTGGATTGTTACAACGTATACAATCGAGGCGTATGCCTCTCCTCGCAACGTTCTCGCTCTCTCTCTACGCGAAAACGCATCTACGATCGCGCGCTTTTATGGTCCATTTGGAGAAATGTGCCGTCATACTACGACAACACCGCTAACAGCAGCCAAACGAAAACGCAAGACTACGTAACCCGCACGAGCGCAATGCGCTGCCGCTACATTCTGCATTGTAATTTGAAGACCAGATTTAATAAAGGAAAGTATTTGTAACATACGAGGGCAGTCTGAAAAGTTCTCGGCCTAACAATGAAATAAAACTTTTTGCCCATGAAATATGTTTTATTTTTCAATATAATCTCCTGAAACTTTAATATATTTATTCCAACGTCTTTCCAATATCAAGTTCGAATATGTCTTTAGCCGTTGATATGTCTTGCCTTACAAGTTAGCCGGATCAGTGATCGGTCTTGCTTTAACTTTCAAGCTTCGTAACTCGGAAAATACTCAATAAAACGTAACTTTATTATAGTGTTTTGGAAAGCTCTCGAGATAAGCTACAAGAATATGTAATAAAAAATAGGGGTTTCCGTTTGAAAAAAACATTAATGACCTTGACCTTATTTTGATAAGGTCACTCAAGGTCAAGTCCACATTTCCATCATATCCCCTTTCAAGCCATGCAACTTTCATTCGAAAAAGTTTTCAATAAAATGACCAACTTGCGAGATAATTGCCAATATCACTTAAAATGAGGCACCCTATATACAGCACCCTATATACAAAGTCAAATATTTTACTCCGTCCGTACTCCGAATCTCTTTACATAAAACGAGAGTGACAGATGCAATGTAAATATCGACGATTTAGCGGTGACTGCGAAGAAGTACCTGCAAAGTCGCTTCATGATCAATCATTTTATTGGAATACGATAATTTATATCCGTCGTAACGTGATTCGATAATCTATATTCGTCGCGATGTGGTCGACGAATGTGATATTGATTATGGTTTCATTATGAGTATCAAACGTTTGATTCATGATGATCTGAAGCATGCGTCAAACGAATGAACGTTCGCTGAAATAATATTCGCCGATGAAAAGTAATTGTGCGGTAGGTGCGAAACTTGAGCTATTGGGTGTGTGAATATGACTCCGCCCTTTCCCAACAGATGTTGCTTTTAGTATTGTTAACGTATACTAATAACTGGCAACACTTGTATTCGATAGTACTTTATGTCAACTTTCAAACGCACTACGTGAAATTTAGTTTAAGTGTAAGCAACAAGTGTTTTACCCTACTTGAAAATGTCGGTTTTCATTCCAAACAAACATCATTTGCGGGAAGTATTATTACACTATTTTATTGCAAAGAAAAGTGCAGCGGAAACTTATCGTTTGCTTGTGGAGATTTACGGTGATCATGCTCCATCTAATACAACTTGTAAGGAATGGTTTCGACGATTTCAAAATAATGATTTCGGAACTGAGGACAGAGAACATGGGAAACCACCAAATGAATTTGAAGATGCTGAATTGGAAGCATTATTGACAGAGGATTGTTGCCAAACTATTAAAGGAAAAGTTTACCGACGATAACTAATGCGTTTGAAGCGAGCCATAGAAGAAAAACGGCCAGAATGGGTGAATAGGCACAGCAAATTAATTCTTCAGCATGATAATGCCAAACCGCATACCGCAGAAGTCGTGAAAAGATATTTAGATGGACAGGACTGGGAAGTGCAACTCCACCCGCCATATTCGCCAGACATAGCTCCTTCAGATTACTACTTATTCCGGACGATGCAGTCAGATCTTACGGGAGAATAGTTCACTTCATACGAAAGTATCAAAATTTGGCTTGATAATTGGATCAGCTCAAAAGACCAGGACTTCTTCAGGCAAGGAATATATAAATTATCTGAAAGATGGGCGAAGGTTATAGCTGCAGATGGAGCATACTTTCAATAAACGTTTCTTTAATTTTCTAAACAAGCAAATGTGTTTTATTTTAACAAAAAAGGGCGGAGTCATATTCACACACCTAATATTGTATCGTCAACTGTGACGGAGCAAACGAAAAAGTCGCAGGAGCGTTGTAACGTCGTCTGTGGTGACAACAGATTAATCGACGAAAGAAATCTACGACTTCCTATGAGGAATCGCGACTACTAAGTTGTAACAGAAGGTACGAGTCTAACGATGGATTCGATTTGTTTGCGATCCGTCCAAGGCGCCGCTCTTTGTGTCGACAAAATCGAGGATTCTCGATATCACGAGACATCCTGCGTGACTCGCACGTGAGAACGCCGTGCATGTTTGCTATCGAGCACCGCGTTGTTATTGTCACGTTTGGTCCGCATGTGACCGCCAAATATGGTCACGTTTTCGACAAGAGCGGTTACCAATCTTCTCCGAGCGACGGAAAAAACTAAAAACAATGTAAGATCGAAGTGACGAACGTTTTTCGGCTCCTCGCTTCGAACAGAATCTTTCTTCAAGCGAAACCGCTCGCAAGTATTTTTACAACTCGTTTCCGCTCCGTTGTTCGTTCGGTTATCGAATTCGCTGCCCGACCGCTCCGGTCGGACTTCATCAGACGAACTACGAGTGCGGCCTCAACGCATTGCGATTCGAGCGGACGCGCTTCATACGATCAATCGACCAGAATTGTCAAAGTTTATTTTGTATTATTTTATATAATAAAACTGGGATCGTGTTCGAGTGGTGCTCGCGCTTGAACTGGCGAGCATTGGCCTCCCAGCGCCTCGACGAACGTCGACGCTTATTAGGAAGGAAACGGAGGACCGATCCCACGAGAAACCAAAGCGACGATCATCTTCCTTTCACGACCAACCCCGCGCTCATTGCTGAGCCGTCCCGGCCTCTTGCTCGCTTCGCCAAGGAGCGAACAAAATATTGCTGGTCCTTCGAGCCGGATCGGGGAGTAGAAGAAGAGAGCACATCGAGAAGCCGAGTTCCGCCAGTCTGCATCCATGGAACGACAAGGACGATTACAGCATCAATTAAACGCCGCTCTCGACAACTTCAAGAAGCTAGGACGCAACAAATGGACGCCTGCGGTCACACGATCCAGGATCCAAACACTGAAGGAAATCTGGCTGCAGTTCCTCGATGGGCACGCCGTCCTGGAAAAGACGATCCCGCCGGACCGCCGGGCGCAGATCGTTTACTTCACCGACGACGTATTTGACGCTACCGAGGAGAAGTACAACATCACGCTGGATTACATGGCTGAGGTATTGGAGGAGCTGGAACCCCCTGTAAGCCCGAACCAATCTATTAACGCATCGTATGCTCGGCACGCGCCGTCTGCGTTGTCTCAAGCGCATCTGCCGCCGATTCAGCTCGCGCCGTTCGACGGGACGCTGACGGACTGGGAACCGCGACATTCCGCGATCGATTTTCCGCGATCATCATCGAAAATAAAGAATTAAATGATTTCTCGCGCATGCATTATCTGTCGTCTTGCTTGCGGGGTCGCGCGTCGGATTGCATAGCGAATCTCACGATCGCCGCCGATAACTTCAAAGTTGCTTGGGACGCAGTAAAGGCACGCTATGACAACAAGCGACGGTTGATTTCCGTTCACATGTCAACCTTGTTGAGTCTGCCGACGCTCTCGCGCGAGTCCGTTTCTGACCTCCAGTCGCTTCGCGGACAAATCACCGTGACTGTAGCCGCGCTGAGAAATCTGCAGCGATCGAACGAACAATTGTGGAACGATATTCTCGTGCATATCGGCTCGCGAAGCTTGGATCCGGTCACGCGAAAGGCGTGGAACTTGCGAACTACCGAAAATTCTGACCCGCCGACCTTCGACGAATTCGAACGGTTTCTTGCCTCGCGCATCCGGGCGCTCGAGGAATTCTCGAGCGGAGATAGAACTCAAGCGAGCGCTAAAGCCGTTCCGATATCGCGCGTTCATCTCGCAATCGATGCGCCGGCCGCGAAATCGCGCTGCCCGCTGTGTAAGGCTGGTCATTACTTCAGTGCGTGTCCGATCTTTGTCCGCGGGAGCTCGCAGCAGCGACGAGAGCTAGTAAAGAAGCACCGGCGATGCTTCAATTGTCTCAGCGCTAATCACGCCGCGCATGAGTGCAAAAGTAAATATTCGTGCCGCACATGTTCGCAACGACATCATTCGCTGCTTCACGCTGCTGCGGATTCCAGTGGCGGCACTGCCGAATCGCACGCTGCGACGGAGGTGCGTGAGTCGTCCGCCGGATCTCGAGCGGAGGTTCACGCGTTGCTCGCTTCGAACGACCGGACTCGGTCCGCTCGCGTTCTCTTGGCCACTGCGTGGGTGACGGTCCGGGCGTCGTGCGGTCGATCGGTGACCGTTCGCGCTCTGCTCGATCAGGGATCCGAGATGACTTTTGCTTCCGAGAAGCTTGCTAAAGCGTTGCGCGCGAAAAGACTCCGTCGTCCGGTCGCCGTCTCCGCTGTGGGATGCGTCAACGCGGGGACTTTCCGGCATGCGATCGAGATCATCGTCTCGCCTCGAGGAGCGGAAACTCCTGCGTTGCTCACCGCCGCGCTAATATTGCGATCGCTCACGACGTATGCTCCGCATTGCGAAGTGGATGCGTCGTGCTTGACGCATCTCGCGGATCTGCGCTGGGCCGACCCGAATCCGCTCAGCTCGGATCCAATCGATTTGATCATCGGGGCGGATCTCTATAGCGATATTGTTCGCGAGGGCCTTCGCCGAGGAGGCGACGGTCAACTCATGGCGCAGAACTCGGTGTTCGGGTGGTTTATATCAGGTCCGATCACCCGGGCTTCTGCGCCTAGGGTGCGGGCGTGCGCGCTCGCTACTCAGGCGTCGAGCGTAGTAATTTCGGCGCATCATTGTAAGGCCGAGATTTCACTCGAGGATGAAATGAGGAGATTTTGGGAAGTCGAGGAGGTTCCGCGAGCCGTCGAGCGGACGCCCGATGACGAGCGGTGCGAGAGACACTTCGTCTCGACGCATTCGCGAACGGTGGAAGGTCGATACGTCGTCCGCTTGCCGTTTCGCAGCGGACCGCCGATCGATATCGGATCCTCGCGCTCGCGCGCCGTGCGATGCCTTGCCGCACTTACGCGTCGTTTACAAACAAAGCCGGAACAAAGACGAGCATATGACGAGTTTTTGCGCGAATACGAACTCAGCGGACACATGAGACGCGCACCGGAGATTTCAGACGCGTCTTCGCAAGTCGCATACATACCGCATCACCCAGTCTTTCGTTCTCATAGCGCCACGACAAAATTGCGTGTAGTTTTTAACGCATCGAGTCCGACGACTAACGGCTCGAGTTTAAACGACCATTTGATCGCCGGGCCAAAGCTGCAGACCGACTTATCGTCCGTACTGCTGCGATGGCGTAATTTCAAATACGCGTGTTCGGCCGACATCGAAAAAATGTATCGACAAATTCAGCTCGATCTCCGCGATGTCGACTATCAGAGGATCTTGTGGCACCCGGCGCCGGATGACGAGCCGCGTGAATATCAATTAATGACCGTGACTTACGGCATGTCCTGTGCTCCGTTTCTTGCGTTGCGAGTCCTTCAGCAATTGAGGATTGATGACGGAGGCGATTTCCCTCTCGCCGCTCCGCTCTTGAAAAACAACATTTATGTCGACGATGTACTATTCGGGAGCGACGACGTCGGGCAGACGATCGAAATCCGGAATCAGCTCACAGCATTGCTACGGCGAGGCGGCTTCGAACTTCGTAAATGGTCCGGGAATTCAGCCGCACTTCTCGCAGACCTCGATGAGGCGAATCATGGACTCGCGTGCACCAGATCACTCGCGATTGATGAGAGCGTAAAGATTCTCGGGATCACTTGGACGCCCGCGGGAGACAATTTTCAAATCAGCGTGTCGTTGCCAGCTTGCGTCCCCGAGAGCAAGCGCTCCATTTTATCGACTATCGCCAAACTGTACGATCCACTCGGATGGGTCACTCCGATCACGATCAGCGCCAAAATCTTTATGCAGCACTTGTGGCGACGGCAACTTGAATGGGACGACCCGATTCCCGAGATGCTGGCGTCGCGCTGACGGGCAATATTCTCGAATCTATCCGCCTTGGATGGACTACGCATTCCGCGATGGACCGGATTCGGGCGCGACATTCGACGCGCGGAGCTGCATGGATTCGCGGACGCGTCTAACTCCGCGTACTCTGCCGTTGTTTATTTGCGACTAACAACGCACTCAGGTCAAGTGATCATCACATTGCTCACCGGCAAATCACGCGTCGCTCCATTGCAGCCAATGAGCATCCCGCGTCTCGAACTTTCGGCCGCCGTGCTCCTCTCGCGTCTCGTCGAATTCGTGCGGACGGCAGGAGGTTACGACAATGCAACATGCTGCTGTTGGTCTGACTCGACGGTCATGTTGTCGTGGCTGGCGGCGCACCCATCACGATGGAGGACCTTCGTCGCGAATCGGGTGGCGGAGGTGCACGCGCGCCTCCCGCGCGTTCAATGGCGGCATGTTCCGACGGCCGACAATCCCGCTGATTGCACGTCGCGCGGGTTGCTCGGCCTGGAAATTCTCAAGCACGATCTCTGGTGGCGAGGCCCGTCGTGGTTGACGTCGCCGCCAAACGCTTGGCCATCCTTCGGGGATGCCTCGGCTGCGGAGGCGCTGAGCGAGGAAAGGGTCGTGACGCACCTCGCCACTGAACCCGCATCGCTCAACTCGCTGCTCCTCGAGCGCTATTCTTCGTAGCCAAAGTTGGTTCGCGTTACCGCGTACATCATGCGCTTTATCGCGCGATGTCGTCGCCGTCTTACGGGAGATTCATCCGGTGAGCCGGCGGGCCCGGGCGTCACGGCGGGCGAGTGTTCGGGGGCGCGTACGCGATTATTGAAGCAGATCCAAGCTGCGTTGTTCCCAAAGGAACTGCACAGGCTTGCGAATCGCTTGGAATTACCGTCGAAGAGCTCGATTCTCGCGCTTCGACCGTTTCTCGATGAGGAGGGTCTTCTCCGCGTCGGCGGTCGGATATCGCGCGCTCCCCTGCCTTGGACTCGGCGTCATCCGATTCTGCTCGCGTCGCATCGTATCACGAAACAGATCGTCGATCATGCTCACGTACGTGGGCTACACGCCGGCGTGCAGCTAACCCTGAGCATCGTTCGGCGCGACTTTTGGGTGATTCGGGGTCGGGGCGTTGTGCGGGAGCAAATACACCGCTGCGTGGTGTGCGCTCGCGAGCGCGCCGCCGTGCCATCCCAGATTATGGCGGACCTCCCACGTGTCCGAGTCTCAGCTCCGGCTCGCTGTTTCGCACATTGCGGCGTCGATTATGCCGGGCCAGTTCTCGTGCGTGCCTCTGCAGGACGAGGTATAGCGACGCGGAAGGCGTACATCGCTCTATTCATATGTTTAGCCTCTCGCGCCGTGCACCTGGAGCTCGTACGCGATTACTCGACTCGGGCATTTTTGAAAGCGTTTTCTCGGTTCGCCGCTCGTCGGGGAATACCCAACACCGTTTACTCGGATAACGGCACCAATTTCGTCGGAGCCGATCGTGAGCTGACCGTGGCCTATCGGGCAGCGCTCCGCGACCCGAACTTTCTAAGTTCCACCGCGCTCGACGGAGTCAACTGGAGATTCATCCCTCCAGCCGCGCCACATTTCGGGGGGTTGTGGGAGGCCGGCATTAAGAGCGTCAAGCACCACGTGCGTCGCGTACTGCGGAGCTACACTCTGACCTTCGAGGAGTACGCTACTCTGCTCTGTCAGATTGAGGCGTGTCTTAACTCAAGACCGATCGCGCCGATTTCCGACTCGCTCGATGACTACGAGCCGCTCACGCCCGGTCATCTGCTCGTCGGGTCCGACCTCGGTCTGCCTCCGTCGCCGTCGACTCTCCACATATCGGAGAACCGGTTGACCCGGTGGCAACTCGTGCGGCAGCTGACCGAGCGTTTTTGGCGGGTGTGGTATCACGACTATGTGAACACTCTACAACAACGAGGAAAATGGAGGAAGGTGCAGCCGTCTATCCAGGTCGGAAAAATGGTCTTGATCCGCAATACCACCTTGCCGCCGTGCAAGTGGGAGTTGGGGCGAGTGACGCAGTGTCACCCCGGTCCCGACGGGCTCACTCGGGTGGTTACCGTCCGCACCGCCAACTCCACCCTTCAAAGGCCTATCGTAAAGATTTGCCTGCTGCCGGTCCACTGCGAGACCGAGTAGGGACCAACGGAATTCGAAACAAGCGTTTCAAGGTGGGCGGAATGTTTGCGATCCGTCCAAGGCGCCGCTCTTTGTGTCGACAAAATCGAGGATTCTCGATATCACGAGACATCCTGCGTGACTCGCACGTGAGAACGCCGTGCATGTTTGCTATCGAGCACCGCGTTGTTATTGTCACGTTTGGTCCGCATGTGACCGCCAAATATGGTCACGTTTTCGACAAGAGCGGTTACCAATCTTCTCCGAGCGACGGAAAAAACTAAAAACAATGTAAGATCGAAGTGACGAACGTTTTTCGGCTCCTCGCTTCGAACAGAATCTTTCTTCAAGCGAAACCGCTCGCAAGTATTTTTACAACTCGTTTCCGCTCCGTTGTTCGTTCGGTTATCGAATTCGCTGCCCGACCGCTCCGGTCGGACCTCATCAGACGAACTACGAGTGCGGCCTCAACGCATTGCGATTCGAGCGGACGCGCTTCATACGATCAATCGACCAGAATTGTCAAAGTTTATTTTGTATTATTTTATATAATAAAACTGGGATCGTGTTCGAGTGGTGCTCGCGCTTGAACTGGCGAGCATTGGCCTCCCAGCGCCTCGACGAACGTCGACGCTTATTAGGAAGGAAACGGAGGACCGATCCCACGAGAAACCAAAGCGACGATCATCTTCCTTTCACGACCAACCCCGCGCTCATTGCTGAGCCGTCCCGGCCTCTTGCTCGCTTCGCCAAGGAGCGAACACGATTCAAACATCTCGAGATAAATGCCGACATCGAAATGATAACTGTGGTAAACTGGCGTGGTCGTCTCGTTTGCACATTTTTTCTATAATTTCTCTCTTCAGTACCATCGTAGCTTTGATTGTGTATATGTCGATTGCGTATGGTAACACTGAAAATTTCGATCGCGACATGGAAAGTGCACACGACGGTGTCGCTACGAACGATGCTCTTGAGCGCGCTCCTAATACTGCTCGGAGCGAAATAAGCGATACTGACAGGGGCAAAGAACAGAACAAGGAGTTTGAGGGTGCCCCTGTTTCGCGTTCCAGTTTCGTAGCTACCGATTTGGACGAACGTGAAGGTGTGAGCAACCGTAAGGATACAAACGCGCATGGCGACGAGAGCGCAGATTTTGAAGCGGAGGAAAGAAAGTTACTTCTAGCGCTGAGAAAAGCGCAGAGTGATGCGATGAGAAAGATGCCAATTGGAGTGAGAAAGCGACTGTAGATTTCAGCGGCAAAGTGTACGACAACATGGCGATGTAAACAGCGATACTGTTCTGAATGCTGACATTGTGACACTCCACGCGGCAAATGTAAAGTTGGTTGAGGCCACAACGATGATGATAGAAATATTAAATAGTGTTTGAGCCATAGCGAAGGTCGTAATGAGCCAACTAGAATCATTTTGAACGTGTCTTACGGACGAGATGAGATACTTTTGTAACACAATAATTCGTCTAAGTCGAATATGTTATTCCGCCCGTATTTCGATATCTCTTCACATAAAACGAGAGCGACAGACTAATGAAAATATCGACGACTTAGACTTGATGATTGCGAAGAAGTAGCCAAAAATTACAACGAAACACAAATAGGCGCATGTGTTCAGACAAAACTTGGCAAGACCAGAGACAGTTAATGCTAAAATTAAAATATACGCGCGACCCCCGATCCCTTCGAATGAAACGACTTTTCCATCAACATCTCTTTCACACGTACAGATTGGCAACCTACCGTTCCCTCTCGCACTCTGCGCCGAATCGGAACACTCGCATCTCCTCTATCATAGAACAGTCAAGAAGTACAATAGAGTCACGGATTACTGCTCTATACTCCGATACTTGCGTTAACATATATAGAATGGGCGATTTTTTGCGCGGGCTCACGTTGTCGACCGGCGCGACTCGATAGAACGAAACGTGAGCGACCGCGATGCGAAAAATATATGCCGGGACTGCCTACCATATGGGGCAGTTCTGAAGTCACGCTTCTCGTTATGGCCATGAGTGAATAAGTTGAGAGAGAGAGAGAGAGAGAGAGAGAGAGAGAGAGAGAGAAAATGCACAACATGTCTTTGCAAGTCACGAATAAGTGTAAAAAGAGGCCTAAGGAGGTTCATCGTTGGTGGTATCAGCGGGCTATACGTGCGCGTCGTCTCGTCCCAGGGCAATGCCGTCGAATCGAATACGAACGGCAATCCATCGAGAAACCACTGCGTGAATTGCGAATCGTGTACGCGATAGGACGTGATTTCGACAGAGAACTGTTGATGCGTTCGTTATTCGCGGAAGAGACATTGCGCTATCGCGATAGGCAGTATTCAGACCAATTTGGGCAACTGTCTCACAGATGCGCGGATCCTGCAAGCCAGTGTCAGGGAGGAACCGAATGCCTAATTGGCACATTATCCATCGGATCCGAGCACAAATACGTTCTCCAATGCGCCTCCTTGTACTTTTCATATTTCTATAACATCGAGAAAGTCTATCGCGTGTCGGACGTGGCGTTACGTCGCGCAGGTTACTCGTCAACGGAATATCGAAATGCGCGACTATTCGGCGCTTGGTTAGATGCGAATACGCGAAAACTTTATATCGTGCGATCCAACCAATGTGGAGCGTGGCGTTCTGTTGGCCGAAGGTATCCGAGACGATCGAATAGCTGTAAACGATGAACCTGCAAAGTCGCTACATGACCGATCATCGTATTGGAATGATAATCTATATTCGTCGCAATGTGACCGACGAGTGGCGTCGATTATGGCTTTCATTATGAGTATC
Organism: Harpegnathos saltator; assembly: GCF_003227715.2. Classification (NCBI taxonomy): domain Eukaryota; kingdom Metazoa; phylum Arthropoda; class Insecta; order Hymenoptera; family Formicidae; genus Harpegnathos; species Harpegnathos saltator. The sequence continues at coordinate 49,961 of NW_020230482.1, forward strand.
GAACGCTTGATTCACGATGATCTGAAACATGCGTCAAACGAACGAACGCTCGCTGAAATGATATTCGCTGATAAAAAGGAATTGCGCGGTAGGTGCGAAACTCGAGCTATTGTATCGTCAACTGTGACAAAGCAAACGAAAAGTCGTAGGGGCGCTGTAACGCCGCCTTTAATGATAAAAGATTTATCAACGAAAGAAACCTACGACTTCCTGTGAGGAGTCGCGATTACTAAGGTCAGATGGTGTTTGTATACAGCAGAAGGTGCAAATCGAACAATGAATTCTACGCAAACATCTCGAGATGAACGCGGTCATCTAAATAGCGACCGTGATAAACCGGTGTGGTCGTCTCGTTTGATCATTCTTTCTATAATTTTGCTTCTCGGTATCGTCGTAATTTTGATTGTACATATATCAATCACGCATGATAACTCGGCTCAAGATCAAATTCGTATGTACATTAAGCAACTGTCTAAAATGAACTCGCGTCTCGTAAATTGGGTACGATTTTGGAAGAATAGCGAATACGCACGCCATTATGCGAACGCTGAAAATTTCGATCGCAACAAGCAAAATGCGCACTACAATATCGCTTCGGACGAGCAAGGAAGTGTGAGCAATCGTATCGATATTACTGTGCATGGCGACGCAAAAGACAGCATGAACTACGTAAATCAGAGCTGGCCACGATCTGCACATTTCGGGCGAAATTCAGTAGGTAACGCCTACCGTCTCCCTCGCACTGCTCCGGGCTCAGCGGCCGGGGCGACAGTCGCGGTACACTCAAGCCCGTCACTGTATAAGAAATCAGCTGGGGCGTCACATTATCATTAAAATTGTTTCTTCGTTTAATAATCACGTTAAAATATATGTTTATGCATTACATATGTATGTATGTATGCATATATATATATATATATATATATATGTATGTATTAAACACGTGAGCATATATATTTTAAAGTAATTATTAAACGAGGAAACAATTTTAATGATAATGTGACGCCTCAGCTGATTTCTTATACAGCGACGGGCCTGAGTATACCGCGATCGTCACCCCGGCCGCTGAGCACGGAGCGGTGCGAGGGGGACGGTAGGCGTCACCTACTGAATTTCATCCGAAATGTGCAGATCGTGGCTAGCTCTGACGTAAACAATGAAATTTCTCGCGCGAGCGCAGATCTCAGCGGCCACATGAGCATAGATCTCAGCAGCGATAAAAGCTACGTAAATGACGAAACTCCTCGCATTGACTTGAACGCATATCTCAACGGCGACAAAAGCGCAGATCTCAATGACGACATGAGCGCAAATCTCAGCGACGATAAGAGCTACGTAAATAATGAAACTCCCCGCATTGACGCGAGCGCAGATTTCAGCAGCGGCAAGAGTGCAGATCTCAACGGCGACATGAGCGCAGACCTCAGCGACGATAAGAGCTACGTGAATGACGAAACTCCTCGCATTGACTTGAACACATATCTCAACGGCGACAAGAGCGCAGATCTCAACGGCGACATAAGCATAGATCTCAGCGACGATAAGAGCTACGTAAATAACGAAATTCCCCGCATTGAAGCGAGCGCAGATCTCAATGGCGACAAGAGTACAGATTTTAACGGCGACAAAAAGCATATATTTCAACGGCGGCAAAAGCGTAGTTCTCAGCGGCGACAAGAGCATATTTCTAAGCAGCGACAAGAACGCATATTGGCGTGACAGTGGTAAAGTTGCATGGATATCGCTTCGGACGAACATGGAGGTGTGAGTAACCGTATGGATACAAACGAGCATAGCGACGAGAGCGCAGATTTTGAAGCGGAGGGAAGAAAGTTAGTTCTAGCACTGAGAAGAGCGCAGAGTGATGCGATGAGAAATGCGCCAATTAGAGTGGAAAGGCGACTGTAGATTTCAGCGGCAAAGTGTACGACAACGTTGGCGATGTAAACAGCGATACTGTTCTGAATGCTGACATTGTGACACTCCACGCGGCAAATGTAAAGTTGGTTGAGGCCACAAATGTAGACAACGACGACGATGATAGAAATATTAAATAGTACTTTAGCTGTAGCGAAGGTCGTAATAAGCCAACTAGAACTTGAACTTGCCGGACGAGATGAGGTATCTGCTGAAATTTTTCCAGTTGAAAATGCTGATACGTTAAACAGAAATATAGAAGATGGGCAATGCAGGCGATCACCATCAGACACATCGTCGTCTAGATTGAATAGTGCTAAGAGAAAACGTAGACATATCAAAAGTAATCGTTTTATTGGTTAATATGGTACACTGGATTCTTATTTATTTTTATTCGAGTCGTATAATATGGGAAAGAGATTTTCGTTGTCCAGCCCGTTCGATTACATCAGGCGAAGCATTATATAGCTGCGATATCACGCTTACATTACGGTCCAATGAAATTCGACGATTGCAAGAACTGAGCATGTGATGCCATTCAAAAAGCGTCCAATAACTTCGGCCTCCTATTCGCAAAGTAGAAAGTAATCATAAGCGTTGCCTGTCCAATATAGTTTGACCAGAATGATTGTACGATATGGCCACGTTAGCAGTGGTAACGTAAGTTCCATTATTTCTCTTAATTTATAGCGTATCTGCAATCTGTAACAACAAGGTGCACAATAAAATACGATTGAAAAAAAATATCGCAATTAAATTCTTACCGAGCAACTCAATACGATGGCGAGTTCATGATGTAGCAATCTGTCAAACCTATTGTATAGAAACTATTGTTCTATGAACAGTAGACTCAAACGTAGAACTGTACCTCAGATATCATTTACTGTCAGGATGATTGTCGTTCGACAGTACACCATTGATGCGTGCGTAGTTGATCAGGCATCATTGACGGGTAGCTAGAATGCATGGTTCATCTGTAACTTGGTTTGTTACGGCGTATCTCACTGGACGTGACGAACGATAAAATAATTAATGAGCGCTGATAAATAATCAGAAACACTACGTTAAATCAAAAAACTATTTCAGACAAAAGTTGTTTGGTTTAAAGAGGGAACATGAGATAGCGATAGCATTTTTTTATAGGTGGCGTCACTTTCGAGATATTTATTGATTATTAATTTTCTTAAGTGTAAATCCCAATTTTTTACTATATCGTCTTTTCCTACCAATTAATTTGAACAACTTTCATTAGAAATATTTTTTCATTTACCTAATATTTTTTTAGATATTTAAGGATAACTCTTTCAACATTTAACTTATGATATATCGTTAATTACTTGTCGGAAGAAAAAGTGATATTAAACTTTGTTATTCCATTTAGTCTCTAGAATATATTGTTACAATAGTGCCCTAATTTTTTATTAACTTATCGACCTTCGGAAATTTCTAAATCATCAAATTAATAAAAAATTAGGGCACTATTGTAGCAATATATTCTAGAGACTAAATAGAATAAAAAAGTCTAATACCACTTTTCCTTCTGACAAATAGTTAGCGATATATCATAAGTTAAATGTTGAAAGCGTTTTCCTTAAATATTAAAAAAAATATTAGACAAATAGAAAAATGTTTCCGACAAAAGTTGTTAAAATTAGTTCGTAAAAAAGATAATACAATAAAAAATTAGGATTTCCATTAAAAAAATAATTATTAGTTAATATCTTGAAAGTGACGCCATCTGTAAACAAAACACTATCACTGTCTTATGTCTCATTTGAAATTATACAACTTTTGTCTGAAACATTTTCTCCGAAAATGTCGCCTTTACAAAAAGAGCGTGGAAGGGAGATTCGAATGACAGCGTCCATTTATACGGGAGCTGATGTAGCGGCCATTTATACGGGAGCGTGAAGCTGAAGAAGTTATCAAGCTTTTCTTAAATATCTCAGAAAATATTAGGCAAATAGAAAAATGTTTCAGACAAAAGTTGTTAAAGTTAATTCGTAGAAAAAGATGATAAAATAAAAAATTGGGGTTTCCACTTAAGAAAAGCAATGATCAGTGAATATTTCGAAAATAGTGTCATCTATAAACAAAACACTATCGCTGTCTTAAGTCCCCTTTGAAATTGTACAACTTTTGTCCGAAACATTTGCCCCTAAAATGTCGCATTTACAAAAAAATCAGGTGGTACAGGTGGTCAGTGACACCACATATATTATACGTTACAGCACATTTTGCATAAAAAGAGAACACCTTCAACTATTAAATCGAAAATAATTCTATCAAATCGAAAATCTAGACTGTCTCCAGCTAATTTAGCTAATACACGAGTTTGCAATAGCTTCAAAGTCAATAGCGCAAAGGTTTCCCAGGCCATTCGATTATCGGATGATAGATGCTCGGATTAGAACAGGTTCCCCGGATTTTAGACGAAAACTAACGACTGCATTATGTTCAGCAGGTCAAAATCCTCTGCAAATGATATGTTTTGTCCGTATTTCCCACGATGAGATAAAATCGACCCTTTTTACCCATTATTCTTTTCAAAGGTTCATATTTCAATAAAAATTAGGGCACTATCGTAGCAATATATTTTAGAGACCAAATAGAGTAAAAAAGTCTAGTATCACTTTTTCTTCCGACAAATAGTTAGCGAAATATCGTTGGTTAAATGTTGAAAAAAGTTTTTCTTAAATATCTCAAAAAATATTAGGCAGATGAAACAGCAGACTTCATAAGAACAAGTCCCAGCTCACCATATTTACATATTTTAATTGTTGTATAAACAAAAGTATATTTCAAGCCGTCAATATAATTAAAAATTATTATTTTTAATATAAAGATTTTAAATAAATTGTTGCAATCATAATATAATGATTTATTAATATAACAAATTTATTAATATAACATAATATATAGTCTGATTTATTTTACTTTTGACTATCAAAAACTAAAAATGTTTTCTGTCTCCGAAAATACATTAATTAGCCTGAAATAACTTATTACAAGCTGAGCGCAATGTTTTTACTATATTTTTTATGAATTTTTATCATTTGTCATTTTGCAATAATTTTAAATGTATCAACGTGCCCCAGATATTAATTATCCTCGATTTCCCCTACCTTTTCAGCCCGGCGCCAGGCAATTGCTTCTGCGTGCACAAGTACATACGTCATATTTCTGGAAAGTTGTTGATGATGTTGCAACCTGAAAAAAAGGAGCGGGGGAGGGATAAAGATATTCATTATAAAGTATCTATTGTAGTTTATTTTTTGACAATTTTGCAGCGAGTATGTATCACATGTCAAATATGCTGCGTCAAATACGAATTATAAATTTACGAAAAGAATGTGTTGCATTCGCTCATTTTCGAGACGCTACATTCATTCTTCGCAACCGTGTTCGCGAAAGTAGATCCGTTGTAATTTGAAAACTCAAAATTTATAGCGAACCGTACGTTGTGCTTTCGATTTAAATACGATTTTCGCGGTGCCTGTTAGGTTTCTTCACCTTCAAATTCGTGTGTAGCATCTGGTACTTGATAAAAATCTTTTAGCTTAGAATTGAACAATGATACGAAGCGCTCACTGTTCATGTCGCAATTCGACGCTTCTGGAACAGTAAGTGTATCACATCCCTGAAACGATTTTTTGTTGCTGCTGTTCCAAAAGCGCCGCTACTTTACGCTGTGAAGAAGGAAGCGTCTCGTACAATATTTTTTTTATTGTCTTCTCATTATGTTTAGCGTGTATTGTGCCGCATCGCACTGGATAACGATCGGGCGACTTCAGTGTTACGTCGTAAAACAATGTGCCGTTAGATTTACGCGCTAGACTAAGTATTCCTAAGTTTGCCAGAAAAACAGGTGTGACCAGTACGCAAAAGCCGTCATTACGAACACAAAGTATAGTATACTTTTGACTCGCATCAAACAGCTGGTCGCGCAACATTTTGATCGGCTCTACGGTCCAATGACAAATGTTAAAATGTAGTGTACGGACAATTTTTTGAATAATCGCAACAGCATCTACGGACAAACGATTTGGTTTTTTTTAATAACGCGGCAGTGCGAGCTATTCCGCATGACAAAATGGTAAATGAAAATGGCAATTCGTTTAATATGTTTTGCGATTATTCCTTTATCGTTTCTTGCAATAATGACGACCATTTGTCCTTCGTTCGCTTTAAGCGCTTCACTCTCATGTAATCGATTGTTTGCAAGTCTTTATTATAACACGACATGCTAGGTTCTCTGCTACATATATTGACAATGCCTTCGGGTGACAATTCATAGGTTATAAGTTTAGGTGTTTGCATCTCGATACTTACAGAATTTGATACATCAAAACCGACTCTATTAATCAAGCACCAGGGCACAACGTGACTAAATTGGCACAATAGATTGTCTAGAAGTTCTTGACAATGTTCCCGATTAGATTAGGATGAAGAGATCGCACTCACTTGCTGCAAGGCATCCCCGTGGCATGCGCGTCGATATTTGTCCAGGTGCGCTTCGATGTAAGCTTCGGACTCTGCATTCGGACACTTAACGATCACTGCTTCACTCAACATTCCCCAAGAACGAGCGTTGTTATGCGAAGAGACGACAGCCATATCTTCTACGGGTACGTTGAAAAAAGGTCACTTGCTTCCGTCACTTGTGGAATGTCTATAACATTTTACGCACTGAACTCGTTCGAGATTTTCATTGGATGTAATACCTAATTGCTTCATCCAACTTGTCGTACTGTTGTCCAAATTAACGTAGTTCAAATTATCACACACTTGCGGAGGTTGTGCCGCTTGTAGCTGCAATGACGGCCTCAGCTCACTCACTGGCGTAATCGATGTCTCTGATGGATACGGATATTCTGGTACAGATGTTGTTGAGTGCAGCACTTGCTCTGGTCGTCCTTGAGGAGGTGGTGTTCCGTACCTAAAATTAGGCGACGCAAACTGTTCGACTGACAATGATGTCTCGGCTAACGATAAAAATGACGCCAATGGTATTTCAGCCTCTTTATTCTGCGAAGCGACCCGAAATTCGTACGCTTCGCGCTTCAGCAAAATAGATATGTTATCGGCTAATAAAGGGTTTTTCAACAAGGGCGGGTCGATGTTGCAATGGAATAAAACAAGCTGTGTATGAGGTATTAACGAAATTCTTTTTTTATTTGAAAGGCCCATGTATGCCATTATGTGTGGAATATAACATCGTTCAAATGTCCGCCGCAGCTTCTCACAGTAGCACGGATCCGAGTGGTCCAATTTTCAATGATTCTACCGCATAGATCCGGCTGAATTTGAGCGATGGCTTGGGTTATGTTGACTTTAAGGGCATCGGTCGATTGCGGCTTATTGGCATAGACCTACGACTTCAAAAAACCCCACAAGAAAATGTCTAGCGGGGTCAAATCGCATGATCTTGGTGGCCAATTCACGTCACCTCTGCGAGAGATAACCATACCCTCAAATCGTTCATGCAGAATGTCCATCGTGGCGTCCGCTGTGTGGCACGTAGCGCCGTCCTGCTGGAACCACATGTCGTCCACGTCCATATCGTTCAATTTGGGTCAAAAGAAATTGGTTATCATCGTTCTGTAGCGCTCGCCATTGACGGTGATGGCCTCACCAACGTCGTTTTCGAAAAAGTACGGACCAATGACGCCGCCGGCCCAAAATCCGCACCAAACAGTACTTTTTTGTGCAGTAACTTTTTGTGGATGCATTGCTACCTGTTGAACCTCGTGTGGGTTGGCGTCGTGCCATATACGGCAATTATGCTTGTTAACATAGCCATTCATCCAAAAATGCGCCTCGTCGCTAAAGATGATTTTTCGGCCAAAATTGGGGTCCTCTTCCAAATGCTTCGAAGCCCAGTCAGCGAACAAACGGCGTTGTCTATGGTCATTAACTTTGAGCTTCTGGGCCAGTTGGATCTTGTACGGGTGCAGGCCCAAGTCCCGACGCAAAATTCGCCAAGTTGAAGTCTGCGAAAGGCCGAGTTCTTGTGCACGGCGAGGAATTCTCGACGAGGCGACTGCCTCGGGTTCTCCTGCACATTTTCACTTACAGCGGCGATGTTCTCGGCCGATCTGGCGTTCCTTTGACGTACGGGTATTGGTTGACCGTTTACCGAATCGGTTATCTCGAATTTGGCGACCAAACGTTGGAGAGTCGACTTTGAAGGGCCACCGCGTCTGCCGTAAAATGGGCGCAACGCGTGCAACGTTTGCACTAACGAACACTCATTTTGATAATAAAGTTTTATCATTTGAACGTGCTGCTCAATCGTGTAACTTGTCATGGTGATTTGGCATCAGTGACTGAATAATAAACAACAGGCTAGACAGACGCCGCCAAAACAACATGGCCGCCACAGGCTGCCAACATCGACCCGCACCAATTGAAAAACCCTGTATATCATCATTTGAGCATGCGACAGACTTAGATTCGGTAGAGTCGAGCATAACGTTGGAACTAAAGTTACTCTGCTGCTCAGTTGGCATCACCGTTTCAATAGTGACTTCTTGAATCAACGCATCCACATTAGTAATATTTTCACATTTACGTAAATTGTCAGTTGTATCCTCCATGGCAATCGCTGATATGATTTTTTCCACCGCTGTTACATTATTTTCTTTTTTATTTTCAGAAAGCATGAAATTGCCATCATACCCCCGATAACACACCTTCTCTAGATGCTCTATATTCGTGATGTTTGGTAAATTGCAGTCCGTTTGTTCTTGTGGCGCTTTGTTATCGAGTGAAGCCGGAATTGTCTTGTGTTCAAAAGTTTCAGTTTCTTAGCACGTGAGCGCCTATTTTCGTCGCCGCTTCGACGTCGCCGTTTAATGTAACGAGTGTTGTATCGCTGTATACTTTAATACGCTTGAAGTTGGAACTGAAGTCATTTACCACTTTGCATAAGTTGCAATTGTGAGTCTCCATTGATATTTCACGAAAATCATGGAAGTCTTCTCGCGAAAAATATTGTAACATTTCATAGCGAATATTAAGTTTATTGTTTATTTGGCTCAATTCCTCATATGCGCTCGTACACTCGTTTGACGTATCGTCGTGATGTTCGCGTATCCATCGAGCCCTAGGTGATGTGTCTGTTTTATCGAAGACATTACTGTGTCCTTCGTACATTGAAAATATAACGGCACCAACGATTTTTTTCGATGTTGCTCGGGAACAAACATTTTTTCTGACGAGTGGTTAACACTGATTGACACGTACGCGCAACTTGTATTCAACACTCGCGATTGCTATCTTGTTTCGAAGTGACCCGACTCCTTCGAGAGAACGTTTGGATGTGACTGAATTTCACCCTTGTGCGCGTCGCCAAACTGAAAGACAATATCTCCCTCGGATCTTCAAATGACGTTTCAGGTTATTTCGAATGATCCGTTCGGCGTTGGGTTAGGGTAGGAGATACCCTCCCCCGTGGACGCCACCTTGTCGTGATGGGGGAGCTTGCGGTGAAGTATAGGGCTGTACCGGCGGGGGTTTCGGCCCCTGGCAAGTTCTACCACGCCGGGGTGGCCTGTACGGAGGGACCTTACTAAGAACGTCCTAATACTCCTGGATGTGCCGCTGCCTCCAGGTTTTACCCAGGGACTGGAGGGTCGCACTTGTGCAGCCAAAAAGTCCCTACAGCGCGGGAAAAGTGGGCTCGTTAGCCTAGTGAAGACAGCCGGTTTAGGGGAAGGAAAACCCGTGTGTGTGGGGGCACGTAAAATCCCCACAATATATGGAATAATGTCACACAAGGAGATAAACGTCCCGGGACTCGGACCCGGGAAACGTAGGGAAGGGGAGTATCGTCCCGGCATCCCCCCCGTCTTCATCTTGCGACGGGCTGGGCGATGTGTGCCAGGCGGGCACATCGTCGGAAATGGCTACCGCCCGAAGGGAGGTGCTTGAGGGGAGACCAGGGACGAGCCGGTATGGCTCGCTCCCGGGCCTCGTCATCAAAGGCATCAAAGAAGAGGAAGAGGAAGGAGAAGACATCCGCCTCCCAGTTATGAAGGAATAGGGAGATGCACTTCCCTCCGCTTGAAGGCGGTGATGCCCCACATACGGGGGGGAGTGCAGCCCCCTATGGACGCGAGGGTGGGACGGCTGGCCTGTCAGTCTCGCAAATATGGGAGCGGCACTTCCTGGGGGAGGAGTTCCCTGTAGACGAGGGCGGATATGCCTCTTCGTCCGGGGCAGCTCCTTTCCAGGACGCGCGCGAGGGGGGTGCCGGCGAGGGCAAGAGGCGCTTCCAGTGGGGGATTCCGCGCGTGCGGAGACCCATAAACCTGGCCACCGAAGCTCTCGGGAGTATGAATTATCTCCGGGAGCTTCGGGTAGAGCCGGAAAGGAAAACAACACAGGGCTGCAAGGGGAGACCCCTTGCAGCCCTGAATGACTTTACCCACACCTGTCTCGAAAATATCGAGTGGGTGTTGGGGGATTATGAGAGGATAGCGAGGGAGGGGGAGCCTGATGGACGTTTTGGGGCCTTGGAGATCCAAATCCGGGGACTCAAGACGGAAATCGTCTGCATAGGGCGGATGCTGGAGAGAATTCTTCCCTCTCTGGCGTCCGCAGCTGCGGGCAGCGGGGCCGCCCCCTCACCCCCCTCCACGGCAACCGGCGGCCGCTGGGGAGGGGCGCGAAGATGGGTGGACGACGGTGTCCGCCCGTAAGGTTAAGGGAAAGGAGGCAGTCCAGGCCTCCTCCTCCTAAGAAGGAAGAGGGCGCGGCCAAGGCAGTACCCCTTCCCAAGGGTGGGAAGACCGGGGGAGGGGTCCCAAAGAAGGGGCTCCCTACCTGTTAAGAAGCCGCAGTTGAGGAACCCCCCGCGTAGCTCAGTCGTTACGGTGACTGCGTTGCCGAGAGGTTCTATTAAGGAAATAATGGCGCGGGCCAGGCAACAGGTCGATCTGAAAGAGGTTGACCTGGCCAATTTAAGGTAAAACGTGCCAGGAATGGGGAGTTATCCTGGAGATCCCTGGTCAGGGCGGCAAGGAGAAGGTCGAACGCCTGGCTAGGAATCTTCAGAACATATTATGCGAGGATGCTGTAGTCGCCAGGCCGGCGAGGAGGGCTGAGCTCCGCCTCGACGGCCTGGACGATTCGGTCTCCATGCTGATAGTGAGGGCTGCGGTCCAGAAACTAACGGGTTGCCCCCCGGACGACCTCCAAACCGGAGAGGTCAGGAGGTCGACAGGGGGACTGGGGATTGTTTGGATCAGGTGCCCGCTGACGCCGGCACAGAAGTTGGTGGCAGCCAGGGGACTGGTTGCAGGCTGGTCTCGGGCAAAAGTGAGTACTGGAGGAACGGCCCCTCCAGTGCTACAAGTACCTGAGATATGGCCATATGGCGGTTTCAAGTGCGGAGGGGCCGGGCACGTGGCGAGAGGATGCACCTCTGAGATGAGGTGCATCCTCTCGCCACTCCTCTGACATTGCACGCCGGTGCTCCGGCAGTCAGAGGGGCAAGACCTCATACCGTGGGAGTTTCCGTTCCTAAGGGCACTGCACGCCGGTGCTCCGGTAGCCCGAAGGGACGGGCCACATTCGGGTCTGCACACCGTGGAGGTTTGGGACCTTCCACGGTACCCGAGGTAGCAGGGGGGATCCGGGCCACTCGGACGTATTCCGAGGTCGGGGCCGGGTCCCCCGGGGTGGGCCCGGGGGATGGGGATCGCAACCCATCCCTAAACCCATCCCCTGGGCGGAGTGGTATTGCTGGGGGGGTATTGCCGTGGGGGAGTCCCGGAGGATTGCGATTCCGGTGACCGAACTCCTTCCACGGGGCCCCTCGCGTGGCGACGCTTCTGGCGGTACCGCGGAGATCGGAGGCCGGGGACCCCCGAAACCGGCTCACCTCCCAGCAATGGGGGCTGGGGCGGGAGTAGGGGGCTGGAGTCCAGTGCCCGGGATACCTTCTCCCCGGGCCCGTGACATAGACCGGTTCCCTGGGCGAACTCAGGGACACCACGGGGTTTTCCCGTAGTGCGGGCATGCACGGCCGGTCGAACCGCCAGAAGTGGAGGGTTCAAACGGACCATAGATGAATTGAATAAAAAAAAAGAAGAGGAGGAAGAAGGGGAAAGGTTTTTCGGGAAGCTCGGAAGGGAGCTGTACGGATAGGATGTCAGCTGGGGTAGCTCCGGTGGATCCGGCGCCATCAACCTGCTCGGGGATGGGTGACCGGAAGGTGTCCCCGAGGATTGTGATTCAGAAGATGTCTCCGGAGGAGTACGAAAGACACTTCCCGAAACTCGGAGATCCGCGATATCAAGCGGATGACGGGGAGGAGGAAGAGGGAATGATGGGGATGCTGCAGGCCTCACAGGAGTCTGTGGCTTCTACGGTGCGGATATCATCCGTAGTATACCCTGGCGAGGAGACGAAAATCTCGGGTGATTTATGCTATTCAGCTAAAAATTCCGAGAAATGGAGGGAGTTTACAATGGAACAGTTTAAGGACTGGATAGAGTTGGAGGATGATGAAGGGAAGGAACAATTAAGGGAATTAGCGAAGGATATCATGTGACATATCAAGAATGTGACGGATAAGGGACAGGAATTGCACCGAGAGAGGGCCAAACTGAGGACTGAATTACGGATCACCCAATACTACCTGGAGCAATTGCTGCTAGGTGTTGGTGAACTAGAAAGGAGAGAAAAAGTGTGGAAGGACAAATATGAGAAATCGGAAACGAAGGTCAAGTCTTCTATGGAAGAAATAAAGGGACTTCAAGCACAGGTGGAGGAGTGCAGGGAAGAGATTACGGTAACCAGATGGAGGCCTGAAACGAAGTCAGTGGCTATCGTAACCAGTGAGGCCAGGGAATGGCACTTAAGGAGGGAGGTTTCGGTGCAAACCGAGGAGGAGGAAGAAAGGATGGAGGGAATAGAAGAGGAGAGGAGGGAACGCAGACCTATGGCAGAGGTCTCTGTTCAAACGGAGGAGGAATGGAGTACATCAGAGTAGGGGATTTGGGGAAGAGAGGATGTGACGAGGGTCACCACATCTACGCAAATAGAGAGGTCCCCCCTCCAACCTAGGGCAGACAGGGCCCTGTACCAGTCGCCCCCTGTGAATGAGCCTGGACGACTGTGGACAGAGGGAAGAAAAGGAAGAGAAAAGAGGAGGAAGAGGTGGAAGGGGCCGTATATGTAGCTGTTAAGACCACAAGGCCCCTTTCCACCAAAGGAGGGAAACCTGGTGGGAGGTGAAGAGGAGGGCGATTCAGCCCATCTCCAAACCACTCACCCAGGCTACTAGGGGAGAGAGAAGAATGGGCGGTGACGGGGGGCGTATGGCACAAAGTCCCTCCAAACCCACCCCACCACCTACCGGGAGAGATAGAAGATGGCCGCGGCTGGCAACAACGGCCGCGGTCCTAGTACGGCTGCCGGAGGGGGCTTCATACGCTGAAGCCCTCCGTAAGGCAACAGCGAAGATTCCCCTCGGGGGACTCGAGATCCCGGGAGTGGATGTTAGGAGGAGCGCGTTAGGAGGACACCCTCCCCTCCCTCGCCAGCCCAGTGCAGATCGGCCGGCAGCCGGGCAGAGTTATTCTGCCTGACGGCCTCGCGCGCTGGGACGATGCGCTCCCTCCCCGGAACGGGTCGGTAAGGAAACCCTTCGGGAGAGTACTTCTCCTTCCGGGGGGTAGTTGACCAGGAGCTATTGCACAGGAACGGCGATTGAGCCAGCTTCAGTCTTGCGAGACTAAGCTGACTCTCCCTTCCTCGCCATGCAGTCTCTCACGACGTAAGTCCCACGGTGCGCAGGGCCAGGGTGTGGCCTAACGGCTCATGGCGTGGTGAGGGGTGAAGCAATAGGGAACTATCATGTGCAGGTTTCCTACCTGTGCTTTCCACCCCTCACTACACATAGCCACGTGGCAGATGTCTCTCTGGAGTTTTAGTCGGTGCGAGTCCGTAGCACCCCCCAGAGATCGGGGGTACCTATAAGGGGTTTCTCCAGCGTCAAAAAAAAGGTAGGAGATACCTGAAACCAGTCTAGTCCAGATTTGCAACGATCAATGTGAAATCTTGACTGAAGATGCCTCAACTCGATAGCAGCTGATTCGGCGCGAATGTAACACTTAGGCGCCACATTTTGCCTCTTTCTAAAAAAAGGGAGTCGTGTTATCATATAACAATAAGAAAAGGCTCGACATCGCTGAACAATTATCGCTAAATTGCCGATATTTTTTATTGCGTTCATCACCCAAGCAATAGAACAGCAGTACCATGGCGTCAACGACACCGCGTAATCGTTTCGTCATAGCGAGCGACACGACGCTTGCCGTCACAACAGCGAAGAGGACGAAACAAGGCAGTTGCCGACGACGATACAAGGCAATATGGAGCGAGAATTTGCATCGAGCGTACAATTAGAGCAGCCTGTATATGTGCAATTCGATTCTTTCGAACAACGATTGGCCACTTTTGATCAGTGGTTGCGCAACGCATTGCCGTCGCGACGAGCATCGAGATTTAGTGCGAGTCGGTTTTTTTTACACAGGTATCTCCGATTTAATGATGTGCTACAGTTGCGGACTCGTATTGAAAAATTGGTATAGCAGTAACGAGAGATGCAACCATAATAGATGACACATTTGATCCGTGGAGGGAACATTTGTACTGGAGTCGAGAATGTTCCTGTGCCAAAGTTGTATGCGCGTTCATTTTCTCAACGAGAATACCGCTGAGCCCAAATCAGAGAAAGCTGCTTGTCTAATTCCGGCACCGAGAAAACTGATCAGGTTCGATCGTGGTGATGATAGTGGTGACGGTGTCAATGGCATTCTTGGCATGGAGAAGAACAAATGTACCAGCGTAGGCGAGAGCGCTCCAGCGTCGACGAGGACGAATGCGGCCTCAATATGCGACGATTTACTGCATACGATAATCAGCGACGACGATGCAACTTCGATGAGCGCATAGCCGATCGAATGTTAATGGGTTACATACCGGTGGCTACTCGTTCGATTGGCACAAATGACACGGTTGGCGTTACAACTCTTTCGGACCGTTTGAATGATCTGCGCTTAGCCACGCAGCACGACGTAAAAGAGTATACGCAATTGATCGAAAGCTTTGAACGCATGTGGTGCAACACTTCAAATTCAGTCGTGCAAATAGAGAATCTCTGTAACCGAGCTACTCTATTGTTGAATGTGCTACGTCATACGGACCATGCCGCGATTCGTGAAAACTTATTTTTAGCAATCGAACGAACAGAGTCAGTCAGACAGTCGTATAAACGCGAACGAATCTTTGACGGCGATGCGCTGACGCCGTCGACACCGACATTTCGATCTCAGCAGAAACTCAAAGAGTGTAAACACGAATGTATCATATGTTATGAATATGAACGAAACGTTCTGTTTTTACCTTGCCAACATACATTATCCTGTACGTACTGTAGCGAAAATCTAACTGAATGTCCTGTTTGTAGAGCGATTATACTCTTTGCAATTCAAATTCGATATTAAAACATATTATCGAACATATGAAATGAATACGTCGCAATATTAGCGAATGTAATGCCACATAGTGAGGAGAGGGGAAAGATGTGGACGGAAAGGGGGCAGTGGCTCAATAAAAATGCTAAGATCATTGAACGAAGAATTTATTCGTGCAGCAATGAATTCGTCGAACAGTTCGAGCAGAACAGCGACACGGACGATTTGTCCGTGTTTGACGGAACGACATTTGATCTCGTGATTACACGGCGCGCAATGCCACGCAGTAAGGAGGTGCTCGATAGAAACACCAAGATCTCTGGAAGTTCGTCAGACAGTTCGAGCAGCGACACCCAAGATGATGATTTGTTCAAATATGAGACAGAAATGAACTTGTCGTCGCTACACCGCGCGTCTCATGGTTTGAATGGCGTGCCTTAGATGGATCGTCGAGTATCCATCGTTCGCTATATCGTGATCGAGCGATCATGTGCAGTCGAGTGCGCGTGCTGCGTCGAAACTACTTCAACCGTAGACATCGATTTCGTAAATCGTCAACGGAATCGTTCGAGTTGGAACGACCGGTGATTTTGCACCCCGAAACATTGTTGCAAGACACGTTGATAGCCGAAGCAATATCGCACGCGCTTGACACCGCTCGTACGTTTTACAAAACT
Source organism: Harpegnathos saltator (assembly GCF_003227715.2). Lineage (NCBI taxonomy): Eukaryota > Metazoa > Arthropoda > Insecta > Hymenoptera > Formicidae > Harpegnathos > Harpegnathos saltator. The sequence continues at coordinate 66,045 of NW_020230482.1, forward strand.
CAACAGAATAATGTACACAATACGAGGCTAGCTATCAGGTCTGTAAATATGAAACCGGAATTTGCCCATAGATGGTCCTAGCTGTTGTAATGAGGCGCAAATGCACCTCGTTACTACCGGCCCGAACGACCATCTGTCGGGCCGAAGAACGGCGCTTTGCACCATCCCTAATCAATCGGAATTATCGCACGCCGACGTTATCTCGCGCCGTCGCTATCGCGCGCCGCTGCGATCACGCGCCGCCGCTAGCGCGTGCGGCCGCTATCACGCGCCTCGTGCCTCGCGCCGATTGGCGCACCGCTCGATCGCCGCCGTATCAATCGTAGAGAATACGACTATAAAACAGCGGCGATCGAGCTTCTAAGCACCAGACCGACCCGTACCGTCATTCGATCTAGAGGCTTTATGCCGATAGTGAGAATATCCGGACTGTTTCGCTCTGCCTTCCGCTTTCCGACTATCTGACCGGCGACTAAGCAAACGGGATTGTACGTCCGCAGTCTCGATCGAGCGTGCTCGATACTTGGCCATCTCCCGTCTTCCTAGGCTCGTACGTGCGCGTGCTCAGTCGAGCGTACTCGGCAGTCTCTAGCCCTTACCCGCCGCCCTGAGTCAGGAGTTCGTCCGTCGGCGAACTCTGCTGAGCATACTCAGCCTCTAGGCGATTCGTCTAGCGACCAAGAACGCGGGACGGTGTGTCGGCCGTCTCCGCTGTGTCTGCAGCACTTGGTCGCTTTCCTCCGCGAATGTAGGGAAAAGGGAAGGTGCATACGCCTTCTCTGTCGAGAGTCTTCGGCCCCGACGGACGAAATCCTTGCGTGTACTCCGCGACTCGCGTGCGTGTGTTCGACCGAGAGTCATAATCTCCGGTCCGGTGACCATCTTTACGCGAGCGATTGCAAGCCGAGTATTGGGCGATAATTGTCCGAGACGCCCACGAGATGCCGCGAAGCGAGACCGATCACCGCGCCGTTACCGCCGTCATCGTCTGCACGCGTCGCGCAATAGGCCCCGCCTCCCGCGCGGCCTATCCATCCGTATACACGCGTGTACCGCACACCGCACCGCACCGCACATACCGACGCGCCTAGTAGACGCAACCCGCGACAACGCCTTCGGGGCCGAGCTCTTGTACAGGGTTTTTCAATTAGTGCGGGTCGATGTTGGCAGCCTGTAGCGGCCATGTTGTTTTGGCGGCGTCTGTCTAACCTGTTGTTTATTATTCAGTCACTGATGCCAAATCACCATGACAAGTTACACGATTGAGCAGCACGTCCAAATGATAAAACTTTATTATCAAAATGTGTGTTCGTTAGTGCAAACGTTGCGCGCGTTGCGCCCATTTTACGGCAGACGCGGTGGCCCTTCAAAGTCGACTCTCCAATGTTTGGTCGCCAAATTCGAGACAACCGATTCGGTAAACGGTCAACCAATACCCGTACGTCAAAGGAACGCCAGATCGGCCGAGAACATCGCCGCTGTAAGTGAAAATGTGCAGGAGAACCCGAGGCAGTCAATTCCTCGCCGTGCACAAGAACTCGGCCTTTCGCAGACTTCAACTTGGCGAATTTTGCGTCGGGACTTGGGCCTGCACCCGTACAAGATCCAACTGGCCCAGGAGCTCAAAGTTAATGACCATAGACAACGCCGTTTGTTCGCTGACTGGGCTTCGAAGTATTTGGAAGAGGACCCTAATTTTGGCCGAAAAATCATCTTTAGCGACGAGGCGCATTTTTGGATGAATGGCTATGTTAACAAGCATAATTGCCGTATATGGCACGACGCCAACCCACACGAGGTTCAACAGGTAGCAATGCATCCACAAAAAGTTACTGCACAAAAAAGTACTGTTTGGTGCGGATTTTGGGCCGGCGACGTCATTGGTCCGTACTTTTTCGAAAACAACGTTGGTGAGGCCATCACCGTCAATAGCGAGCGCTACAGAACGATGATAACCAATTTCTTTTGACCCAAATTGAACGATATGGACGTGGACGACATGTGGTTCCAGCAGGATGGCGCTACGTGCCACACAGCGGACGCCACGATGGACATTCTGCATGAACGATTTGAGGGTATGGTTATCTCTCGCAGAGGTGACGTGAATTGGCCACCAAGATCATGCGATTTGACCCCGCTAGACTTTTTCTTATGGGGTTTTTTGAAGTCGTAGGTCTATGCCAATAAGCCGCAATCGACCGATGCCCTTAAAGTCAACATAACCCAAGCCATCGCTCAAATTCAACCGGATCTATGCGGTAGAATCATTGAAAATTGGACCACTCGGATCCGTGCTACCGTGAGAAGCCGCGGCGGACATTTGAACGATGTTATATTCCACACATAATGGCATATATGGGCCTTTCAAGTAAAAAAAGAATTTCGTTAATACCTCACACACAGCTTGTTTTATTCCATTGCAACATCGACCCGTCCTTGTTGAGAAACCCTTTACATAAGTCAGCATAGAATAAATCTAAGTTATTTACATTTCTATTCTCAAGTGTCTCGCTACTTTCCTCCTCACCGAACCGGGACTCGCCCGGACGAGCCTTATCCGTGCAATACGCGTAGCGACGACCGAATCGCGGAGTTCGGCCGTTACACTGTCAATGTAGTTACCGTCAAACCGCGTCATTGGCTCCATTTCCATTTGTTGACATCTGACAAAGATTTTCAGCTCACAACAATACAAGTTTCATACAACAGCATAGTTTGTAATAGCGTTGAACTGTTGTCGAATATTGTGCCTGGAAGCTACGATTTGCGGACAGCATTGATTTTCTGTTACCATTTGAAGAAAACTGCTGCAGGATCGCATCGAATGCTTGTCGAAGCTGAGCATGGTCTTGGTAAATCACAATGTTTGAGTGGTTTAAAAAATTCAAACGTGGTGATTTTTACGTGAGAAACGAAGAACATGGAAGACCACTGAAAAAGTTTGAAGACAGCGAATTGCAAGTATTGTTGGATGAGAATGACGCTCGAACGTAACAACGCATAACCGTATCGCCGTCGCCATTTTGATACTTATACTGATCGTTGTTCAAATTGTGCGCGCGTGACGCTGACTCGTCTCGGTGGATTCATTTTTTTTCGTCGATCACTGCAAGAGACGGTGGATCTTATGTTGAACCAGAGAACCGAACGCGCGACTAAGCATTCACCGGATAACAAGTGTCCGAGTTTGGCGTCCGATTTCAGTGTTCCACGGATCCTATTTTTCGTATACATTCGCCAAGATATATCAACGTATACGAAAAATAAGGTCCATAGAACGAACAACGCAACAACAACTCGCGGATCAATTAAATGTGACACGAGAACCGTTTTCATACGTTTGCAAGCCATGGGAAAGATCCAGAAGATGGGAAAATGGGTTCCACATGAATTGAATGAAAGACAGCAGGAAAACCGAAAAACTACTTGCGAAATGCTGCTCGCCAGGTACAAAAGAAAGTCATTTCTCCATCGAATTGTGACTGGCGATGAAAAGTAGATATATTTTGAGAATCCTAAGCGTAAAAGATCATGAGTAACTCCAAGCGAACCATCGACATCGACTGCAAGGCCAAATCGCTATGGACGGAAGACAATGCTCTGTGTTTAGTGGGATCAGAAGAGTGTGATCTATTATGAGCTGCTAAAACCTGGCGAAACCGTTCATACTGAACGCTACCGAGAACAAATGATCGATTTGAATCAAGCTTTGCGTGAAAAACGACCAGAATATCAAAAAAGGCAACACAAAGTGATTTTGCTTCATGATAATGCACCATTACACACAGCAAAACTGGTCAAGGAAACGATTAAGGCGTTTAGTTGGGAAATACTTTTGCATGCGGCTTACTTACCAGACTTGGCTCCATCTGATTACTACTTATTTGCATCGATGGGACACGCACTTGCTGAGCAGCGCTTCACTTCTTATGAAAATGTACGAAAATGGCTCGATGACTGGTTTGCCTCAAAAGAGCAACAGTTTTTTTGGCGTGGCATCCACAAATTGTCTGACAGGTGGGAAAAATGTATAGCTAGCGATGGGCAATACTACGAATAAAATATTTTTTATCATCTTCATATAATAAACATGTATTTTCTATTCAAAAATTCTGGTTTCATATTTACATACCGAATACATATAAAGAAACATTTATTTTTTGCCTTTTCCCAGCGCAAACAACTTTATCGCGTTCGTGAATGTCGTTAGCTTATCACGTAGCAACGTCAATAGTGTGTGTACCTAATGCGCCATACGCGTCCTATTATTTCATAATCGAAAATGTGCAGACCTTGAGCACCGAGTTCGATGATTGTCCTGTAATACAGGATGTCCCATTTTAAGCGTCCACCCCAAATATTTCTCTTATTTTTTATTTTAGAGAAAAATGGTTCAGACACGTTTTGTATGGTTTCGAGGGGGCCATAAGACGGTATCATTGACTTGACCTTGGAGAGTCATTTGAAGGTCACGTGAAGGTTAGCTCAATTTTTTTAGTCGGCACCCCCTATTTTTTATTACATACTCTTGTAGCTGACCTCGAGAGCTTCCCAAAACACTATAATCAGATGTTTTTTGGTAAAATACTTTTCGAGTTATAAAGCTCCAAATTTACAAAATTTGGATAAAAATACAAAATATTTCGTAAAACATTCACTTTCCGATAGTCTTATCTTATATTATCCAACCAGTCAAGGCAAGATCCGAGCATGATCCAACCAGTCAAGGCAAGATCCGAGCATGATCCAGCCAGTCAAGCCAAGATCTTCTTTTGGGCTCGAGATCAAATCCAATAAAATCCCCGGGTCATTGCTGATACGCTTTTTTCTAATGAAGTCACGTTTTGTAATAGAGGAGGCGTTAATAGACATAACTGCCATTATTATTCAGATGCTAATCCACATTGGCAGAGAAGTCAAAAGTTCCAACGGCAGTGGTCCATTAACGTTTGGGCAGGCATCCTGGGAGATGTTACTGTTGGTCCATATTTTTGAAGAAAATCTCAATGCGGCAATCTATCTAAGATTTCTTCAAGATGACCTGCCCAACCTTTTGAGACATGTCGACAATGATTTACTCGGACGAATGTGGTTCCAACAAGATGGAGCACCGGCTCATAGATCTCGAGCTGTTACACAATATTTAAACAATAGATTTCCGAATAGGTGGATTGGTATGCCGAGTTCAAGAATAGTCCCCAAGATCACCCAACTTGACACCCCTAGATTTCTATTTCTGGGGTTACATTAGAGATATAGTTTATTCGCAAAAGCCTGCAACCGTTGAAAATATGAAAAACCGGATCACACAGGCTTGCAGAAATATTAATGTAGGTGTTCTTGAAAAAGTTAAGGACGACTTTCACCATAGACTAGAGCTATGCATACAAGTAAATGGCCAAGTTTTTGAACACTTTAAGTAATTGTACACAAAAGAAGATCTTGCCTTGACTGGTTGGATCATGCTCGGATCTTGCCTTGACTGGCTGGATCATGCTCGGATCTTGCCTTGACTGGTTGAATCATGCTCGGATCTTGCCTTGACTGGTTGGATCATGTAAGATAAGACTATCGGAAAGTGAATGTTTTACGAAATATTTTGTATTTTTATCTAAATTTTGTAAATTTGAAGCTTTATAACTCGAAAAGTACTTCACCAAAAAACATCTGATTATAGTGTTTTGGGAAGCTCTCGAGGTCAGCTATAAGAATATGTAATAAAAATGGGGAGTGCCAAATAAAAAATTGAGCTAACCTTCACGTAACCTTCAAATGGCTCTTCAAGGTCAAATCAATGATACCATCTTATGGCCCCCACGAAATCATACAAAACGTATCTGAACCATTTTTCTCTAAAATCAAAAATAAGAAAAATATTTGGGATGGACACTTAAAATGGAACACCCTGTATACAGGGTTCTCCAAAAGTCTCCGAACGATAAAATACCTCGAAAACAATCAATTTTTGAAAAAAATGTTTCAGGCAAAACTTGTAAAGTTTAAAATGATTTATTTACTGATCTTATCAGTTTGACCTTGGCTAGCGTTGACAAGATCAGGGCAAAGTCACCTTGAACTTTTCAAATGGAACGCCCTACCTTTTTGGCACATTCTTATAACGTATTTCAAGAGCTTTCCAGAACACTACAACAAAGCATTTTTTTGTTAAGCACATCCCGAGTTATGAAGCTTCAAACACAGTACTGTCGGCATTAGCATTACCCAAAGTGTACCGCGTGGAGGTTGCACGATCGGATTTACATCTCTTGTGTGTGTGTACGCGCGTGTGTGCGTTGTGCGTGTGCGTGTGCGTGCGTGCGTACGTGCGTGCGTGCGTGCGTGCGTGCGTGCGTGCGTGTGCGTGCGGGTGCGTGCGTGTGCGTGCGTGTGCGTGTGTGCGCGTGTGTGCGCGTGTGTGCGCGCGCGCGTGTGTGTGTGCGTGTGTGTGTGTGTGTGCGTGTGTGTGTGTGTGCGTCTGCATGTTATGTAACAGAAACAAGGACCCCACGGTTCGTCACTTCCGTAGTATTTCATTACTCCAAACCCTTTCTGTTGTGTAAAGTGACTTTATCTCATCTTTTAAGATGTGCAACATTTTTCAATTAATTAAATGTTCAAATTGTCTTTCTTCTACCATTTCACAATGAGCTAAACGTTCGTAGAAATGACTGAGCACATCAATTATTTGTTCTAAAGTGATCAGAGATGCTTGCCGCATTATTCGATTGCTAAGGTCTTCCAAATTACGTGGTTTAGTCGCATAAACCTTGTTTTTGAGATATCCCTAAAGAAAAAAATCTAGAAGAGACAAATCAGGTGATCTAGCAGGCCACTCAATAGCATCCCTCCTACCTATCCATCGACCAGAAAAAGAACGATTCAGAAATTCTCGACTTCTTATTGCGTAAGAAGGCGGTGCTCCATCTTGCTGGAACCAAACATGTTGCATGTCTGCGCCAAATTTATTTCGTATGTCGGGTATAATATGATCTCGCAATAAATTTTCATAGTTTTCCGCATTCAAATTACCGTCTATCAAAAATGGACCAATAATACCGCGACTGCAAATTCCTGCCCAGACATTCAATTTTTGTGGATACTATGTGCGAAGATCACTCATCCAATGTGGATTTTCATCACTCCAGTATCTGCAATTATGACGATTAACAGAACCGTTTATTTGAAACATAGCTTCATCTGAAAAAACAATAAAATTCAAAAAGTTATCATCAATTCGATTCATCATTTCTTGACAAAATTGAATTCTTCTATCAAAATCATCTTCCATAAGTTCTTGAGTAATAACAATTTTGTAAAGATGATTTTATGCTTTTTTAAAATGTTAAGAATGCTACCTTGACTGATATCATGGGCTTGCGCTGTTCTTGGCACAGATGTATGAGGATTTTCTTGAAATGACAGCAAAACATCCAAACTCATATCATCATTTGTTGCGGATTTTGGTCTTCCGCTACGAGGTCAGTCTTGAACTGTACCAGTTTCCAAAAAACGTGTCACTGTGTACTGAACAGTAGACTTAGAAATAGGGTTGCGATCAGGATGTGTAACATTGAAGAGATCAGCTACTTCCTGATATGATCTGACACGGTCTCCAAACCCTCGATACATAAGCAGCAAAATCCTTTCTTTTTCGATCAACATTTTTCAGAAAAAAATTTGAAATTGTAGAACGAAAAAAGAACAAAACAGATAAAGATCGAGACGCAAGCGAATACGATTAGTTTGTAGAATACACGGAGTAAGAAGCGTTTTCGAAAACCACCAGTATGCACGAGTTTTAGCTGTAAGTCCTCGTGGTATCCGATGTTCACTAATGATCGCCTTTGATGTTAGTAGATCAATTTGCCAAAGTAAACTCCTTGCAAACTAAACTCTTAATAAGCTTTGTAGTTTACTCCTAGTTCGTTAAAGTAAATTTTCTTAAGAGTTCCTTACGAAAATAAAGTACTAAAAATTACTGAAAAATTTACAATGATTAATCACTGGCCAAATTATTACTGAAATACTGCTATCCCTATGAATGTTTAGCTCATTGTCAAATGGTAGAAGGAAAACAATTTGAACATTTAATTAATTGAGAAATGTTGCACATCTTAAAAGATGAGATAAAGTCACTTTACACAACAGAAAGGGTTTGGAGTCATGAAATGCTACGGTAGTGACGAACCGTGGGGTCCTTGTTTCTGTTACATAACACGCAGACACACACACATACGCGCACACACACACACACACACGCACACACACACGCGCGCACACACGCGCGCACACACACACACGCACGCACACACACACGCACGCACACACACACGCACACACACACATACACATAAGAGGTGTAAATCCGATCGTGCAACCTCCACGCGGTACACCTTGGGTAATGCTAATGCCGACAGTACTGTGTTTGAAGCTTCATAACTCGGGATGTGCTTAACAAAAAAATACTTTGTTGTAGTGTTTTGGAGAGCTCTTGAAATACGTTATAAGAATGTGCCAAAAAAGTAGGGCGTTCCATTTGAAAAGTTCAAGGTGACTTTGCCCTGACCTTGTTGACGCTAGCCAAGGTCAAACTGATAAAATCAGTAAGTAGATCATTTTAAACCTTACAACTTTTGCCTGAAACATTTTTTCCAAAAACTGATTATTTTCGAGATATTTTATCGTTCGAAGACTTTTTGAGAACCTTGTACGTCTAGGATGCTTACGATTTCGAAATAAGAATCGATTGCAATTCGTTCTATGGATCTTATTTTTCGTACACGTTGACATATCTTGGCGAACGTATACGAAAAATAGGATCCATGGAACACTGTAATCAGACGCCAAACTCGGACACTTGTTATTCGGTGAATGCTTACTCGCGCGTTCGGTTCTCTGGTTCAACATAAGATCTACCGTGTCATACGTCTCGTGTAGTGTTCGACAAAAAAAATGAATCCACCGAGACGAGTCAGCGTCACGCGCTCGCAATTTGAACAACGATTAGTATAAGTATCAAAATGGTGATGGCGATACGGTCAACGACGGATATGCCACGCGATCGAAAGTCCACGGGTGACTTGCAGCGTTTCGTTCGCGAGTACAACGACGAAGCTGTAAAGATCGAGCATCTTGAGAGCAGCAACAACGGAGCGGCAACGGACGGCCACGTTCACCTTGGTGCCAAAGTAGCTCGATTTTTGGACCTGTACGAGGACCGTTTGCAGGCGAGCGATCGTATGTTTCTGAGGCGCAAAACTAGCGCGAACTATGCAGGCGCTCTTGTTGCGTTCGATGCAATTGAACAGATTTGACGACCTCGCCATATCTATGAACGGCGCGCGAAATCTGGAACGCGACTTGCCCACCGCGCCACGCCGCGCAGTGGGTCAAATGGGTCTTTTCGTGGACAAAAATCGCTAGACGGCGTAATTCTTAACCGATTTCCATGCTTTTTTTTTAATTTACTCGCGATGAATTGCTCTACAATGGAATCGAGCCCGATTTTTAAATTAGGCCCTCTATTCAAAATGGCGGACGCGCAAATTTGTCAAATATATAAAACCTGTAAAATATCGAAGATTTCTGGATCGGACAAAGTTTATACGGGCTTTTAAGGCCTCTGAGATACATATGTAAGAACGAAATTCTCAGTTTTTGCCAGTGGAGAGAATCTGCAGTGGGTCGATATATTTTATACCTGCCTGATATCCCCATATTATCAATATTCTACTAACGAGTTTGCGTATATATTAACATACATTGCTCGATTATTTATGAATTCCATAGTTTAACATAAAATCCTGATGTAGGTGACAGCATATCAAGTCAGTACTCAGATGACAATAACGGATTAAAGTCAATCGTGTGAACTGGCTGTATTAATGATGATAATACTTATCTCCTTTTATCCTGACGATTTCGTCATGTGCTAAAATGTTTAGTATATTTTTGTCTTTTTTGTAATTAAATAATATTTTGCAATATTTTTTATAATTTTGTATTATTTTTCATACTTTCTGTATTTTGTTATGGTTTTGAAATTTTATTATGTTTTTCTGTTTAAACACTTTGTATATACTTTGTTATATATTTAAACATCTATAACATCTATAATATATTTATAACATATCTATAACATAAAACACTTATAACACAACTCATCTATAACATAACATATCTATAACATAACATATATATCTTTAATGTATCTTAACAAACTTATATTGTAATATATTTATAACATATCTTACTTATATTGTAACATTTTGTCAAAATGTCAAAATGACAAAATTGTCATTTTATGTATAAAGCTGTTTTGTTACAATTAAGCAATAACTCTTTAGCTTCTACAGATAAATCTTTCTCTTTTTTGGGGAGTGTTATTCTTAGACTACTAATTACCGAATCTGATGATATTAGAAGATACTGCATAATATCTTCTTTAGTAGTTCGTCGTGACTGCATTCTGCTATGTTGGGCACGAGTTTTTCTAAAAATCTTATTGCTTGCTTCTTGTGCTTCTTCCGAGAAGTAGCCAATCGGCAAACTAAAATGTTTAATATTACTGTCGTGTAATAAAACCTTATGTACACTTGGTGGAATGTTATACCAGGGATATAAACACGCACGAAGTTCAGCGGTATCCATACAATATTTTTCGAACTTATCACAATCGATATTTCTCCCAGATGATAATACTTGCAAAATATTGGCCAGTCGGTTTATTAAATCTTTATTTACTCCAATAATATCAGCTACGGTTTCAGCTTCCGCAAAAAAACAGCGAGCAACATTCCCAGTATTTGACGTACCTGCTCTTTGTTTTACAACGTCTACAGTTAATGATAATTTCGATTTTAATTTTTGTTGAATTTTCTTTTTTCTTTCAGCTTTTACGACTTTATCTTCTCCTCTGGCACTGTTCTTCTTGAAGTCTAAATTGTAAGAAATATGTATTATATATTCCATAAAGCGAATCCAACAATGTAATGTCGAGAGTCCATATTTGTAGTTATCGTCATTAACTGGAAGATTATTCACATAATGGAGATTATTTATATTCTTTGGACTCACGCTACAAATGTTACAAGAATTCGATGATTTTTGTCCTGTTAAGATGTAGCATATTTTACCGTCGATCATTGTACATTGTATGTTGTAACTTATGGTGAATGATACGTTGTTTACTTTGATGCATGAAGCTAAATTGTTAAAAATATTTGAATAATAGTTATATTCTGTTATTATATATGAATTAATTTCCTTTCTAAACTCGAACTTTATTGGTCGGCAATAACGTACTGACGAAGGTCTTTCGTTTTTCCATACAATATTCCGAGTATCAACCACCAACTGAATTGGCACAAAAGAAATTAAAAATATTGCATCATCACAGAACATGTCTTCTGTAGTCTCATTGTCAGTATCATTGTCAGCATGTGTTGACTGACTATCTTGTTTCATATTATCGGGATTTAATGACGATTTCTATCTTGTGGTTTGTTGCCCAGAAGCTCCATCCATGCCCCACTTTCCATATAAAGTTAATTGTGTATCGCGTATATTAAGGGGCATCTTCTCATTTAATGTTAAAAATATTCTCTCAGTTGTATGATCTAATAACGACTTCACATCGACACTCGCACCTAAGTCAGTAATATTTAAACGTGATGGATAGCACTGTTCTTTCGCACTCTTAATACTATTATATGATGGATATAATTTTGTCCCATATATTTTTTATTGTGTTCCCTGAGTTTCTCGTATTTCGTTTTCGTTAAATCTAAATCAATGTACATAGCTAAAATTTCATTAAGAGTAGGTTTAACGTAATGAATACTTTCACCCTTACTAGACTCTTTATCATTATCTTTATCATCATCTTGCAAGCATTTGTAAGTAGCTGCCTTCAGTTCTTCTGCGCTATATTTTGATAGCAATTCCTGAACACGTCTTTTCTTTGTCTTGTGTGAACCTTCTTCATATGATATACGTGGCCTCCCTTTTTTATTTATTTGTATCATGTTTTTCTGACTGTAGATTATTCTGGAATGACCTGGAATTTAAATCGTCAGTATCGAGCTTAATAATAAAATTTTGATTTAAAAATGCTGCGTATTTCTTCTGGAACAAATACGATTTTCCAAACACAGTCTTCCATTTCTATGATATATATAGATGATATATATAGTATAAGAATGAATAAATTTCTCACGTAATTGACCTTTTATGTGTTCCAGTTGATTATCGTTGAAATTATTTTCACTTTTTAACTTATCTAAAATAATATCCACTTTATCTGTATATGTACCAACGTAATTCCACATCCACTCACACAATGTTTTATGTTGTATCACGAACTCCATTTTGGACAGTCGACCGATAATAAGGAGGTGTGCACACTATGACTGCTCGGTACCAATTGGTGTAACGCCACTTAACATTGATTCTTATTATTGTCAATGGCTAAGAGCTCGAACTCCATTGGCCAATCCTCTGTCACGTGACATGGCCGCCATTTTACATTTATGACGTCACAGGCGAAACATCATATGCTACTTTACGTTGCAATATACGTCGAAATAAGCGATTTGTCGCGCAAACTGACTCTCGTGATCAATTCAGTATAAATGAAAAAATGTCCAGATGCTTTTTTTAACTTATATAAGCTATACTTGCAAATGCGAAAACTGGGCAAATATATACGCAAACTCATTAGTAGAATACATTGATAATGTGGGGATATCAGGCAGGTATAAAATATATCGACCCACTGCAGATTCTCTCCACTGGCAAAAACTGAGAATTTCGTTCTTACATATGTATCTCAGAGGCCTTAAAAGCCCGTATAAACTTTGTCCGATCCAGAAATCTTCGATATTTTACAGGTTTTATATATTTGACAAATTTGCGCGTCCGCCATTTTGAATAGAGGGCCTAATTTAAAAATCGGGCTCGATTCCATTGTAGAGCAATTCATCGCGAGTAAATTAAAAAAAAAGCATAGAAATCGGTTAAGAATTACGCCGTCTAGCGACTTTTGTCCACGAAAAGACCCATTTGACCCATTGTGCGCCGGTTGGAAAATGCTCGCAACAACGTCGACGTAGGTGACAGCGGCGGCGATGATGTGGATCTGCGTACGGATACACGTGGACTGTATGAATACATTCCGTATGAAAGTCTCTCAGTTTCTCTCGACGACTTGCCGGGGTACGAAGAACAACATCGTCTCATCGTGAATGCGTACTTTGATTTTGATAGTAGCGTGTCCAACGCGAAATGTAATGCTCGCGACAGCAACAATTTAATAGACGGGCGCAAACCTTGTACGAAGACCGGCGCCGTGATTTTGTACGGTCCTCCGGGTACGGGCAAGACCGCGGCTGCACGCGCGGTCGTGCAAACATTGCAACTCAACTTGGCATTCGTGAACGCTGAGAATCTTCTCTCCTCATATCGATCCGAACGGAAAAGAACTTGCGCATCCTGTACGAACTGTATGCGCGCTTTAGTTCACGTAACTGGCCGCAATGTTGTTTTGCTCATGGACAAAGTGAATGGCTTGGTGAAGAATCGCAGTGGTAACAGCAGCGCACCGCCTATCAGCAGCGGCGAGTACAGCTTGCTCACGCGGTTTCTCACGATATTAGAGCCCAACGACGGTACGGATAACTACGGCGTGTTCAGCGTATTTACAATGAATCGATTGGACAATTTGGACGATGCGTTTCGACGGCGATGCACTTCCGTCTTTTTCGGATGTGTCACAAGTTGTGCGTCTTTGGCCACTTTGACCGGTCGCTTTCTGGTGGATTCGATGGACAACGTCGATGACATTTCGCACAGCACCGCGGCCATAGACACGTTCAAATACTGGGTACCTGGCGACTTCGCTCGCTTCAAATGCGAATTCGTAAAACCCGAGCGCATGAGAATTTACTTGTAACGCATCGGTGTATCAGAGCGCGAAATTTACCTCCGAATTTCTAGCAACGACGGTGGATAGGATGGTGGTGGTGGCAGCAGCGGTATCGATCAAACCCGTAGTGGAACGAACAGAGAAATTATTCTAGACATGCCACCTCTCAGCGTTGCGGATATCGTTAATTTAGCTTCACGGTACAAACCGATCACGCCGCCACACAAATACAACGAATATTTGGGCGACGACGACAGTACGCGGCGTTGTAGGACGAAACGTATGGAATACATTGTACGCAGAAAGTAAACTCAACTAATTTGGGCTGCTGTATTTATCTTTATTCATTTATTTTCAATGTATATGTAAAGTCGTGTAACAAGTAATGAGTTCTGCAACGTCGCACACTTCCAGGTCAAAAAAGTTATTCCGACGAATAACATCGAGACACTCAAAATGTGGCCGTTATTGCAATCATAATATCGAGAGCGGGTACTCGTGTCATGATTGACCGTGTCCTGGCGACAGTGGAGGCCTCGTTATCGTAGTCGTAAAAGTTATCGACTTGATAGGTCGTTCCGTCGTCACAGAGCACTTAACACTTTGCCAATCGAGTGGGGGAAATCTCCCTACTTTGAAGTAAGTCGCTCCATGACCAACTGGGGAGATCTACCTTTCTCTTAGCAACTTGAAAAAATGCGCGGTAGAAAGCGTTGAGTTAGCTATGGCTCACGCGGTTGGCAAAGTGTTAAGATATTTAAGGAAAATTTTTTCAACATTTAACTTACGATATCTCGCTAGCAATTTATCGCAAGAAAAAGTGATATTAGACTTGTTTACTCTATTTAGTCTTTAGAATATATTGGTACAATAGTGTCCAAATTTTTATTAACTGCGACGCGATTTTCTTACGCCGTCGGCAAATTTCCGCCTGTCCACGCGTCACGGTCTTTCGCACAAAAAAAAATGTTGGGCGCCAGGTGCGGATAGCAGCACCACTCACCAACGCTAATTGTCACCAAGTGTGACCGCGACGCGAGTGGCCGACGGGACCGGTAGCTCGTGGGAAGTTTTTAGTCGGTAGACGGGATGGGTTCGCTCGGAAATCGGGATACGGGAGAGACCGAAGAGAAATAGAACAGCGCGGTTTCTGCGATACTTTGATTTATTAAGATTGGGAGCCGGTATGCTCCGCTTCTTCGCGGGACGGTACAATTTCTCACGCTCGCCTTCTCGCAAGTCCGGTATCGCTCTGCGCAACGCACTTTCTACGGACGCAACACGGAAATGCACGAGACCTCGACAATAATGCAGGTGAGCGGTCTTACAGTGTCGGGAATATCCCGGCAGCGTGGTCCTCAACGGTTCGGGCGGGTCGCCTTTGCGCGAGTCGGCAGTCGTCCTTCCTCCTCTCCCACTTTTCTCCTCGGTCCTCAGCCATGCACGGTGCACTTCGCACTTTGCCTTTTTTGCACGATAGCCACCGGAACACCAACTATTAGCGCGAGCGGTATGAAAATCCTCTCCTTCTCTCGAGCGGAACACAATCTTTTCGAAAGAAGCGGAACGCAAAAACGGGTCTCGATCTCTTTCGATTCCAAGCCGATCTATCTCTTTTATTTTTCCGCCTTTTTGGGGCTTTCTGGTGCCCCTCCCCAGTTTTCAGGAGGGGTTCCTCTCTTGCCCCGTTCCTCGCTCTGCCCATCGCTCGGGAATCCTTCCGCGAATCTCTATTGTGGACCCGCGGGAAGGATGTTCTGTCTCACTCTCTCTAGCTCTCTCTCTCTCCGTCATCGTTTTATCTCCTCGGCTGTCTAGGTACGGTTTTTGGGTGAGCGGACCACGCGCCATGATCGTGGCCCGCCGATAGTACCTCGCCTCGTCTCTTCCGTCTCCTTCAGCGATGTCCTCTAAATTTGCCTAAGAACAATCACGGCAGCCGGTAGTCTATTTTGAAACGATACATGATTTCTGATACGGGATACAAATGGAGAGCAATCACCTGTGGAGCGCGTGCCTGACTGTGAGCGAGGTCCTCCTCATCCTTCTCGTTCCTCCTGTCTGGCTGTTCGGCTCGGGAGGTCCAGGGACACAAAATCGGAGGACGCGGGACCGTCTCACCTGCACGCTCTTAACACTAAGGATTCTTTTCCACATGAATACCATTTCTCGGGGGAGAAAAATCGATCGCTAATTACCGCTCCTCCCCCCCGCGGCGGGACCGAGATTTCGCCTACTACTGACGGGCGCCCGACGGCTACCACGTCACATAACTTATCAACCTTTGGAAATTCCGAAATTATTAAATTAACAAAAGTCAGAGCGCTATTGTAACAATATATTCTTGACATCAAATGGAGTAAAAAAGTCTAGTACTACTTTTTCTTTCGAAACATGATTAGCGAGATATCGTAAATTAAATGTTGAAAAAATTTTCCTTAAATATCTCAAAAAATATTAGGCAAATAAAAAAATGTTTCAGACAAAAGTTGTTAAAATTAATTGGTAGATAAAGACAATATAATAAAAAGTTGGGATTTCTGTTTAAGAAAATTAATGATCAGTGAATATTTAAAAAATGGCGCCATTTGTAAACGAAACGCTATCTCTATCTTATGTCCCCCTTTAAGCCATATAACTTTTATTTGAAACATTTTTCCATATTTGAAAGGCCGTTTCCAGAGGTGAAGTCAGACTTTAGAGATACTCTACTATAGGAGTTTAGGATGAAACAACCTGAACATATACGCCTATTTGCGTTCCGCAATTATTTGGATATTTCCTCGCGATCATCGCTAATATTTTACCGATATTTTGATTGCGTCTATTGCTTCTTGGTGACATGCGACCCGTTTTTACACGAAAAACGAATACTTTTTGTCGAAAGCGTAATTAGAGCGCTCGACTCTGATGCCGGTTCGCGCGTGTAATTTCTTGACGTCTCACAACCGACGATGGGCAAAAATTCAGGTCCACCATATATTTCGAGAATACCAAACGCAAAAAATCGTAGTTTTCACCTAACGAAGCATCAACATCGACGGCACAGCCAAATCGCTTCGGAAAGAAGACAATGCTCTGTGTTTGGTGGGACCAGAAAGGAATCGTGTACTATGTGCTGCTGAAACCGGACGAAACTGTCAATGGGCATCGCTGCCGACAACAACTGAT
This sequence comes from Harpegnathos saltator, assembly GCF_003227715.2. Lineage (NCBI taxonomy): Eukaryota > Metazoa > Arthropoda > Insecta > Hymenoptera > Formicidae > Harpegnathos > Harpegnathos saltator. The sequence continues at coordinate 83,140 of NW_020230482.1, forward strand.
CAATTTGAACCATGCATTGCTCGAAAAGCGGCCAGAATGGGACACGAGACACGAACGAGTGATATTGCAGCACGACAACGCTCCGTGTTAACGCGTACTTCCCTCGTCTAGGACACCATCAAAACGCTGAAATGGGATCTGCTACGCACCCGCCGTATTCGCCAGACCTGACCCCTTCCGATTATCACTTGTTCCGGTCGATGGCGCATGACTTGGCTGGACAACACTTGGCCAATTTCGAAGTGCAAAATTAGTTGAATGAATGGTTTCAGTCTAAAGACGTCGATGTTTGGGTATTTTTGCGTACGTCTGACAGAGATAGAAACAGTCAACGTTCGAATGACGACCTATGGCAAAGTATTCTCTTATCATATCGTGCTTCTTACATGCCACGTCATCAAAGATAAAAATGGAATTTTTGAGCGCTTCGGTCGTTAGAATCTCGTCGCTGTTATTGGAGAAAGTAAAGTATCCAATTTCATCTATCGGTGTCAGCAAATTTTCCAAGTAGCGATATTTAGGTTGTTGCAACGATTTCGAGTACACGTACAAATTCTCAAAACATAGACCGTGCGGACTTTCCAACAAGCTGATGAGGACGTTCGTCTTGCCACAATTCGAGGGACCGCATATGATGCCGCATATGGTGTTCGGAAACATATTTCTATGCCTGCGCGCCTCTTGCTCAAGCATCGATTACGTTCTATTGTCGAAATTTGTCACACGTATCGATGTCGATTGCTTCACGAACCTCATGTTTCCCCGTGAGTTGAAAAACTGATTTCGTTAACGGATCGTTGCGATTGAACTATATACATGGTGTCCCATTTTAATGTTCCACCTCAAATAACTTTTTTATTTTGATTGTAAAAAACAATGTTTCAAACAAAAGTTGTATGGTTTTGAGGAGGACATAAGATGATACCATTAGTTTGACATTGAATAATTTCTTGAAGGTCACATGAAGGTCATCTTCAATTTCTTAAATGGAACTACCTACTTTTCGTTACACATTTTTCTAGCTTATATCGAGAGCCTTCCAAAACTCTATAATTAAGTACCTTTTCGTTAAGTACTTTTTAAGTTATAAAGCAAGATCGAAAGCACGATCCGGCCGGTCAAAGCAAGATCGGGGCATGTACAATTATTGTAGGTGTTCGAAAAGACCGCCTTGGACGCATTTACTTGGATACAAATATCCAACCTATAGCGAAATCATCCCGCACTTTTAGAAGGACATCTGCGTTTATGTTCGTACATGTCTCTCGAATACGTCCCTTCATGTTTTCTGCTGTTATAGGCTCTTCCGCATAAACTTTTTTTTTTACTTAAAAGTAAATCTTGTACCCAAAAGTATCCCCAAAAGTAAAAATCGAGAGGGGTTAACTCAAATGATCTTGGTGGCCATTCATAAGTCCGACTACCCATTCCAATCCATCTGTTATTAAATCCATTATTTAAATATTAGGTGTACAACTTTGCTCCAGCCGTTTTCCTATAGATGGCTTTAGCGGTAAGTAGTGGTCGAAATAAATTGGTCATAGACGTCATGCAATAAACTTGGACATCTGTCAACATAACTTCATAGAAACATTAGTCAATTTGTGTCTGCATCATAAAGTTATTCTCGATTGAAAATGTCAGTTTACGAGCCAAATTATCGTCATTTGCGGGTGGTTTTAATTTTTTGCTTCAATATGAAGAAATCTACGGCTGAGGCTCATCGAATGCTCTCAAATGCTTGTGGTAAGGCCGCTATTAGTGAAAGAACGTGTCGTGAGTGGTTTCAACGCTTCAAGAACGGTGATTTTCACGTCGAAGACCGGCATAGCGGTGGAAGAGAGAAGGTTTTCGAAGTTGCAGAATTGGAGGCATTACTTAATGAAGACTCGTGTCAAAGGCAAGAAGAATTGGCACGATAATTGGGAGTGACTCAACAAGCAATTTCAAAACGCCTCAAAGACATGGGAATGATTCAGAAGCAAGGAAATTGGATGCCGAGTTGAAACCGAAAGATGTTGAACGGCGTTTGTTTACTTGTGAACAGTTTCTTGAAAGGCAAAAACGGAAGGAATTTCTGCATCACATTGTGACTAGGGACGAAAAATGGGTTCATTACGATAACCCCAAGCGCAGAAAATCATGGGCATATCCTGACCATGCTTCCACGTCGACGACCAAACCGAATATTCACGGCTCCAAGGTCATGCTCTGTATTTAGTGGGACCAGCTCGGCGTAGTGTATTATGAGTTGTTAAAACCGACTGAAACAAACAGGCGATCGTTATCAAACGCAATTAATGCGTTTGAGCCGAGCATTGAAAGACAAATACAACGAGAGACACGATAAAGTGATTTTGCAGCATGACAATGCTCGAGCCCATGTTGCGAAAGTGGTCAAGACATACTTGGAAACTTTGAAGTGGAAAGTCCTACCCCACCCGCCGTATTCTCCAGACGTTGCTCCCTCTGACTATCACTTGTTTCGATCAACGGCCTGGTTGACCAGCACTTCCGGTCTTATGAAGAAGTAAGAAATTGAATCGATTCGTGGATCGCTTCAAAAGATGACCAGTTCTTTCAACGCGGGATTCGTACGCTGCCCGAAAGATGGGAGAAAATAGTGGCCAGCGATGGACAATACTTTGAATCATAAATGTATAACCAGTTTTTTACAATAAAGCCTCGAATTTCGGAAAAAAACGGCGGAAGCAAAGTTGTACACCTAATAATTTGTAACATTTCGGAACCTGTGAGCTGGTGCTCCATCCTGCTGGAACCACATCCGGTTGGGCAAGTAATTATTGACATGTCGCAAAAGGTTGGGCAGGTCATTCTGAAGAAATGCTAAATATTATTGCGCGTTTAGATTCTGTTCAAAAAGGTATGAGCCTATGATGTCATTTCCAAGAATACCTGCCCAAACGTTAATAGACCATTGTCTTTGAAATTCTTGGCTCCTTGGCCAATAAGGATTTTGATCAGAGTAATAATGATAATTATGCCTATTAACGCCCCCTTTTGTTACCGAACGTGGCTTCATCAGAAAAGAACATCTTTGCGATAAAATGTGGGTTTCTTCGAATTTGATTTAGGGCTCAGTTACGAAATTACAAGCGTCGCTCGAAATTTATCTGTTCTAATTTCTGGTTTAGATGAATATGGTAGAGGTGGAATCTATTTATTTTAAGTATACGATTTGCTATCGATTTCGATATGCCGTGTTGTCTCTCGAATTGTCTGGTGGAAATTTGGGGATTCAATATAGCGATACTCAAGACAACCAATGAATTTGCCTCATTTGTCCAAACTTTTGTCATATCCTTTTTAAACTGCCCTGCTGTGCCCTCTCGGTGAGTTTTCTTATTGTCTTTCTACACGGATGACGTCTGTTAGGATACCTTTCAGCATACAGCTTTTCCGCTGCACTGTAATTATTTCCAGCCTCATCCAAAATACGAATCATGTCGACTATTTTGTTTAGCGGATAATCAGCCATAATTACAGGAATACTAAAAAATTTCGTAACAATGCTCAGAATATTACATTTGCCAAGTGTTGTGTCGCCGAATAGCGCGAGGTCGATCGCGCCGCGACTTACCGGTATCGCCCAGCGCTAGGCAACGAGGTCGGCGGAATCGAGGCTTGAATGCCACGGATGAGGCTGGATGGACGGGCGAGATTCAGAATAACCGTCGTTGGTCAGATTGAATTTAACTGACGTTTAATCGAACGATCAATCTCGCACACAATCGGACCGCACCAGTCGGGCGATGTGGCGAGTTAATCCAATCACAAACAAAAAGAATACCAAATTTTTACACAACAAAACAAAAAAAAGAGAAAGATCTAAGAGACCCGAAAATGATTATCGCGCGCAAAATGCAAGACCAACGCAGTGATCGGCTTTGCTCCATGAGCAACGCAAGTCGCAACCGCTAGTAAAGATTCGACAGAGGACCTGACCGAGGGATCAGGCGTCGAGAAAGAATCGAATCGGAACGCGCAGCAATCGTGGTTTCCATAATCATATATATATATATATACAAGGTGCACGATTTATCTGAAGACATTGAAATATCTCGAGAACTATGCATTGGATAAAAAAAAGTGGTTAATAAAAGTTGTTAGTCTCGAAGGGGGACATCCAATGATATCAAACTCAACCTCCCACCTCACCCCTGGGGGTGGGGGTTGGGGGCGACTTTGAAAATCTTGAATCTTAAATGGAAACCCTCATTTTTTATTGCAGATACGGATTCTACGCCACAAAATACGTAAATTTTGTCCGAAACTTTTTTTTTTATTCGTGATAGATGGCGCTGTAATCGCAAAAAATTATATTTTCCGCAATTCTCCAGAAATGATCATTGGATTGAGAAATAAAAAATACCTGTTTAATATTTTTAAAGAACATAAAAGTTATTCCCCCCCCCATCCTCTCGGGGTAGGGTGGGTGATAACGTTCAAATCTCAAATGGGGACCTACATTTTTCATTGCAGAATTAGATTGTACGTGGAATTTTTATTGAAATAATTTTTTTCATTCGTGATAGATAGCGTTGAATTTTTACGAGAAACTACTTTTAGCGTTATACAGGAACAACGACGAGGACGTAGTAGTTTTATGTTCCCTTCGGGTGCTTTTTTAATGTGAGTCCCCTTGCCTTTCACAGATCGGGGTGCTTTTTTAATGTCAGTCCCCTTGCCTCTCACTGTTCAATTAATTAGAGTAAGTGTTCGAAATTTTTACCTTCAACTTCAATACACTTATTGATCCTTTTTTCAAATGACTGTACACAGGATAGAAGCATATCTGCGGGAGTTTCAGCGCAAGCGTTTCTTATGCGTTCTACCATGTTTTCACGAGTTGTTGGCACTTGTTGATAAATCTTATCTTTTAGGTAACCCTACAGAAAGAAATCCAGCGATGTCAAATCAGGCGACCTAGCAGGCCAATTAATCGGGCCACCTCTGCCAATCCATCTCTGCCTTTTATAATAAGCCGTAGTTCGCCATATACTCACAGTGGCGCGTCGAGCAGTTCCCTCTTCGATTCGGGTTCCCATTTCAGATTTGAACGTTACCACCCACCCTACCCCGAGAGGATAGGGGGGGAATAACTTTTATTATGTTCCTTAAAAATATTGAACAGGTATTTTTTATTTCTCAATTCAATGATCATTTCTGGAGAATTGCGGAAAATATAATATTTTGCGATTACAGCGCTATCTATCACGAATAAAAAAAAAGTTTCGGACAAAATTTACGTATTTTGTAGTGTAGAATCCGTATCTGCAATAAAAAATGGGGGTTTCCATTTAAGATTTCAAAGTTGTCCCCAACCCCCATCCCAGGGGGTGGGGTGGGAGGTCGAGTTTGATATCATAGGATGTCCCCCTTCGAGACTAACTTTCATTAACCTCTTTTTTTTATCCAATGCATAGTTCTCGAGATATTTCAATGTCTTCAGATAAATCGTGCACCCTGTATATATATCGCTCCTCTCTTTCTCGCCGCCAATGTCTCGTTCGGTCTAGGCACGAGCTTGGATGTCGAAATTCCAGATGATTCTGCCGTTTCGTGACTTCGCTGAAATCAACAATGTTCCAAGGACAATAGAGCGATCGAACGAATTTGGACTAAGGCTTCGGCTGTTTATTTTCGCATTATCGAGGCTTCTTCTGCCTACTATCCCAAAACATCATAACGATACGCAGCGATACGAAATTATTCGTTGAACGTCGTTTGCCTTTTTTTTTCTTTGTTTTTCATATTTCCAAGCGGACTCGCGAACACCAAGAAAATATCGATGCTCTTTAACATGCGTATGGGGTATATTTGAGTAATGCGTATACTGGAGTAATAGGGTATAATTCGGGTCGAAACGTGATTGTCAATATCGGACCGAAAGTTCGAAAATCCAAGAAGTTGGTTTTTTTAATTTTAGGCTGAAAATGACACATACTTTCGATCTTGCTTTGATCGGCCGGATCGTATTTTCGATCTTGTTTTATAACTTAAAAAGTACTTAACGAAAAGGTACTTAATTATAGAGTTTTGGAAGGCTCTCGATGTAAGCTAGAAAAATATGTATCGAAAAGTAGATAGTTCTATTTAAGAAATTGAAGATGACCTTCATGTAACTTTCAAGAAACTATTCAATGTCAAACTAATGGCATCATCTTATGTCCTCCTCAAAACCATACAACTTTTGTCTGAAACATTGTTTTCTACAATCAAAAATAAAAAAGTTATTTGAGGTGGGATATTAAAATGGGACATCCTGTATAGGCGCGTTGATCTTGGAAACATTCAGTTTAAAAAATGTTGCTCCTTCTAACAGATACTCGTGATATTCGAAAGCTAACCTCCGAACAACTGAAATACATATCGAAGATTGGTCTGTTACGCGAATTTGCAAAGTATATTGACGATTTATGGGACAAACTCCCCGAACATATAAGAGTCGATCAAGAGGTTCAGCAGTATCGTCGGTGTTTGGAACATTACAATCGTCCGTGGCAGCGAACGCATATCGACGGTCCGGCACCGCTGATCAGGGACTGTAGTGAATGTCGCCGACGAAAGTCAAAGTCGGCAGCGGTCTGTTGAATCGCGCGATAAATGCGCTTCCTATCAAACTGCACATTCCTGTATATCAATTTTGTAGTTTTGGAACTCGCTTGGTAAAACGATTGGCAAGAGGCGATCAAGGCATTAATTCATTGGACGCAGCGTGTCGTGAGCACGATAGCCTTTTTTTGGTCACGCAGGGGAAATCCTCATGGATACGCCCGCCCTTTGAGGGCGGCGGAGGTTATGTCGGATTCTTACCGACTAAAACCCTTGCGGGGTGCCTACCGCTCGGACCGAAGTGGGGAGGAGTCAGAAGAACTACGCCTGCATTCCCTCCCCGACACCCCGGCTCTAGGGCTCTCCTGGATCCCCACGCCCAAGTACCGCGCCCCTCCCTAGTAGGGAGTCTAAGGCATGGTGCCCCGGCCGGTTGTCCGGTCGGGTCGGCCTTCCGGTTTAAATTAGGAAAGAGGGGACATCCGTCCTCCCTCCTCGCCTCTTTTCCCCTTCTCACCTAGGTTAGTAGGGTGGTCAGGGGAGTGAGACCCAGTCCAACCAGGTCCCACTCCCCTTCGCCCGATCCTCACTGACGCCATAGGTGGGTGAAGGAGTTCACCCCCTTCACCTACCCCCACCGCTGCATCGAAGGCGGGCCCGAGGCGGCCGAAGAGGCGGCCGAAGAGGCGGCCGCCGGCGAGCCAGTGGCCTCTCCTCATCGGCCGGCGCTACCTCAGGCCTGCTCCCACTCGGCGGCCTCCTTGCGGGACATTACGTCCCGGCAAAAGGAGGCCGCCGCTCCCCAAGCTTCCTTGCTCCCGCACATTGCCTTTAGCAAGTGCGGGGCGAGAGAATTTCCTCTTCTCCCTGGCACCCCACTGCCCGGACAAGGACACAGCGTTGCTCAGCCCACGCCTAGCACTCGGCCAGGGTGTTCTGCACCGTGTCCTCTCGCGCCGGGCAGTGGTGACACTCCGCAGTGAGCTCCCTTCCAATCCGGCACAGGTACCGACCAAAGTACCCATGCCCGGTCAGCACCTGCACCAGATGGAAGGTGAGCCCGCGTCCCCTCCTGCCCGCCATCTCTGGCAGGCAGGAGCGAACGGCCTCGGCCGTTTGAGGCCTGAATCCTCGGAGGTCAGCCAATATGGTCGACTACCTCTCCAGGACTCGAGCCTCAGTCTGGGATTTTAGGGCTCTCAGACGCCTGACCGATAAACCTTCCCCCCCTTCGCGGAGCTCCTTCACTCTCTAATACAGGATGTGCCTCTGCTCGGCTAGGAGCTCCACTGGGGGAGAGCCGGCCAGGGCCGTCGCCGCTCTGTACGACACGGTGCCGTACCCCCAAATCGCCCTCACTACAACAGCCCGCATCGCCTGTCGCAGCAGACTTTTGCTGATGCGGGTGGCCAGGAGCTGGGGCGTCCATATGGGCGCCCCGTAGAGGGCGATCAAGAGCACCACACCTATGTACAGGCGGCGAGCGTGCCACCCAGGGCCCCCTTGGGTCCTCATTACGCCGGCCAATGCCAGGCCTGCTTTCCGGACCCGGGGGGCCAAGGCCTTAAAGTGGGCCCCAAAGTCCCAGCGGCCGTCCAGCGTCAGGCCCAGATACTTAATCGTGGGCCCGACGCGGACGCGGACTCCATCCACCGTGATCCAGGTCTCCGGTGGCGCCCCTCGGTGGCCGTCATGGAAATAGACGACCTCCGTTTTCAGGGGCGCCACCTTGAGTCCCAAGTCAGCGATTGTGCCCACTATGAGCACGATAGCCTATTCGCGTAACAACAATCTCGTTGATCGGCACGCGGCGGATGAGATTCTCGCTGTGAAAACGCGGAAACGAATAACTTCGAAAGATTCAACTCTAGGCGAGAGAGCTGCTGCTGCAGCCGTTTGGGCTATGATGAAAGCCAAAACGAAGATCAGCATGGGCATGGGCATGAAGAAAAAGAAGTCATTCAAGAAAAAAATCCGAAAACGAGCACTCCCGATAGCAAAACGGGGTGGTATTTTACCAGTTTTATCATTACTGAGAGTTCTCGGTTCACTAGTCGGTGGAGCGGCGCGTGTCGCAAAAGCGGTGAATGATGGCAAAGCCGCACAATGCCAGCTGGAAGAATTAAAACGTCATCATCGCGCTATGGAAGGTCGCACTATGAAAGGTCGCGGAATTTATCTTGCTCCATACAAGCGCGGGCGACGCGCTGCAGGGAAAAAACGTCAAAGAGACGCTGAAATTACCCATGAATGCAATGACTAATGTATAGTTGGAAAGACTAGCGACTATATCTTTCTTTCGAGGTGTTTTCATGCGTGACGCCTTACCGAAAGATAGAGTACGTCAAACGAGAATGCTATTGTAAATTTAGACAGCACAGAGGGACCAGGTACTCACTGGATGACGTATGCGAAAGGGCAAAACCGCGCAGTATATTTTGATAGTTTTGGTAATCTTCGACAACCCAAGGAATTGATTCGATACCTTGAGAGAGATGTAGTGAAAATTGTGTACAATCGCACGTCTTATCAACATTACAACCAGAGCATTTGCAGACAATTGTGCTTACAGTTTCTCAAAACGGTAGAGGATCGATTTAAATGATGATGACATTTCACTAACAGCAGTCAGTATTCGTCCGGCAGTTGCAAACATGTCGCTAATGCCTATGTGACTAGTAACGGCAGCACCCTTACGGTGAGCTACTTTCCCGCTATAGATTTGAGCGATGGTGATTACAAGCTCGGTTTAACGGATTTCGAAGCATGTAATACGATACCAAACGTAAATTCGTCGAATAATTAATTTTACTATGGTGCTAACGACAAAGAAATTACGATTTCTGAAGGATCGTATGAATTGCGTGCTATATACGAATATTTAAAACGTGCAATTTCACATTTTCAAAAAACAGCACGTTCTAAAAATAATCCATATAAAGATGACGAGAATGAATATCCCATAATAATTCGTGCCAATAATAATACGATGAAGAGCGAAATAAAATGTGCTTATAGAATAAATTTTAGCAAACCAAACAACATTGGCTCGCTTTTAGGATTCTCATCGAGTCGTATATTAGAGCCGCAACAATGGTACGAATCGGACGCACCGATTAAGATTATCAACGTGAATATTATTTATATAGAATGTAGCGTTGTCAGTGATGCGTACAGCAACAGTATGCGTGTACATACGATACATGAATTCTCGCCTAGGGTCCCACCAGGATATAAGATATCAGAAACGCCGGCACATGTTATTTACCTTCCAATCATCACACGGAGCATTACAGATTTAACGGTGCGTGTCGTTGATCAAAAAGGACAATCGCTCGATTTTCGGGGAGAAGATATTACCATTAGATTGCACGACAGCGACGATAATAAACGTAATCTATGAAATGCTTGTGGTGAATCAACTGGAACAGAAGAAACAAGCTGGAAATATATTTTTTTGCGAGACATGCGATTAACAGAACAAAATCCCTCATTCGAAAGAAACTCAGCGCGTTGAACGTTGAATTTTTTAAATCTCTGGGATTCATCGTACGAAACGATTGAGAAAAATGATTGACATTTTGAATGTTAGAAGTGAACCGATCTTTGGCGATCGCTTCGTCAAGATTGAGACACATACATACAATCCATACGCTAACATAACGTTTGGATATAGCAACGAAATACGAATACCCATTCAGTAGCAGGATTTATATATATTGCCATGCGAGAGATATCTCTATGTCGAGGGGAAGGTGACGAAACAAGTTGCAGTCGATGGTGCGACTGTAACGTTGGGATATAATTACGTTGCATTCATGTTTGATGAGATCCGTTACGATCTGGATGGTGTAAAGATTGATCGTAACAGAAACGTGGAAATAACTTCCACGCTCAAAAACTATGTATCGCTATCTTCAGACAAAAATGTTATGAAAAATGCTGCGTAGAAGACGACTAATACTATTTCGCCGGACAGGTACTTCAACTTTTGCGTACCACTCAGCATGTTGCTAGGATTCTATGAAGACTACAAGCGTATAGTGATTAACGCGCGTCACGAATTGATTCTATTACGATCGCGCAGCGACAACAACAGTCTACAAGGATCTTCAGCGCTGGATCCTAAGATTGAACTATTCAAGATACAATTGCGAATGCCTCACGTAATCTTGAAAGATATCAATAAAATTTCCCTGCTGAAAACTTTGGAGAACGGACGATACCTGAATATGAGTTTCCGCTCGTGGGATCTGTATGAATTTCCTCTACTGCGAAGCACGACCAAACACCTGTGGACCGTCAAAACTGCTACTAATTTGGAGAAACCTCGATACGTTATCTTTGCGCTGCAGAGCCTGCTGGCCGGAAGAATGTTATGTCGGAAAATGTAACTCGTTTCGATGACTGCAAATTGATCAACGTGAAGCTCTATCTGAATTCAAAGTGTTATCCGTACGACGACATGAATTTGGACTTCGCAAAAAATAAATACGTCGTACTATACGATATGTATAGACGTTTTTGTAAATCGTATTATGGATGCGACAGTGCAGAGGTATGGTTAGGAATTACCGACTTTCGGCGGCTAGGCCCTTTCGTGGTTATCGATTGTTCGCGTCAAAATGAGTCCGTCAAGAGTGCCACTGTGGATGTGCGGATAGAATTTGAGTGTAAGGAGAATATACCGGCGAACACTATCGCATATTGTCTCATCTTGCATGATCGTGCAGTTGAATACAGTCCGCTAACCAACATAGTGCGCAAACTTAACTAACATCAGAAAGTACTAAGTGCGCAACTAAGTTTCCGGATTTCATACATGGATGGCGCTAACGACACATGTAGTCGACATACATGTCTGAAGTTGTGTTTTTTTTATAACTTGGACATCTATTAACAATAACCAGTCGTAATACCAACACATATCGCAACGCAAAAATATTTTTTCTGACAACGATGTTGAGTTTTGTGCCAAATAAACAGCATTTGCGGGAAGTTTTGCTTTTCTGCTTTAACTTAACAAAAGTGCAGCTGAAGCACGTCGTATGCTTGAGGAGGCCTACGGCGAACATGTACCATCGAAAACTACCTGTGAAGATTGGTTTAAACGCTTCAGAAGTGGCGATTTCGACACTAAGGACAAGGAGCTCTACAGAAGTCCAAGAACAATTAAGGACGCCGATCTGCAAGCGTTATTGGATGAAGATGATACGCAAACACAAGATCAAATTGCGTAGGCATTAAGCATGACTCGCCAAGGTATTTCCAAACGTTTATATGCCATGAGAAAAATTCAAAAGGAAGGAAAATGGGTGTCGCATGAGTTGACTGAGAGACAGATGGAAAATCGAAGAGCCACTTCCGAAATTTTGCTTTTGCGGCATGAAAGAAAGAGTTTCCTGCATCGAATTGTTACTGGCGATGAGAAGTGGATATATTACGAGAATTTCAAACGCAAAAGATCGTGGCTTTCACCCGGCGAAGCATCGACATCGACGGCATGGCTAAATCGCTTCGGAAAGAAGACAATGCTCTGCGTTTAGTGCGACCAGAAAGGAATCGTGTATTATGAGCTGCTGAAACCAGCCGAAATTGTCAATTGGCATTGCTACCGACAACAACTGATCAATTTCAACCATGCATTACTTGAAAAACGGCCAGAATGGGACACGAGACACGAACGAGTGATATTGCAGCACAACAACGCTCCGTGCCATCGCGCACTTCCATCGTCCAGGACACCATCAAAACGCTAAAATGGGATCTGCTACCGCACCCGCCGTATTCGCCCGACCTGGTCCCTTCCGATTATCACTTGTTCCGGTCAATGACCCATGACATGGCTGGACAACACGTGGCCAATTTCGAAGAAGTGCAAAATTGGTTGGATGAATGGTTTCGGTCCAAAGACGCGTCGTTTTATCGTCGCGGTATTCATGTATTGCCAAAGACATGGCAAAAATGTATAGCTAGCGAGCGACGATACTTTGAATAAACCATTTTTTGTATTTCTCTTGAAATTTTCCATTTTTCATTGATCAAAGAAACCCGGAAACTTAGTTGCGCACCTAGTAGAATCTCTTGCGATCAGGATATATGGTATATATATACATAAATTAAATAACTTGAAGTATAAAATATTTATCAGTACACATGTTAACCACATACCAATATACAAGTAAATGTTTATACTATAGACATCTTACAAATGGAGTATATATTTTCCTCCTCGACGTGGTGCCACCTTGTCGTGGTAAGGAGGCACAGGTGATCCGTAGATCCATCGGGGTAGTACTCCGATCCAACCGGAGGGAGGGCCGGATGAGGAGGATCGCTTGCTAAGAGCACCTCGGGTTCAGGGAAGGGTGGGTTTTGAGGTGGCGGAAAGCGGTTAGAAAGGGGTGGGCGTCAGGGAACAAGGTGTTTCGGCATCTTAGTATAGGGCATCCAGGCGAACCCCGGCGTATCCTAGCCTACTACACTGTAACCCTATGTCACGTCTCTGGGGTCGGGGGTCTTGCCTTAATCGGCTGGATTGCGAGGCGGCTCCTCTATAAAATACTCCGTAAACCTACGGTAGGGGTCCATGCTTATGGGATGAATGGCAGGCGCGAGGCCTGTCGCAAGTGGACCCTAACCCATGCGATCCTGGCGAACCATGGGAACATGCTAGCCTAGCCCCGGGCAATGCGGGGGTTCTATCCGAAGTGGTCTAACCTTTCCTGCCGCACTCGTGGGACCAAGAATGGATTCCTATTTTATTAACAACACAATCCTCGAGTCTTCGGGCTCAGGACCTAAAGCGGCCGGTGTAGCAACCGGCCCGAGGGCTAACCACCTGCGCCTGCAGGTGATGTTTTAAAAATCGTGTGTCTTGGAGAGGTGGAGAGGAATCCGCCGGCAGGCGCCCTTCCTCCCACCCCCCGGAAGGATAGGGAGATGGACCTCTGCGGACTAGCTGCAGAAAAGTCATCCAACGAGGACCGTCTACCATCCTCCCCGGTCGCACAAGACTGGGAGCACAGCCGCCACCGGGGGGCTCGTGCGGTGAGCCATCCAGTGCAAGACAAAAGGGCGGTCATGCAACGTGGGAATGACCCCGGCAGAGGGCCGGAAGGGTCACACCTACCGGGGGATAGACCAGATGAACCCTCGGGTCATATAGGGCGGCCATCCCACGAGGGACAGTCTTCCTCAGGTTCGGGACCCAACGTCCGGTTTCGAAGCCCGAAGAACAAGGAGTCGGGCTCCCTATCCACCAAGGGGGCCAAAACTAATAAGGGAACCACTGTCGGAAAACTGAGAGTGACATCCAGTGTTATTATTCCGCAGGAATCTTGAGTGGTGGTGACAAGACTTGGCCAAAAGGTCAGCGCCGCCAACAAAGAGAACAACGAGAGGAAAACCACGGCAAGGCCCACCGGAAAGAGGACTAGGGAGGAAACGGCCAGCAGTGCGAGCCTGAGTCTCATAGTAGTGGAACCTGAACTTGAGCCGACCAAGAGAGGCAAGGGCAGGCCGATCACCTGGCCCTTCGAGTCCGCAAAGTAGGCACGGCCTTGGTCGGCCTGATGCAGACCCAAGGGGGCCCCGGATGGTGGGCACGCCGCCTGTACACGAGTGTCATGCTCTCGGTCGCCCTATACGGGGCCCATTTGGGCGCCCCGACTCCTAGCGACCGCCCGCAGGAACCTGATGCGTCAGGCAACACGGGCGGTGCTAGTGAGGGCGATCCGGGGGTACGCCACCGTCTCGTACATGGCGGCAGCCACCCTGGCTGGCTCCCCTCTGGTGGAGCTCCTCGCCGAAGAGAGGTATCTCCTACACTGGCGAATCAAGGAGCTCCGCGAAACGAAGGGGGGACTAGCGGCCAGGGACCTGAAGACCCAGGCCCGTGCCCGGGTTCTCGACAAGTGGTTGGCCGAACTGGCCGATCCGCGAGGATTCGGGAGCCAAACGGCCAAGGCTGTCCGCCCCTGCCTACCAGAGATGGTGGGCAGGCGGGGACATGGAATCTCCTTCCACTTGGTGCAGGTACTGACGGTGCACAGTTGCTTTGGAAAGTACCTGCATCTAATAAGGAAGGAACCCACCACCGGGTGTCACCACTGCCCGGAGCCGGTGGACTCGGCGCTGCACACCCTCGTGGAATACGTGGCGTGGTCCCGACAGCGCCAGGTCCTGGCCCGGGCGGAGAGTTGCCGGGTGGAGGAGCCTCTCGCTCCCGCGCATGGTCCAGGCCATGTGCGGGAGCGAGAAGACATGGGGGGCGACGGCCTCCTTCTGCAGGGACGTCATGTCCCAGAAGGAGGCCGCCGAGTGGGAGTGTCGTCCCAACCCTTGCCGCAGAGTGCGACGGGGGAGAAGGAGACGCTCCCCGGGGGCAGGTAGCAGGCCCGAAGTGTCGGCCGAGGAGGAACAACGACCATCTGTCAACCGGAAGTCGCCTCCTCGGTCGCCTCGGGCCCGACTTGGGACGCGCGGGGGGACGTTGGGAGGAGGGGTGTGACACCCCCTCCCGCCCACCCCTGTGCGTCGGTAGAAGTAGGAATGGGGGGAGCGGGGCCCTCTGGGAAAGGGCCTCGCTCCTCCGCCCCCTCTGGAGTGGGAAACTACTGTAGGGAATGGGCGGGGAGGGAGGGTAGATGTCCACTCTCTCCCGAAAGGTACCGAAAGGCCAACCCGATCGGCGTGCCGATCGGGGCACCGCGCCCTGACCTCTTCGCGGAAAAGTGCTTGAGGGTGCGGTACTTGGGCGTGGGGCTCCCTTGGAGCCCTGGGGCCGGGGTGTCAGGGAGGGAATGCAGGCGCAGTTCCCCTGACTCCCCCCATCTCGGTCCGACTGGTAGACATTCGCAGGGGTTTTAGTGAGTAAGAGTCTCACATAACCCCCTGCCCCTCTCAAAGGGCGGGGGGTACCACCCATGATGGGTTTCCCTTGCGTTATCAAAAAAAAGGGCAGGCCGATCACAACTTGGTCTTGGGGTGGGTATAAGGCAGAGAAAGGAAAAAGAGAGAGAGAGAGGAGAAGAAAAAGAAAGACTTGGAGGAGCTGGAGCGGGAAGCCGAGAACCTCCTCAGCAGGGGTCTTTTATGAACGCAGATGGACAAGAGGCCTGCTGAGGAGGTATTCAAGGGCCCTTCTTCGAGAGGCGGGGTCGGCAGAACTGGCCTCCGAAGTAGGACGTGCACTCGGCGTGGTTCGGTTCGTGGCACGAGGGTCTAACACGTTAAAGGGGACCTTCGTGTCACTTCTGAACCGTGCCGTCGCGACTTCGGAGGCCGCTCTGGCGACCTTTATCGCCAGGATGGCGGTCCAAGATGGGCAGAAGGACCTCCTTTCCGAGGTTGGACGGGAAATTGGGAGCTCCGGAAGGAGCTCAAGGGCTTGAGGGTGGAGAACCGGCGACTCCAGGAGGAGCTTGCGACCAGGGAAGTCGCCACCGGTTCCGCCCTCGTGTCTGCAGCCCTGTCTCCCGGCTACCTCGGAGTGAGAACATACGCGGAGGTAGTGGGGGATCAACCTCTTCCGAAGACAGAAAAGGACCTCCACCGCAGATGGGGCCAACACCAGCAAGGTCCGAAAGGAAAGGGCGGTAGTGTGGGCAAAAAGGAGGAAGAGGATGATCAAGGAGATATTCTCATCATCAGAGGCATGGAGGCAGCAGCAACAATACCAGTTGGAGATGGTCACAGGGAAGCAGGCCCAAATAACTGGCCAAGCGGAACCTGGGGAAGGTCCCACAAAGGTGACTAAACACCTGTTGCAGGGGACCGCGAGAAAGGAGTGGGGAAAGCAGCGACATCGGGTGGGAGAAAAAGAAGTCGGGGCTGGACCCACTGCAGGAGGCCCTGCACAAGGCATTCCAAGGAGACCCTCAGAAGGAGATAGTCCCCCGGGAACAGTGGTCGAAGGTCCTGGGGAGGAAGGCGAAGAAGAGGGCAAAGGAAGCGGAGAAAAAGAGAAATGGCCTTAATACTTCCCCCTCCAAAAAGTACTGAGCCGAAGAAGGGGGGTCCGACGGCACGACCGATAAGGCCGAAGTCGCCAAGATCCGCGGCCGTCACTGTCACGTGCCCCCACAAGAAATACCATGGTACCACGAGAGTTCATGGTAGAGGCCATGCGCCTTACTAAGCCAGCGGATCTGGAAATTGAAGGTTCTCTTAGGGTCCGCCAGGTTCTGAACAGAGCCCTGCTTATAGAAGTGCCTGGCCTCAACTCGGAGGCGGCCGCCGACCGGCTTGCTGAGGAACTCGGCAAGCTGGCGATAAAGAAAGACCCCGGTTACAGTATCCAGAGGCCGGTCAAGGTCGCATCGCTGTGACTGACCGGCCTGGATCTAACAACCGGGGCCGACGAGGTGACGACCGCGGTGTCCCTCGCTGGGGGGTGCTCGCCCGCGGAGGTAGGCGAGTTGAACATATCCCAGCCCCCCTTGACTCTGACTCTGCAGAGGCACCCGATGAAAAGGACATGTTCGCCGACACCTCCGCTGGGGAGGAGACGGCATCGGAATTTACTCCGGTGGGTCCCTCCCCAGTGATAGTGGATGTAGAAAGCCCGGAGGAAGCGCAGAAAGCCTAGCCTTCACGCTCCTCCGAGTACTACAGAAGAACCTTGGAACGGGCACCCGAGCTCAAGACCTGTGAGTTCACAAACTCACGGAACTTGGTGCCGGGCTGGGGGTGGCCACCGAGTCGCACTGGATCCAGCCCGGCAATCCATGCTGGTTCGGAAGCCGCAGCGGCTCGGTAGCCGTGGTGGCTAGACCCGCAGCGGGGTCCCCTTCCTGTAAACTCAGGAAAAGGAGAGCCTCGTACGTGACTGTCGACTGAGAGCCCATCACGGTGATGGGGGTGTACTTCCGCCACCGGAGAAATAAGGCCGGCCTCGGTCATCCTGCCCAAATAGAGAGACTCCTCAACAAGGTCGGGGATTTGGTGCGACAGTGCCATCCCTGACCTGTCGTGGTTCCCAAGGATTTCAACGCCCACTCGACAGGGTGGGGTTGTGATCCCCGACAGGGGGACTCTCGGGGCAGGGCCATAGTCGACTGGACAGCGGGACTCGGCCTCCTGTTGATGAACAGGGGATCGGGCAGCACCTGCATTCGGCCAAGGGGAGAGTCAGTCATAGACTTGACATGGGCTTCCTCCTCGGCCGTCCGAAACTTCGGGGAGTGAATGGTGGAGACGGAGAGTGAGACACTATCCGACCATAGGTATATAATGTGGTCTCTCCGTCTCCCCACTCCCTAACAGCGGGTGCTGGACTGTCGTCCAGCGGAGGGGAACATTACCCTCCCCAAGAGATGGGCCCCCGGTCGGCTTGACGCGGACAGGTTCCAGGCGGCCGTCCTTGTGGCATCTCGCAGAGAGGCCAGGTGAGTGGGACCTTAGCCCCCAGGAGGGGGCTAAGGAGATAGTGGACATTGTGGCGTCGGCGTGCGATGCCGCGATACCCAAGTCCCACCCTTGCCGGCGCCGGGCTGCATACTGGTGGACGGAGGCCATAGCCGAGCTACGGCAAACCTGCGTCCAGGCCAGACGGTTTACACCCGGACCCGGCGACGAGCGGGGATGTCACAAGGATGCAAGAAGGCTACCTCCAAACGAGGGAAGCGCGCAAAACCGCCATTGCCAGGGGAGAAAGAGAACCTAGGAGCAATTGGTGGACTCCCTGGACGAGGATCCGTGAGGGCGCCCGTATAAACGGACAGTCGGGATGATTCGTCCATGGGTGCCCACACCAACGAAGACTATGGACCACCAGGCCCTCGAGGGGATCCTTGACACCCTCTTTCCGAGGATGGATGCCGCCCCCCCCCGATCCCCGTCCGAGCGAGAGGATGGAAACTGGAGCGAGGACTGGGTGGTCACTCCGAAGCAGTTCACCAAGGCCAGGAGAAAACTCGGGGCCAAGGGCAAAGCCCCTGGCCCCGACGGCATTCCTGGCCGCGCCTGAACTCTCACCCTCGGCGAGAGGAACTTGTCCACGTGACCACACGAGAAGTCCTTAACGGGTGCCTCATGGAGGGGGTCTTCCGCCCAGAGTGGAGGAGGGCCAAACTGGTTCTTCTCCCGAAGGAGAACAAAGCACCTGAAGGTGCAACGGCCTACAAGCCAAAATGCCTGCTGGACGAGGCGGGCGAGATGCTGGAGCTCATCGTTACAAACCGCCTCGTCCAGCAGCTGTCCTCGGAAGGGCCGAACCTCCACGACCAGCAATATGGGTTCAGGCCCGGACGTTCCACCTTGGATGCGATCCAGTACATTCGGGACCTGACCCGCACGGTCGTGGAGGAGGGGGGCGGGATGTTGCTCACGGTGTCTTTAGACATTACGAATGCGTTCAATACCCTGCCCTGGCCGGAGACTGGACGGGCCCTCAAATACCACGGGGTGCCCATCTATCTCCGGCGCATCCTCGCGGCCTACTTCGAGGACAGGGACCTCGCCTACTCGGGGAGAGGCAGGGTCCAAGGCCGGCGCCAAATGGAACGCGGTGTCCCACAGGGGTCGGTTCTCGGCCCCCTGCTGTGAGACATCGCGTTCGACAGGGTGCTTCGACCTCACCTTCCCCCTGGCTGCCACGTCGTCTGCTACGTAGATGACACTTTAGTGGTGGCCGGGGGGCAGACCTGGGGGAAGCCCGCTTTCTCGCGGAGGCGACATTCCAGACGGTGGTGGGCGCCATCACGGTCCTGGGATTGAAGGTGGCGCCCCAGAAGACGGAAGCAGTCTTCTTCCACGACTGAAGTCGCAAGGCGCCGCCGGAATCTTGGGTCCTAGTGAATGGAGTCCCCGTCCGTGTCGGGCCGACGATAAAATATCTCGGCCTGACGTTGGACGGCCGTTGGGACTTCGGGCCACAATTCAGGAATCTGGGCCCCCGGGACCGTAAAATAAGTTTGGTTCTTGCCAACCTGATGAGGACCCAGGGGGGCAGGATGGAGGGCTCGCCGCCTGTACGTTGGTGTCGTGCTCTCGATCGTCCTCTACGGGGCGCCCATATGGACGCCCCAGCTCCTGACCACCCGCAGCAGCAAAAGTCTGCTGCGACAGGCGATGCGGGCTGTTGTAGTGGGGGCGATTCTGGGGTATGGCACCGTGTCGTACATAGCGGCAATCATCCTGACCGGTTCCCCTCCTGTGGAGCTCCTCGCCTATGAGATATATTCTCTATTGGAGGGTGAAGGAGCTCCGCGAGGGAGGGGAAGGTCCAACGGCCAGGGGCCTGGCGACCCTGAAGTCACAGGCCAGAGTCCGGGTACTGGAACGGTGGTCGGATATATTGTCCAACCTCCGGGGACCCGGGCTCCGAACGGCCGTCCGCCCCTGTCTGCCTGAAGTGGCGGACACGAAGGATCGGGGACTCAACTTTCATCTGGCGCAGGTGCTGACCGGGCACGGATGCTTCGGAAAATACCTGCGCCAGATAGGGAGGGAGCCGACCGCCAACTGTCATCACTGCCCGGAGCCTGTGGACACGGCGCATCATATACTGGCTCTATGCACTACGTGGACCCAGCAGCGCCGTGTCCTGGCCCAAGCGGTAGAGTGCCGCGTGCAGGACCTCTCGCTTGCGCGCATGGTTCACGGCATGTGCGAGAGTGAGGAGGCATGGGGGCGGCGGCCTCCTTCTGCCGCGACGTGATGTCGCAGACCGCCGCTCCCTGCGGCGGCGGAAGCGGCGCTCCCCCGGTCTGAGCAACAGACCCGAGGTGACGCCGGCCGAGGAGGAGTGACCATCAGCTCGCCGGAAGCCGCCTCGGCCGCCTCGGGCTCGCCTTCGGACGCGCGGAGGGAGGGAATGACGGGTGAGTGAAGCCCGCACACCCGCCTCCCCCGGGCGTCGATAGGGGTCAGGCGAAGGGGGAGTGGGAGCCTGGTTGGGGCCGAGCTCCACTCCCCCTTGACGAACAAGGGGGCCGCGAAGGGAGGGTGAGTATCCCCTCCCTCCAATAAGTATAACCAAAAGGCCAACCTGACCGGGCAACCGGTTGGGGACAGCGCCCGACTCCCTTTGAGGGAGGGGGCGCGGTTACATAGGCGGGGGGCTCTTGGTTTGGGCCTAGGGGCTAGGGTGTCGGGGAGGGAATACGGGAGTAGTTCCCCTGACTTCCCGCATCACGGTCCGAAAGGTATACAGTTTCGCAGGGATTTTAACCAGTAGGAGTCCGGCATAACCCCCGACCCCTTCAAGGGTCGGGGGTATCCATGATGGATTTCCCCTGCGTGATAAAAAATATATATACTTTTTTCTATTTTTACTAATTAATCAGATAGTCTCTTCATAAAAATGTAATTGGTCCCAAGGAGAACAAAAAGTCATGATAATATTAAAATGACGTCAAAAAAGATCAAAACAACAGAAGTCACTATGACATCAAACCGGGAATAAAAGTGGCTATAATTGGACGTCATTTTGATGTCATTTTGACGTCATTGTGACGAATATACCGTTTTGTGTTCAATACAAATTGCGCAAAAGTAGTATCAGTAATTTACAATTAATGATAAGATAACAATGACAGAAATAATTACAATTATTTTTTATTACAGTGCGTTCGTAATACATAATATATGTAATATACATTATCTCTTAAAGAATAAATTATAAACCATATTAGTAAACCATTAATATTAAATAAAATCTGAAAGAACTATATCACTTTTTCCAAAAACAAAGAAAAAAATTTAAGTATAGTTTTCAAAATCTAATAACTATAAATATTATTTATTAATTAAACTTTGGGAGAATTAAAGAATTAAAGAAAATCTGATATATAGACATAGCCAGTTTAACTTACAAATATTTTGCACTATAAAAATGTGTGGCGGTCGAGTCTCTCCCGCCATCTACCGCACCGCCAGAAGACTCGCAGGCGAGCCAGCGGAAGCAGACGCGGCAGCCGAGGGCGCTGTTTTGAATCTTCTTCTTTGTCGCAACCACGTACCGCGCACATGTGTAGAGTCTATATCGAGATCTGACGCCGGGCAGACCTCGCAGTTCGGTCTGCCCAGCACGGCTCTCGAGGCCAGTAGTGATCTCGCCGTTCTTTTCGAGTGCTGTTAAAGGTGCGGTCGCGCATTTCTTCCCGACGCACCTCTCACGGTCGAGTCGGTGTACGCGGCCCGGCGCCACCGACAGTGCCTTCGCTTCGGCCGAGACAAGACAAATGTTGCCGCTGTGCCGACCTCGCACAGCCACTGGCGTGCCGCAGCCTGCAAGTCTCCCCTGCTGCCCTTCGCCAAGGACATCGAGGGCACGAGTGAGCCTACTTCGGGGTCGCGCAGCTCCGCGATACCAGGTACCGTTTCTGTGCTCGCCTCGCCCGCACGCCCCACGCGCCGACGCGGGCGGGCTTTCCGCGAGTGCGCCTCTCTGCAGGCTTTCCGCGGGTACACCCTCTCCGCGTGTGTTCCGCGGGTGCATCTTCTCCGCACGCGCGTCTGCGGTTGCACCGTTCGCGCCCTTCGTTGCGCAAGGGTTCCGCCGGTCGCGTCGGCCATGCGTGCGCCGCGTGCCAAGCCGTTGAGGCCACGCGCGCCTTCGTGTGATCGCGCGCCGCGTTTTGTTTTTGTCAGTCGGCGTGACACGCGACGTTCACATGTTCGGTGCTCACGCGCGTTCCATGCTTCGCACCGAGCGGATTGTCGTCCCGTACTGCGCCACCACGAGCACATGATAGCAAGGTGCGCAGTTGGTTTTCCCTGCAGTAAGCAGGACCGTTTCGCGCGCGTTTCTTCTTCATGCGATTCTTGCGTTGTCGGTGCGATCGCGCGCGGGCCGTGACCTTGCGCGTCGCGCACCAGCGTTCTTTTCTCTTCACCGTCCAGTCTGCGACCGGCCGCTAGCGTTAATCAGTAAGCCCACGATTTTGTGCTCCAAGCATGCCTCAACGAGAGGTTTTTAAAGACTGCATCCACGAACTGCCTGCTCGTTGCTTGTCCTACTCAGGGCGGCGCCCTGCACGATGCACCTTGTTGAACACGCTCCAGGGCACGAATGTCGTATTCCCTTAATATCCCTCTTGTGGGCGAGGACCCTTTTTTTTGTTCACACAGGGGAAATCCATCATGGATACCCCCGCCCCTTGGGAGGGTCGGGAGTTATGTCGGACTCTTACCGACTAAAACCCTGCGGGATGCCTACCTGTCGGACCGTTGTGAGGGGAGTTAGGGGAACTGCTCCCGCATTCCCTCCCCAACACCCCGGCCACAGGGCTCTCCGGGAGTCCCTCGCCTCTTGTACCGCACCCCCCATTCCCTCACCGAGGAAAATTAGTGGGAAGCGCGGTATCCGGCCAGTTTCCTGACCGGTTGGCCTTCTGGTTTCACCTACAAGGAGGAGGGGGCATCCGCGCCTCCTCCGTATCCCCCCTCGCCTAATCGAGGAAGGATTCTTGGGGAGTGGGCCCAGCCCCAACTGGGTTGCCATTCCCCCTTTCCCTACCTGTCCGACGACTGGGGGGAGCAAGGATTCAATCCCTACTCCCCCTCTCCGACGGAGGCGAGCCCGAGGCGGCCGAGGAAGCTCCCGACCCCTTCGGATCTGGGAACCCTCCTCGACCGACGCTACTTCCGGCCCGCTGCCGATCCCCCCCACGGGGAGCGCCAACCCTGGCGTCACCTATTGCGACACCTTCCCGGTCGGCGCTCCCACTCGGCGGCCTCCTTCTGAGACATTATGTCCTCACAGAAGAAGACCGCCGCTGACCACGCTTCTTCGCTCCCGCACATGGCTTTCACCATGTGCGGGAGCGAAATATCCCCCTCTCGGCACCCCACTGCCCTGGCCAGGACACGGCGCTCCCCGCTCCATGCTGGGCATGCAGCCAGGGTATGATGCGTCGTGTCCATTAGCACAGGCAGTGGTGGCATCGAGTGGTGGGCTCCTTCCTTGTGGGCAAGAACCCCGGCGCCGGAGCGGTAACCCCCACAAATGTAAACAGATCCCAAAAAAAAAAACTTAATTTAGTCTCATCGTTGCATGGAAGTATTGAACCATTGTTTCATATAATCTTCAAATACCGAAATCTATATATTAGGAAACTTCTTTAAGCGAATACCTATTTGAAAAGAATAAAGAAGAGGTTTAATATTGTTATGTCCTGCGGTCTCCGCGTATTCTAGATCTTTTATAGATAGAGTGAATTGATACTTTAAATGATAGATTCAACAAACATGTTCCGCGACCCTTCGAACACGCTGACATCACACACCGATTTTTCTTTTTTCTTTAACTTCCCCTAGACCAAAGTCTTCTAGTTGTTTGTCAGGAAAATCCAGTGAGTCACATCCTCACAAACTCACAACTTTTCCACATCCCGTCATATTACCCAATAATTCTCACTAAACCTAACGGGATGGCAAAATCTCTTATCGCCATAGATACTCCATTCTTTACAACAATGCAACGCAACTCCAAAATCCCGCCTCTGGAAAAGTTCTAATAAACTTTAGACTCCTGATGCAACTCTAAAACCCCACCTCTGAAAATGTCAACAACAGAGATCTAATAGATGGACATAGACCTCAGACCCTAACTCAATTCTAAACTCCCATCTCTGAAAATGTTAACAACAAAGTTCACAATTTCCACAACCGAGGTGACGTTTTAAGTAAAACGGAAAGGCTAGCACATTATTCGCCTGACCAGCAACTAAGTTAGAAGTTCGACATTCAGATAACTTTCTTTTGATTTTCGAAGTTTATACTCAGGCATTTAGACGTGGAGTTACGTCTTTCACAGTTTAATTGTTATCCGTTGCCTAAAAAAGAGAACAGAGTCGTGTGTAACATAACTATTGCCGAATTGGAAATCAGGGAGCGAGCCAGTTGCACACCCACGCAGACCAGCAGCAATTATCTTTTGGTTGCCCTCCCTCTCTCTCCCTCTCTCTCTCTCTCTCTCTCTCTCTCTCTCTCTCTCTCTCTCTCTCCCTCTCCCTCTCCCTCCCTCCCTCTCTCTCTCTCTCTCTCCCTCTCTCTCTCTCTCCCTCTCTCTCTCTCTCTCTCTCTCTCTCTCTCTCTCTCTCTCTCTCTCTCTACATATATATATAAAAGTTACTTTGTTATTTATTAATATTAATTATTAGTTAACAATTATTTATTCCATTATTTTATATATATTTTATACATATTTTATATATATTGGGTGAGTGCAAAAGTTCGTGCGGAGTTTGTGAGTAAAAGTCACACAGTGATTAGGCAAACAAAAATCTTTATTCAATCAATGATATATTCTCCATCGTTTTCTATAATCTTTTCCCAACGTTCTGGCAGCATACGGATGCCTCGATCATAAAAACTGCGCGGTTTAGATTCGAAGAACGAAGAGACGCCGTTTTTTAAGGCCTCCAAAGAGTCAAAATTTTTTCCATTTAAATAATTTTGCAATGACCGGAACAAGTGATAATCAGATGGTGCGATATCAGGGGAATACGGTAGATGCGTTAAGACATCCCATTTCAGGTCCCTCTTCAGTTTGCGCAGCCTCTTTTTCGAAACGTGTGGTCTGGCGTTGTCGTAATGAAAGACGACTCCCTTGCGATTTGACAAAATCGGACGTTTCTCTTTTATTTCTCGATTCAGATTGGTTAATTGGCGACAGTACTTGTCCGAATCAATCGTTTCGCCAGCGGGGAGAAGCTCGAAATAGATTATGCCCTTGCAATCCCACCAAACAGAGAGCATCACCTTCATCGGGTGCAAACTGGCCTTTGGCATTGCGTCACCATGCTCACCTGATTGTTTCCATGTCCGTTTGCGCTGAACATTGTTGTAGAGGACCCATTTCTCATCGCCCGTCACTAGTCGATCCAAAAACGACTCGTTATTGAGCCGCCCGAGTAAAGAAACGGCTGCAGAAATTCGCTTGATTTTGTTCTTCTCGGTCAGCAAATAGGGCACTCATATATCGAGCTTCAAATCGAATCCCATCTTTTTTAAACGCCGAAAAGCGGTTGATCGGTCAACGTTTAGTGCTGTAGCAACTTCTTCTGTTGAAATTCGCGGATTATTGAGCACTAAAGTACGCAAAACATCGTCATCAATGTCAGAAAGTCGACCAGAGCGTGGCTCGTCTTCAAGGTTAAATTCTCCGCGCCGAAATTTAGCAAACCATTTTTCCACAGTTCGTTTAGCTGGTGCTTCATCCTGATAAACATCCTGAATGTTTTTTACGACTGCGGCAACGTTTATTCCCTTCCGAAACTCGTAAAGCATAACATGCCGTAAATGCACCTTATCGATACTCATTTTTAAAGTGATATTTCTCGAAGCAGTTTGTATGAAAACAAATGATTTTTTTTTTTAATAACAGCTGAAGACATCACCTTTCCAACGTTATATAATATGTAGATGGAAGTATTAATGACAACACTTTACGACGCTTATAACTCCATCTATTGAAACTCCGCACGAACTTTTGCACTCACCCAATATATATATGTATATACATATGTATATATATTATATATCTCATGTAAAACAAAAATAGTTTCTAATATGTTGGCCACGCCCCGGTCCTCCACGCCCGCGATGGTAAACCTACGTAGCCCTGCTGCAGCCGGCACTTGCACCCCTTGTGCGTACTTTATCATCTATAATATAATAATAAATAAATAATATATATTTATAATATTATATATACATACATATATATATATACATTCATACATATATACATATGTATAGAGGGTGGTTGATTATAAGTTGCCAACCCGAAATGTGAAGGTAGATTGGGTTAAGATAAATATAAAAGTCCCATACCGTTTTGCGAGATTCGCAATAATTATCGAGTTATTAATGACAGAAATCTGAAGTATGGGAGCGCGCCGACATAGATGATTGGAGAAGCGTTGCAGCTACTCAGGCCACAGCGCGGACCACTCGACCCAGCAACTGTTGGCGGCGTGCGGCGAGACGTAGGTCCGGCGAGATAAAACAACGAATAGCAGCGCATTGTCTTTCCCCTCGCCGCGCACCGGCAACAGTTTCTGGATCAACTAGGCCGCGCTGCGGCCTAAGCAGCTGCAACGCTTCTCCAATTATCTATGTCGACGCGCTCCCATTCCTCAGATTTCTGTCATTAGTAACTCGATAATTATTGCGAATGTCGCAAAACGGTATGGGACTTTTATGTTTATCTTAACCCAATCTACCTTCACATTTCGGTTTGGCAACTTATAATCAACCACCCTGTACACATACAAACGTACATACATAATATATTAAATATAATCAAAGCTTAATGTATAAATTCATAATTAGTAAGATTACTCACTTGAATCATTCGTTTTCTCCATCAACAGCTTTACTTGCTGCTCCATCCTTTTTAATTTTTCTTTTAGATCCTTATTTTCATCTTTTAATTTACATAATTCTGTGCCCACCGTATTTACCTCTAACTCCTCCTCATCCTACGCCATTAAACTATCATCCTCTGCCATTCCTGAAATTATATATTATAATATACGTATATTATATTGTCTTATACTATGTTACATTATTATTTTATATATACGTCACGTACATATATCATTAATATATAAATGTTATTAATTTGTACTTACTTGTTAATTATCCAGCTAAATCGCGTAACACCACTTATAAATTGTTTCAAGCGGTCTTTATAATTGAAGGGCGATCACCCTGGACGACGAGTCAATAAACACCGGTATTGATTTTTCGATGGCATAGCTCATCACATCGTCTGCTCAGCATCAGCTGATCGGCAATCAAATGACGTGCGTCATAACATACCAACGCATACCAACATTCTCACCTCTTTATGCCTCTCTCTTTCACCCCTCTCGCCCGTTCTCTTTCTCGCCTGTTCCCACCTTCTCTCTCTCTCTCTCTCTCTCTCTCTCTCTCTCTCTCTCTCTCTCTCTCTCTCTCTCTCTCTCTCTCTCTCTCTCTCTCTCGCTCGCTCTCGCTCTCTTTCTCTCTGTCACACATTTTCACCTCCTGTATTCTAGCAATATTCTTCTCTCTCTTACTCTCTATCGCTTGCTCACTCGCACTCGCTACTCTTTGCTTCTTCAGCGCGCTCGTAACGCCTCTGGTGTCGGAAAAACGAGATGCACAAATCCCCTCTCCTCGGCGGCCTACCGTTTCTTTCTTACTTTCTTACTGAATCGTAATTTTCCGTAATTTGGACTTTATCTTAAAATATATATACTTGGAGACAACGTACACAAAAAACACTAAGACATTTTTCTTCCTAGTTTTTAAAGCTGAATCGATTGGGATTAAAAAACGTCGATCGGTTCATCCATATTGAGCCATGCTGAAATATGAATATCTCACCTCGTTTCAACTCGCAATTTCGCGTATAATAGGCATGGTGTGCCTCTTGATTAACCACAACCCCAGTAAGCGAAATGCTAGCCGAATGCGCGCAGATTAACGCTAATTTCGATCCAATCCTCATATCAAAACCATAGCCATCTGTGTCCTCATGTAACGAGGAGTTTTACCCCCGTTACCATCGTGTGACGGCGACCACCGATCGTCACACGATCGCGAGAAATCCTCGCTAAGCACCCGGCAACACCTACGCCGCGGCAACCCGCCAGACCGCCGGGAAAGGCCGAATTCTCCGAAACGGTCGGGGAAGATCGGTCCCCCCCCAGAAAGGGGTAAATCGCGGAAATCGCATGCGCGACTTTCCGGGAAATCGGGGGAACTAATCCCCCGATTATTGGCCACCGATCGTCGAGAGGAATTTAGGGTATAAAACCCGCTCTCGACGAGAGATCGAGGCAGACCGTGAGAGACAGTCAGTCAGTCAGATCAGCTACCAAGGAGAGTTCCAGCGAGAATCGTGAAGAGAAGTCGACGAGAAGGCAAGGCATTCGCCGGTGAGTAAAGCTTCCACACCGTACCGAACCACCGGGAACTTTTACAAGACCCGGCAGCCGAGCCTCGTCGGCCGATCAGGCATCGCGATTTTACCGTACTTGTCCGTCTGTATCGGCAGCAGTTAGCCACCGACACGGAATCATTTCTAAGTCTCTGTTCGCGAATTTACCGTATTCGTCCGTCTGTGTCGGCAGCAGTTAGCCACCGGCATAGAATAATTCTAAGTACCTGTTCTCGAATTCTAAGTGTTCGTCCGTCGACGTTAGGCAGCAGTTAGCCGCCGCGCCGACATAGATTAAGTATCTGTTTCCGAACGAACGGCAGCAGTTAGCCACCGTTCCGCGATTTCTAAGTGTTCGTCCGTCGACGTTAGGCAGCAGTTAGCCGCCGCGCCGACATAGACTAAGTATCTGTTTCCGAACGAACGGCAGCAGTTAGCCACCGTTCCGCGATTTCTAAGTGTTCGTCCGTCGACGTTAGGCAGCAGTTAGCCGCCGCGCCGACATAGACTAAGTTTCTGTTTCCGAACGAACGGCAGCAGTTAGCCACCGTTCCGCGATTTCTAAGTGTTCGTCCGTCGACGTTAGGCAGCAGTTAGCCGCCGCGCCGACATAGACTAAGTTTCTGTTTCCGAACGAACGGCAGCAGTTAGCCACCGTTCCGCGATTTCTAAGTGTTCGTCCGTCGACGTTAGGCAGCAGTTAGCCGCCGCGCCGACATAGACTAAGTTTCTGTTTCCGAACGAACGGCAGCAGTTAGCCACCGTCTCGCGAATATAAGTGCTCGTCCGTCTACGTCGGCAGCAATTAGCCACCGACGTAGAATAGTCTCTAAGTTCCTGTGCGCGAATATAAGTGTTCGTCCGTCTGTGTCGGCAGCAGTTAGCCACCGACACAGAATATTTCTAAGCATCGGTTCGCGGAATTATCAGTGCTTGTCCGACTTTGTGTCCGTGATAAGCGGCCGGAATAAACCACCTATCGCTTATCTGAAAGAACAGCTGGCGTAAAGCGCCCTCAACAGGACTCGTGGCCGAGGACGTCGGACTGCCAAGAGGCCGCGGAACATCCCCTCTGACCCCGCGGATAGGGGACCATCCTTGCGGCTAAGCGGGGAGTCACGGGCACCGAGGAACGGGCATCGCCGACGCCACACCGAGCCAGCGAGCCCGCCTACATACATTTATATATATATAGAACCGAATATCTTTTTAAATAAACGGGGCGCCTCGCGGGGCGCACCACACTTGCTAAACACACAAAAACGCCGGATACACATTTCTTGCGAGAAGCAACCTTGCACCTCCCTCCTTCACCCGAGTAACGCACCGACGCGGCGGCGAGCGAGGCGTCGCGGAAGCGGCGAGCCGGGCGCGACGGTGGGGCGACCGATCGCACCGAACCCCGCGGGCGTTACCGTTACATGGCGATCCTGCCAGGATCGGTCAACTAGGGTGAAGAGAAAGGAAAAAAAAAACTGAGGAAACACAGCGAAGAAAATGTCGAAGGCGTGGATACAGGAGCTACGCAAACCCGAGATCGCCCGAATTCTCGGGGAGCATGGGCTCGAGATAGAGGGGTCGATCGACGACCTGCGCCACCGACTGCGGAGGTTCGTGGACGACCACCCCTCAATGTTCGAGGCCGGGCCGCGGAGACGGGTTATCCCGGCCCCAGTGTTGGCGGATGAAGAGTCCTCCCGAGGAGGCTCTGTCATGGGGATAGATCCCCCCGTAAGGATCCCCACCGATGCGCAGGCCATGATGTGCGTCCACAAATGGGACTGTCGATTCTCCGGAAAGGACCCGCTGGACTTCCTGGAGCGAGTGGACGAGCTCCGGACCTGTTATGGAGTCACGACCGCCCAGCTGTTGTGGTGCATTCCGGAACTCCTGCGCGGAGATCCGCTGCGTTGGTACCGAAACCACCGGGCCGCCTGGACAACCTGGGAGGACTTCTGCGCCGCTTTCCGGAATCACTTCCTCCCGCCGAGATACCGAGGGCAACTGCGGCGGAAAATATTGGAGCGCCGCCAGCGCGCCGGGGAGGCATACCGGGAGTATGAGACCGCCATGCTCACGATGATGCGCCGTAGCGGGGATGACGATTACCTGGACAACGCCATACCGCTGCTCTATGACAACCTAGATGCCGGCTACAAAATGTTCATAGGCGCACACGAGATCCGAGATGTGGCCCACTTGGGACAACTAGCCCGCCAGTATGAGGATATCGTCCAGCAGCGCGAGGAACAGGGGCGACCGATACGAACCACCGGCCCTACGATCGCCGCGCTTCTATACGACCGAGCAACGTGTTGCTGGAAATGCAAACAGCCGGGACATCATCGCCGAGCCTGCCGACAACCAGCCGTAAAATTCTGCTCACGCTGCGGCAAGGACGGCGTATTAACCCGCCAGTGTCATCCCACGGCGGGAAACGAGTCCGCGGCCGGGAGTGGCGCCACCACGACCCGGCCCTCCGCATAAAATATCAGCCCAGACCGTACCTGACCATCCGGTACCAGCAACGCCCATTAAGGGCACTAATTGACTCTGGAGCAGAAACATCCTTAATCGATATTCGATCACTACGCGACGAAGATCTCCCACGAGGGGAAGCCGGCCGGATCACGCTGGCAGATGGAACCGGCAGCCCGACATACGGTCGGACTTGGCTCCACGTAGAGGTGGGACGGCAGAAGTACCGCCACCAATTTACCGTGATGGCCAACCTGACCACGGAAGTCATCATCGGGGTGGACCTCTGGGCCCGGCTCCAGATTGCGCTGCCGCCGCCACCAAGGAAATTCCGGCGATTACAACCACCCCGCGTGGGGGTCATAGAGGGGGGCCTGACGACCAGGACGGACGAAGAGGAAGCCAGGTTCAACCAATTCCTGACGCGCGAACTGACTCTCTTCGATAAAGTCTCCGGGCCGACCCCATCGATCCACCACCAGATTCGGGTGTGCCCCGGCACGAGCCCCATCAAGCAGCGCTACCGACCGCGGAACCCGGCTATGCAAGCCATCATTGATGAGGAGGTCGCAAAGATGGAGGCAGAGGGAGTGATTGAGCCCTCGTCTAGTGCCTGGAGCTCCCCCGTCGTCCTCGTCCGGAAAAAGGACGGCGGATACCGCTTCTGTATAGACTTCCGGAAGGTGAACGAGGTAACCGAGCGAGACGCCTATCCGCTACCGCAGATAAGTGCGACCTTGGACCGACTACGCGGGGCCCGCTACCTATCCTCGTTAGACTTGAAGAACGGATATTGGCAAGTTCCATTGACCAAGGACAGCAAGCCAATCACTGCGTTCACCGTGCCCGGCCGGGGTCTCCGCCAGTTTACCGTCCTCCCGTTCGGCCTGCACTCCGCGCCGGCAACCTTCCAGAGGTTGGTGGACACCGTGTTGGGCGCTGACCTGGAACCGCACGTATTAGTGTATCTCGATGACATTATTGTGTTAAGCACTACACTGGACGAACACATGGAACACTTACAAGAGGTATTCCGGCGGTTGCGGGAAGCTCGATTACGCCTCAACACGGAGAAGTGCCACTTCTGTAGAAGCGAGCTGCGCTACCTCGGACACCTGGTCACTCGCGACGGCATACACACCGACCCGGCCAAGGTAATCGCCATTACAGCCTGGCCAGCTCCGAGAACGGTGAGGCAAGTCCGTCAATTTTTAGGCCTCGGCTCCTGGTACCGGAGGTTCGTCAAGAATTTTTCCGCGATTGCGGCACCACTGACGGAGTTGACAAAGAAGAAAGTGAAATGGAAATGGGGATCAAAGGAGGAAGAGGCCTTTGAACGACTGAAAAAGGCTCTTACCACGGCTCCAGTGCTAGCATGTCCAGATTTCCAGAAACCATTCTCGTTGCAGACGGACGCCAGTCAGCACGGCCTGGGAGCAGTGCTAACTCAGAACCTGGAGGAAGGCGAGCGCGTAATCGCCTATGCTAGCCGGACTCTCAACCAGGCGGAGAAGAACTATAGTGCTACCGAGCTAGAATGCCTGGCTATTGTGTGGGGCATTCGTCGATTACGCGAGTATTTGGAGGGATACACTTTCACCGTGGTGACCGACCATCAATCCTTAAAGTGGCTGCAGAAACTGGAAACCGCCACCGGCCGGCTAGGGCGGTGGAAGTTTGAACTACAGCAGTACACCTTCAATGTCGCATACCGGAAAGGCTCGCAAAATCGCGTAGCAGACGCGCTGTCGCGCGACCCCGCAGTCTGCGAAATCAGGGAAGCCACCGGATGCTCGTGGTACGAGCCGCTTAAAAAACAAGTCGCCGCTCGGCCCCACGATTTCCCCGACTACACCATGCGGGATGGCGTCCTACACCGACATTTCCTCCACACGTTGGACTTCCGCGAAGTACCCGCAGAGAATCAGTGGAAAAAGTGTGTTCCGACCAACGATAGAAAGGAAGTATTGAAACGCTACCACGACAGTCCTGCCGCAGGCCACCTAGGAATCGCTAAAACGATTGCTCGACTCGCCGAGCAGTACTATTGGCCGGGGATGGCTCGAGACGCCGCTGGGTACGTCCGGAACTGTCAAAAATGCTTAGCCTACAAGGCTAATCAACGGAAGACGGCCGGCCTCCTCCACGCCACCGCATCACATCGGCCGTGGGAGCATGTCTCAATCGACCTGATCGGGCCACTGCCCCGATCACGACGAGGATTCACCTGGCTGCTGACTATGCAGGATCGTTTCACGAAGTGGCTCGAAACTAAGCCCCTGCGTCAGGCCACCACACCGTCGGTAATCAGCGGGATTAGTGATCTGGTGATTTACCGACACGGCTGTCCAGCCGTGATCACCACCGATAACGGGACGCAATTTACAGCAAAGGAATTTGAAACATTCTTAACAGACCATGGGATCCACCACCGCACGACACCAAGCTACACTCCCCAGTGCAATCCCGTTGAGCGCACGAATCGGGACCATCAAAACGATGATCGCTCAGTTCGTCGATAAAAAACACCGTCATTGGGATGAACAGCTCTCAGCCCTGCGTTTTGCGTATAATACCGCTCAACATGCCTCCACACAGTTCAGCCCGGCGTTTCTCAATCACGGACGCGAGCTCGACCGACCGCATCCCGCCGACCGCAGTAGTACCAGGGCGGGGGCGAATCCGCAGGAAGTCGAGAAAATATTGAAGGAAACGTACGAACTGGTGGGAGTGCATTTGGCACAAGCGTTTCAAAAACAAGAAACATATTATAATCTGCGTCGAAGAGCTTGGCGACCAGAAGTGGGAGACACGGTCTGGAAACGAGAACACCCGCTATCCGATAAAGCTAAAGCGTTTAACGCGAAGCTAGCACCGAAGTACAAGGGGCCGTTGATTGTAAAGAAAATTATTTCTCCAGTAATAGTAGATCTGAAAGATCCACGCGGAAAGTGGTACCGACACGTACACGTGAGAGATTTGCGAACCGGTACAACAACAGACGAACCGTGTCAACAATAACCGAAGACAATAGCATCAATATCAGCAGACCGGTAGGTATTACNGTTAGCAGCAGTTAGCCGCCGCGCCGACATAGACTAAGTATCTGTTTCCGAACGAACGGCAGCAGTTAGCCACCGTTCCGCGATTTCTAAGTGTTCGTCCGTCGACGTTAGGCAGCAGTTAGCCGCCGCGCCGACATAGACTAAGTTATCTGTTTCCGAACGAACGGCAGCAGTTAGCCACCGTTCCGCGATTTCTAAGTGTTCGTCCGTCGACGTTAGGCAGCAGTTAGCCGCCGCGCCGACATAGACTAAGTATCTGTTTTCCGAACGAACGGCAGTAGTTAGCCACCGTTCCGCGATTTCTAAGTGTTCGTCCGTCGACGTTAGGCAGCAGTTAGCCGCCGCGCCGACATAGACTAAGTATCTGTTTCCGAACGAACGGCAGCAGTTAGCCCACCGTCTCGCGAATATAAGTGCTCGTCCGTCTACGTCGGCAGCAAATAGCCACCGACGTAGAATAGTCTCTAAGTTCCTGTGCGCGAATATAAGTGTTTGTCCGTCTGTGTCGGCAGCAGTTAGCCACCGACACAGAATATTTCTAAGCATCGGTTCGCGGAATTATCGGTGCTTGTCCGACTTTGTGTCCGTGATAAGCTGCCGGAATAAACCACCTCTCGCTTATCCGAAAGAACAGCTGGCGTAAAGCGCCCTCAACAGGACTCGTGGCCGAGGACGTCGGACTGCCAAGAGGCCGCGGAAACATCCCCTCTGACCCCGCGGATAGGGGACCATCCTCGCGGCTAAGCGGGGAGTCACGGGCACCGAGGAACGGGCATCGCCGACGCCACACCGAGCCAGCGAGCCCGCCTACATACATTTATATATATATAGAACCAAATATCTTTTTAAATAAACGTGGCGCCTCGCGGGGCGCACCACACTTGCTAACACACCAAAACGCCGGATACACATTTCTTGCGAGAAGCAACCTTGCACCTCCCTCCTTCACCCGAGTAACGCACCGACGCGGCGGCGAGCGAGGCGTCGCGGAAGCGGCGAGCCGGGCGCGACGGTGGGGCGACCGATCGCACCGAACCCCGCGGGCGTTACCGTTACATGGCGATCCTGCCAGGATCGGTCAACTAGGGTGAAGAGAAAGGAAGGAAAAAAAAAAACTGAGGAAACACAGCGAAGAAAATGTCGAAGGCGTGGATACAGGAGCTACGCAAACCCGAGATCGCCCGAATTCTCGGGGAACATGGGCTCGAGATAGAGGGGTCAATCGACGACCTGCGCCACCGACTGCGGAGGTTCGTGGACGACCATCCCTCAATGTTCGAGGCCGGGCCGCGGAGACGGGTTATCCCGGCCCCAGTGTTGGCGGATGAAGAGTCCTTCCGAGGAGGCTCTGTCATGGGGATAGATCCCCCCGTAAGGATCCCCACCGATGCGCAGGCCATGATGTGCGTCCACAAATGGGACTGTCGATTCTCCGGAAAGGACCCGCTGGACTCCTGGAGCGAGTGGACGAGACCTGTTATGGAGTCACGACCGCCCAGCTGTTGTGGTGCATTCCGGAACTCCTTCGCGGAGATCCGCTGCGTTGGTACCGAAACCACCGGGCCGCCTGGACAACATGGGAGGACTTCTGCGCCGCTTTCCGGAATCACTTCCTCCCGCCGAGATACCGAGGGCAACTGCGGCGGAAAATATTGGAGCGCCGCCAGCGCGCCGGGGAGGCATACCGGGAGTATGAGACCGCCATGCTCACGATGATGCGCCGTAGCGGGGATGACGATTACCTGGACAACGCCATACCGCTGCTCTATGACAACCTAGATGCCGGCTACAAAATGTTCATAGGCGCACACGAGATCCGAGATGTGGCCCACTTGGGACAACTAGCCCGCCAGTATGAGGATATCGTCCAGCAGCGCGAGGAACAGGGGCGACCGATACGAACCACCGGCCCTACGGTCGCCGCGCTTCTATACGACCGAGCAACGTGTTGCTGGAAATGCAAACAGCCGGGACATCATCGCCGAGCCTGCCGACAACCAGCCGTAAAATTCTGCTCACGCTGCGGCAAGGACAGCGTATTAACCCGCCAGTGTCATCCCACGGCGGGAAACGAGTCCGCGGCCGGGAGTGGCGCTACCACGACCCGGCCCTCCGCATAAAATATCAGCCCAGACCGTACCTGACCATCCGGTACCAGCAACGCCCATTAAGGGCACTAATTGACTCTGGAGCAGAAACATCCTTAATCGATATTCGATCACTACGCGACGAAGATCTCCCACGAGGGGAAGCCGACCGGATCACGCTGGCAGATGGAACCGGCAGCCCGACATACGGTCGGACTTGGCTCCACGTAGAGGTGGGACGGCAGAAGTACCGCCACCAATTTACCGTGATGGCCAACCTGACCACGGAAGTCATCATCGGGGTGGACCTCTGGGCCCGGCTCCAGATTGCGCTGCCGCCGCCACCGAGGAAATTCCGGCGATTACAACCACCCCGCGTGGGGATCATAGAGGGGGGCCTGACGACCAGGACGGACGAAGAGGAAGCCAGATTCAACCATTTCCTGAAGCGCGAACTGGCTCTCTTCGATAAAGTCTCCGGGCCGACCCCATCGATCCGCCACCAGATTCGGGTGTGCCCCGGCACGAGCCCCATCAAGCAGCGCTACCGACCACGGAACCCGGCTATGCAAGCCATCATTGATGAGGAGGTCGCAAAGATGGAGGCAGAGGGAGTGATTGAGCCCTCGTCTAGTGCCTGGAGCTCCCCCGTCGTCCTCGTCCGGAAAAAGGACGGCGGATACCGCTTCTGTATAGACTTCCGGAAGGTGAACGAGGTAACCGAGCGAGACGCCTATCCGCTACCGCAGATAAGTGCGACCTTGGACCGACTACGCGGGGCCCGCTACCTATCCTCGTTAGACTTGAAGAACGGATATTGGCAAGTTCCATTGACCAAGGACAGCAAGCCAATCACTGCGTTCACCGTGCCCGGCCGGGGTCTCCGCCAGTTTACCGTCCTCCCGTTCGGCCTGCACTCCGCGCCGGCAACCTTCCAGAGGTTGGTGGACACCGTGTTGGGCGCTGACCTGGAACCGCACGTATTAGTGTATCTCGATGACATTATTGTGTTAAGCACTACACTGGACGAACACATGGAACACTTACGAGAGGTATTCCGGCGGTTGCGGGAAGCTCGATTACGCCTCAACACGGAGAAGTGCCACTTCTGTAGAAGCGAGCTGCGCTACCTCGGACACTTGGTCACTCGCGACGGCATACACACCGACCCGGCCAAGGTAATCGCCATTACAGCCTGGCCAGCTCCGAGAACGGTGAGGCAAGTCCGTCAATTTTTAGGCCTCGCCTCCTGGTACCGGAGGTTCGTCAAGAATTTTTCCGCGATTGCGGCACCACTGACGGAGTTGACAAAGAAGAAAGTGAAATGGAAATGGGGATCAAAGGAGGAAGAGGCCTTTGAACGACTGAAAAAGGCTCTTA
Organism: Harpegnathos saltator; assembly: GCF_003227715.2. Lineage (NCBI taxonomy): Eukaryota > Metazoa > Arthropoda > Insecta > Hymenoptera > Formicidae > Harpegnathos > Harpegnathos saltator. The sequence goes on from NW_020230482.1 coordinate 120,609, forward strand.
CCACGGCTCCAGTGCTAGCATGTCCAGATTTCCAGAAACCATTCTCGTTGCAGACGGACGCCAGTCAGCACGGCCTGAGAGCAGTGCTAACTCAGAACCTGGAGGAAGGCGAGCGCGTAATCGCCTATGCTAGCCGGACTCTCAACCAGGCGGAGAAGAACTATAGTGCTACCGAGCTAGAATGCCTGGCTATTGTGTGGGGCATTCGTCGATTACGCGAGTATTTGGAGGGATACACTTTCACCGTGGTGACCGACCATCAATCCTTAAAGTGGCTGCAGAAACTGGAAACCGCCACCGGCCGGCTAGGGCGGTGGAAGTTTGAACTACAGCAGTACACCTTCAATGTCGCATACCGGAAAGGCTCGCAAAATCGCGTAGCAGACGCGCTGTCGCGCGACCCCGCAGTCTGCGAAATCAGGGAAGCCACCGGATGCTCGTGGTACGAGCCGCTTAAAAAACAAGTCGCCGCTCGGCCCCACGATTTCCCCGACTACACCATTCGGGATGGCGTCCTGCACCGACATTTCCTCCACACGTTGGACTTCCGCGAAGTACCCGCAGAGAATCAGTGGAAAAAGTGTGTTCCGACCAACGATAGAAAGGAAGTATTGAAACGCTACCACGACAGTCCTGCCGCAGGCCACCTAGGAATCGCTAAAACGATTGCTCGACTCGCCGAGCAGTACTATTGGCCGGGGATGGCTCGAGACGCCGCTGGGTACGTCCGGAACTGCCAAAAATGCTTAGCCTACAAGGCTAATCAACGGAAGACGGCCGGCCTCCTCCACGCCACCGCATCACATCGGCCGTGGGAGCATGTCTCAATCGACCTGATCGGGCCACTGCCCCGATCACGACGAGGATTCACCTGGCTGCTGACTATGCAGGATCGTTTCACGAAGTGGCTCGAAACTAAGCCCCTGCGTCAGGCCACCACACCGTCGGTAATCAGCGGGATTAGTGATCTGGTGATTTACCGACACGGCTGTCCAGCCGTGATCACCACCGATAACGGGACGCAATTTACAGCAAAGGAATTTGAAACGTTCTTAACAGACCATGGAATCCACCACCGCACGACACCAAGCTACACTCCCCAGTGCAATCCCGTTGAGCGCACGAATCGGACCATCAAAACGATGATCGCTCAGTTCGTCGATAAAAAACACCGTCATTGGGATGCACAGCTCTCAGCCCTGCGTTTTGCGTATAATACCGCTCAACATGCCTCCACACAGTTCAGCCCGGCGTTTCTAAATCACGGGCGCGAGCTCGACCGACCGCATCCCGCCGACCGCAGTAGTACCAGGGCGGGGGCGAATCCGCAGGAAGTCGAGAAAATATTGAAGGAAACGTACGAACTGGTGGGAGTGCATTTGGCACAAGCGTTTCAAAAACAAGAAACATATTATAATCTGCGTCGAAGAGCTTGGCGACCAGAAGTGGGAGACACGGTCTGGAAACGAGAACACCCGCTATCCGATAAAGCTAAAGCGTTTAACGCGAAGCTAGCACCGAAGTACAAGGGGCCGTTGATTGTAAAGAAAATTATTTCTCCAGTAATAGTAGATCTGAAAGATCCACGCGGAAAGTGGTACCGACACGTACACGTGAGAGATTTGCGAACCGGTACAACAACAGACGAACCGTGTCAACAATAACCGAAGACAATAGCATCAATATCAGCAGACCGGTAGGTATTAGGCAAATCATGTATCAAAATGTATACATTAAGTATAACGGCCGGTAAACGGGAGCAAGAAATCGAGAGCCCGAGATTACGCGAAATTTCCGGAGAGATAAACTATAAAAGCACCGGTCGCGTAATGAGCGAGATAGTCCCAACGCCGAAATGGAACTGGGAAACTACGAGGAAGAGCTGCGGGAAATATTAATCGCCAGTGAGGACGAGGCCCGTATAATATGGGAAAGGTTGGCGCGACCGTTCCGACCATCGCCGTCGGAGACGATCGGCCATACAGCCGGACCGGCCAAGGGAGGGCCGCTACCGGAATTAGGAGGGCCGCCATCACCAAAGGCCAAAGAAACGGCAGTAATGTCGACCGAAATTAAGAAGATCCGACGCGAGCCGGCCGCGAACACCTGCGGCCGGATACAGCGGTCGGACCGCCAAATACGGCAGAAATGGGCAAGTCTCTCCGCGCCGCCGCCACCACGACCGGGGCGCGGGCCCTTCCGCCAGCGAGGCCTTCGACCGGTCCGCCCGGCACCAGCGGCCTTAGTGCCGAAGAAGACCGAGGCGGATGACCAGCGACCGCCGTCACCCACACCGACGAGCAGCAGCGAGACCACCGCAGGAAAGATCGGGCCAACGATAAGGGAGATCTCGACCCCGCCAGTGCGAGTGGTCGTAAGACGGGAGACCGCTACGCCAGCCGAACAGCCGCTACCACCGCTGCCATTCGGGCCTGCTCCACCGCCACCGGTAGGCATAAGGTTGCCCGACGGGACGACCGCGGAGATCCCATATTTCTCCGCGGTCGTCAAACGCCGTTACCGGCTATATACCGCGGGGGCTCGGTGGAATCTCTGGTTCCACCGGGACGGCACCCTCCGCAGTGCACATCGCGTAGGGCAAAAATAGGCCCTACGCTGTTAAAAAGGGGGGGGTAGTGTAACGAGGAGTTTTACCCCCTTACCATCGTGTGACGGCGACCACCGATCGTCACACGATCGCGAGAAATCCTCGCTAAGCACCCGGCAACACCTATGCCGCGGCAACCCGCCAGACCGCCGGGAAAGGCCGAATTCTCCGAAACGGTCGGGGAAGATCGGTCCCCCCCAGAAAGGGGTAATTCGCGGAAATCGCATGCGCGACTTTCCGGGAAATCGGGGGATTAGTTCCCCGATTATCGGCCACCGATCGTCGAGAGGAATTTAGGGTATAAAACCCGCTCTCGACGAGAGATCGAGGCAGACCGTGAGAGACAGTCAGTCAGTCAGATCAGCTACCAAGGAGAGCTCCAGCGAGAACCGTGAAGAGAAGTCAACGAGAAGGCAAGGCATCCGCCGGTGAGTAAAGCTTCCACACCGTACCGAACCACCGGGAAATTTTACAAGACCCGGCAGCCGAGCCTCGTCGGCCGATCAGGCATCGCGACTTTACCGTATTCGTCCGTCTGTATCGGCAGCAGTTAGCCACCGGCACAGAATATTTCTAAGTCTCTGTTCGCGAATTTACCGTATTCGTCCGTCTGTGTCGGCAGCAGTTAGCCACCGGCATAGAATAATTCTAAGTACCTGTTCTCGAATTCTACGTGCTCGTCCGTCGACGTTAGGCAGCAGTTAGCCGCCGCGCCGACATAGACAAAGTATCTGTTTCCGAACGAACGGCAGCAGTTAGCCACCGTTCCGCGATTTCTAAGTGTTCGTCCGTCGACGTTAGGCAGCAGTTAGCCGCCGCGCCGACATAGATTAAGTATCTGTTTCCGAACGAACGGCAGCAGTTAGCCACCGTTCCGCGATTTCTAAGTGTTCGTCCGTCGACGTTAGGCAGCAGTTAGCCGCCGCGCCGACATAGACTAAGTATCTGTTTCCGAACGAACGGCAGCAGTTAGCCACCGTCTCGCGAATATAAGTGCTCGTCCGTCTACGTCGGCAGCAAATAGCCACCGACGTAGAATAGTCTCTAAGTTCCTGTGCGCGAATATAAGTGTTCGTCCGTCTGTGTCGGCAGCAGTTAGCCACCGACACAGAATATTTCTAAGCATCGGTTCGCGGAATTATCGGTGCTTGTCCGACTTTGTGTCCGTGATAAGCTGCCGGAATAAACCACCTCTCGCTTATCCGAAAGAACAGCTGGCGTAAAGCGCCCTCAACAGGACTCGTGGCCGAGGACGTCGGACTGCCAAGAGGCCGCGGAACATCCCCTCTGACCCCGCGGATAGGGGACCATCCTCGCGGCTAAGCGGGGAGTCACGGGCACCGAGGAACGGGCATCGCCGACGCCACACCGAGCCAGCGAGCCCGCCTACATACATTTATATATATATAGAACCAAATATCTTTTTAAATAAACGTGGCGCCTCGCGGGGCGCACCACACTTGCTAACACACCAAAACGCCGGATACACATTTCTTGCGAGAAGCAACCTTGCACCTCCCTCCTTCACCCGAGTAACGCACCGACGCGGCGGCGAGCGAGGCGTCGCGGAAGCGGCGAGCCGGGCGCGACGGTGGGGCGACCGATCGCACCGAACCCCGCGGGCGTTACCGTTACAAAATGTATATTATATATATATATATATACAGGGAGTCTCATTTTAAGCGTCCACCCCAAATATCTTTCTTATTTTTGATTTTAGAGAAAAATGGTTCAGAGATGTTTTGTATGGTTTTGAGGGGGCTATAAGATGGTATCATTGATTTAACCTTGAAGAGTCATTTGAAGGTCACGTGAAGGTTACCTGAATTTTTTTAGACGGCACCCCTATTTTTTATTACATATTCTTATAGCTGACCTAGAGAGCTTCCCAAAATACTATAATCAAATGTTTTTTGGTGAAGTACTTTTCGAGTTATAATGCTCCAAATTTACAAGATTTTGATAAAAATACAAAATATTTCGTAAAACATTCACTTTCCGATAATCTTATCTTACATGATCCAACCAGTCAAGACAAGATCCGAGCATGATCCAGCCAGCCAAGGCAAGATCCGAGCATGATCCAACCAGTCAAGGCAAGATCTCCTTTTGTGTACAATTACTTGGAGTGTTCAAAAACTTGGCCATTTACTTGTATGCATAGCTCTAGTCTATGGTGAAAGTCGTCTCTAACTTTTTCAAGGACACCTACATCAATATTTCTGCAAGCCTGTCTGATCCGGTTTTTCATATTTTCAACGGTTGTAGGCTTTTGCGAATAAACTATATCTCTAATGTAGCCCCAGAAATAAAAATCTAGGGGTGTCAAGTAGGGTGATCTTGGGGGTCATTCTTGAACTCGGCTGCCCATACCAATCCACCTATTCGGGAATCTATTGTTTAAATATTGTGTAACAGCTCGAGATCTATGAGCCGGTGCTCCATCTTGTTGGAACGACATTCGTCTGAGTAAATCATTGTCGACATGTCTCAAGAGGTTGGGCAGGTCATCTTGAAGAGATCTTAGATAGATTGCCGCATTGAGATTTTCTTAAAAAGAAATGGACCAACAATAACATCTCCCAGGATGCCTGCCCAAATGTTAATGGACCACTGCCGTTGGAACTCTTGGTTTCTCTGCCAATGTGGATTAGCATCTGAATAATAATGGCAGTTATGTCTATTAACGCCTCCTCTATTACAAAACGTGGCTTCATCAGAAAAAAGTGTATCAGCAATGAACCGGGGATTTTGTTGGATTTGATCTCGAGCTCAGTTATAAAAACGTACACGGCGTTGGTCCCTCCCCAGACAGCACATGTTCGCCTGGGAACGTCCTAAAGACGTCCTGAGGATGAAGAAATGTCCCCATGACGTCCCCAGGACGTTCTCAAGACGTACTATGGATGTTGTACCAGGACGTTCTCTGGACATCTATGCTGTTAAGGTCTCTTCCAATTGCTGAGTTAGATGAATGTGATATGGGTAAAACTTGTTGAGCTTGAGCATACGATTGGCTGTTGATTTAGATATACCGTATTGCCTCTCAATTTGTCTCGTAGAAATTTGAGGATTCAAAACAACGGCACCTATAACAGTCAATGATGTGACTTCATCAGGGCCCGATTTTCGCCGGTTTCTTCTAAGAAAAACCTGTTCAACTCTGTCGCAGAGTCTTTTTATTACTTTCCTATCAGGATGGCGTCTGTCTGGAAATCTTTCAGCATAAAGCCTTTCTGCTGCCGAATAATTATTCCTGGCCTCATCCAAAATGCGAATCATGTCCACAATTTCATTTGGTGGATAAGCAGCCATAATTATAAAGAAAAAAAGCGCCAAGAAACCAAAAATTCCTGTCTTATAAAAAAAAGTCAATAGATATTAATATGCGTCTGTCTGAGACTTTGCCAAAATACCGACAGTTGCCCAAGTAAGAAATTTGAAACAAGCCTCTTGATATTTGTTTCATTAAAAGAATTGACAATTGCACTTTCACAATTGTTATAGTTCATTGATTATCAGGCAATACGAGATCTCGTTTTGACTAGCTGGATCATGCTCGGATCTTGCCTTGACTGGTTAGATCATGCTCAGATCTTGCCTTGACTGGTTGGATCATGCTCGGATCTTGCCTTGACTGGTTAGATCATGTAAGATAAGACTATCGGAAAATGAATGTTTTACGAAATATTTTGTATTTTTATCAAAATTTTGTAAATTTGGAGCTTTATAACTCGGAAAGTACTTAACCAAAAAACATTTGATTATAGTGGTTTTGGAAGCTCTCGAGGTCAGCTACAAGAATATGTAATAAAAAATAGGGGTACCATCTAAAAAAATTGAGTTAACCTTCACGTAACCTTCAAACGACCTTTCAAGGTCAAATGAATGGTACCATCGTATGGCCCTCTCGAAACCATATAAAACGTGCCTGAACCATTTTTCTCTAAAATCAAAAATAAGAGACATATTTGGGGTAGACACTTAAAATGGGACACCCTGTATATACAGGCTGTCTCAGAACTTTGGGACACGGACAACGTAGGGATATAGAGCTAAGTGAGAGGAACAAAAAAGTCTCTGCCATAATGTGAAAATCGTAATAATTTTTTAATTATAACGGCGCAAAGTTAGACGTTTTCCACGCCCAGCGCGGCCTATAGACGCTCCGCGGCAAGCTGTATGCGTAGGGGCTGAACAATAACGCAGCTCGCACTGACCGTTGTGCGGTCCCTACGGAGCCTGTGTCCCAAAGTTCTGAGACACCCTGTATAACCATGATCTACATTCCAAATAATCATGTTGGCTTATTTATGTAGATACTGGACAAGGACTAAGTCTTAAATTGTTAGGATAACTTTATTTTCTCTTTAGATCAGTCTCTTTCCAAAAACTTGTGTGCACTGATACAATACGCTAGAGCGAAACAAAACATAATGATTTTATTTTAATTTGCATCAGTGTGCATTAATCCATCAAGGTCTGTGAAGAAAGACAGATTGTTATAATCGATATAGACAACACAACGCCGACGTACTCACTATATATCTTTTGCGTTCTATAATAGCAGCACCTGTTATGCTGACTACGCAGTTACTAAACATACTGTAATGTACGGACATAACTTTTTTTCGCAGCTGCTAACCAATATTTAAACTGCTGATAGCTACAGTGCTGGACAAAATAAATCATACACCTTTCAACTATTTGAATTTGTTAGTGTAACTATTCTTACAACAAGCAAATATATTATGAGATACAGGAAAATCAAAGCATTTTAAAGTATTTAAATAAAGGAAATGTGAAATAATAAAAATTGTGCTCAATTTGTTTGCAAATAATTTATTACTCAATATTGGTGCGTTGTGCCCTGGACAAAATAAATCATACACCTAAATGATATATGGTAGGAAACTGTCAATATTTACATTTCATCGTTCTGCTATTGTTCGTCATTCTACTGTTTGTTTACATTGTATATATGACTAGAGTTTATGTGTTCGGTGAAGCAGTAATAATTGTGACAACCAAGAACAATGTCACAGAAGCAAATTTCTCTTGATATCCGAAATTTAGTCATTCGCGACCGACAGAATGGTAATTCTTTTAGAAAAATTGCTAATAAATACTTGATTTCTGTCGGAGCAGTGCAGCACATCTGGAAAAAATATGAAACACATGGGATTGTGGCAAACTATTCCGGAAAAGGTCGAAAACGGGCTACAACTTTTCGTGATGACACCAGAATCGTTCGAATGGTAAAACAAAATCCGAAGCTATCATCGCGAAACATTGTGGAATCGATGAACCTGACTGTTAGCAGTAGAACTGTGCGTCGTAGACTTAGGGAAACTGGACTAAAAAGTGTGTTCGCGTCAAAACGTCCTTTCATCAATAAAATAAATAAGAAAAAGCGATTCGAGTTTGCCAAGAAGTATGCGAATATGCCTCTAAGTTTTTGGAAAACAGTATTGTGGTCTGATGAGAGCAAGTTTGAGTTATTCGGACAAAAACGACGGTCTAGAGTATGGCGAAAATCTGGTGAGGGTCTCAAAGAAATAAATGTTCAGAAGACTGTAAAACATGGAGGCGGTAATATCATGGTATGGGGATGCTTTGCATGGTCTGGTATCGGTAATTTGGCTCGAATTGAAGGTATTATGACGGCAGAAAGATATATTGATATATTGTGCGAGAATTTGGAAGAATCTCTTTTGAAATTAGATTTAGAAACTAACTTTATCTTCCAGCAAGATAATGACCCGAAGCATAAAGCGAAAAAAACTATTGCCTTTTTTAAATCTAATAAAATAAAACTGCTCGAATGGCCGCCACAATCACCAGACTTAAACCCCATTGAAAATCTGTGGGCTTATTTAGATAGGAACGTGGATAAAACGAACGTAACTGACAAGACATCGTACTATGCAGCACTTCAGAAAGCTTGGGAGGATATTGATCCTGAATATATGAAAAAATTAGTCGAGAGTATGCCTCGCCGACTGGAAGCAGTATTAAAAACTAAAGGCGGCAACACCAAGTACTAAGCACCATTAGAATTAATGTTCTTTGTTCGTGACTACTTTTTTCTATAAGTGTATGATTTATTTTGTCCAGGGCACAACGCACCAATATTGAGTAATAAATTATTTGCAAACAAATTGAGCACAATTTTTATTATTTCACATTTCCTTTATTTAAATACTTTAAAATGCTTTGATTTTCCTGTATCTCATAATATATTTGCTTGTTGTAAGAATAGTTACACTAACAAATTCAAATAGTTGAAAGGTGTATGATTTATTTTGTCCAGCACTGTACATGGTAACTAAAGGGTTTTTCAATAAGGGCGCGTCGATGTTGCAATGGAATAAAACAAGCTGTGTGTGAGGTATTAACGAAATTCTTTTTTTATTTGAAAGGCCCATGTATGCCATTATGTGTGGAATATAACATCGTTCAAATGTCCGCCGTGGCTTCTCACGGTGGCACGGATCCGAGTGGTCCAATTTTCAATGATTCTGCCGCATAGATCCGGCTGAATTTGAGCGATGGCCTGGGTTATGTTGACTTTAAGGGCATCTGTCGATTGCGGCTTATTGGCATAGACCTGCGACTTCAGAAAACCCCACAAGAAAAAGTCTAGCGGTGTCAAATCGCACGATCTTGGTGACCAATTCACGTCACCTCTGCGAGAGGTAACTATACCCTCAAGTCGTTCATGCAGAATGTCCATCGTGGCGTCCGCTGTGTGGCACGTAGCGCCGTCCTGCTGGAACCACATGTCATCCACGTCCATATCGTTTAATTTGGGCCAAAAGAAATTGGTTATCATCGTTCTGTAGCGCTCGCCATTGACGGTAATGGCCTCACCAACGTCGTTTTCGAAAAAGTACGGACCAATGACGCCGCCGGCCCAAAATCCGCACCAAATAGTAACTTTTTGTGGATGCATTGCTACCTGGTGAACCTCGTGTGGGTTGGCGTCGTGCCATATACGGCAATTATGCTTGTTAACATAACCATTCATCCAAAAATGCGCTTCGTCGCTAAAGATGATTTTTCGGCCAAAATTGGGGTCCTCTTCCAAATGCTCCGAAGCCCAGTCAGCGAACAAACGGCGTTGTCTATGGTCATTAACTTTGAGCTCTTGGGCCAGTTTGATCTTGTACGGGTGCAGGCCCAAGTCCCGACGCAAAATTCGCCAAGTTAAGGTCTGCGAAAGGCCGAGTTCTTGTGCACGGCGAGGAATTGATTGCCTCGGGTTCTCCTGTACACTTTTACTTACAGTGGCGATGTTCTCGGCCGATCTAGCGTTCCTTTGACGTACGGGTGTTGGCTGATCATTTACCGAACCGGTCGTCTCGAATTTGACCACCAAACGTTGAAGAGTCGACTTTGAAGGGCCACCGCGTCTGCCGTAAAATGGGCGCAACGCGCGCAACATTTGCACTAATGAACACTCATTTTGATAATAAAGTTTTATCATTTGGACGTGCTGCTCAATCGTGTAACTTGTCATAGTGATTTGGCATCAGTGACTGAATAATAAACAACAGGTTAGACAGACGCCGCCAAAACAACATGGCCGCCACAGGCTGCCAACATCGACCCGCACCAATTGAAAAACCCTGTAGAATATGTTTTTTTAGAAAAGCAGCGTCATCTATTATCGTATTTTCTATGTGATTATCAGATACCAATTAGATCGCAACATCTGATTATAAATATTCAATCAGAAACGACCTAGTACTAAGCTAGAAAACTGTACCTAGCTTTCTAGTTACTTTCTAGTTACTATGCTCTGAATCAGACGGACTTGGTGAAATTCTAATCAGGTAGTGGAACTAACTCAACTCAACTTTGAGCACTTCAGAATCAGAGACGCCGGCTTATTCATTGGTCTGTTCTTTTTAGCTGCACTGCGGAACTAGTGCAATAAATTAGAATGAGACAACTATATTTTTTTTCACTTTAATTCATTGCATCAGTTCAGTAGTGCAGCTAAAAAGAACAGAGCCCGTATTCTCGAAAAATTTCGCATACGATGTTTCACAAATATCACTAGATATCACGGTTTTCAGCCAGTTAAATTGCCCCATTGATGAAATATCGTGTACGATATTTGTCACAAATTTTCGAGAATCACGGCCCAGACCACATGTGACAATGTGACGGCCTATCCAATAGCCGAACGTGCGTCGCCCATCTATCTAGTTGATATATAGTAATTTCATAGGAAATATGATAGTATTAGGTGTACAACTTTGCTTCCGCCATTTTCCTATAGATGGCTTTAGCGGTAAGTAGTGGTGGAAATAAATAGATCATAGACGTCATACAATAAACTTGGGCATCTGTCAACATAACCCCATAGAAACATTAGTCGATTTGTGTCTGCATCATAAAGTTATTCTCGATTGAAAATGTCAGTTTACGAGCCAAATTCTCGTCATTTGCGGGAGGTTTTAATTTTCTGCTTCAATATGAAGAAATCTGCGGCTGAGGCTCTCAAATATTTATGGTGAGGCCGCTATTAGTGAAAGAATGTGTCGTGAGTGGTTTCAACGCTTCAAGAACGGTGATTTTTACGTCGAAGACCGGCATAGCGGTGGAAGAGAAGGTTTTCGAAGATGCAGAATTGGAGGCGTTACTTAATGAAGACTCGTGTCAAAGTCAAGAAGAATTGGCACGATCATTGGGAGTGACTCAACAAGCAATGTCAAAACGCCTCAAAGACATGGGAATAATTCAGAAGCAAAGAAATTGGGTGCCGTACGAGTTGAAACTGAGAGATGTTGAACGGCGTTTGTTTGTTTGTGAACAGTTGCTTGAAAGGCAAAGACGGAAGGGATTTCTGCATCGCATTGTGACTGAGGACGAAAAATGGGTCCTTTACGATAACCCCAAATGCAGAAAATCATGGGTATATCCCGGCCATGCTTCCATGTCAACGGCCAAACCGAATATTCACGGCTGCAAGGTCATGCTCTGTATTTGGTGGGACCAGCTCGGCATAGTATATTATCAGCTGTTAAAACCGATTGAAACAATCACAGGCGATCGTTATCGAACGCAATTAATGCGTTTGAGCTGAGCATTGAAAGACAAACGGCCGCAATCCAACGAGAAACACGATAAAGTGATTTTGCAGCATGACAATGCCCGACCCCATGTTGCGAAAGTGGTCAAGACATACTTGGAAACGTTGAAATGGGAAGTCCTACCCCATCCGCCGTATTCTCCAGACGTTGCTCCTTCTGACTGTCACTTGTTTCGATCAATGACACATGGCCTGGTTGACCAGCACTTTCGGTCTTATGAAGAAGTAAGAAATTGGATTGATTCGTGGATCGCTTCAAAAGATGACCAGTTTTTCAACGCGGGATTCGTACGCTGCCCGAAAGATGGGAGAAAATAGTGGACAGCGATGGACAATACTTTGAATCATAAATGTATAACCAGTTTTTTACAATAAAGTCTCGAATTTCGGAAAAAAAACGGCGGAAACAAAGTTGTACACCTAATATTTGATGATTCTAAATCTTCTATGTTATGCATAGGTAAAAGAATGGCATAAGTATGTATGAATGAGTGTGTGTGTGCAATTTTGGTTTCAAAATTTTGAAGTAAAAGCTCTTTCAAACTGATGTCCATATATTAGAAGGTTGAATTGGATCGTGAATAGGAATTAAATGGATTAATAGGTAAATTAGGTTGTTTTGATCCCTAGTAATAGATGGCTTTAGTAACAAGTTAATGGTTAGTGGTACGAATTTTGTAATCTGGCGACACTGAAAGATTTGACATTTCTCTGTGACATATGACAGTTTGCGCGCTATTGTTACTCATATTAGGAGTACAAATAAGTTTCCTCCGTTTTCTATCAAAAATTAGGAATTTATTGTGAAAGAACGGTATATTACGTTTTATTCAAAGTATTGTCCATCACTAGCCACTACTTTTTCCCATCTTTCTGGCAGTATTCGGATACCACGTCGGAAGAACTTTTCATCTTTTGAGGCTATCCACGAATCGACCCAATTTTTAGTATCTTCATATGATGTAAAGTGCTGCTTAGACAGGCCATGTGCCATCGACCGGAACAAGTGATAATCGGAAGGGGCAATGTCTGGTGAATACGGCGGGTGGGGTAGAACTTCCCAATTAAGTGTCCCGAAATAGATTTTGACCGCTTTTGCAACATGTGGCCGATGTCATGAAGGAGCGTTGTCATGTAGGAGAATAATTTTGTTGTGTCTGGAGTAGTAATGAGCGTGTTTTTCCTTGAGTGCTCGGCTCAATCTCATTAATTGTGTTCGGTAGAGAGCTCCAGTAATGGTTTCGCTCGGTTTGAGCAACTCATAATACATGACACCAAGCTGATCTCACCAAATACACAGCATGAGTTTTTTTCCATGAATATTCGGTTTGGCTGTCGATGTTGAAGCATGGCCAGGTGGTACCCATGATTTTCTCTTCTTTGGGTTATCGTAGTGGATCCATTTTTCATCACCAGTGACTATAAGATACAAAAAACCCTTTCTTTTATGCCTGGCAAGCAGCATTTCACACGTGCAAAATCGGCGTCCAACGTCTCTCGGCTTCAGCTCATATGGAACCCAATTTCCTTGTTTTTTAATCATTCCCAACGATTTTAAACGATGTAAAATTGCTTGTTGAGTCACTTGCACTGAGTAAGTGCAAGTTCTTCTTGCGTTTGGCACGAATCTTCCTCCAGTAATGCTTCCAATTCCGTGTCTTCGTACACTTTCGGCCTTCCACTACGTTCTTTGTCTTCCACGTCAAACTCACCGTTTTTAAACTTTTGAAACCACTCACTTCTCTCACTTAAAGCAGTCTCACCATATACTTCTACAAGCAATCGATGCGCCTCAGATTTCTTCAAATTAAAGAAGTAAATCAAAAGTTCCCGCAAATGACACTCATTCGGCACAAAACTTGACATTTTCGCACGAAAATAATTGTGTGATGCTGATACGGAGTCACTAATACTTCAAGGTTACCAGATGTCCAAACTTACGATATTATGTTTTACATCTGACAATTTCAACATAACCTTCTGGTGGGGCCATCTTTTGTCAAACGGCGGAAACTTATTTGTACTCCTAATAATTAAGGAATAAAGAAGTAAAGAAAACAATCATAAAACAAAAATTTGTTCTTCAATTAAAATAAATATAAATAGCACAAAATAAATATAGATAGCTCAAAAAAAAACTGCTTTTTATAGACTTTAAAAACAGTACACACAGATGTAGTTTTTCTTGGTAATTCCTAAATTATACTAATACAATATAAGCAATCAATAGGTGGTATACTTTAAGAGACTAGTCTTGTTTATTTTAATTATATATATATTATATATATTATAATTATATATATATATATATACATATATATATATAATTATATATATATAACAGTAAAATATACATAAAGTAAAGTTATGTCCAAACTATGTCATGTAAATATGTCAATTTCAATGTAATGTAAAAATAACAAGCAGTTAAATTAATATATCTTCTGAAACTTTTCAAATACCTTATGTAAAAGTGAATAAAACTTACTTCTAAAATTAAAAAAAATCTTTACTTGCTTTTTTTAACATAAAGATTTCGTGTGCAAACATTCACTTTCTTCTATTAACTTTATAGCAATAGATGAACCTTACATAATATGTATATGACGATAGACTTTCGGATTCTATAAAAAATAAAATAATATAATTTAGGAGTCGGTACAGTATTTTGTCAAAAAACTTTCCCCTATTATCTATTATTAACTATTTTCCTTATTATAAATATCTGAGTTATGCAGTAATCTTTTACATAAGTAATTAGTATCTAGAGGTAGTGACTAATATCAGAATTTATTATTTTACGATATTTCTTATAATATTTCATTTTTCGTGTATTGCGACGTTAACTTCTTTTCGCCGCCGTCAAATTGCCGTCGGCCCACGCGCCCCGGCCGTGCGTACTCTCACCAAGTTGTTGGGCGCCAGGTGCAGCGGGCTGCGCCGATCACCAACACCAACGAAAAACCACCAAATGGCCGAGCGAATCCGACGGGACCTGTAGCTCCTCGGAAATTAAAGTCGGTAGACGGGAGGGTTCGATCGGGAATCCGGGAAGTTATCGGGAAACAAAGAGTGGCACTGAGCGTTCGGATTATCTCCCTTTTATTGTGTCACGGGAATTGGTATGGTCCGACCCCTCGATACGATACACCTCTCTGCGTTCTCTCGCGAGTTCGAGACTTGCTCTGCGCTCACAAATAGTAGCCGAGACACGGTACGCACGGGACACCGAAAGAGAGAAATAGGTGGACGGTCTTACACAGTCGGGAACCTCCCGGCGGCGTGGTCCTTCGTCCTCCTTCCTTCGCTCGCTCTGGTGCAACACAGCCACCGACGGTACCTCCTTGGACGAGTGGAACACCAAAAAACTTTTTCTCTCGCTAACGGCAAAACGAAACTTTTTTTCGCAACGATATGTGATAAGCGATTCGCAATACTCGGAAGCAGACTGGCGATATAAGACAATGCGAAAGCCGTAATCCTCTTTTATTTTCACAAAACAGCTCTCCTCCTTTCTTCCTTGTCTCTCCTTTGTTTTGTCTATAGGCTCTTCTCTCCCCGTTCCTCGTTTTCTCTCCCAGTACGGGAATCCTTCCGCAGATCTTTGTTTTCGATCCGCGGGACGGATGCTCGGTCTCACTCTCGCTCTCTCTCTCTCTCTCTCTCTCTCTCTCTCTCTCTCTCGCGCTTCTGCTGTCTTTGCGTGCGCCTAGGCCAGGTTTTTCTCGCACTCGGTCACGCGTCGAGCACGGGAGCGACAGTATTTTCGCTCGATATGCCTATTGGCCTGTGGACAACGAAAACGGCAACGAGAATCTTTTGAGGCGATACGGGAGTCGATAATAAAAAAAGATAATGAGGAGCATTCACCTGAGGTGGCTGTTCTGGCGATGGGTGATGTCCTTTTCTTCCTCCTGGCTCCTCCGGTCTTGATGGTCGGCGCAGGAGGTCCAGGGACACAAAGCTCGGGGACGTGGGACCGTCACACCTGCGCGCTCTTACCACTAATAATAATTACTAATCACGATTTCGGGGGAGGGTCCTTTGTAATTCGCGCAACCCTTAGGACCTCTTCCCCCCCCCCCCGCCTCGCGGTATAGGGTTCGCCATCTTGTGATGGGCGCCTCCGCGGCTGCCACGTCACAGTATTCATAGAATATATTGTGGATTTGTCAGCAATGTTCTATTCGTTTATTGAATATTATAAATATATTTTAAAAATAACATCCGTATTCTTTGTAGAAATAATATAAGTATCAAGAGGTACGCCGTGTCTATATTATGCGAAACTGCGAGTTGAAACGAGGTGAGATATTCATATCTCAGCAATGGCTAAACCGATCAAGGCTTTTTAGTTTCAATTGATTCGGCCTTAAAAAAAGTAACAAAAGTGTTCTTGTGTTTTTTGTGTACGTTGTCTCCAAATGGAGCAATTTTAGGATAAATTCCGAATCACAAAAAATTTCGATTCAGTAAGAAAATAAGAAAGTAAGATCGCAGAGGCGAGGGGATTTGTGTATCTCACTTTTCTGACACTTAGAGGCTTTACGAGCGCGCTGAAGCAGCGAGCGCGAGTGAGAAAGCGATAAAGAGTAAGAAAGAGAAGAATATTGCTAGAATACAGAATGGTGAAAATGTGTGAGAAAGAGAAAGAAAGCGAGAGCGAGAGCGAGAGAGCGAGAGAGAGAGAGAGAGAGAGAGAGAGAGAGAGAGCATTTGTTATAATAACAAGTAAAATAACTATAAAACTCAGTGTTCTAGTAAATAATGCAGACACTGTTTTTGAACTACCGAGCTGTGTATCATTGGGAGTTTTCGATAAATTTATCTTCAGATTGCAAATCGCTTACATTTGCAGAATTGATGTTGTGTAGAGTTTTCAGTTGAGGCTATTATTTTGTTATATCATTTTTTTGTAGAACAGTTTTGTACAGTTCTATTTATAGTATTCAATAGAAGAATTTATTGTTAGAGGTATAAGTTTTATAATGTATAAACTTATATAAACTTGTATAAACTTATTACTTGTATAACGAAAATAATAAATTATATTGCCCAAAGTCACGCGTGCGATATGATGCACAGTACTAAAAGCACAAACATTATTGTTTATCTTGAATAAATAATTAATTATATTATAATCATATGTATACAGGGTGTCTCAGAACTTTGGGACATAGGCTCCATAGGGACATAGAGCTAAGTGAGAGGAACAAAAAAGTCCTGTACCATAATGTGAAAATCGTAGTAGTTTTTTAATAATAATCGCGTAAAGTTTGGTGTTTTCCACGCCCATCGTAGCCTGTAGATGCTCCGGCAAGCTGTATGCGTAGGGGCTAAGCGATAACGCGGCTCACGCTGACCGTCGCGTCAAAGCGCCAAGATGCCACACAGTGGGCAAAACGACTTAATTTTTGGACAAAAATCTACCGACAGTGCAATTTTCAATCGATTTAAAATTTTTTTTTTTAATTTACTCATGAAACATTGCTCTACAACATAGTATTGCAGCATTGATGAAAAACAGTTGAAATTCAAAATGACGGATAGAAAATGAATGAAAGTATTGAATTTCTGTCGAATGATACTTTTCTCTTATAATATTAAATATATTTACACTGAAATTGTTTTTTGGGTCGTTAAATATGAATTTGAGATCAAACTTAAAATTAAAAAATCAAAATAACATTTATTATAAAAGTCAAAAACGTCGAAACTTTACAAGATTTATTGGATTTACAAAAGAAAGAATATTATGCACTTGGCACATAATTATTTAAAAATTTTTCATATTTAATATTAAATTTGTACAAAATAGCAGAATTTTGTTATATTGCTTTATAACTACTTATATACATAATAAAACAATATTTAAGCCCTTATACCACGTCAAGGTATTTACCATTATAAGGGTACTGGTTTCTTTTGTTTCTTTTCATTTTTTTGTTCCTTTTTTCAATTTTTAAATGTTTTTATTTATCTTAAATGTTTATGTTGTATTTGTGTAGGAATTAGTAATAACTCCTAAGCGTGTTTGATGTTGAACACATATATTTAACAAAATCTAAATTAGTACAATAGGTAGAGAATATACTGATTACACTCTTCGTATATCGTCTTACAACATTTTCCAAAAAAGTAAAGTCATCTCGCACTTCCCTCCGGGCGATCTCTCTCGATTCTTTTTAAGCGTCCTCTACTCACTACTTCACGCACGCTACCTAATGCTCACACACATTACTCCTTAGCTGTAATACACGACTTTCACACCAGCACCCTATAATCGGCCATCCTAATTAATCTTCGACCTCGAAGATATGACTGGTGGAAGACCAGGGTTTCATGTATTCGGCACAGGTACTTGTTGAAGCGGGACCTTCCCCAGGAACAACTCTTTTTACATTATAAGTATCATTGGATTTAACTTGAGTTATCTTATAAGGACCAAGGTATTTCGCGCGCAATTTCTTACCTGGCCCTAACTGTACACGCCTAATTGCTACCAAATCATTTAATTGATATTGGAGAGGTTTTGTGCGTCTAAGATTATACGTACAACGGTTCTCTTCTTGTATCTTAGAAATTTGCTCTTTCGCTTTCGCCCACAAATTATCGCGTTCTTTTTCAAAATGCATTTGAAACTCTAAGTCTAGTAATTCTTTAATTTGACAATCTTCCTTTTGTCGCATCTTTGTACCGATTAGTAAGTTAAACGGAGTGGTATTAATACTACGCTGATATGTCGAATTTAAAGTTTGTTGTAACGCAGGTATATGCTTATACCATTTGGTCGGATCATCTAAAACTAACTTAGTGAGCACAGGTATAATGGTTTATGCGCTCGATTTGACCATTTGCACGCGGCAAACCAACAGTGATCATTGTATGCTGTATCTCTTCAATTTTACAATAAACTGAAAATTCATGCGATGAAAATGCGGTCCCACGGTCGGAAATTATCCTAGCTGGATTACCAAAACTTTGCTGTTTTAACTCGAGCTTAGAAATTACCTCTTTAGTAGTGGTTGACTTAATAGAATACAACCGAACAAACTTTGTAAAACTATCAATCACTGTAAAAATATGATTATAATTTTTATGCGTAGATTCTAACGGTCCTAAGTGACCAACGTGATAAACATACAATGGCAAATCTGCTTTCTCTAATGGGTTTAAGAATCCTTCACGTTTGCCTTCCTTCTTGTTAGCGAGTATGCAATGTATACAATTAGAAATAAAATCCTCAATTTTCTCCTCTAACTTAGGAATGTAATAATCAATCTTTAAATTTTCTGCAGTGTGTTTCACTGAAAAATGACCTTTATCATGGGCTATTTGAATCATTTCGTTTTGCATGCGTTTTGGTATAACTAGCAATTCGCAACCGTCTTTATATTTGTACAAAACACCATTTCGCAATAAATAATCATTATAAGTTTCGTGTTTCAATAACTCCATGGTAACTCGCAACTCAGGGTCATTCTTTTGCGCTTCCTTAACTCATATAATAATACTATCTTCAACCAAATTCATAACAGGATATCGGCTTAATGCGTCAACATGTCTCATTCGACAGCCAGATCAATGCTCAATGATTTTATCATACTCCTCTAGTATCATTGCCCATCTTGCTACCTTAGGGTAGAGCTTTGTTTTGTCCATGGTTTGTTTGAGAGCCATGCAGTCCGTAACTATTTTAACTTTGAGTCCTAGCAAATAATGACGAAATTTCTCTAAAGCTTTAATAACAGCCAGAACTTCTAGTTCGTAACTTGTATAGTTACATTCGGCAGCAGTTGTTTTACGACTTAAACTACTAAGAGGCTTTGCTATGATACTCAATGAACTTTCTAAAATATCCTGCCAGTCCCAAGAATATTTGTACATCTTTGATACTACGTGGTTCAGGGTAGCGTGCGACTGCTGCTATTTTATCAGGTGATGGATATACACGACCAGCCTCAACTATATGACCCAGAGATGCAATACGAGTTCGCAGAAATTGACATTTCTTCTTGTTTAACTCTAGTCCATAATTGCTGGCAACTTTCAACACCGATTTTAAGCGTTCAATACCCTGTCGTACATCAGATGAAATAACAATTAAATCATCCAAATACAATAATATCGATCCATCATTCATCAGCGGTCGAAAAATATGATTAATAAATCTTTGGAATATTGGAGGAGAATTGCTTAGCCCGAATGGTGCCTTTAAAAATTGATATTGCCCATGATGTGTAATAAATGAGGTATATTTTCTACTTTCCTTCGTAACAGGTACATGGAAAAAATCATTTTTAAGATCAATCTTTTTTAATTTTTAATTTTTAAGATCATCATACTGAACACGCGCGCATCTACTAACCGATCAATTTGATCTTCTATCAGCGGCAAGGAAAATCTATCTTTCACTATAACCTTATTTATTTTACGATAATCGACACATACACGTGGCGAACCATCCTTTTTTTAACAATAACTAGTGAGCTTGTAAATTCCGAAGAACAGGGCTCTATGACCTCCTTCTCAATCCATTCATCTATCATTTCTTCTATGATTTTCTTTTCCGGAATTGACGCTTTATACGGTCTCTGATATATAGGTGTTTCGTCCTTAAGTATTATTGACAATTCAATGGTAGTACTCTTGCATTTTCTTGGTTCGTATGAGGTAACTAAGCTGTGAACCGTCTCTTTAAACTCTTCGTCAAGAATCGAGTCAGTATTAACATCCATTTCTTCAGATAAATTAATCTGCGCTAAAAGTACTTTAGGTTCTATTCTATTGATTGAAATACCATTCTGTGTAATATTAATTTCAGCTTGATTCAAGAAATCAATACCAATAATGGCAGACATTTGCATAGCATTGCGTGGTATGACATGAAAAGTTATAGGATAATCATCATTATCAACAGAGATTACAGTTTGTAAACAACCTAAAGTCTTTACTTCACTCTGTGCAATCCCAGTTATGATAGTACACGACTTAAGAAGTGTTCTGTGACTCAATTTTACACAAACATCTTCACGCAATAAACACAATTGACTACCGGTGTCTGTTAATGCGCTAATTCTGATATTATCAATTAGAATTTCCTTACACATACTATTTACTGTACCACTTGACTCAATATTCATCATTATTGCTGCGTTTTTAGGAATATTATCTGAGGTATTGTTACCTGAAGTTTTACACGTGGATGCCTCGTGTCCAAACTTGTTACATCTGAAGCATTCTTTCCCTGATTCTTATGCCTACAATTACTGGCTTTGTGCCTGATGTCACTACAGTTGTAGCAATGCAAAGTCCGAGCTGATGATTCCTTGGTACTCTTATCCGTTTGCTTTGACGATTCTCCTAGTTCTTGGCAAGTTCTTTATTTTTGTTGAACTTCTTATCTTGGGCTGATTTCATTTTCCCGTAGATACGTAGGCACTCCTTGAAATCAGCAAAATCTTTTGCCGCGTACAAAACAGTCTTATTTGTTTCCTCATCAGTAATTCCGTCAATAACGTACTGCAAGACCGACTCTTTATCTAAATTGCCTCGAGAAGCAAGCTCCCTTATTGCAACATAATATTCCATAGAACTATGCAACATAATATACAACAGAACTTTCTCTTCTTTTTTCTTCTTTCTGGTCAGTATCTGATGCAAATTAATACTACTAATTTTGGTACTAAATTCATCAGTTAATATAGCCTTCAGTTTCTTCCAGCTGGTAATCACACCTTCGCTTCGCTGTAACGTAACTGCTACACCTTTAATAAGTTTTCTTGCAAAGATTAATTTTTGTACATCATTCCAACCAAATAAAGTAGCTGCATCCTCGAAGTTAGAAATCCAATGCTCCACTGAATAATCACTGCTTCCATCAAATGAACGAACTGAATCCTCCACGTCCTTAAAATTCAAAGCAAAGCTCACCTTATTACTTCCTTGCTTCTTACGTCTACGTCTCTCAGTAGAACCTCCATTGCCAACTTCTGCATTTGATTTACTCGAAGATGCATCATCACTCGAAGGTTCATCAGAATCATTTTGTGAGATGTTATTGGCATTATCATCTTCTTCTCCGTCTTCTTCTTGATTCTCATTCGGTACTAGGCTATTTATGTCCATCAATGCACGTATTATTCTCAGCTTTAATTCTTCCTTCGAACCTGCGTAGCTTAGACCCAGAACATTACACACTGATGTCAAATCACCAAGAGTAAAAGTGTTAGAGTACTCAAACTTCATACGATACTCGTTGGAATTATTGCAAAAGACAAATCCGGGAAATGCTTTTAATTGACGTCGACTAGTCCTGTCTCCGTACTTTTAAAAGATTAGTTTGTATAATACTTGGAAAGCAGGTAGAAACGCAGTGCGGATTTTATCCCTGACTGACTCAATCTGCCTCAAGTTTTCCATTCTTACTATTCCTCGACTTAACTCTAAATACTTATCAAAATATCCTTCACTTTTCTTTCGTCTTTTCTCGTTCTCGTACTTTCTTTCGCTCTTACGTCTTCTTTCATTCTTTCGTTCTTACTTCTTTCTTTTTTTGTTCCTACGTCTTTCTTACGTCATTCTTACGTCTTTCTTCATTCTTACGTCTTTCTTCGTTCTTACGTCTTTTCGTTCTTACGTCTTTCTTCGTCTTTACGTCTTTTTTCGTCCCTACGTCTTCCTTCGTCTTTATCTTTTCTCTTGTTCTTTACCGGACTAACCTCTTTCCATCCGTAGAACTCACGCATGTATTTCTCACCTATCCCGGCTGAGCCCCCATTTTGTAGGAATTAGTAATAACTCCTAAGCGTGTTTGATGTTGAACACATATATTTAACAAAATTTAAATTGGTACAATAGGTAGAGAATATATTGATTACACTTTTCGTATATCGTCTTACAACATTTTCCAAAAAAGTAAAGTCATCTCGCACTTCCCTCCGGGCGATCTCTCTCGATTCTTTTTAAGCGTCCTCTACTCACTACTTCACGCACGCTACCTAATGCTCACACACATTACTCCTTAGCTGTAATACACGACTTTCACACCAGCACCCTACATTTGTTTGAATTTTTTCTACTTATATTTTAGGTTAATATTTTTATATTTTAAACGCCATTTGTGTGTGTGCTGAATTATTGCACATAGCATTAAAATCAGTCGTATGACTCAACTAAGAGGTCTCTTAGTTGGAACAAATTCATGTTTATCGACCCAAAAAACAATTTCAGTGTAAATATATTTAATATTATAAGAGAAAAGTATCATTCGACAGGAATTCAATATTTTCGTCACTCATTTTCTATCCGTCATTTTGAATTTCAGCTGTTTTTCATCAATGTAATCAATCAAACACTAAACTTTACGCGGTTATTACTAAAAAACTACTACGATTTCCGTATTATGGTACAGGACTTTTTTGTTCCTCTCACTTAGGTCTATGTCCCTATAGAGCCGTGTGCCAAAGTTCTGAGACACCCTGTATATATTAGGTTTCTCAGTTGGCGTTACTATTTTAATATATCACTTCTTTTGTAAAGTAGACCAGTGTTGTAGAGTTCTATTATAGTTATAAGTTTTACTTGTAAAAATTTATGTTACGTACATATACAAGGTGCCCCATTTTCATGTCCCAAATAACTCTTCAGTATTGAAGTTCCAAGGAAAATGATTTCAATAAAAGTTATAAGAATTTAAGTGAGCTACCTTATGATGAACTTGACTTTGACCTTGATCTCTATTTTCAAAGTCATTTGAAGGTCAACTTGCGTTTTTTAAATGGGAACCCTTATTTTTTATTACACCGTTTTTTCTACTACTTAATTTGAACAATTTTTATTTAAACCATTTTTTATTTGTCTAATATTTTTTTGATATATTTGAGGAAAACTGATAACTTTTTCAATATTTAACTTACGATATCTCGCTAATTATTTGTCGGAAGAGAAAGTGGTATTAGACTTTCTTGCTTTATTTAGTCTGAAGAATATATTATTACAATAACGCCGCGATTTTTGTTAATTTGATGATTTTGAAATTTCCAAAAATCAGTAATTTAACAAAAGTCAAGGCGGTATTATATTCTTGAGACTAAATAAAGCAAGAAAATCTAGTATCACTTTTTCTTCCGACAAATAGTTAGCAACATATCGTAAATTAAATATTGAAAAAGTTATCAAGTTTCCCTCAAATATCTCACAAAATATTAAGTAAATAAAAAAATGTTTTAGACAAAAGTTGTTCAAATTAATTGGTGGAAAAAATCAATGTATTAAGAAATAAGGATTCCCATTTAAAAAACGCAAATTGACTTTTAAATGACCTTGAAAGTATAGGTTAAGATCAAAGTCAAGGTCATCATAAGATAGCTCACTTAAATCCCTACAACTTTTATTCAGATCATTTTCTTTGAAACTTCAATACTGAAGAGTTATTTGGAATGGGACATTAAAATGGGACACCCTGTATAATTTGAAAAAAAAATAATTTGAGATTTCTAAAAATAACAGAAGACGTGTTACGCATGTACTTGGCGCCTCTTTTTACATTTTTGTCTAAAAAGGTAGGTTTTTTATATCACATCCTTTTTGTAATTAGATAAATTTTATTTATAATTTTAAAATACGTCAATACGGTGACGCTTGAAATTAGTACACGTGCTTATTAGTACTTATTAACATGAAGTTAATATTGTTTGATTAACTAAATCTACCGAGAATGAGTGTAAAATAACTGTAATTTGTATATTTTACAAATTACTCTTGAAAAAGTTGAATGTTTAGAATATAATCAAAGTAATGAATAGCGAAACGTTAAAAGTGGTACTACGTATTACATATGGCGAGCATAATTATGAATTTTATATATGGATTTTTGCAGTGCCTCGCGCCTTTCACATTTATAGTATACTTTTTGAATACTACTTCACGACTTGTCTTTAGAATATTTCGTGTATGAAATAAAGTTCTATTTCTCGCGGCATTTTTCGTTCAGTTTTGCATACACGTCAGCCTCGGCTATGTTTATTCGTTTTGCTTCGGAGACATGGTGGCATATGAAAAATGAAGTGAACAGCATTTACGTGTGTCGTACGATTTATGGTCGGTGCGTATATGTAGCGGCGTACGCGTACTCTTGGGACAATATTTCTACGGCAGAAGGCATTAGGAAAAGAGAGAGCCCTACATTTCCAAAGGGGACCCTAATAGCATAAATAGATAACGAGATGTTATTTTTCAAACAATTTCGAGTGAATTTTACTTTCCAGTGGATAAGTAATTCACTCAAGGTACAAGTTGATAATGTTACGTCCTGCGAACTCCGGACAATTATTTAAAAAATCTTTCTTTTCTTTTTCTCTCTCCTTTCGAACTTCTATTCTCTTAATATAACTATTAGGAGTACAAATAAGTTTCCGCCGTTTGACAAAAGATGGCCCCACCAGAAGGTTATGTTGAAATTGTCAGATGTAAAACATAATATCGTAAGTTTGGACATCTGGTAACCTTGAAGTATTAGTGACTCCGTATCAGCATCACACAATTATTTTCGTGCGAAAATGTCAAGTTTTGTGCCGAATAAGCGTCATTTGCGGGAACTTTTGATTTACTTCTTTAATTTGAAGAAATCTGAGGCGCATTGATTGCTTGTAGAAGCATATGGTGAGACTACTTTAAGTGAGAGAAGTGAGTGGTTTCAAAAGTTTAAAAACGGTGAGTTTGACGTGGAAGACAAAGAACGTAGTGGAAGGCCGAAAGTGTACGAAGACACGGAATTGGAAGCATTACTGGAGGAAGATTCG
Source organism: Harpegnathos saltator (assembly GCF_003227715.2). Classification (NCBI taxonomy): domain Eukaryota; kingdom Metazoa; phylum Arthropoda; class Insecta; order Hymenoptera; family Formicidae; genus Harpegnathos; species Harpegnathos saltator. The sequence goes on from NW_020230482.1 coordinate 146,122, forward strand.
TGCCAAACGCAAGAAGAACTTGCACTTACTCAGTGCAAGTGACTCAACAAGCAATTTTACATCGTTTAAAATCGTTGGGAATGATTAAAAAACAAGGAAATTGGGTTCCATATGAGCTGAAGCCGAGAGACGTTGGACGCCGATTTTGCACGTGTGAAATGCTGCTTGCCAGGCATAAAAGAAAGGGTTTTTTGCATCTTATAATCACTGGTGATGAAAAATGGATCCACTACGATAACCCAAAGAAGAGAAAATCATGGGTACCACCTGGCCATGCTTCAACATCGACAGCCAAACCGAATATTCATGGAAAAAACTCATGCTGTGTATTTGGTGAAATCAGCTTGGTGTCGTGTATTATGAGTTGCTCAAACCGAGCGAAACCATTACTGGAGCTCTCTACCGAAACACAATTAATGAGATTGAGCCGAGCACTCAAGGAAAAACACGCTCATTACTACTCCAGACACGACAAAATTATTCTCCTACATGACAACGCTCCTTCATGACATCGGCCACATGTTGCAAAAGCGGTCAAAACCTATTTCGGAACACTTAATTGGGAAGTTCTACCCCACCCGCCGTATTCACCAGACATTGCCCCTTCCGATTATCACTTGTTCCGGTCGATGGCACATGGCCTGTCAAAGCAGCGCTTTACATCATATGAAGATACTAAAAATTGGGTCGATTCGTGGATAGCCTCAAAAGATGAAAAGTTCTTCCGACGTGGTATCCGAATACTGCCAGAAAGATCGAAAAAAGTAGTGGCTAGTGATGGACAATACTTTGAATAAAACGTAATGTACCGTTCTTTCACAATAAATTCCTAATTTTTGATAGAAAACGGCGGAAACTTATTTGTACTCCTAATACAAAAAAACAAGAGAGAGGAAAAAGAGTAAGGAAAGATAAATAATTATAACAATAAATTTTCTTTTTCCCTTTATAATATTCTATTTCATAATATACTATTTCAATATTATTTTCTTTCATTTCAAAAAAAAAAAGAAAGAGAAAAATATATATATAATAAAAAAAGAGAGAAAAGGAAAATATTTTATAATAATTTATATTGATATAGATTATAAGATACTATTTCAATATTATTTTCTTTTCTCTCTCTATATATATAGAAGGACGAAAAAAGGAAGGAAGGGGTTTTAAGCTTCTCTTTCCTCCTTCTAAACAAACACGAATTATTATAATTAAGCTCTTTCTAATTATATTTACCACATGATTTACGAATAATTGCGTCAATGTCCTCGAAGTATTTTTCCAGATTATTTTATAGCATATTTAAGGAGACAACCTAGCAGGGTCTAACCGCAAAAAGGGATAACCATACTGCAACTCGAAATACGAACCACCTGACTAAAAGGAAAAGGGGATCCGAAGTCTGCAACCTTGCACTGCCTGGCAATAAAACAACACACCTGTGAAAACCTAAGGACCATATCAGCTACAAATGAGTATTTTAATTGCGAAATCGAATCGACTATATTACAACCTACACTTAATTACACACAATTAATACGATTTTAACAGTACACTACGTAGGCAAATATTGGCGACTCAAACATTTGTCTAAGGCAGAGGGTGTTACGTCCTGCAAACTCCGGACAATTATTTAAAAAATCTTCTTTTTCTTCTTCTCTCTCCTCTCGAACTTCTATTCTTCTAATATAACTATATAATAGGAATATATACATATATAAATATAAAATAGGAAACAGACACATCTGGCAAACAGCCGTTGCGCCAAATGAAAGGCGATTTAGGAAAATTTCATAATAGGAAACAGTGCCCTGTTGTAAACATCTACACGTCTTCGTTGAAGGTTTACCATATATCTGGGTAGTGTTCGCCAAGTGTGTCCGTCAGCCTAGCTATAAAACTCTGCTCTAACAAACCTTCAGTAAAACAAAGCAACTCAGAGCATTCCTGCTTTGAAACTTGAAACTTACATCTTCCCAATCCAAAACCATATGAGCCCTATCAATTAACCAACAAAGCCTACTTTACTGATGGTCATCAAATCTTATCTCAACTCTTGATTTACGGCATTCTACCTTTTCTAGCCGGCCACTTGTATACATCTCTCTCTCACAGGAATCCACCACCATCGCACTTGTCATGCCTAATCAATTCCGCCAATCAAACCAATTCACCCAACTAAGAGACATCTACGCTCTACCCCTTAGCTCTTCTATATTCATGTCTCCAAGCCTCCCACGAGATCTTTTAACCTCATCCTTAATTTCTAATGGCTAAGACTTTTTCCCACTAAGACCATTTCACCTCTTCCTCAAAGGCCATCTCTCTACCCTTGATAGCTTCTGCCTCCGATCATCGGTATAAAATCCGCGGTAATCCGCTTCCGCGGACACAAAAAAAGGCAGACACACTCTCACTCAGATATTCAGAACTCAGATATTCTGCTTTTGAGCATTCAGAATTTAGAAATCAGATTTCAAATATTCCAGATTCAGATTCAAAAAAGATCCGGGCATTCAGATATTCAGATAGTATTTCCAAGATTCATATATCCGAGTTTGTGCAAATATTCAAAGAAGTCAGAAAAAAGCATTAGTTCTATTCCACACACACACACACACATGCATACACCATCATTCAAGTAAATTATAATAAACCGCGCCGTAATATCATTTTATTGTTATATTTTAAACCGCGCCGCATATCATTTTGTTGTTACTCTTATTTTAATAAATTTGCTATTAATTTATTTCCATCAATTAATTTCAAAATCACCCCACGTACCAACAGTTGACTCATGGTCCTATCCCCGGTAAAAGGATTCACGTCCTTGACCGAAAAATGGACCGCTCGTCGTATGTCAGTGACCGAGTAAAGGCACCCGTCAGGTTCCTGACCCGTTCCCTGACGTGCGTGTACGAACGAGATTCGCCTTTCCTGCGAACGAAAAGGTTGCGCTCCTCCTCTAGGACGTAACAATAAACAACACCTGATCTGAGGTTTACAATACATGGGATGTGCAATGTGCCAATTAAAATTTGTTTGAATTTTCTCAAGATTTGGAAACTAATATCACGCACGGTGAAAAAAAACTTTCTCAGAATATAATTTCAAAACAGTGTTTAGCTATAACTCGTTTTTAATTGAGGGTAGAAAAGTACAATAAAAGAAGATATGTATTACGTGCGTTCAATAAATTCTACCTTTTTATGAGAGTTTCTTATATATGTATCGAGATAAAAATTCAAATACTCTAATTTATTAAAAGTATTATTGACATAGTGGATAATTTCGGCTGAGAAAAAAAAAGAATATAAATATAGAGGGTGTCCAATTTTAAAGTTTACAGTGCTATATTTCGCAAACCGATGACTTTATTAAAAAATGTTTCAAACAAAAATTATAGGGTTTAGAGGAGGACATCTGACGGTATCTTGGCTTGACCTTGGATTGTCATTTGAAGCTCACGTAAAGATCAACTTTAAAATCCTAAATGTTTATTGCATATTTTTGTAGCCCTTGTCGAGATGTTTTTAAAACACTACCTATTTTTGTCTTTTGCGTAAGCCCCAAGATATGAAGCTTCAAAATTGACATACCGCCAGCATTCCCATTCGCCGATGTATATTGCAAAGAGGTTGTTTGGTCAGATTTGTACATCATAGTTTACTTTCCTTCGGCAATCACCTTGATGCCAAAGGGTGTTCCATTTTAAAACCTCCACTCGAACATTTCTGAATGATCAAATTTTCAGAAAAAATGTTTCAGATGAAAGTTGTTGGGTTTAGAGAGGGTCTGATGACAATCTTGATCTTGACTTTGGAGGTCATCTTGAAGGTTATTTGAAGCTCAACTACATTTTTTAAATGGAAGTCCCTATTTTTTACAGATTTATATTTTACATAAAAAATTAAGAAAGTTTTATTCTTAACGTTTTTTTTATATTATACCTCCATCAGGCTGAAAATGCTGTCGCTAAAATGATCTTTTCGAGCAATGTTTTCGATTTCTTAGTGTTAAGACGAGATCGGGAGTAGATCCGGCCAGTTAAGGCAAGATCGGAGGTAAATCCGACCAGTTAAAGATGTGTATCCATGTGTACCCATGTTATAGGATCCAAATGATTCAATTACTCTTTAATTAAGAAGATGCTCAAAAGTTGCACCATTTACCTGTTGACAAAATACAATTTGTCTTTGAAAGTGCCTAATAGTATTTAATAATATTTGGCGTGGAATGTTTAAACAGGTGATTATAATTCTTTCTATTATGTCAGCTCTTGTCGGTCTTGTTGCGCTAAACCGTTTCTAAGATAACTCCATAAATAAAAATCAAGAAATGACAGAACCGGAGATCTTGGTGGCCATTCTGCGGGACTTCCTCTACCTATCCACCGATTGTTAAATCTTTCATCAAGGAAATCTCTATGAGGAAATATTTAGGAACAATAAGAGTATAATGTGAAGCGGCGCCATCTTGCTATATCCTGGCCCTGTAAGAAGATCAATATTTTCTAGCGGAAGTTCTAGCGTCTCTAAATAATTGTAAATAAGTATGTCTATTTACGTTGCCATTAAAAAAGATAAGGTCCAATTAGATATTCGTTAATAATTTCACATTACACCGTTACACTCTAGCGATGCTGATAGTCAACTTTTTGCATCCAATGAGGATTAATCGGAGATCAATAGTGGGAATTATGGCGATACAAGATACTAATACTTTCAAATGTAGCCTTATCACTGAAGAGAACATTGTTGAAGAAATTATCATCGTAGATAATTTCTTATGTTGCTCATTGGTAAAATGTTATTCTCCGATAATCTTCTTCAGTTAAAGCTTGATTTAGAGTTATGTGATAAAGATGATAATGAGTATTTTGTACATATCTACTGGCAGTAGATCTCAGAATGCCTATTGTTAATTCGATTTCACGTAAACTGACATGAACATTTAAATGTATCATAGTTAGTACAGTAATAAAGCGAAGATTATTTTCATAATCATGTTTGTTCAGTGCCTTCCTTCTTCGAACGAAATTTCCTTGTCGATCATATAGTTCAATGTCACGTATTACCGTATGATCAGGATGTTGTCTTTTAAGGAATCGAGCACGATACAGTCTTGCTGCCGCTCGATAGTTTTGTCGACATTCTCCTAAAATAAGAAGAATATCAACAATTTCATTGGCAGTATAATCAGTCATTCTTTACGAGTTATAAATATTGAGATTATTTATCAAATTGGAAATTTCCGGTCAGAAAAATAAGAAATGACAGCAAAAAAGTTTTAACATGATGATAACATTTGAAAAAATACAAGAAAATAAAAAAATTAAATATTATGGAATTATACAATTTTTTTAAAAGAAAAATCTCGGTGTAATTTCTATTACCAGTACAAGTAAGTAATTTAAATGTAAATGAAAATTTTTTATAATATGCAAAATAGCAAACAATATTTTTTGCTCTTACCTAGTAAGATGCAAAGTGATTTCCTTCTGCATAAGCCTAAAGAAACGAATCAAAATTATGTCGTACAATAACTTTTATATTTGTTCACATACAGATTTAATACTAATGTACAGATAATTCTCCATACAAATACTTATGACATCCATATGTACACTCAGAGGCAGGTATGGTGTCCCTCGGCGATGTCGTATACGCCTGTAAAACAATCGAAAACGATGACAGGCATAGACGCATACGCATATAGACGTACTGTATAGCGTGAGAGAAGCGAAGAAGAAGAAGTGGTGGGAAACGTTCCGATGTTGCATCCTTATCGTACGTCGCATGATCGAGAAAGAAAGCATTAGCAGACGTGGTACGGTTAATGGTGTCCCCAATAGCTGTCTCACTCACTCTACGCTTGAATGTAGGGAATATGAATGAGATAGCTATAGAAACACCGCCTTATCTCTATAGATGTCTTGCTCGCTCTAATAGCCATATGCTTTCCTCTTTTTTCCTTAGCAGAAATGCCGATTAAAGAGGGAAACCTGTCTGCAGGCCAGAAAAATAAGCTATTTCCACGAATTTTTTTTTCGGAAACTAAGCAGACAATTGATTTCAAATTTGATAGAAATAATAATATATATTTTACTGATAAGAATGAATTTTTATAGCGTTATATGAATAATAATGTAGCAAATACAAAAAAAAAATAACATGACGTGTTTAGGCGCGCGCCGTTCCACGGTTCCTATAAAATCTCGAAATACGGTGGACTGGGACAAAAATGCAAATAAGATAATTAATCTACGAACTTGCCGCTAACTCGTTTGAACTAAGGAAATAAGAAACGAACTACTTTTTCAATATTTTAAGGCATTTAAATATTATATTTGAAAAATCGCCATAAAAATCGATGGTTTTACGTTAAGAATATTTTATTTGCAAGAAAACGATATTTCATAAAATTTACGAAAAAACTTATTTTATGTCGTAAGATATATCAAATTGGGCAATTATTTTTAGATGCAACTAATCTTTACTTTTGAAAAGACTACGGGGAGGAGGGAGAATAAATGCAACATCCTACTTAAAATGCTATTTAAAATGTAGGCTCCGCTCTTGAAAATATAAAAAAAAATTAGGAGACTCTTAATAATAATAAAAATTACAATAATAATAACAAGACGCTATACAGCATCTTCTGAAACCAGAGAAAAAACCTTTTCTTTATAAAAAAGTTTTTATATAAAAAAGTCGATCGATCGACTTCAGCATGTAGTTACATATTCGAAACATGTCTCTCTATCTAGTGTGAACTAGCAATTAAAAAAATATTAATTTTTTATATGCACCGTGCTGTCTCTATAAGTGTCTCGCTCGCTGTAATAGCCATGTATCACGCTTTTCTCTTTTATAACGCTTAAAAATTCATTCTCATCATTAAAATATATATTATTATTTCTATCAAATTTGAAATCAGTCGTCTGCTTTTGTCTCCGAAAAAAGAATTCGTGAAAATAGCTTATTTTTCTGGCTTACAGACAGGTTTCCCTCTTTAATTGGCATTTCTGCTAAGGAGAAAAGAGGAAAGCGCGATACATGGCTATTAGAGCGAGCGAGACACCTATAGAGACAAGGCGGTGTTTCTATCATATTCCTGTCTTACTCATATTCCCTGCATTCAAGCGTAGAGTGAGTGAGACAGATATTGGAGACACCATTAACCGTACCACGTCTGCTAATGCTTTCTCTCTCGATCATGCGACGTGCGATAAGGATGCAACATCGGAACGTCTCCCACCACTTCTTCTTCTTCTTCGTTTTTCTTGCGCTGTACAGTACGCCTATATGCGTATGCGTATATGCCTGTCATCGCTTTCGATTGTTTTACAGGCGTATACGACATTGCCGAGGGACACCATACCTGCCTCTGAGTGTACACATCAGAACGTGGAATTTTCTGTATTATTCATTTTTAAACTCAAAAAGGAAAGATTCCTATTAAAACTTTCAACTTGACCTTCAAATGACCTCGGAACCCCAAGGTCGAGGACATCATCAGATGGCCCCTCTGAACTCAACAACTTTTATTTGAAATAATATCTGCTATCCTACTTTTGAGGTTATTCTAGTGAATTTATTCGAATAGCGAAGTTGACCTTGAAATGATCTCTAAGAGTCACTTGGACCCCATAACATGGGTACACATCTGAACATGAAATTTTCCAAACTTACTTTAATTGGTCGGATCTAACCCCGTTCTTGCTTTAATAGTAAGAGGTCGAAAATATTCCTGGTAAAAATCATTTTAGCGATGTTTATACAGCATTTTCAGCCTGATAGAGGCGCAATATCAAAAAAACGTCAAGAATAAAACTTTCTTAATTTTTTATGTAGAATATAAATCTGCAATAAAAAATAGGGGTTTTCATTTAAAAAATGAAGTTGACCTTCAAATAACCTTCAAAATGACGTTTTAGATCAAGGTCAACAGTCGTCAACAGATGGCCCCTTCTGAACTCAACAACTTTTATCTGAAATATTTTTTCTGAAAATTGATCATTTAAATATTCGAGTGGAGGTTTTAAAATGTGACATCCTGTATATATACTATGTTTATACGGCCATTATTTGATTACGGTGTTACAGAAACGGAGGAGGAAAATCCAATCTCGAGATCCTCCCTCCGTCCTCATCTTACTATCTCACTAAACATCCTAATATTTTGGTACGTAGAATGACGGAAATTCACAATAGAGTCGTCTTTTGTAAGAAAAAAATATAGATATACGAATTCTGTTTTATTTCACAAATGCATCATTGCAAAGAATAGTATTAGTATTGCAAAGAATAGTATTAGGAATATGCAAAAGTTTCCATCGTTCATATACAGGGTGTATCTAAAAGTATGTTACTTATTTTAAGGGCGTATTTTAGAGGTCAAAATAAGAAAAAAAGTTCCTGTAAACATGAGTCCAAAAATGCTTTCCTTCCGAGTTATAGCCCCTTAAAGTTGGGGGGAAAAGATCGTCGAAATTTTGTACAGTGTAATAATTAATAGTGACCTCGATAGTGACCTTCATTTTTATGTGGTTTTGACAATTTGGTCCAATTTTGAGGAGGAGGTATAGAGGTGGGTGCTAATTTTCAAATGGACATATTCGATACGACGAAGAACAAAAGAATATAGTCATTTGAAAATTAGTATCCCCTTCCATACCTTCCCCTCAAAATTGGACAAAATTGTCAAAACCACGTAAAAATGAAGGTCATTATCGAGGTCATTATTGATTATTATTGTACAAAATTTCGACGATCTCTTTCCCCTTTTTCAACTTTAGGGGGTTATAACTCGGAGGGAAAGCATTTTTGGACTTATATTTATAGGAACTTTTTTTCTTATTTTGACCCCTAAAATACGCCCTTAAAATTTGTGACATACTTTTAGATACACTCTGTATAGACGGTATTGTGAATTATTTACATAAAAATTGCGACGCATTTTTGTTAGATTATGTTAGTATTGGCCAACTTGCATAGAAACTAATATATAATAAGTCCTACTTATTGACATAAACATTTTTAATTCGTATGAAGATGGAAGTCGATAAGACACATATTTGTCATTGTATGCTTTTTTTATTTTATTAGCGCAAAACAACTGCCGAAGCAACCAGAATTATTTGCGAAACTTATGATGAGGGACGAACGACAGCTGAAAGTTCATGTTGTAAGTGGTTTCGGCGCCTTAAAAGTGGCGATTTTGATTTGAAAGACAAGGAGTGTGCCGGGCGATCGCAAGAGATGAGTTCGAATAACTTGGAAACCTTATTGCAAGAATATTCGACTCAATCGAATGCAGAACTTACGAAAAGATTACATGTTAATCGGAGCACTATCATTCGACGCTTATATGAGAGGGGGAAAGTTATGAAAGAAGAAAAATGAGTTCCCCCATGAATTATCCAAGAATACTATTGCTAGTCGAGTTACCATTTATCTTTTGCTGTTCAATAAACACAAACACAAGTCTTTTTTGTATTGAATTGTGACCGGAGACAAAGAATGGATTTATTATGACAATTCCAATTGCAAAAAATCGTGGATAAATCCCGGGAAACCCCTTACATCACAGTTAAAACGAAATATCTGTGGTCATAAGGTCCTGTTGTGTATTTGATGAGATATGCAGGAAGTGCTATATTATGAACTGTTAAAAACCATCTTAGACTATTACCGCGGAATTATACAGTCGACAATTGAGGCAGTTAAATGAGCAATTTATCTAGAAATGGTCATATTTGTGACAAAGCAAAACAAAATGATTCTTCTGCACAACGATGCCAGGCTCGATGTTGCATTGATAACTTGGGAAACTTTAATAGAATTGCAGTGAGAAGTTCTGCCACACTCGGCATATTCTCTAGATATTGCCCCACCGGATTTTCACTTATTTCGTTCTATACAGCACAGTCTTTCTACTACACGACTTCGCAATGTTGAAGAAGCGTAACAATACATCGGTAGCTTCATTCATTCTAAGAACAAAAACTTTTTTTATTATATCCATTTTTTGCCTGAAAGGTAGCAGAAAGTAATAAATAATGCCGGAAAATATTTTGATTAAAGATATTATATCATTTATAATAATATTGTTGTGCCCACACCTTTGGGGAACGTATTGTTCCCACGCTCTTGGGAGAAGACGCTCTGTGAAGAAGGCATATAGAGAGTGTTTGACAGCTGTTATCGTTGTCAAGGAATTTGTTTACTAACAACTGGGAATAATAAGAGAGTCGCTCTAGTCCTGTCACAGCGTACGGACGTAAAGCGAATTCGTGCGATTATTTTGGAATCGATTAAGATCCGTTTTTCTAGGCTGTAAATAAAGCTTTTCTCGTTTAGTATATCTCGAGTTATTTCTTTCACGCGCGGGCACAACATTTGGGGGCTCGTCCGGGATCAATAACGATAGAAATCGTAGACGTGCTTGTGTGTGAAAGTGAAAGAAAAAGAAATGGCTTTGGCACATTCGCCGAGGAGGACTCGTGCTCAGACGCCGGCTACCTCAGATGATTCATTACGAGCCGTTCTTCAGGAGTTGCAGCAACTAAGGGAGGAACGGCAGCAGGATCAGAGAGAACAGCTACGAATTCAAAATGAATTAAAAACACAGCTTGAGGAACGTGATTCAGCTTTTAAACGCCTGGAAGAAAAACTGGATAAACAGATGAGTCCTTCAAATAATAGTATTTTTGGGAATAAAGAAAGGGAATGTTGGCAATGCGGTGGGGTAGGACATTTTCGTTCAGAATTTCCGACATTGCAGCAAAAGGAAAACTAAATTTTGCCGAGCTTCACGGAGCTGGTTCGGTAAAAAGGATTTAGGCTCCGTTTTATAAGCGCAGAATTGATAAAAACATGTATAATATTTGTGGAAAATTGAATGATAAAATGTTTCTTAGTAATTTTTGTTGTTTCAGGGGGTTGTTAAATAATACAACTTTTTCTTTTAAAATTGACACAGGTTCCGATGTCTCGATTATAAGTTCTAGGAAGGTAATACCTTTGAAATTGAGTCCGATAGGTTCTGTTAATTTATTTTACCCTACAGGAGAAAGAGTTCAGGTTCATTCACAAGTTGTTGCTACCATTACTTTGGGGAAGTTTTGTGTACAATTATGTTTTTATGTAGCTGATATAAATAATGATTGTATTTTAGGAAGAGATTTTCTTTTAAAAACAGGTTTAGTAGATGGATTGTTTGAAAGGGCTCTTGGAATCTCAAAGAATAGTTTTGGAAAACAAGAATTAATTTGTTCTAGAATAGAGAAACATTCTATTCAATTTCCTGAATTACTTAGGGAAATTCATGAACAAAGTTCTAAACATTTGAATTTTTCACAAAAAGAGATTTTCTCAGAGTTTCTTATTCAATTTCAAGATTTATTTGCTGAAAATGTTATAGCTGGTAATTGTGATATTCTTTGTCATCATATTAAACTTTTAGATTCCAATCCTATTAAGCAGACTCCTCGTCGAATTCCTATTCATTTACAAGAAGAAGTTTATAAAATTATAGAAGACATGAAAGCTCAAAAGAATTTCCCATTCCTCTTTCCTTTTCCGTTTTCCGAGTCGCTGACGTCTTTTTCCACTGAGATCCGTTAAGGACCGCCCTCCTCACGGTTTTTGACCGTGGTTTTTCCGTGAGGCTTTGGGTGAATACCGGGGCGGGGATTAGGGGTGTTCTTTTAAAGAACGTCGGGTCCACGGGTTATACCCCCCCCCCTTATCCGAAGAAGAAGCTGAAGAGCGGTGAGCTGGGACTTCGAGAGTCACGTCGACAACTTTTCGGCCTGATAGCTGTTGGGACAAGAGATGGCGTAGTCAAAAGAACCTGAGACAGCAGTCCAGGTTGTGACAAAGGATCGCCAAAGGTGCCCTGGAGCAGCAAAGATGGCGTGAAATTTTGGAGATAGACTTGAAGAAGAGCATCACGAACAACTTTTTCCATGGGATTGTCGGGACGACAATTTTGGAAGAGAAGGGACAGTGTTGTGCCCACACCTTTGGGGAACGTATTGTTCCCACGCTCTTGGGAGAAGACGCTCTGTGAAGAAGGCATATAGAGAGTGTTTGACAGCTATTATCGTTGTCAAGGAATTTGTTTACTAACAACTGGAATAATAAGAGAGTCGCTCTAGTCCTGTCACAGCGTACGGACGTAAAGCGAATTCGTGCGATTATTTTGGAATCGATTAAGATCCGTTTTTCTAGGCTGTAAATAAAGCTTTTCTCGTTTAGTATATCTCGAGTTATTTCTTTCACGCGCGGGCACAACAATATTAATAAAAAACATTGCCTTAAAAACGATGGAAACTTTTGTATACTCGTTTATAAAATATCTATATATAAACGATTCATTCAATGATTTTACTTCAATATTTTTATATACAGAATGACATGAAAAATTGACTTATGTTAAAAAAACTGTAAAAAAGTATTATTCTGTTTAAAAACTTCAAGTAACCGTCGACGTGACTTTAATAGATCAACCCACACTGTTTTTTATCTTTTTTTTAAATGTAACTAGATGATTTCGAAAAGAACATGCTTTCAATATTTTAATTAGTTCAAGATATATTCAAGTGCGCTGATTAACGAGACATTTTGTATAAATTCTTTTCAATTTTGCTGTATTTTCTAATATTGGAAATAAATTTAAAATAAATTGTCAACAGAACTTAACTGGTTAAAAAAACAATAAATTTTTTAATACTAGTCTTCAGTTTTTAATAATAGAGTTCTTTCAGTATCTATTGGGAGTACAAATTAGTTCGGTCCTTTTTTTTGTGTTAAAAGATGTATTTATTTCAAAACAAAATGAATGAACAGATCAATTAAAATATTTTCCATCGCTGGCTACTACTTTCTCCCATTTCTCAGGCAATTTTCGAATTCCATCTCGAAAAGATGACTCGTCTTTTGAGGCGATCCAAGTTTGGAGCCATTTTCAACATCTGCGAAAGAAGTAAACCGATGACCAAATCGTGCTGCATCTTTCAGAACAGTAATCAGAAGGAGCAATGTCCGGAGAATACGGCGGGTGCGGTAAAACATCCCATTTGAGCGTTTCCAAATATTTTTTTACGACTTTTGCGACATGAGGCCGAGCGTTGTCATGAAGAACGCCTTTCAACGTCTCTCGGTTTCAGTTCATAAGGCATCCAATTTCCTTGTTTTTGAATAATTCCCATGTCTCAATCGTACGGAAACGGCTTGTTGAGTCACTCCCAATGATTCTGCAACCTCCTCTTACGTTTGACTCTGATTTTCTTCGAGTAATGTCTCTAATTCTTTGTCCTCGAATTTTTTTGGCTGTCCAGAGCGAGGCTTGTCTTCGACGCTGAAATCTCCATCCTTGAAACGTCGAAACCATTCCCTACATGATTTATTAGTTGGAGCAGCGTCACCATAAACTTCAACAAGTATTCGATGGGCTTCAGCTGCACTTTTCTTCCAATTAAAGCAGAAAATTAAAACCTTCCGCAAATGTTGCTTGGTTAACATAAAATTCGACATTTTCAACACTGTAAAAGGCACTGTAAAAGGCAAGGTTTTTATATGAAACTCAAAGCGATATAAACTGAATATTATTGGCAGATGTCTAACCTCTCTGAAACCGCCAAAATCGGCAGTCACTATGAACCATTCATAACAGCCGGAGCCATCTTTTGAAAACGGACCGAACTAATTTGTACACCCAATAAAATATAAATTTATTATTTACAAAAAACGGTATAAGACGGAAAAATGATAAAGTGAGTTAGAAGAATAATATATTCTTTTCTCTCAGTTACAAAATTCTGTAACAATTTTTACTATTTTAAAATAAAATTTATTTTTATAATATAAATATGATTATAATAGTTAATATTATAGCAATAAATGACAATATAATAGTAATGATAAATTTTGCGTGATAATAATTATATGTGAAATTTAAATCGCAAATTGTTTTTATCCTTATAATAAAATTGAATTAATATAAAAGTTGCAAGAATCAATTTTTTAATTTGCATTGTTCTAAGATATTGGAACAGCAATTTTTGGCAAATTGGTCAGAAAGTTTATAGGACAAATTGAAGATAAAGCGCAGAAAACATGCGACAATTTTGTATTATAGGTTATATACAGAATCTCCCATGCAAGATCAAATCGTATAGAACACTCGTATAGAACGCTCGTATAGAACACTAAACTGGGCAGTAGTATTGTTTTACTATTTCACCATAAAATTTTAAATTATTAATGAAAGAAGATTGATGAATCAGCAGACGCAATTGTGCACGCTAGTTTGTTAATCTCTTTATTAATAACTTAAAATTTTACGTAATGGTTATATAGTGGTTGCGGAGTTTATCCTATTGCTATAACGAAGAATATCTCACTAATTTTTTAACATTATATATCCTTGAGTACTTTAACTTTTTCTTTAAATTACTATTATTCAAAGGACGCTCTAATGATTATTTCCCATTTAAGATCGAGTACTCTCATTATCTTTGAAATGCGTGCGTTTTGTTTGATTGTTAAGAATGCTACCTTGTATCTAAGTGCGCTTTTACTCTTCTATTGCATCACATTATTGACATGGATTCGCGATTGGTGTGCGAAGAAAGCGGAACTCAAATATTAGTCAGTCGAAAGTTAAATGAGATTGAGCTCGTGACCAGACGATGAACAATAACGATCGACTTTTGCAACTTACAATTTAATTTACGTCGGGTTGTTGCATTATTTCGCTATCGCGCCATCAAATTGCGTGCAAGTTACATCGGCCGCATTTGGCAGGACGTGCAGAATGAAAGTTGCGCACGTACGCAGAAAGGCTTGGCAATTTTTCAAGAATTTTTACATATATGCATACTGAAGCGCAATTTGCATGTGCATTGTATGCAAGAGGAGTTGAGTTATTTTAAACGTATATCCACAGAGAATCCGCAATTGTGATGTATTGCACTTATTACCAGAAGCGTTTTCGTACATCGCGTAACTACTTCTAGATGTCAAAGTTAAAAAATATATAACAATGATTTTTAAATTAAAATGTATTTTAATTATACTATATAAAAATTTTCTAAATTATAGATAGATATTTTATTGACTCCCCTTAGGGTTACAATTCTTTGACCTGCCATTTATATTCTACTTTACTTCTTCGCCTCTTACACTACGCACGAGAGAGAGAGCGCTCCTCATTCACATCACACTCCTTCACTTTTCCATTCTCTCCCTCTCTCTCACTCTCTATTCCTTTCCTCTCACACCATGACCTCCGTTTCCACCGCTCCTTCTATTTCCCTCTCCCTCCCCTTCCCCATCATTTTTCCACTTCCCTCATCCACCCCTCCCCCTTTCCCTTCTTTCCTAGCACCTGCCCCTCTATCTCCTGCCAACCCCTTTCCTCCCCCCATCCTGTGCACTCCTCCCATATATGTTTCCAAGTTTCCTCTCTCCTCCCACATATCCTACACTTCCTTTTTTCCTCTTCCTCCCAGTATCTTCCTCCTCTCAACTCACATCCTAGCCTAAATCTCGCTATCCTCCTCCATCTTTTCTCTCCCCAACCCATTTTCAGATCCTGGTACTCCCCACCCTTTCACCCTTCCGTATCCCTCATTGTATCTTGACTCTCTTATCCTTTCCCATCTCTCCTCCTCCTGCCTTCTCCTTTCTCTACTCTTTATTTCCTCTCCCCTTATCTCCTCTCCCTTTCCCCTCTTTTCCTCTATCTCGTCTATTTTCCACCTCTTATCCTCAAAGAACCTTATCCTCTCCTCTTCCCATTTCCCCACTTCTTTTCCTCTCCCCGCCCTATTTCTCATCTCCCTCCAGCACTTTCTTGCTATATCTCCCCTCTTCCCCTCTCCCAATCTCTTCTCATACACCCACGCTCTCATCCCTGCTCTGCTCTTCAATAACTCCCTCTGCACCTCCTCTCTCACCATATACCCCGGCGTCCACCTTTCTACCCCCAGTATCCATCTCAAATATCTTTCTTGCAGCTCTTTTATTTTCGTCCTCTCTCTCCATCCCCACACTTCTACCCCATAACTTATCATCGGCCATACCAGCTTGTCAAACAACCATATTCTCCTTCCCCAATCTTTTCCAAACCTCTTTTTTCCTATCCCCCATACTTGCCCCATCACCTTCGCTCCCTTCCTTACCCTGTCTCTCACCTGCGCCTCCTGCCCCCCATTTCTCATCACCACATATCCTAAGTATTTATACTCCTTCACTTCCTCTATTCTCTTCCCCTTCCATCTCCAATCCACCTTACTCCATCTCCCTCCACTCCTTCTACACCTCATTACTTTCGTTTTCTCTATGTTCACTTCCAAACCCTTCCTTTCTACATACTCCTCCAGCCTCTCTATCATTCCCTCTATCCCCTCTTCGCCTTTTGCCAGTACCGCCAAGTCGTCTGCATACGCTAACGTATACACTTTTTCTTCCCCTAACCTTACCCCCCTTCCATCCTCCTTTCTTCAACTCCTCATCTATATCCGCTATTAACAGTGTAAATAGTATCGGACTCAGCGGACACCCTTGCCTCACCCTCCTCCCTGTCAATTTTCTAAATTATATAAACTATTAATAGTACAACATTTATATACACAATTAGAAAAAATGTTGAGGAACTGAAATGTTGACTGAATAAATATTCATATTAATTCTCACTAATTTATACGAAACAATTATTATTCAATTTATGAAAGACAAACTTCAATGATCTTGATCTTAACATGTTATGAAAGTTATCTTTCTAAATAACTTTCAAAAGGTTTAAGTCGTTCCTAGGCAGAAAATCATGATGACATCAGAATGACGTCAAAATGATGAGGAAAACTTATTTTTTTATTATGATTCAGTCATTTTCTCATCATTTTGATGTCATTTTGATGTCATAGTGATTTTCCGTTCTACTTAGATTGCTCATCGTTTGTTTGTAAAAAGTTATTAACAGAAAAAGTTTCGTAAATAGAATGTAGATTTCTGACACCATGTAAATAGAGTTATAATTGTATAATTGTATTATAACTCTATATCCTCTTCATACTAACCGTATCCCTTAGTTCTCGCTCAAAAAACGAATGTGTATATTATTTCTTATTTTTGTACACTACAAAAGGCGATAAGTATTTGAAACTACGTATAGATAACGACAGTAATATCAAATTATTATTGTTGACAAATTTAATTCTTCAAAGGAATTCAAATGCTGGCTCATAATCGCACGTAGCGTTTGTGTGACAACTCGATTAATACGTTAGTCAAGTTCTACGACTACTACATTGTTACAATGGCAAAAATTTACGTATATATTGGATTTTGAATTGCTCATGATGGATGTTTCATCCACTTTATTCACTAGATATGATCACATGTGATTTCCGTCTATTTCTGAATCTGAAAAATAACTCGATGGAAAGGATTTTTGAACAACAATGACAAGTCATCGACTGTACATGGTTATTTTGAAGCGTTCGAAAAATCGTTCTACCAAAATGGTATAATTGTCCTTGAGGACAGTTGAGAAGTATTAGTCCAAGTTTATCAAGATAGAAGGAGACATATGGAAAAACAAATACATTTCAACCCGATAAATTGTTCTTTATCATTTTGATTCGGATACTTATTAAATTCCCCTCTTTCTATATTGTATCACGAATTCCTATATTGGTATATAAATATGTTATGTTAAATTGATTGAATTTTTATTCGAAAAGTAAATAATTGAAAAGTAAATCATTGTTAAATTGAGTGAAGTGCCGTTAGTGTAATGTAATTATATAATTGAATACGCAACCGTAATTTTGTATTCTTTACTACACTAAAATATATTACATACAAATTCGTGATAAGAAATACACATAAACTACAAATACATAATTATAAAATTAGTGTCCTAAGGAGAATACATGATTTGTATATACTGTATTAAATTTATTCAATATATCTCACACGGTTTGCTACTTCATTATTAAATTTTCCACGTTAACTATTCTTGGATACAAAAATTACATTTTCCACAGCTGTTGATTGCATAAAAATTTGTCATGAGATACATTATATAATTTCAATAATAATATTATTATTAATATATTTTTAAATAAATATATTTTATAATTAATATATTTTTAAAATTAGATATTAAAATTAGATTAGATAGATTAGATACTTATATTTGCAAAATAGGAATAACCTCACACTGTATATGTTTCGGGATTCTATCTCTTATAAAATACATTAAATTGAAGCTATTTGATATATCTCTTTTTATGCTTATTTATCCTACAGTTGCAGCTATTCATTCATTTCTCTATAAAAATATATTTTTGATAGCTTCTAGAGCACACGTATTAATTTGAAAAATGCAAATTGGCGGTCCAAATATAATCATATAAGGATAAATTTGATAGACGTAAAATTATAACGGACATCTTACAATCCAAATAATATAAATTAAACGAAGGACTAGAAGAATTAAACGAAAGTTCTAAAGATCTGAGGACATTCCTACCAAGTCCCAAGAATGTCCAAGGACATCTACTAAAGATCTTGTGCAGCTTGGGAAAAAGTTAGTGGTTATTTAGAGTCATTAAAGTACGGATCGACTACTTTTTATTTCCATTCAGCAATGATCATCTTACAATTAATCTTACTTTAAATTATATGTCGTCATAATACAGAATATCATGCAACAGCAACTTTTCACGCATGCATTCTTACATGTTTTATTAAATAATTACAATTACACGCATAAAATAGTAAATTATAGTAAAAAGATTTATGGATTCACATATAGGAGCATACACTAAAAATATCGCGTACGAATATCTCTCTAACGTAATTTGAGATAGGATTCTAAAATATAGTACTTGAAATATCATTATATTCATTACATGACTGAATTTGTTTGTTTGTACCATCAATTTTTATATCATGACCGTATTAATACATTTTTCGAAATAATGACTAGGTTTTATTTTACTGATGACAATCTTTATAAGGAAATAGAAAATGATAAATAAATAAAATTATTATTGTGTGACTATATTCTATATATTATTTCAATTTAATGTATACCCACGGTAGTCGATTCTGTCCCTTGGAAATTTTCACATACTGAGAAGTGACTACGTTTTTACATTACTCATAGTCCATGCACAATTAATAAAATAACTAAAACTTAGGGCCAAAACACAAAACATGTCGTAACAGTTACGACAAGTCGTAGTCGTAATCGTAGGTCAACGCACAAGCTTTGTTGTATACTTGTTCATAATAACAGATCTCACTGTGATACGTATCTAAAGTTAGGTACATAATCTGATCAATTCTACATACATTAAAAGTTATTATACTTAATTTAATTGAACTGTTTAATTACTTTTCTAGAAAATTAATACGGAGCTCGTATTCTTAAAATACATATACATAAGTTTCTGGGTGTCCGGAATGTGATCATTAATATTTTGTGTACTGGTAGAACTCGTTAAAACAATTAAAAAAGTCCTGTGCCATTTTACAATTTTTTCAATATTTATTCCGTAATTAATTAAAATGTGTAAACGAATGAGCGCATGAGAAAGCGACAGGACAGGTTCTGTGAATAAGAAAATGGCTTACCTCGCGCAGCGAGAGGCAACCGTAAATGACAAGAGGCGTGCGCGCGCGACGAAGAGCGAGCGAGCGCGAACGACGAGCGAGCGAGCGCAAGCGACAAGAGGCGGCCGCCCAGCGCTCTCTACGCGCTCATTGGCTCACATGTTTCAATTAATAACTCGATAACTATTGCCAATTTGACATTATGGTACATGACTTTTCTTCTCGGCTACACCCAATCTACCAGTACACAAAATATTAATGATCACATTCCGGACACCCTGTATAAAAACGTCAAGAATACGGATTCTGGCTGTAATAAATTGGTAAATGATAAATTATTGTTGCTCAATAATTTTATTATTTGTATATCTTTTTATGTTTATATAAAAGTGTATGAACAATTTTGATAATTATTTAGAAGTTTGACAACACTTAAATTAAGAATATTTATACAAATAATTTTCTCACATGTCACCTTGTGTAGGGGCCTTTGCTAATGTGTTCAGAATCTATCATTTTAATATATGGTAGACTCATCAATTAGTAAAGCGAAGATTTAAAGATATATTCTTTTATAATTATTATACACAAGATAGGAGTTATTTTGAATTATACAAAAAATAACTCTCCGCTCCTATTTTGTATACTGTAATTATAAAACAATATGTCTTTAAATCTTCGCCTTATTAAAGCGATGAGTGTACCATACTCGTATACTAAAATGATAGATTCTGAAAAGATTAGTAAAGGCCCTTACGCAAAGTGGCATGTGAGAAAATTATTTATATAAATATTCTTAATTTAAATATTTTCATTTAGTTGTTGCACTGTGCTATACTAGTATAGTAAGTGTAACAAAGACTTTGCCTTGCAATGACAGGTTTCCTAACATCCCTAACAGCATAGATGTCCAGGAGACGTCCAAAGTACGTCCTGAGGACGACCTCGGGATGTTTCTTCGTCCTCAGGATGTCCCTAGGATGTCCTTAGGAGATCTTGTGCTGTCTGGGATATCATACCTCTATCTTTAACAATTTTTTTCTCGCTTTATAGAGCCGAGCGATGATTTTTACTTTTAGATTCGGCTTCTATACATATATAATATAGCTGAATTTCAGTAAAATCCAAGGTGGTATCAGGCTTCTAAATAATTAACAAAATTTATTTTAACTTTTTTCCAATTAATTTATAAATTTGTTTTGTTTACAGTGCGATTAAAAGAGATTGTTGCATATAATGCCTGATCACGAGAAATATTGTATAACTAGTATAGCAAATGAAATCTATATTGAAGATGTTATTAAAGACATGGAAAATTTGTCTGATGATGTTGAAAGTATTATTGACACACAAACAAGCGATAATGTCTTTCTTATAGAGTTATACAGAGAACGACCATTTTTGTACGACAAGAGAAATTCTAATTTTAAGGATACATTAATGAAACAAAATGCATGGAACGAAATATCTAAAACAATGATTCAGACAAATTGCGATAAGTATTTATTAAAATGTTTATTGAATCATTTAGGATCATTAGATAGCAGGATGATGTCAAATAACATATTAATTATATCTTATAATAATGCCCCAATGCCAATAATATGTCATTAAGATGCCTTTAGACATTATCTAACTACTTAGGATGTTTTCATTAATTTATTTAATAACTTTCACTGTAGGCGATTTGTACACACCAGAGTACTGCCAAAGAAAATGCACTTCTTTAAGAGAACAATACAATCGCGAAAAGAAAAAGATGGAAAATGAATGTAGAAGTGGAAGTGCTGCTCCAAATCCTAAATCTAAATTTTCATTATATTCTAAAATAAAATTTTTGGATGAAGTTATTAAAAGACGAAGGTATTATAATATTAATAAACTTAACAATGTAATATTTATAACATATCTTTTTTTAATATCATTATTTGTTTCAGAACTTATAGTAATGTATCAAAATGGCAATCGAATTTAGCTTTAATTGACAAAAGTATTTCAAGAAATAAAACATGCATCTCAAACAATGTTGACACTTTTTTCTTTTTAAGTAATAAAGAAAATGAAGACATTAAGAAACAAGAAATTATTGATAAAGGAAGTTCTTCTCCAGAAGTTTCAATAAATTTTGCAGCGTCAAAAAGAAGAAAAATGAATGAAGCGAAGGAATTTGAAGAAACGGTTTTGAATATGAGCAACAGAATTATGAATTATATGGAAAGTTCAAAATCATTCGCACCAGATAAGACATTTATGCAATTTATTACAGCACAGTTTAAAAGTCTACCTGAATATGAGAAAAATTTAAGAAGGAAAATGATTATGGATGCTGTATGTTTGCCATTACCAAAGACATAATTTCATTTTATATATTTTATTATCCTTTTATATATGTAACGGCCGAACTCCGCGGTTCGGTCGCTGCTACGCGTTTCGCGCGGATCGGAGGAGTCCGGGTTCGGTGAGGAGGAAAGCAGCGAGACGTTTGAGAATAATATAAGTACGTTAGCTTTATTCTATACTTAATTCGGTACAAGAGTTCGGCCCCGAAGGCGATGTCGCGGGTTGCGTTTATAAGGCGCGTCGGTACGGTGCGGTGCGGTGCGGTGAGCGGTACAAGCGCTCGTACAGACGGATAGGCCGTGCGGAAGGCGGGGCCTATTGCGCGACGCGTGTAGACCGTAACGACGGTAACGGCGCAGTGATCGGTCTCGCTTCGCGACGCTGGGCGTCTCGGACAATTATCGCCCAATACTCGCTTCGGAATTGCTCGCGTAAAAATGGTCGCCGGACCGGAGATTTCGATTCTCGGTCGAACGCACGCACGCGAATCGCGGGAGACGCGAGATGATTTCGTCCGTCGGGGCCGAGGATTCTCGACAGAGAAAGCGTACGCACCTTCCCTTTTCCCTACGTTCGTGGAGGAAAGCGACCAAGTGCTGCGGACACTCAGCGGAGACGGCGGACACACCGTCCCGGGTTCTTGGTCGCTAGACGGATCGCCTAAAGGCTGAGTACGCTCAGCGGAGTTCGCCGACGGGCGAACCCCTGGCTCAAGGCGGCGGGTAACGGTGATAGACTGTCGAGTACGCTCGACTGAGCACGCGTACACACGAGCCCAGGAAGACGGGAGACGGCCAAGTATCGAGAACGCTCGATCGAGACTGCGGACGCACAATCCCGAGTTCTTAGTCGCCGGTCGGGTAGTCGGAAAGCTGAAGGCAGAGCGAAACGGTCCGGATCTTCTTGCTGTCGGCATAGAGCGTCTAGCTAGAACGGCGGTACGGATCGGTCTGGTGACTAGGAGCTCGATCGCCGCCGTTTTATAGTTGTTCGCGTTAGGATTGATACGGCGGCGATCGAGCGGCGCGCCTATCGGCGCGAGGCACGGTGACGGCGCGTGATCGCGGCCGCGCGCGCTAGCGGCAGCGCGTGATCGCCGCGGCGCGCGATAGCGGCGGCGCGTGATAGCGGCGGCGCGTGATAACGGCGGCGCGATCGTCTTTGCTATTTTAGGGTGGCGCAAAGCGCCGTTCTTCGGCCCGACAGGTGGTCGGCCGGGCCGGTAGTAACGAGGTGCATCTGCGCCTCGTTACATATATTTTGTAACGATACGATCGTTACGTATCGGGCCGAGCCGAAAGCAGTCCGCGGGAAAGCACCTTACACAGGATGCAAGCGAGCGAGAGGAGCGATAAGAACGAGCGAGCGACGGGAGCGAGAAAGCGAGCGAGCGAACAAAGGAGCGAGCGAGCACGCGGCGCACGTGTGGAGGCAAGGACCGCCTCGGCGCGCGCGGCATGCGATCATCACGTCCCCCCCCGTGTCGCGCGATACGGAAGGGGAACGAACTAGAGTCGCACGGGCGGCCAATATAAGGCGCCGTGCGACTGGCAAGAGGACCTGTCTTCCGATGCCTCAAGACGAGGCACCGATCCGCCTGAGAGTTCTCCGGCATTTTCTACGAGCGAGCATACTCGCCATCCTGAGAGCGAGTGTCCTCGCCGACTTCTCCAAGGCGAGCGTACTCGCCACCTTCTAAAAGCGAGCGTACTCGCCATCCTAAGGGCGAGTGTCCTCGCCGACTTCTCCAAGGCGAGCGTACTCGCCGCCTTCCTAAAAGCGAGCGTACTCGCCATCCTGAGAGCGAGTGTCCTCGTCGAATTCTCCAGGGCGAGCGTACTCGCCGAATTCTCCAGGGCGAGCGTACTCGCCATCCTGAGAGCGAGTATCCTCGCCGACTTCTCCAGGGCGAGCATACTCGCCTCTTCTACAAGCGAGCGTACTCGCCATCCCAAGGGCGAGTGTCCTCGCCGACTTCTCCAGGGCGAGCGTTCCCGCCACGCTCCCTGAGCGAGCGTACTCGCGCACTGCCGGTGGCGCGTGTCCTCGCTATCTCAAGACAAGGGTGCTCGTCCACCGTAGACAACGGAAAGATCCCCGCGGATCGACTCGGCCGCGTCCCAGCGTGCGAATACGTGGCCCGAAGAGCCACGGGCAGCCCGCCGGCCCGAACTTTTCCGCGAATGGAACTCGACAAGCGACCACCCACCGGCCGCACGCACCACTCATTATTCCTCGGCACTGTTCATTTCTAAATAAAGCTATTATATCAATATTCGAGCAACTAATTGAGCGCGATCCCTTCCCGCCGCTGGGTTCCGGCGAGCCGCGCCTCACCGAGACCCCTCGATAACAGTCCTCAGCGGGAAGGACCCGCACGGACGCACACCAGGCGTCACATGGCGCCCGAACAGGGACCGGTATCGCGCCCAATTTAGCAAACAATGCCGAGGTGGGTGTATTTCTTGAACAAAGAAACTGTAAGTAAGTTCCTGGAGGAACACCATTTAGATACACAAGGGTCGCTAAAGCTACTTTTATTACATAATGTTTTCTAAAACGTGTTAATTATTTTCTTGTTTATTTGACGTAATTTAAAGTATTGTAAATATAAGTAAATATAATTTCAGTTTTTATACTGTGATAATTTTATACTGTGTTAACTAGTTTTAATAGTGATTTTTTATTTTGATAACTAGTTATAAATTTAATTTATTTCTTTATCATAGTGATTATTACGTCTCTAAGTATATAGTATATAGTAGTATAAGTATATAGTAAGGTTTCAATAATCTCTTATTGATGTTTAAAACATTATTAAGACGTTATTTGATATCACATTGTTTTTAATTCATTGCAAATATCTTTCAAGTTACAAAAATCTCGCAAGTTATGTTTTTTTATTATGTCATTACAATGAGATTATATTGAGATTAATTTATATAACTACTTGAGACAAGGACTTATCTATTTTTTTTATTATTATGATTATTATTGACAGTGAGATTATAATTAGATTAATTTATATAACTACTTGAAAAAGAAGACTTATCTGTTTTTTTTACATATTCTCTTTACTTAATATACTATTTTACTATATTGAATATAAATATATGAATATAAATGTAAGATATATGAATATAAATATGTGAATAAATGTATGAATATAAATATACAATTATAAAAGTTAAAAATTTTAATATATCTTTTCACGTTATACATATGAAGAATTGTATTTAATTAACGTACAAAATGTGTAATAATTCAAATTTTGTTTTATTTCATCCATCTGTATGAACACCTCTACGGATAAAGTCATATTGCCACTCTACTTGTCCAGGTGGAGAAATAAAATAATTGCATAATGTATTTCTTTGAGCTTGAGCATCTTTTACATTACCACTACATTCTTCAGCATTTGGTAATGAAAACCACATCTCATCCTACAATATGATTTAAGAAATGTTATTTAAATAAAAATATATGTATAAAACAACTTATATTTCTGTAATTACTCAATCATAATTAATCATAATTGTTTACCTCATTTATATTTTCTGAAATTATTTTTCTACTATAATGGTTATATCTACAGCGTTGTTCTTCCTGTAACATATAATTATGTAGACAGACCAAAGCTGTAACCATTATATTTGCAGTTTCTGGTAGTGTGCAAATAGCTGAGTGAAATATTTTTCATTTATTGGCAAGAAAAAGCACTATCAACAGTTCTGCGTGCTCTGGAAAATCTGTAATTACAAATTTTCTGTTCATCGCTCAAATGTTTACTAGAATAGGGTTTCATTATCCTGGTTCAGAGTCTAAAAGCATCATCAGCAATAAAATATCCAAATGTCTTCAAATTGCTACCAGGAAGATTAGCAGTTCTTTTCGGCAGATTTAATTGCTCATTTAACTTTATTCCTATTTCAGAATCGTTAAAAATTCCTCCATTGCTATCTCCTACAAAATCAAACATAATTATTTTGCTTTAAATGTATTTTGTAAAAATGTAAATAACATGTTGTTAACATATTATTACTTATAATTTAACTTATCATTTAACTTATAATTTAAAGGATATTACAGGCATAACACATAAATATTAATATTTTTTTAAGACTTACCTCCATAAGCACCTATATCAACTAAGTAAATCTATATAAATGGTCCACTACTGCTATTAAAACTATGCTATAATATCTTTTATAATTATAAAATAAAGTTCTATTATTAGGAGGATATCGATTTTTTATGTGCTTCCCGTCAACTGTTCCAAAACAATTTGGAAGATTCCACTTCTTCCAATACCCACCTGTACATTTCTTCCAATTTTTTTCAGCAGGAAAAGTAAGTTAAGTACATTGGTTGTAAAACTTTTATAATTATTACACAAACTTTCTTTACTACTTTCCTGACTGTAGATTATCCAATTCGAAATGCTACAGCTATTGATATAGGTAAGTCACCTGTAGCAAGGTATCTACAAAAATTAAAATAATAAATTTATATTATAGAACATACATTATTCTTGCTTTTATTTGTACTTTCTATTGTATAATATTCATTAATGTTTTACGACAACATTAATTATTGCAATATCAAATATTTTAAACTAACGTACATTGTGAAATTATTATCTTAGTGTTATTATAAGTCGGAAATATTTCCGGATTATAAGTTCTGGAAAAATAGTTCGTTTACTGTTTCTCTTTAAATATGGTGCAGTTAATTCTAGCAGTTTTGTAAATTGTTCTAATGACATTCTAGTATAGCGATAAAACATGTTTCTGTCATTTTTTAACTCACAAAATAAATTTTTATAATCTCCAAATTTATCTCCTTTTTGGTTTATTGGTCTAGTATGCCATCTTCTATTCAACCATCTAATTTGTTTTTTTCTTTTACGTACAAGCAAAATATATGTATTTATCCATTGAAGGACACAGATTAAAAAATCATTAATATTTTTTATATTATTTATTGCGTATATTTTCTCCTAAAAGTATTATTATTTATTATACAATAATGTCCATGAGAATAATAACTGAGAGTATATAATTTATATATAATAATAATAAATAATTTTAATGAATTGCATATAACTTTTAATATATTTAGAATTAATCAGATTATGTACCTGCCTTTGGATACGTATTACGGGTTTGAGACACCTTGCCTTAAGTGGCCGGGTTTGAGACACCTTGCCTTCAGTAGTCGGGTTGAGACACGTTGCCTTCAGTGGTCGGGTTCCGAGATGCTTTACTTTCAGTAGACTTCACGATCAGTGAAGTAACGTAAAACGCATAATTTTGAGAACAAGGTCAAAGTTGAAAATGTCATATCCGAATGTAAAATTTTTCAATCTTGACACTTTTAGGTCAAAAGTATGGATTTTCAGTCCTAAAAAAGTCCGGTTTGACCTTAATAATAATCTTAACTCATGACCTTGAGAATAAGGGCAAGGTCACGACTGAATGTCCCTCGTTGACCTCTACATTCTTATTCCTATGCGTAACATTGCTCCCTAGCAGGTGCATTTTCGAAGATATTCGCGTTTTCTGCCTAAAACAAGCTTAGACTTTTATGTGACCTTCAGAGGTCAAATTTGGCAGTGTTCAAGGTCATATCCGAACGTAAAATTTTCCGCTCTTTTCATTTCTGGGGTCAAAAGTATGGGGTCCCATTTAAAAAATGACCTGACCCTGAAACGACCTTCAAAGTCATTGTCTAGGTCAAATCCAAGATAGCCAGGAAAAAATCATAAAAATCTAATACTTCGCCTTTTTTCTAGGACTCATATTTTTCGAGTTATTCTGCTCTTCCGGGACTTTTATAACATCCTGTATATTATTATAATACATATAATTAATTCTTTCTTCAAGATAAACGGCAATGTTTGCGCTATTAGTACTGCGCATCGTACCGCACCTGAACGTGTATCTTTGGGCAATGTAATTTATTATTTTCGTTATAGTAATTACCCAGCAAACACAATATTACATGTAACGTGCATGTTAGTTGTAATTTCCTACTCAACAATATAACTTAATGTGTTATATAACAGTTATATTGTTGAGTAGGAAATTACAACTAACATGCACGTTACATGTAATATTGTGTTTGCTAGGAAGTTTGTACAAGTTAAACTTATACCTCTAACAATAAATTCTTCTATTGAATACCATAAATAAAACTCTACAAAACTGTTTTACAAGAAAATAATATAACAGAATAAAGCATCAACTGAAAAACTCTACTCAGCATTAACTCTGCAAATGAAAGAGATTTGCAATCTGAAGATAAATGTATCAAAAATTTTCATTAATACACAGCCCGGTATTTTAAAAACAGTGTCTTCATTATTTATTAGAACACTGAGTTTTATGGTTTTTTGTTTTTTATTTTACTTGTTATTATAACAAATTAGTTTATTAGAACAATGCAATAAAAAATATTTAATGCAAAAAGTCTTGGCACGGCTGCATAAAAAACGAACGATTGCAATGTGCGCGAGCTATTAATATATTTTATTTTACACTCATATGGAACTTATGTTTAAATAAAACTATTCAATACCGCGCTATAAATATAATATATGTCGACAGATTCAAGTTAATTTTAACAAATATATTATATTATTAATATTCAATATCATATAACATTCAAAATTAGAATATTATCTTGACATACTTATTTTAACCCAGCGTCATTGAGGCTGAGTCATGGCGTTTTTAAAGCCATTAAATATTTCATCAAATTACCTGTATTAAGATACTACTGTTCCATAAAAGTTACTAGTAGTACCGAAACCAGAGGGTGATACTGCGAGGGTGACCAAACAATAATCGAATCATCATCACCCGCCCCAACGTGCGTATAACATTTTACCACCGCAATGACGTCGGCTTAAGAGTACTCTCTAAATTTCTTGGAGTGAAGTTTCACTCCGAAGGAATGAATTTTCACTCCAAGCGATAGTGAAAATACTGCCACTCCGATTGAAGTGACATTTTATTTTTCGTAAGAGTGAATGCTTCACTTCAACTATAGAGTGAATGTTTCATTCGATAAGAGTGATTTTTTAAGAACGACTCGAGTGGAATAAATGTGTCACTCGATTGGAATGAGTGTTTCACTCGATTGGAGTTAATGTTTCACTTTTCTTGCGAGTGAATGTTTCAATCTTAGGAATGAATCTTTCATTCTACCAAAAAGAGTAAAATGCACAGAGAGAATAGACCGGTTGAATTAATCAGATAAGGAACCAAGTTTTAGGTGTACGAATGAATAATCCAATTTTTTCAACTACATTCAGGGTTTATTTTAAAAAAAAGTAAATTAAATTGTTCAATCAAAGTTGCTCAATCAAATTCGCCGTTGCTTTCTTTAACTTTAAGCCATCTTTCAGGCAGTTGATGAATTCCATCTGGGAAAAATGTTATGTCTTTGGACACGTTAAAGTCGTCAAGCCATTTTCGGATCTCATCCACTGATTGGAAGAGCATATCGGACAAGGCATGTTGCATCGATCGGAACAAGTGATAATCGAATGGAGCAATGTCTGGTGAATACGCCGGGTGCTGCAAGACGTCCCAGCCAAGTCTCATTATGGTGTCTTTTGTATTGGAAGCAATGTATGGCCTGGCGTTGTCATGCAACAATTTCACTGGACGTTCTCCTTTGCCAGTATACGGGCGTTTTCGTTCCAATACTTGACTCAAGCAGATTAATTGACGCTGGTAGCAGTCCGCAGTAACTGTTTCACGCACTCATTCCAACAACTCATAATAAAACACACCCTTGATATCTCACCAAATGCAGAGAAGAACCTTCTTTCCGAAGCGATTAGGTTTTGCGACCGATTTTGATGATTCGCCAGGATTTACCCATGACTTTCTGCGTTTTGGATTGTCAAAGAGTATCCATTTCTCATCGCCCGTAACGATTTTCCACAAGAAAGAATTTCGACGCTGCTTATTGAGAAGAGAAAGACACGCTGCCACTCGTTGATTTTTATTGGTTTCAGTGAGTTCAAGCGGAACCCATTTTCCTTCTTTCTGGATCTTTCCCATCTCATGTAGGTGTTTGGAAATCGTTTGCTGCGTTACTCCCAACTGTTCTGCAAACTCTTTTTGTGTTTGTGCCGAATTCTCAACGAGCAGTTGTTACAAATCATCATTATCGCACTTTGGAAGACCTCCAGGGCGTTGTTTGTCGATTAGACTGAAATTACCGCTTTTAAACCGCTTAAACCAAAATGCGCACACATCGTACAATACAACACCTTCGCCGAGAAAGGAACAAATCGATTTGCACGCTCTTGCAGCATTTTTTCCTTGTTGGAATTCGTAAAGAATGTAGTGTCGGATATGCACCTTATCTGTTGCCATTTTCGATTGTATTGAACTGAATACTTTTGAAGGTTATGTTGGGCCTTTCGCCAAACTATATGTTCCTTTTAATAGCTATATGTCCACATTGCATAATCACAAAAGAGCGGGAAAATCTATTCAATTTAAAATTGATTTCATAACTGCTTAAAATAATTTGAATTGTTCATTTGTATACCTAATAGTAATCGGACGGAGCCAAGTCTGGTGAGTAAGCCGCATGCGAAAGTATTTCTCAACTAAAGGCCTCAATCGTTTCCTTGACCAGTTTTGCTGTGTGTGATGGTGCATTATCATGAAGCAAAATCACTTTGTGTTGCCTTTTTCGATATTCTGATCGTTTTTCACGCAAAGCTTGATTCAAATCGATAACTTTTTGTTGGTAGCGTTCAGTATGAACGGTTTCGCCAGGATTTTGCAGCTCATAATAGATCACATCCTTCTAATCTCACCAAACACAGAGCATTGTCTTCCGTCCGTAGCGATCTGGCCTTGCAGTCGATGTCGATGGTTCGCCTGGAGTTACCCATGATCTTTTACGCTTAGGATTCTCAAAATATATCCACTTTTCATCGTCAGTCACAATTCGATGGAGAAATTACTTTCTTTGTACCTGGCGAGCAGCATTTCGCATGTGGTTTTTCGGTTTTCCTGCTGTCTTTCATTCAGTTCATGTGGAACCCATTTTCCCATCTTCTGGATCTTTCCTATGGTTTTCAAACGTATGGAGACGGCTTCTCGTGTCACATTTAATTGATCCGCGAGTTGTTGTGTTACGTCCACGTAACTTTAAACAACATATCTAAATCCATTCATAAAATTAATTCAACAATAACGTTTAGACCGGATATTTTGGCCACTCGATCCTCAGTCTAGACGTAATATTAAGTGCGCAACTAAGTTCCCGCTGTTTTTCAAGAGATGGCTCCAGTAGTAAGTGCTGGTCGATTGTGACATAACCAAAACGTCATGAACCAAACTTAGACATATGGTAAACAAACCGCTTTGACACATTAGTGATTTTGTTTTTGCGTCATATACTTTTGGTTGTGTGAAAATGTCTTATTTTGTGCCAAATAATCGTCATTTGCGGGAAGTGTTGCTTTTCTTCTTTCATTCGAAGAAAACGGCGGCTGAAGCGCATCGAGAACTCCAAAAAGTTTACGGAGATGCTGCTCTAAGTGAAACAACGTGCCGTGATTGGTTCCGTCGCTTCAAAAACGGTGATTTCGATGTTGACGACCGTTCGCGTGAAAGAAGGCCAAAAACCTTCGAAGACGCTGAATTGGAGGCATTGCTCGATGAGGATCCGTGCCAAACGCAAAAAGAGCTTGCTTCAGCATTAGGAGTTACCCGCCAAGCCATTTCCAAGCGATTGCATGTGTTGGGAATGATTCAAAAACAAGGAACTTGGGTTCCTTATGATTTGAAGCCAAGAGACGTTGAGCGTCGTTTTTTCGCCTGTGAACAACTGCTCCAGCGGCAAGAAAGGAAGGGTTTTCTTCATCGCATCGTTACGGGTGATGAAAAATGGATTCATTACAGCAACCCAAAGAGAACAAAATCATGGGGACTGCCCGGTCATGCTTCTACGTCGTCGGCTCGGCCGAATATTCACGCTGCGAAGGTTTTGCTGTGCATTTGGTGGGACCAGGGCGGTGTTATTTATTATGAGCTGTTGAAACCGAACGAAACCACCACTGGGGAACAGTATCGAGCTCAATTGATGCGATTGAGCCGAGCCACTGCGCGAAAAGCGGCCACAATACGAGCAGAGGCACGAAAAAGTGATTCTACAGCATGACAACGCTCGGCCTCACGTTGCCAAACCCGTTAAAACCTACTTAGAAACGCTCAAATGGGAAATCCTACCCGCTATATTCCCCAGATATTGCGCCGTCCGATTATTACTTGTTCCGTTCGATGGCACATGGTCTGGCTAATCAGCAGTTCCGCTCATATCCGATCATTCCGAAGACATCTCAAAATGGCTTGATTCGTGGATAGCCTCAAAAGACGAACACTTCTACCGTGACAGTATTCGAGCTCTGCCAGAAAGATGGGAAAAAGTTGTCGCTAGCGATGGGCAATATTTTGAATGATTCATTTGTAACCATTTTTTCACAATATAGTTGCATTTTCATCAAAAAAACAGCGAGAACTTAGTTGCGCACCTAATAAATACGACACCGAATGCTTCTTCATCTGAGAAGATTAAAAGAACAATAGATAGATAATAAATACCATGACCACGATTATTGATTATCACTCTTATGTCATGAGAAACATCTTTCTCCTACTACTAATAAGGTGGTAAGAACTCGCGCGGGAGTATCTTACCACCTGCATATAAAAAGCGACGCGCAAACCAGTGGAGCGATTCATTTCATTCATTCATTCATACATTCTTGCATCAAATCATTTCATGACTCAATTTCTTTAAACGTGTCCATACACATAGAAAACATTCTTAACATTCTGATCAATTGACTCTCAACTGTAAAAGGTAAAAATTAAAGATGCAATATTTAAATATTCGTCTCCTTGGATTAAATCCTAAAGATCCTTCTTCATTCCGGTCTAAAACATAATTCACACAACCCAGTCCGTCCCGAGGTAAATTAGTTAAATCTGTTGACCTCAAAAAGGAGAAACACATACAGGGTGAAGAAGAAATCCCGGGACTGGGTTTCTTCTTCCCCCTGTAAATTTCGAAAAATATACACTTTATAAAAAAATGTTTCAGACAAAAGTTGTAACGTCGAGAAAGTTCTGTTTACCGATCTTAACAATTTGACCTTGGGTGGCGTCATCAAGGTCAAGACAAGGTCACCACGGATTTTTTAAATAGAACCCCCAATTTTTTATTGCATATTCTTATAGCCCTTCTTCAGACCTTTTCAAAGCACTATGGTTTTATCTAATTTGAATAAGCTATTCCGAAGTTATCGAATTTTTTAAAGTAAGATATCTAGCCAACTAAGGCAAGATCGGAGGATGATCCGGCCAACTAAGGCAAGGTCGTAGGATGATCCGGCCAACTAAGGCAAGATCGGGAGATGATCCGGCCAACTAAGGCAAGGTCGGAGTGACCGAGCCAACTAAGACAAGATCGGAGAATGACCCAGCCAACTCGTAAAAATAATTGCGCGACTAACATCCAGGCGTTGGCTCCTATTGGCTTGTCTTAATTTCATTGATTAATTTATTTCAGTTATTTATTTATTTGGACTATTCTGCTGTTCGATGTTTATTTCTCCCATTTACTCATTTAATACTCATTACAGTTTAGTGAGTCGCAAACTCGACTGAAATTCCTCTATTTTTTTGAAAATTATTAAGAAACAGTTTGAAGCTAGTTGTAAGCTGACTTAATTGCATTTCATTCCGTACTCATTATTATTCTTCAACATTGTCTTTAGAATAACTTTGAATTGACCCAAATATTAATTTAGTCGATTAGACTAAATCTTACCACTTCTGCTTGTCAATATGGCAAGTCTTTCAGAACGAGAACGCATATCTCTTTTGATGATGAGAGGATGGGATGATCGACTAAGGTCGTATAATCATGTGAGACGGCTATTTAATGAAACTTTTCATAATCAGGGTAATGCCATTTCAAAATCTACCATTGAAAGAACGATAAGGCGTCTTCAGGAAACTGGAAGTGTGAAAAATCATGCAATACCAGGTAGGCCAGTATCAGCAACAAGTGTAGAAAAATCATTAGATGTTCTACAATCCTTTATCGAAAATCCGCATGATTCGACCCGCAAAGTAGGACAGCAACATGAAATAGATCAAATGTCTGTGCTTAAAATATTGAAAATGAATAAATTTCATCCTTATGAGATCCATCTTGTACAAGAGCTAAATGAAGATGATTTTGATAGGCGCATTGAATTTTATGATTTGATGATGGAAAAAATAGCCGAAGATCCTAACTATCTATCAAATGTAGTATTTTCAGATGAGGCAACATTTCAGTTAAATGGCCACGTTAATCGACACGATTGTAGATTTTAGTCAGATATAAATCCTCACTGGATTGAAGAAACACACGCAGTATCCACAAAAAGTGAATGTTTGGGTAGACATTTTGAACAATGTTCTCATAGGTCCACTCTTTGTTAACGGAAATCGAACAGCAATAAAATATAAGAATATGCTAAGAAACGAAATAGTTCCAGCGATACAAGCAATCATGGATGACAACTTCGAGCATACATGGTTCCAACAAGATGGTGCCCCCCCCCCCACATTACGGAAGGGACGTCCGTAATTATGTAGATACAGTGTTTCCTCATCAATGGATAGGTAGAAGAGGACCTATAGAATGGTCTCCTCGACACCCGATTTATCACCTAACGATTATTTCCTGTGAGGCCATTTAAAAGATAGAGTTTACAAAACGAAACCACAAAATTTGGATGACTTACGAAATCGAATTCTTGATGAAGCTGCTCTCATCCCTGTTGAGACATTCAAAAAGCCGTTTCATCTTTCTACGATAAATTAGCTAATTGTCTAACTGTTGATGGCGGACATTTTGAACAATTACTTTAAAGCTTTCCAATATTGCCTTAGTTGGCCGGACAACTCCCGACTTTGTCTTAGTTGGCCGGAACATCCTACGATCTTGCCTTAGTTGGCTGGATCATTCTCCGATCTTGCCTTAGTTGGCCGGATCATCCTCCGATCTTGTCTTAGTTGGCCGAATCATCCTACGATCTTTCCTTATTTGGCCCGATCATCCTTCGATCTTGCCTTAGTAGGCCGGATCATCCTCCGATCTTGCCTCAGTTGGTCAGATCATCCTACGATTTTGCCTTAGTTGGCTGGATCATCCTCCGATCTTGCCTTAGTTGGCTAGATATCTTACTTTAAAAAACTCGATAACTTCAGAACAGCTTATTCAAATTTGTTAAAACCGTAGTGCTTTGAAAAGGTCTGAAGAAGGGCTATAAGAATATGCAATAAAAAGTTGGGAGTTCTATTCAAAAAATCCGAGTTGACCTTGTCCTGACCTTTATGACGCTACCCAAGGTAAAATTGTTAAGATCGGTAAATAGATCTTTTCCAACGCTACAACTTTTGTCTGAAACATTTTTTTATAAAGTGTACATTTTTCGAAATCTTTAGGGGTCCTGGGGTTTTTCTTCACCCTGTATAAGGGTATCCCATTTTAAGTGTCTACCTCAAATATCTCTCTTATTTTTTATTTTAGAGAAAAATGTTTCAGACACGTTTTGTTTGGTTTCGAGGGGGCCATAAGGTGGTATCATTGATTTGACCTTGAAGAGTCATTTGAAGGTCACGTGAAGGTTACCTCAATATTTTTAGATGGCAACCCCAACTTTTTATTACATATTCTTGTAGTTGACCACGAGAGCTTCCCACAACACTATGACCAAATGTTTTTTGGTAAAATACTTTTCGAGTTATAAAGCTCCAAGTTTACAAAATTTTGATAAAAATACAAAATATTTCGTTAAACATTCACTTTCCAATAGTCTTATCTTACATGATCCAACCAGTCAAGACAAGATCCGAGCATGATCCAACCAGTCAAGACAAGATCCGAGCATGATCCAGCCAGCCAAGGCAAGATCCGAGCATGATCCAACCAGTCAAGGCAAGATCTCCTTTTGTGTACAATTACTTGGAGTGTTCAAAAACTTGGTCATTTACTTGTATGCATAGCTTTAGTCTATGGTGAAAGTCATCCCTAACTTTTTCAAGAACATCTACATTAATATTTCTGCAAGCCTGTCTGATCCGGTTTTTCATATTTTCAACGGTTGTAGGCTTTTGCGAATAAACTATATTTCTAATGTAGCCCCAGAAATAAAAATCTAGGGATGTCAAGTCGAGTGATCTTGGGGGCTATTCTTGAACTCGGCTGCCCATACCAATCCACCCATTCGGGAATCTATTATTTGAATATTGTGTAACAGCTCGAGATCTACGAGCCGGTGCTCCATCTTGTTGGAACCACATTCGTCTGAGTAAATCATTGTCGACATATCTCAAGAGGTTGGGCAGGTCATCTTGAAGAAATCTTAGATAGATTGCCACATTTTGAATGAGATTTTCTTAAAAAAATATGGACCAAACAGTAACATCTCCCAGGATGCCTGCCCAAACGTTAATGGACCGCTGCCGTTAGAACTCTTGGCTTCTCTGCCAATGTGGATTAGCATCTGAATAATAGTAGCAGTTATGTCTATTAACACCTCCTCTATTACAAAATGTGGCTTCATCAGAAAAAAGCGTATCAGCAATGAACTGGGGATTTTGTTGGATTTGATCTCGAGCTCAGTTACAAAAACGTACACGGCGTTGGTAGTCCCTCTCTTCCAATTGCTGAGATAGATGAATGTGATATGGGTGAAACTTGTTGAGTTTGAGCACATGATTGGCTGTTGATTTAGATATACCGTATTGCCTCTCAATTTGTCTCGTAGAGATTTAAGGATTCAAAGCAACGGCACCTATAACAGTCAATGTGTGACTTCATCAGGGCTCGATTTTCGCCGGTTTCTTCTAAGAAAACCCTGTTCATCTCTGTCGCAGAATCTTTTTATTACTTTCCCATCAGGATGGCGTCTGTCTGGAAATCTTTCAGCATAAAGCCTTTCTGCTGCCGAGTAATTATTCCTGGCCTCACCCAAAATGCGAATCATGTCCACAATTTCATTTGGTGGATAAGCAGCCATAATTATAAAGAAAAAAAGCTCCAAAAGACAAAAAATTCCTGTCTTATCAAAAAGTCAATGGATAATAATATGCGTCTATCTGAGACTTCGCCAAAATACCGACAGTTGCCCAAGTAAGAAATTTGAAACAAGCCTCTTGATATTTGTTTCATTAAAAGAATTGACAATTGCACTTTCACAATTGTTACAGTTCATTGATTATCAGGCAATACAGGATCTCGTCTTGACTGGCTGGATCATGTTCGGATCTTGCCTTGACTGGTTGGATCATGCTCGGATCTTGTCTTGACTGGTTGGATCATGCTCGGATCTTGTCTTGACTGATTGGATCATGTAAGATAAGGCTATCGGAAAGTGAATGTTTAACGAAATATTTTGTATTTTTATCAAAATTTTGTAAATTTGGAGCTTTATAACTCGAAAAGTACTCCACCAAAAAACATTTGGTTACAGTGTTTTAGGAAGCTCTCGAGGTCAACTACAAGAATATGTAATAAAAAATTGGGGTTGCCATCTAAAAAAATTAAGATAACCTTCACGTAACCTTCAAATGACTCTTCAAGGTCAAATCAATGATACCATCTTATGGTCCCCTCGAAACCATACAAAACGTTTCTGAACCATTTTTCTCTAAAATCAAAAATAAGAGACATATTTGGGGTGGACACTTAAAATGGAACACTCTGTATATATAACAATTGGGCTGAAAAGTTCGTAGGCTAACACATAGATGGCGCTACTAGAATAAATCTATAAGATGTTTAGTTAGTACCAACCTTCTAAAGAAATGTGTATAAATTTCACAGGTGTCGGACAATTGGTTCGTGAGATATAACATTGTGAGTGAAGAGACTTTTGTTATTGTGAAAAAATGGATAAAAAAGAATTTCGTGTGTTGATGAAGCATTGCTTTTCGGCGAAAAAAATACTGTTGAAGCCAAGGCTTGATAAACATTATTCGGACTCTGCACCAGGAAAACCAACCGTTGAGAAGTGGTTTGCTAAATTTAAACGAGGTGAAATGAGCATCGAAGACGATGCACGCAGTGGACGACCGAAAGAGGCTGTTACTGACGAAAACATCAAAAAAGTCCACAAAATAATTTTGAATGATCGTAGAGTGAAGTTGATCGACATAGCTGAGACTCTAAAGATATCAAAGGAACGTGTTGGACATATTGTGCATGAATATTTGAACATGCGAAAGCTGTGTGCAAAGTGGGTGCCGCGCGTGCTCACAATCGATCAAAAGCAACAACATTTTGATGATTCGGAGCAATGTTTAGCGATATTCAACCGTAATAAAGACGAATTTTTCCGTCGATATATTACAATGGATGAAACATGGCTCCATCATTACACTCCAGAGTCCAATCGACAGTCAGCCGAGTGGACTGAACGCGATGAACCGAAGCCAAAGCGTGGAAAGAAGCAACAGTCGGCTGGCAAGGTTATGGCATCAGTATTCTGGGATGCGCGTGGTATTATATTCATTGATTACCTCGAAAAGGGCCAGACCATCAACAGCGAGTATTACATTGTAACGAGGAGTTTTACCCCCGTTACCATCGTGTGACGGCGACCACCGATCGTCACACGATCGCGAGAAATCATCGCTAAGCGCCCGGCAACACCTATCCCGCGGCAACCCGCCAGACCGCCGGAAAAAGCCGAATTCTGCGAAGCGGTCGGGGAAGATCGGTCCCCCCAGAAAGGGGTAATTCGCGGAAATCGCATGCGCGACTTTCCGGGAAATCGGGGGGAACTAATCCCCCGATTATCGGCTACCGATCGTCGAGAGGAATTTAGGGTATAAAACCCGCTCTCGACGAGAGATCGAGGCAGACCGTGAGAGACAGTGAGTCCACCAGATCAGCTACCAAAGAGAGCTCCAGCGAGAATTGGGAAGAGAAGTCGACGAGAAGGCAAGGCATCCGCCGGTGAGTAAAGCTTCCACACCGTACCGAACCACCGGGAACTTTTACAAGACCCGGCAGCCGAGCCTCGTCGGCCGATCAGGCATCGCGACTTTACCGTACTTGTCCGTCTGTGTCGGCAGCAGTTAGCCACCGGCACAGAATATCTCTAAGTCTCCATTCGCGAATTTACCGTATTCGTCCGTCTGTGTCGGCAGCAGTTAGCCACCGACACAGAATATTTCTAAGTATCTGTTTCCGACTAGACGGCAGCAGTTAGCCGCCGTTCCGCGATTCATAAGTGCTCGTCCGTCTGTGTCGGCAGCAGTTAGCCACCGGCACAGAATAATTCTAAGTATCTGTTCGCGAGATTACCGTATTCGTCCGTCTGTGTCGGCAGCAGTTAGCCACCGACACAGAATATTTCTAAGTATCTGTTTCCGACTAAACGGCAGCAGTTAGCCGCCGTTCCGCGATTCATAAGTGCTCGTCCGTCTGTGTCGGCAGCAGTTAGCCACCGGCACAGAATAATTCTAAGTATCTGTTCGCGAGATTACCGTATTCGTCCGTCTGTGTCGGCAGCAGTTAGCCACCGGCACAGAATATTTCTAAGTATCCGTTCGCGAATTTACCGTATTCGTCCGTCTGTGTCGGCAGCAGTTAGCCACCGACACAGAATATTTCTAAGTATCCGTTCGCGAATTTACCGTATTCGTCCGTCTGTGTCGGCAGCAGTTAGCCACCAACACAGAATAACTCTAAGTATCTGTTCGCGAGATTACCGTATTCGTCCGTCTGTGTCGGCAGCAGTTAGCCACCGGCACAGGATATTTCTAAAGCATCGGTTCACGGAATTATCAGTGCTTGTCCGACTTTGTGACCGTGGTACGCTGCCCGGAATAAATCACCTCCCGTTTATCCAAAGAACAGCTGGCGTAAGTCGCCCTCAACAGGACTCTTGACCGAGGACGTCGGACCGCCAAGAGGCCGCGGAACCTCCCCTCTGATCCCGCGGATAGGGGACTATCCTTGCGGCTACGCAGGAAGCACGGGCACTAAGGAACGGACATCGCCGACGCCACACCGGGCCAGCGAGCCGCCCACATACACTTATATATATATCTATTATATAGCATCGAACGTCTTTTAAATAAACGGGGCGCCTTGCGGGACGCACCCAACTTGTTAATACAGAAACGCTGAACACACATTTCTTCCGAGAAGCTACTTTGAATTAGCCCGAGTACGCACCGACGCGGCGGCGAGCGAGGCGTCGCGGAAGCGGCGAGCCGGGTGCGACGGTGGGGCGACTGATCGCACCGAACCCCGCGGGCGTTACCGTTACATGGCGATCCTGCTAGGATCGGTCAGCTAGGGTGAAGAAAAAGGAAGAAAAAAAAACACAGCGAAGAAAATGCCGAAGGCGTGGATACAAGAGCTACGCAAACCCGAGATCACCCGAATTCTCGGGGAACACGGGCTCGAGATAGAGGGGTCGATCGACGACCTGTGCCACCGACTGCGAAGGTTCGTGGACGACCATCCCTCAATGTTCGAGGCCGGGCCACGGAGACGGGTCATCCCGGCCCCAGTGTTGGCGGATGAAGAGTCCTCCCGAGGGGGCTCTGTTATAGGGATAGATTCCCCCGTAAGGATCCCCACCGATGCGCAGGCCATGCTGTGCGTCCACAAGTGGGACTGTCGTTTCTCCGGGAAGGACCCGCTGGACTTCCTGGAGCGAGTGGACGAGCTCCGGACATGTTTTGGAGTCACGACCGCCCAGCTGTTGTGGTGCATTCCAGAACTCCTGCGCGGAGATCCGCTGCGCTGGTACCGAAACCACCGGGCCGCCTGGACAACATGGGAGGACTTCTGTGCCGCTTTCCGGAATCACTTCCTTCCGCCGAGATACTGAGCGCAACTGCGGCGGAAAATATTGGAGCGCCGCCAGCGCGCCGGGGAGGCATACCGTGAGTACGAGACCGCCATGCTCACGATGATGCGCCGTAGCGGGGATGACGACTACCTGGACAACGCAATACCGCTACTCTATGACAACCTAGATGTCGGCTACAAAATGTTCATAGGCGCACACGAGATCCGAGATGTAGCCCACTTGGGACAACTAGCCCGCCAGTACGAGGATATCGTCCAGCAACGCGAGGAACAGGGGCGACCGATACGAACCACCGGCCCTACGGTCGCTGCTCTTCTGTACGACCGTGAAACGTATTGCTGGAAGTGCAAACAGCCGGGACATCATCGCCGAGCCTGCCGATAACCAGCC
The DNA here is from genome assembly GCF_003227715.2 of Harpegnathos saltator. Lineage (NCBI taxonomy): Eukaryota > Metazoa > Arthropoda > Insecta > Hymenoptera > Formicidae > Harpegnathos > Harpegnathos saltator. Next base: position 187,417 of record NW_020230482.1, read on the forward strand.
GTAAAGTTCTGCTCACGCTGCGGCAAGGACGGCGTATTAACCCGCCAATGTCATCCCACGGCGGGAAACGAGTCCGCGGCCGGGAGTGGCGCCGCCACGACCCGGCCCTCCGTATAAAATATCAGCCAAGACCGTACCTGACCATCCGGTACCAGCAACGCCCATTAAGGGCACTAATTGACTCTGGAGCCGAAACGTCCTTAATCGATATTCGATCACTACGAGACGAAGATCTCCCACGAGGGGAAGCCGGCCGGATCACGCTGGCAGATGGGACCGGCAGTCCGACATACGGTCGGACTTGTCTCCACGTAGAGGTGGGACGGCAGAAGTACCGCCACCAATTTACCGTGATAGCCAACCTGACCGCGGAAGTCATCATCGGGGTTGACCTCTGGGTCCGGCTCCAGATTGCGCTGCCGCCGCCCCCGAGGAACTTCCGGCGATTACAACCACCCCGAGTGGGGATCATAGATGGGGGCCTAACGACCAGGACGGACGAAGAGGAAGCCAGATTCAACAAATTCCTGACGAGCGAACTGGCTCTCTTCGATAAAGTCTCCGGGCCGACCCCATCGATCCGCCACCAGATTCGGGTGTGCCCCGGCACGAGCCCCATCAAGCAGCGCTACCGACCACGGAACCCGGCTATGCAAGCCATCATTGATGAGGAGGTCGCAAAGATGGAGGCGGAGGGAGTGATTGAGCCCTCATCTAGTGCCTGGAGCTCCCCCGTCGTCCTCGTCCGGAAAAAGGACGGCGGATACCGCTTCTGTATAGACTTCCGGAAGGTGAACGAGGTAACCGAGCGAGACGCCTACCCGCTACCGCAGATAAGTGCGACTTTGGACCGACTACGCGGGGCCCGCTACCTATCCTCGTTAGACTTGAAGAACGGGTATTGGCAAGTTCCATTGACCGAGGACAGCAAGCCAATCACTGCGTTCACCGTGCCCGGCCGGGGTCTCCGCCAGTTCACCGTCCTCCCGTTCGGCCTGCACTCCTCGCCGGCAACCTTCCAGAGGTTGGTGGACACCGTGTTGGGCGCTGACCTGGAACCGCACGTATTAGTGTATCTCGATGATATTATTGTGTTAAGTACTACACTGGACGAACATATGAAACACTTACGAGAGGTATTCCGGCGGTTGCGGGAAGCTCGATTACGCCTCAACACGGAGAAGTGCCACTTCTGTAGAAGCGAGCTGCGCTACCTCGGACACTTGGTCACTCGCGACGGCATACACACCGACCCGGCCAAGGTAATCGCCATTACCGCCTGGCCAGCTCCGAGGACGGTGAGGCAAGTCCGCCAGTTTTTAGGCCTCGCCTCCTGGTACCGGAGGTTCGTCAAGAATTTTTCCGCGATTGCGGCACCGCTGACGGAGTTAACCAAGAAGAAAGTGAGATGGAAATGGGGATCAAGGGAGGAAGAGGCCTTTGAACAACTGAAAAAGGCTCTTACCACGGCCTCAGTGCTCGCATGTCCAGATTTCCAGAAACCATTCTCGTTGCAGACGGACGCCAGTCAGCACAGCCTGGGAGCAGTGCTAACTCAGAACCTGGAGGAAGGCGAGCGCGTAATCGCCTATGCTAGCCGGACTCTCAACTAGGCGGAGAAAAACTATAGCGCTACCGAGCTAGAATGCCTGGCTATTGTGTGGGGCATTCGTCAATTGCGCGAGTATTTGGAGGGATACACTTTCACCGTGGTGACCGACCATCAATCCTTGAAGTGGCTGCAGAAACTGGAAACCGCCACCGGCCGGCTAGGGCGGTGGAAGTTTGAACTACAGCAGTACACCTTCAATGTAGCATACCGGAAAGGCTCGCAAAATCGCGTAGCAGACGCGCTGTCGCGCGACCTCGCAGTCTGCGAAATCAGGGAAGCCACCGGATGCTCGTGGTACGAGCCGCTCAAAAAACAAGTCGCCGCTCGGCCTCACGATTTTCCCGATTACACCATTCGGGATGGTGTCCTGCACCGACACTTCCTCCACACGTTGGACTTCCGCGAAGTACCCGCGGAGAATCAGTGGAAGAAGTGTGTTCCGACCAACGATAGAAGGGAAGTATTGAAATGCTACCACGACAATCCCGCCGCAGGCCACCTAGGAATCGCTAAAACGATTGCTCGACTCGCCGAGCAGTACTATTGGCCGGGGATGGCTCGAGACGTCGCTGGGTACGTCCGAAACTGCCAAAAATGTTAAGCCTACAAGGCTAATCAACGGAAGATGGCCGGCCTCCTCCACGCCACCGCATCACATCGGCCGTGGGAGCATGTCTCAATCGACCTGATCGGGCCGCTGCCCCGATCACGACGAGGATTCACCTGGCTGCTGACTATGCAGGATCGTTTTACGAAGTGGCTCGAAACTAAGCCCCTGCAACAGGCCACCACACCGTCGGTAATCAGCGGGATTAGTGATCTGGTGATTTACCGACACGGCTGTCCAGCCGTGATCACCACCGATAACGGGACACAATTTACAGCGAAAGAATTTGAAACATTCTTAACAGGCCATGGGATCCACCACCGCACGACACTAAGCTACACTCCCCAGTGCAATCCCGTCGAGCGCACGAATCGGACCATCAAAACGATGATCGCTCAGTTCGTCGATAAAAAACACCGTCATTGGGATGAACAGCTCTCAGCCCTGTGTTTTGCGTATAATACCGCTCAACATGCCTCCACACAGTTCAGCCCGGCGTTTCTAAATCACGGGCGCGAGCTCGACCGACCGCATCCCGCCGACCGCAGTAGTACCAGGGCGGGGGCGAATCCGCAGGAAGTCGGAAAAATGTTGAAGGAAACGTACGAACTAGTGGAAGTGCATTTGGCACAAGCGTTTCAAAAACAAGAAACATATTATAATCTGCGTCGACGAGCTTGGCGACCAGAAGTGGGAGACACGGTCTGGAAACGAGAACACCCGCTATCTGACAAAGCTAAAGCGTTTAACGCGAAGCTAGCACCGAAGTACAAGGGGCCGTTGATTGTAAAGAAAATTATTTTTCCAGTAATAGTAGATCTGAAAGATCCACGCGGAAAGTGGTATCGACACGTACACGTGAGAGATTTGCGAACCGCTACAACAACAGACGAACCGTGTCAACAATAACCGAAGACAATACAGCATCAATATCAGCAGACCGGTAGGTATTACGCAAATCATGTATCAATAATGTATACATTAAGTATAACGGCCGATAAACGGGAGCAAGGAATCGAGAGCCCCGAAGTTACGCGAAATTTCCCGAGAGATAAACTATAAAAGCACCGGTCGCGTAATGAGCAAGATAGTCTCAACACCGCAATGGAACTGGGAAATTACGAGGAAGAACTGCAGGAAATATTGATCGCCAGCGAGGACGAGGCCCGGATAATCTGGGAGAGGCTAGCGCGACCGTTCCGACCATCGACGTCGGAGACGATCGGCCATACAGCCGGACCGGCCAAGGAAGGGCCGCTACCGGAGTTGGGAGGGCCGCCATCACCAAAGGCCCAGGAAACGGCAGTAATGCCACCGGAGGTTAGGAAAATCCGACGCGAGCCGGCCGCGAACACCTGCGGCCGGATACAGCGGTCAGACCGCCAGATACGGCAGAAATTGGCCAATCTCTCCGCGCTGCCGCCACCACGACCGGGGTGCGGGCCCTTCCGCCAGCGAGGACTTCGACCGATCCGTCCAGCACCAGCTACCTTAGTGCCGAAGAAGGCCAAGGCCGATGAGCAACGACCGCCGTCACGAACACCGACGAGCAGCAACAAGATCACCGCAGCAAAAATCGGGCCGACAATAAGGGAGATCTCGACCCCGCCAGTACGAGTGGTCGTAAGACGGGAGACCGTCACGCCAGCCGAACAGCCGCTACCACCGCTACCATTCGGGCCTGCTCCACCGCGGAGATCCCATATTTCTCCGCGGTCGTCAAACGCCGTTACCGGCTCCATACTGCAGGGGCTCCCTTGAATTAGCCCTTCACCCGAGTAACGCACCGACGCGGCGGCGAGCGAGACGTCGCGGAAGCGGCGAGCCGGGCGCGATGGTGGGGCGACCGATCGCACCAAACCCCGCGGGCGTTACCGTTACAACATAACTTTGTTGGAGCGTTTAAAGGATGAAATCACGAAAAAACGGCCCCATTTGAAGAAAAAAAAAGTGCTGTTTCATCAAGACAATGCACCGTGTCACAAATCAATGAAAACGATGGCAAAATTGTATGAATTAGGCTACGAATTGCTTCTCCATCCACCGTATTCTCCAGATCTGGCCCCCAGTGACTTTTTTCTGTTTGCAGACCTCAAAAGAATGCTTGCTGGAAAGAAATTTAGCACTGATGAAGAGGTTATCGCCGAAACTGAGGCCTATTTCGAGGCTAAAGAGAAATCGTACTATAAAAATGGTATCGAAAAATTGTATGACCGCTATAATCGTTGTATCGCCCTCGAAGGCAACTATATTGAATAATAAAATCGAATTTTACCAAAAAAATTTGTCTTACTATGTTAGCCTACGAACTTTTCAGCCAAAGTGTTATACAGGGTGTCCCAAAAGTAACGAACCATCCTAATAACATTTTAGTATTGAAACTTCAAGGAAAATAATCTCAATAAAAGTTGTAGGGATTTAAGTGAGCTACCTTATGATGACATTGATTTTGACCTTGACCTCTATTTTCAAAGTCATTTGAAGGTGAGAAACTTGCGTTTTTTAAATGGGAATCCTTATTTTTTATTACACTGTTTTTTCTACTATCGGCGGCATTCCCAAATATAGCTATTAAAAAGAACATATAGTTTGGCGAAAGGCCCAACATAACCTTCAAAAGTATTCAGTTCAGTACAATCGAAAATGGCAACAGATAAGGTGCATATCCGACACTACATTCTTTACGAATTCCAACAAGGAAAAAATGCTGCAAGAGCGTGCGAATCGATTTGTTCCTTTCTCGGCGAAGGTGTTGTATCATACGATGTGTGCGCATTTTGGTTTAAGCGGTTTAAAAGCGGTAATTTCAGTGTAATCGACAAACAACGCCCTGGAGGCCCTCCGAAGTGCGATAATGATGATTTGGAACAACTGCTGGCTGAGAATTCGGCACAAACACAAAAAGAGCTTGCAGAACAGTTGGGAGTAACGCAGCAAACGATTTCCAAACACCTACATGTGATGGGAAAGATCCAGAAAGAAGGAAAATGGGTTCCGCATGAACTCACTGAAACCAACAAATATCAACGAGTGGCAGCGTGTCTTTCTCTTCTCAATAAGCAGCGTCGAAATTCTTTCTTGTGGAAAATCGTTACGGGTGATGAGAAATGGATACTCTTTGACAATCCAAAACGCAGAAAGTCATGGGTAAATCCCGGCGAATCATCAAAATCGATCGCAAAACCTAATCGCTTCGGAAAGAAGGTTCTTCTCTGCATTTGGTGGGATATCAAGGGTGTGCTTTATTATGAGTTGTTGGAATGAGTGGGTGAAACAGTTACTGCGGACTGCTACCAACGTCAATTAATCTCCTTGAGTCAAATATTGGAACGAAAACGCCCGTATACTGGCAAAGGAGAACGTCCAGTGAAATTGTTGCATGACAACGCCAGGCCACACATTGCTTCCAATACAAAAGACACCATAATGAGACTTGGCTGGGATGTCTTGCAGTACCCGGCGTATTCACCAGACATTGCTCCATCCGATTATCACTTGTTCCGGTGGATGCAACACGCCTTGTCCGATATACTCTTCCAATCAGTGGATGAGATCCGAAAATGGCTTGACGACTTTATCGTGTGCAAAGACGTAACATTTTTCCGAGATGGAATTCATCAGCTGCCTGAAAGATGGCTTAAAGTTATAGGAAGCAACGGCGAATACTTTGATTGAACAATTTAATTTACTTTTGTTTTAAATAAACCTTGAATGTAGCTGAAAAATTGGATTATTCATTTCTACACCTAATACTATAGAAATTCCAAAAATTCGGAATATGATAGATATTGTTAACGAATATTTTAATGAATATTCTGATGAAGAAGTAAGTTATATGTAATTTCTATTTTAAATATTTATTAGAGTCAGATTAAAAATATTACTTGCTTAAGTTTCAGCGACATTTTCGTTTAAAACAAAGTACCTATAATATATAACATGATATGTATACAAGTTCGGAAATTTTTAATACATTGAAAGGGCATGGTGGATGTAATATTGTACATAGTAATGTACAGTTATTATCATTTCTATGCTATTTTTCTTATAGACTGATATAATTGCACATATAAGTATATAATAATATTAACATTATATTTATAGGTTTGCAGGAAACAAATCAGTCATACGGAATGTTGCATCCAGATTTAATGTAGCAGAATCTACGTTTTATGCTATCGCATCAAACATTATGAAGTTTTTGAATGATATTGCTCCAAATATAATAAAAATGCCTAACATAGAAGACAGTAAAAGAGAGGTTGCTTGAGAATTTGAAGATGTAACATTTTTAATTTATACTGAAATAAATGTACAACAGTAGACTAATAATTATCAATTAGAGAATGATTAGGTTATTGTAAGATGAAAGTCCAAGTTTTTGTGTGTCTATTAATCAAACTTTATTAAACAACTCTATAAAACAAAATTTTTGATAAAATTATGTGTGGATATCGTAGTTTACACTTAAAGGTTTATACATAAAAATCTATTATTTGTAACTTGTATTTACTATTATTTGTAAGTTATATATGAAATTTTTTTAATTTAAAATACTTTCTTATATCTAAATATGAAATAACTTTATTTCAGATATGTGGATTTCCTGGAGTTCTTGGATGCATTGATGGAACATACATTAAAATTAGAACGCCTGCTAAAAAAATAAAAAACACCTATGTTAATAGACATGATTATTCAACGTTACAAGCAGTTTGTGATGCCAGCAAGTTATTTTTACATGCTTTTACTGATCCTCCTAGTAAAGTACACGATGCAAGAATATTCCAATTATCATTTTTAAGTAATGAAATACAAAATATATCAGAAGATTATCACTTATTAGGTGATGCGGCATACCCTTTAAAGAAATATTTGTTAACACCGTATAGAGATTATGGTAATCTCACAGCCGCTCAACGAAATTATAATCATAAATTATGTACAACTAGAGTGAAAATAGAAAATGCGTTTGGATTATTAAAACAAAGCAATAGACTTAACATCTTACAAAACAAATTCTTTATGTTATTTTATAGTACACAATCCGGGGAAATAGTCTTAATATCTTACAAAACTGTTTTCAATTTCTTCATTGCATATTTTCTTTAAAATTGAAATATTTTAAGTTCTAAATATATATTGTATGTAAGGCAATTAATGCAACTAGATATTCTCACAGTTCTGCTAATTTTATTATTTCCTGTTGCGTATTACACAACTTATGTATTATTAATAATGACTATTTAGATAATTTAGATATTGAAAACGTAGAATATAATGAGGGACATGTTTATAATGAACAGAATCCGAACGATAGGATGGATCGTGAGACAAAAAGAGATATTATTTGTAATTTATTGGCTTTAATTAATTAACATAAGTATACATGTGTGCACAAATAAAACGTTTTCTAGAATACAAAATAAGATTTACTTATTTTTAAACATACAATATATATTTAGAACTTAAAATATTTCAATTTTAAAGAAAATATGCAATGAAAAAATTGAAAAAAGTTTTGTAAGATATTAAAACTATTTCCCCGGATTGTGTACTATAAAATAACATATAGAATTTGTTTTGTAAGATGTTAAGACTATTTCCCTGGATTGTGTACTATGAAATAATATAAAAAATTAAAAGTTTTTTATATCACATAACACATAAAAAAATAATCCTTAATAATATATAACGAAGAAATAGTCTTTAGTTATTATATTATATAACATATAACACATCGATCAATAAGTCTTGGGACTAACTACTAAAACAACATTTGTTTGCCAAAATTCTATTTTATTCATCAACATAGTCTCCTTCAAGAGCGATACATTCATTTCAACGCTTTCCTAACTTTTCTATTCCAGCCGTGTAGAACGATTTATCTTTGGTTTCAAAATAGGCGTTAATTTCGGCAATCACTTCTTCATTGGAGCCAAATCTCTTTCCCTGGAGTATCTTTTTGAGGTCTGCGAACAGCCAATAATCGCTGGAGGCCAAATCTGGAGAATACAGTGGGTGCGGAAGCAATTCGAAGTTCAACTCATGCAATTTGGCCATCGTTGCCATCGACTTGTAACACGGTGCATTGTCATGATGAAAGAGAACTTTTTCTTCTTCATAAAAGGCCGTTTTTTTACAATTTCTGCCTTCAAACGCCCCAATAATGCTATGTAATATTCGCTATTGATGGTTTTTCCCTTTTTAAGCTAATCGATGAATATTATACTATGCGCATCCCAAAATACGGAGGCCATAACCTTCTCGGCTGACTGTTGAGTTTTTGGTCGCTTCGGACGACTTTCACCGGCTGCTCTCCACTCAGCTGACTGCCGATTTGATTCCGGAGTATAGTGGTGGACCCAAGTTTCATCCATTGTCACATATCGACGCAAAAGCTCCTGTTTATTTCGCGTAAACAGTGCCAAACAGCGCTCTGAATCATCGATGCGTTGTTGTTTCTGTTCCATTCTGAGCAAACACGACACCCATTTCGAAAAAAGCTTTTTCATGACCAAATGTTCATGCAAAAATGTTCATAGTAGTGTAAACACTACCAAATGATATCTTCAGGATGTCAGCTATCTCAAGCAACTTTACTTTGCGATTTTCCACCACGAGGGTTTTTTTATGTTTTCTGGTGTAACAGCCTCATTTGGACGACCAGAGCGTTCAGCATAATTTGTGTCTGTACGACCGCGTTTGAAATCAGCATACCACCGACAAATGGTTGTTTTCGACAGAGCAGAGCCCGGATAACACTTTTCAAGCCATCGCTGAGTTTGAACGGTATTTTTTCCTATTCAAAAGCAATGTTTTATTAACACACGAAATTCGGTTTTTCCCATTGTTTCGAAAATAGCAAAAGTAGCGTCACTAAAATCACTGTAACTCAATGACACAATGTCGAAATGTCATGAAAGTTTGACACGTAACTTCTAAAGGTTGGTACTAACTGAAAATGGTATGGATTTGTTATTAAAGGCGCTATCTGTTGGTTAGTCCCGGAACTTATTGATCGATGTGTTATAAAAAAACAGTCTTAGTATCACATAAAGTATAAAAAAACAGTCTTTAGTATCACATTACGTATAAAATAATAACATTTTTGTAAATACTTAAACATCTTTAGATTATATAAAGTTTTATAGTATAGAGTAATTAAGTATGCTGTTTCTATTAATTTTTATTATTTGTGTCATTGCTTGTTGAAGGTCTGTTCATATAGTTAATTAATATTTCCAATTTTTCTGCATATCTTCTTTGTCTTTCTTCTTCATGATGAAGAATGAATAACAAAGTTTCACTTATAGACATTTTTTTGTTGCTTTTGATGCTGTAGAAACTATTGTTATATTTTCTTTATGTTTTTCAATTATTTTCAAATATTGTTTTGCAATATTTCAGGTTCTAAACTGTCATCTGCTGCCTTTATCTTGTTCAGTTCTTCTTCAAATTCTACTCTTGTTCGTTTTGCACCGGATTGTTGATTGTTTCTAACAAATTGACTTTTACGTTTTAAAATAGTTTTGTAACGATTCTCACATTGTACAGCACTTTATACAATATTTAGTTCTGCTGATATGTCATTAGATATTTGGATCCACATTGATTTTTTAGATTTAAATTGTTTCATAGGACCAATTAAAAGTAAATATTGCTCATATTTGTCTGATAATAATCGTGTACTTTTATCGCACCAAGTAGTTATTTCATTTTTATTTTTGCTGTCATCCATGTTATTTACTTTACTTAAAAAATCTGTAACTAATAATAGAAAATATTACAGTATATAACATTTAAAGCTAAAATTATAAGAAAAATATGAATTATACAAAATGCAATAAAACTATTACAAGTAAAATGTTATAAATAAATAATAACCAAACATAAGTAAACATAATGTTCAATATAACGTACATGTTAATTGTAATTTTTTACTTAACAATGCCAGACTGCACACTCCAGACTAAATATCTAGAAAATTCTCCTACAAATAAATTACCTAAAGATCTAACCCCTTTAGCCCTTAAAACCGAGACAAAAGATGTCTTTAAGAATCCGCAGGATTAGCCATAGTAGACCTCTCACAGAAACCCGCGAATTAGGAAACAGTATTTTAGAAAATCGCTACTTGCATTGAATTGGGTCAGTGTAAGTAACCACACTCAGGTTGGTGCAAGTAACCGCACTCAGGTTAGTGCAAATAACCGCACTCTGATCAACATGAAAACACTCCGAGCACGTGCGCCTAGTAATAAAAGGTCACCAGCAACTGGAACAGAGCGAGTGCATTTCAATCGAATTCGCTATAAGTAATTGCTATGATTTTCTATTATCCAACGGTATATTATATTATAGATGTATATATTTGTATTTAAATGCTGAATCTAAGTCACATATTTGTAAAACCCATCAAAACTTTTGCACGTACCTAATAGTTAGATTTATTATTTCTTTTACTGATTTAATTATAAATTATTTTTTAATTTTATGTATTAAGAAATATCCACATACATACTTTTTACTTTCCTTTTTTCTTTAAGTTTTACTTCTTCAATTGCACTTTTATTTTTCGATATATTATGTCTTGGCAAAGACGACATAACTTCATAAAAATATGAAGAAAATGATGTCCGAAAAGCAGTATTTGAAGCAATGCATTCTTTTCCCACTACAATTAAAAAAAAAACGTTGAAGTAGCCGCGAAAATGATTTGTTCTGTTCTAGGTAGAGATATGGTGACTTATAAAACATATAAAAAGTAATATTAAAGATTTTGAAGTGGAGATTTTAATTATGATTTTGATCTTCTGTATCGAGAGAAATGTAAAATTTGCAAAAATAATGAAGGAAGTAGGAAAATTTTTTCATATTTTTGTAAAACTAAAAATATCATTATAAAGCATATAAAATATCATAAAATTTTTATATAAATTATTTTTTTTCATACACACTCATACTTTTAATAATCCACTGGAAATAAAATTTGTTCTTTTCGAACATTGTCGATTGTTTCTACCCTTGAATATTGTTATAAGCATTTAGCAAAACATAGATTTGCTCTTTTACAACAGATACAAAGTCAGATAAAATCGATGGGAGATATTTCTCAACTTTTTCTTGTCAAAGGATTGCTTCATTCATTTATGATGAATGCTATTTGATTGAATGCACCATATAATGATATATATATTTGACATCTGCTTTAATTATTAAGATAGTAATTGCAATAGTATATTTTCATTTGGATTTTAAATTGTGTTATAAACTTTTCACGTTGAGTGCCCGGAATGCTAAAAGCTCCGTGACGAGAATAAACGATAGAAACGTGGATTACGATTTTTCGTAACGTGAGCGACTCGTTTGGGGCTTAGATGCAAGCTCTCGAAGCAATTTAAGAAACGCGGTCGCAATCAGTATTTATCGAGGGACGTAAAAGTCGGCTGAAGTTTTCTGAGGTTGGATAGGGCCGGAAAAAAGAGAAAGGGGAGCGGCCGATGCGGCGCAGCTCGAACGACGATTCCTTTTTATCCATCATTTATCTTCTACACCTGCCGATGTTACATCGGCATCTATGACACCAAAAAATGAAACCGCTTGATGAAGGGCCGCTCATCGTCATTAAAGATACATCTTACAGACAACGATGTTTCCCTCTGTGCGTTCGCCGTTTCTATTTTTTTCTTTCTTTCACTTGAAGCTTGAGTCTCCCTATTATTTCGCATTTTTTATTTCATCAGTATCGGCGCGTTTTAGATGACACTAGATTTCATCGGATTATCTCGCACGAAGGTAACGCGAATAAATCCTCCGCAAAAGCACGAAATCCTTTTTGAGCAATCTCTCGGATTCAAATAGTATAATCCAGTTACATGTGTAATATTTCTGTGCGTACTTTATGACCTGTGCGATATATTGACGAGGAAAGATGCAATATTTTTTATGTAGTTGTCTATTTAAAATCTTAGAAATTCTCTTTACACGCAATGACTCATAAAATTCACTATCGTTACAATGTAACATTATAGTGTAACAGCAGGGTTGGGAAGTAACGCGTTACTTGTAACGCCGTTACTGATATCGTTACTTTTTTGAGTAACGATTAGGTAACGCCGTTACTTTTTGGTGTCAGTAACGAAAAAGTAACGGCGATACATTTTTTTTGTAACGAGTAATAAAACGTCCGTTACTTTAATCGTTACTTTTTAATTTTTATAAAATTAAACTTAATTGTATTTATAATAATTTCTATGCATTTTTTGTTTTATGCTGAATTTAATGAGAACCAATAAAGACGGACTCACATATTGTCATCCATTGGCCGTAGCTATACAGAAAAGTTTAAAAGAAAGGTAAGTTGGTGTAATTTGGTTAATACATATGTTCATCAAACAACATTCATCTAGTCAAAAAGCAAAATCAATATGTTCATATTTAATTTTATTGATTTAACTTTAGGTTTTATACTACACTCGAAAAAGAAGAATTGATAATTGCTAGCTGTTTGCATCCCAAATTGAGTTGGTTAGCTGAAGATAAGTGAAAACTTGCGCAAACGTATTTAGAAGATTTATAAGGAATTCCTTCAATTAAAAATTTTTTGATGTCTGATAAGCACAATAATAACGATGACTTTTTTAATTTTAAATAGCAAACATCAAATGAGAAATCTGCCTATGATGAATGGCAAAGATTTTTAAAGTCAACAGGCACTAATGTCCAAATATTAAATTCATATCCACTAATTAAGAAACTTTTCATTAAGTACAATACTTAATAACATAAAATAATAAAAATATTTAAATATATATATATATATATATATGTATATATATATTTCTAATCGTCTTATGTCCGATTTATATCTTGTCTTAACACCTTTCTTATAATCCTGGATTTACAACAAAAAAAAGTAACGGAAAGAAACAAAATAAAATATCGTTACTTTCAAGTAACGGTAACGCATTATTTTTTACTGAAAGTAATGGTAATGGTAACGAGTTACTTTTAAAAAGTAACTTTCCCAACCCTGTGTAACAGTCTCAATTACACAGTCTGTAAAGTAAGAGTGTGCACGGCATAAATGGCAGTTGGCTTCAAATATCGTCCTAGTTTTTTTGTGAGCCGATAGATGAAATCTTTGTTGTGAATCTTTGTCACAAAAGATTCAGTTGGCGTCGAACTCTAACCTGAGAAACACGTTAACCGCTATGAGTGCCGCATACGCATCGCGCTACGAGGCTGTGTTCCTTTGTTCCCACCCCAAAGGACCAAAAATGTCATATGCAGTGGCTACTAAATACATGGGAAAGTCAAAATCGTTTGTCGCTAAGTGGATTCAGCAATATAAGAAGATAAAAAATGTCGATGACTTGCCAGAACGTGGCTCGATAGGCAAAGTGACGCCGAATATGGAAAAAAAAATTGTAAATTTGTTTAAGCGGAACCCGATCTTAAAATTTATGAAATGTGTTTGTTGCCGGCTGCTGAACGATGCTTCATAAAAAAAAACGAGGATTGGATCTTACAGGAAAACAACGACCTAAAATACCGGAGCAAGCTTTGCATCGAGTGGAAAGAGCAGTTTGGCATCGTCACACTTGATTGGCCATCGCAGTTGCCAGATGCAAATCCCATTGAAAATGTGTGGGTATATCTCAAGCATAAGCTTTGAGGAAAAAGAGTGTGCACTTTGAAGCAGCTGACACGACAAATTCGTCTCATTTGGAGGTCTTTACCAGACGAATACGCAGTCAACTTACTGGAAAGTATGTCTCGGAGATGCCAGGCAATTATCAATGCCGGTGGTGACTGGACTCATTATTAATGGTATAGCATTTTTCTTCTCATGGAGTACAACAAATCCATGTACTTAAAAATCATTAAAAATAAATTTTTTTACACATTAACCCGTGCATGCTCTTACTTTACAAACTGTAAATCCCAATTCCAAATCAAATTTGGTTCAAAAGATACACATTATAATAAAAAACAAAAACATTCTTTCGATATTTTTTAGTTTTTTTTTCTCACAATTATTATATGCAAAAACAATGTTAACATTTAAGTATAAATTAAAAAATATTATATTTACTACCTACAGTATTCACTATAGTATTTCACTAAATAAAATTAATTCTTAGGATTACAAAATCTGTTTTCTTTAAAAGCAATATATTTTTGTTGTATACTATATGTTATATGTTATATGCAATTTTTTTATCGATCCAAAATTAAATATCGCATGATTCTTATAAGTATATGAAATAATGTGTCTGCACATAATTAAGATTTATGCATGAACATTTCTAATTAATTCTTTAATTTAAAATCAATTAATTTAAACTGTAATAATCTTGCTTTGAAGTTATGATGTTTGTTGATTATATTAGTATTAGCAATTCTTTTTAATGTTCAATCGACTTTATAGGAATTAATAGAAATTATTCTAACTTTAAATGATAATTAGGACTTCATAACGATAGTATCGCGGTGTTCATATGTATGCATGTAGTGATGAATGTCAGTTATAATTGTTTCTAGCTCAAACCATTAATTAATTCGCGTTTTAATGTAAAATACAAAAAAACAACCAAAACTATTTTCATCGCTTTTCTTTTGTTTATGCAACATAACTTCATTTATACGTTTATATTTTAATCGTTTATATTTTAATAACTCCTTCATTGATAATATTAATAATTTTCAACCCGCGAAAAATTGACGAGTTAATCTCAATGAAGAAGTTATCATGTATCGATTGTGAATTGTATAAATTATATTGGGGACTTGAATAAGTTCCCGCTGTTTTTTCGTGAAAATGAATACTTTATTTAAAAAAATTAGTAAAGAACATGTCATTGAAAATATTGTCCACCGCTAGCCACTATTTTCTCCCATCTTTCTGGCAGCATACGAATACCATGTCGAAAGAACGACTCATCTTTTGAGGTTATCCATGAATCAACCCATTTTTTGGCATCTTCATAAGAATGGAAGTGCTGCTCAGCCAGGCCATGGTCATCGATCGGAACAAGTGATAATCGGAAGGAGCAATGTCCGGCGGGTGGGATAGGACTTCCCATTTGAACGTTTCTAAATAGGTTTTGACCGGTTTTGCAACATATGGCCGAGCGTTGTCATGCTGCAAAATTGCTTTGTCGTGTCTCTCCTCGTATTGCGGCCGTTTTTCCTTTAATGCTCGGCTCAAACGCATCAATTGTAGTCGATAGCGATTCCCGTAATGGTTTCGTTGGGTTTGAGGAGCTCATAATATACTACACCCAGCTGATCCCACCAAATACAGAGCATGAGCTTGGAACCATGGCTATTCGGCTCTGCCGTCGATGTTGATGGCCAGGTTTACCTTACGATTTTCTAGGCTTCAGATTATCGTAGTGTATCCACTTTTCATCGCCAGTCACGATACGATGCAAAAAACCTTTCCTTTTCTGCCGTTGGAGCAGCTGTTCACACGTGAAAAAATGCCGTTCGACGTCTCTCGATTTAAATTCATACGGCACCCAATTTCCTCGCTTTTGAATCATTCCTAATGCTTTTAAACGTTTGGTGACTGTTGTGTGATCAACTCCTAATTCTGCAAGTTCATTTTGCATCTGATATGGGTCTTCATCGAGTAATGCTTCCAATTCTTCGTCTTCAAACTTATTCGGTGCACCAGAGCGTTCTTTATCTTTAACATCAAAATCATTATTTTTAAAGCGTCTAAACCAATCTCTACATGTTGTTTCCGACAGAGCATGGTCGCCGTAAGTCTCCACAAGAATTTTATGTGCTTTAGCTGCAGATTTTTTTTGAACAAAATAATGCAGTAAAATTCCTCGTAAATACTCTTTTTTTGGCATGAAATTCGACATGTTTAACGCTATGAAAAAATATGTTATTTACGCTTCGGCGAAATAACATATACTGTCACTTTGCGCCTAATAGTGGAGCTTCGCGATGAAGTTGGCTGTAGATTGCCCGATGCAAAAAGGCTGAAATAACACCATCTGTCGGGAAACAGCGAGAACTTATTCAAGTCTCCAATATATATGATAATATATTGGGTCTGGGAAAAAGTTCGTGGCGTTTTTTTAGTAAAATTCAACTGGTTTTCTTATAGTGTGAAAATGAATTTATTTAAACCAAATATGCTCCATTATTATCGACAATGTTTCGCCATTTTTCGGGTAGAGCCATGATGCCATCGGTGAAGTACTTCTCTGGTTTCTGGTTGAAAAACTGAATCAAGTGGTTTTCACAGGCTTCTTTTGAAACCAGCTTAATTCCATTGAGAGAGTTCTGCAGAGATTGGAACAAGTGATAGTCAAAGGATGCTATGTCTGGACTATACGGTGGATGCATCAAAACTTCCCAACCAAGCTCTCGCAATTTTTGACGGTCATAAAAGAAGTGTGTGGTCAGGCGTTGTCATGATGGAAGACAACACCTTTCCTATTATTCAATTCGGGCCGTTTTCTTTCAATTGCCTGGCGTAATCTCTCTAGTTGTCCACAGTAGAGTTGAGAATCAGTCGTCTGACCAACTGGAAGTAGCTCATGGTGGACGATTCCCTTCCAGTCCCACTACACACACAGCATCACCTTTTTCGGCATCAATCTTGGTTTCGCGAACGCTTGTGACGGCTCACCATCCCTTGTCCACGATCTTTGACGCTTCCGATTGTCGTACGTGATCCATTTTTCATCACCGGTTATGACACGTTTCAGAAATGGCTCGATTTCATTGTATTTCAGCAGCGCATCGCAGATGTTAATTCGGTCTATCATGTTTTTCGCGTTCAACTCATGAGGAACTCATACATCGAGCTTCTTTTTGTAGCCAGTTTTGTGTAAATGGTTCAAAACAGTTTTGTGGTCAATGCCTAGCAATATCGATACTGCTATTATGCTTATCTTGCTGGACTTTTTCAAGAATTTCATCAGCTTTTTCAGTGGACGACCAGAGCATGACTCATCTTTCACATCAAAATTACCAGAACGAAAGCGAGCGAACCATTTCCGCGCAGCAGATTTTGATAAAGTACCTTCACCGTACACAGCACAAATTTTTTCATAAGCCTGCGCAGCGTTCTTCCTTTTGTCGTAATAATATTACAAAATAGAGCGCAATTTTTCATTATTTTTCTCCATTTTCAAACGCAAACAACTTTCCAACCACTGCACCAATTTCGATGTTTATATACTCAAAGTAACGCTCGAAGTGTCATCTTTCCAACGAGCGTTTAGTGGTGTCGCTGCGATCTGTGTTTCCTGAGATATTTGCAATTGATGCCATCTATCGGGAAAAACGCCACGAACTTTTTCCCAGACCCAATATAATTATATGTAACAATATTATATATGATAATATATATTTTTTTCATTCGTAGGTCCCATAAAAAATATTTGCAAGAAATTAAATCCTCTTATTTTCAGAGTATTTTCAATATCTAAATATCGATGTAATTGCACAAAATTCAAGTTTAATAATTTTGGCTGCTTTAAAAACTAGTTAGAGCACATCAAAATCGGTGAAGAACATTTTAAACCAATCTTTGTGAAAGTTCTCATCGCAAAAAAACTGCGTACGATCGATTACAAAAATATATTTGAAGCCTGAATGTTATGCAAGAATCACCCTTCTATTGTATACTTATGTTATCTTTTGCCTTTGAGAAAGGAAAACGCTAAAGTACGAGCGTACATATGTATGTATACACAGTATGTCGGAAAAATAACGGAACATTTTAAATAAAAAAGCAACAATTAGTTATTTTGTCAAAATTATTTCTTTTTATTCAAAATACATCCCTTCCGCATCAATACACCGATGGGCACGTTCAACCAATGCTAGTATAGATTTTTTTATGTAGTTTTTCGGAATCGCGTCAATGACCCTCGTCACGGCTTCTTAGACTTGTGTAATACTGATCATAAAACGTTCCTTTCATGGCTAGTTTGAGTTTCGGGAACAGGAAATAGTCACACGGAGATAAATCAGGCGAATACGGAGGATGTTGAAGCACACAGACTTGTTTTTACGCCAAAAATTCACGAACAGCGACGGTGAGATGGTGCAACAAAAACCAACTTCTCAGCGCTCGATATTCGGGCAAAATTTCATGAATCATGTCTTTGGTCGTATTTAATTTCTCCGCTATCCATCTTACAGTCGAATTCGCATCGTAGGTGATCATTTGACGCACTTTTTCCACCAACTCATCGCGATTTTTGTTTTTTGGCCGGTCTGGCTTTGGGTCGTCTTCCAATGCATTACGACCGTCCTGGAATCGCTTATACCACTCGAACACACGTGTATGGGATAAGCAATCATCACCATAAACTTTTTTCATCAACTCAAATGTTTCTGTAAAAGTTTTACGGAGCTTGAAACAAAATTTAATATTAGCTCTTTGTTCCATCGTGCTTTGTGACGAGATGATAAAAGAGACTGTCACTTTAAACGCTACAACTTCACAATCCGTTGATCGATTCTAATGATGGCGGTCTCGTTTTGTAGAGGAGATATACAGCTTTCAGATTATATATTGTTTCAATAGATGGCGTTAGTAATTTTCTTCAAATTTAAAAAGTTCTGTTATTTTTCCGACATAGTATGTATAATTTGTCTATATATACGTTTCGACGATGGCAAAGAAGTTGGCAGGAAGTCAATCGAGCTGGTCCGACCGTTGCGTGACCGCAACCACTAGGGAAATATCGGTGCGATGCCATCAAACGCCTGCTTTTGTGCCACTGAACTGGCTACGAATCGTGCGACTGTTTGCACGGTATCACGTAATTTGTACATACGCGCATATGCCGAGCCTCGAAAGAATATCGGCGCAGGGACCCGGTTATCTGCGCACTATCTCGTATAGCAGAATAAATTGTGCACAAATCACTGGTTACATTCTTCTATCCTAATTGTTTATTTTAATGTTAAATATTCTAATATCTTTAAATCGATTTTCATGGTTGTCACGCGACGTACTAATAATAGAAACTTTACAATTTTCTAATTATATTTGTGATGCAAACATTTAATATAGAGTTAATGGTTTTTACTTGATTTAAAAGAATTAATTCTACTTGATCTTGACATATGTTGTTAAAGTAATTTTAATGAGAAATCTATTTTAAGTTTTAGTCGTCGCTATTGTTTATTAAAATTGTTTATTAACAAATTTATTAAAAAGTTATTAACAAAAGAGGTTTCATAAATAGAACCTATTTTTCCAGAACAGTGTTGAAACAGTGTGTGAAACATTAAAAAATATCAAATAATACATATAAGCGAGGATGGAATAGAGTCTCTTCTCCTGCACTACTTCCTTCAAAAAATTTAACCTAATCTAATTCCACTTATACAAGGGTAGTCCCAGAAATACCTGACCTAACAAAGAAAACACAAAAAATTTGGGAAAAATATCTTTATTTCTCTACATAGTTTTCTTTTGGCTCAATACACTTTTCCCAGCGATGTTCAATAGCTTCGATACCCTGTTTATAGTGGAAATCGTCGAGCTCCTCAAAACCATCAACTGCAGACCACCCCTTCATTGTTGGCAAATCTTTTACCACTGAGCCATTTTCTCAAGTTTAGAAACAGAAAATAATTCGAGGGGGCTAAATCTGGCTAATAGGATGCGTGAGGAGGAAATTCGAACTTTAACTCATTGATTTTGGTCATCCCGATAACGGATGTGTGAACTGGTGCATTGTCTTGATGAAACAAAACTTTCTTTTTCGCCAAATGCGGCGGTTTTTTCTTGATTTCATCACTCAATTGCTGCAATAAGTTCGCATAATACTCACCGTTGATTGTTTTTCCTTTCTGAAGATAATCAATGAAAATTAACGCGCATCCCAAAAAACTGACGCCATGACCTCGCCTGCAGATGTAACTGTCTTCGCCTTCTTTGCAGCCGCTTCCCCTTTCAGTCCATTGTTTTGACTATTCCTTCGTCTCAGGTGTGAAGTGATGGACCCATGTTTCATCCATGGTTATGAATCGACGTAAAAGCTCGGCTTTATTGCTGCGAAACTTCGCCAAACACTCGATTGAAACATCCTCACGACGTTGTTTTTGTTCCATTGTGAGTAATCGCGGCACCCATCTTGCGCACAGCTTTCTCATGTCCAAATTTTCAGTCAATATGCGATGTACTTTTTGAAATGCCTACTATGTCTGCTAACTCGCGCACTTTCAGTCGACGGTCATCCAATACCATTTTGTGGATTTTCTTTACAATTTCTGGCGTAGTCACCTCATTTGGTCGACAACCGCGATGTTCGTCTTGGCAGCTCGTACGGCCTCGTTTAAACTCTGCCACCCAATATTTTACTGTTGTAAGCGAAGGAATAGACTCCCCCAGAGTAGAATCTAGCTCCGCTTTGATATTGGTTAGACTGAAGCCTTTCAAATGAAAGTATTGTATCACATAACTATGACCAATTTTTTCCATGTTTACAAATTCATTGAGAGCGTTCACTATTGATGACTGCCAAACAAATACTAAACAACATAGCGTCGTCAAACTTCAAACTTAAGCTTTATAAGGTCGATACTTTCTACGATAGTCATTCTTTTTAAATAACAACCACCATTTATATGTCAGGTCAGGTACTTCTGGGACTATCCTCGTAGCAACACTCGTCGCGCACAGGCATGCACATATGCTACCTCTCTCTTTCTCTCTTCTCTCCCTCTCTTTTTATATTAGTCACATGATGTGCGTAAACATGCATCGGTGCATGCAACTAGTAACTTTATACATTCCGGGTATATATGGGGTCCGTTTTTTATAGCTGAACTGGTGCAATAAGTTAAAATGAGACAACTATATTTTTTCTCACTCTAACTTATTACACTAGCAGTGCAGCTATAAAGAACGGACTCATGGATGTTGCAACAACAACAAGGCAGATAGGCAAACAGGTACAGCAGGCATCAAATGAATTTTGGATTCGTGATCTGCGTCACGCGTATTTATTAGGTGCTTTCTTGGTTTCTTTTACACAGGATGCTATTAGCGCCCATATGCGTGTACGTGGATGTCGAGTATTTTCTTTTATCTCCATATAACTTTAAATATTTTTCTAAATACAAAAACCAAAAGATAATTTATTGTGTGTGTATATGTATGCGCATGTGTATGTGAACAAAACATATAAACATAAATAACAAGGTGTAATAACAATGTATTTGAATCTAAATACTGATTAATTACAACTGATATTATTTCAATAACAAATTCTCAATATTTTACTAATATGAAGTTTTAATTTATCTTACGCTTGATCGTAATCATACATTTTCAGAAGGAAATTCATATCCCATACAACACAGAAGTTGCAGCAACATTGTTGCGATACTACAAGTACTATGCTGTATGGGATTTTATTATTTGCACATTAAATGTTCTTCTGATAAGGACCTAAAAAGACTTGAAAGTAATTAAAGGAAACTGATATTGCCTACTATTTTTAGTCATTCCATATAAATATCTAGATATACTGGGTGTTTGATAATTCATGTAGCTATAGAGGCATAGAGCTGACTGAGATAAGAAAAAAGTTCAATATCATTTAAAAATAATATCATAAAAATTGCAGAAATAGCCAAGTTATGTATGGAAAGAATCGAATTAATTAACGTCGTCGGTAGTGAGTACGCACTCAGCCGCTCAAGCTCGCCAAGCAATAGCTGCCGGTGCATGCAGCCTTTTCTTTCTCTTGCCTCACGTCGACAACTATGCTAAGCGAAGTGGATCGTTACAACCTCAAGCAGCCGAACGCACCGCCCGCTATAGCCGCAGCGCATGTTCGTCCGATTGTTTTCATACTCAGATATCTTTGCAATTTTTGCAAAATGATATTTGACTTTTTTCTTTATTTTAATCAACTTTATTGACTATGGCTGCATGAGTTACCAAACACTTTGTATACAGGGTGTTAAAAAAGTCTGGATAAGGTAAAATATCTCGAAAACGAAACGTTTCTGAGAAAAATGTTTCCAACCGAAGTTGTAGGGTTTTAAAAGTTCTATTGAATGATTATATCCGTTTGACTTTAAATGAAAAGGTCAAGGCGAGGTCAAGGCTAATATGATTTTCTTAAATAGAACACCCCATGTTTTATCACATAGTGCTAAAGATGACAGTGAGACGTTTTCAAAACACTACTTGATAACCTATTTTTGTTAAGAATTGTCTGAGTTATGAGCTTTAAAATTTACAATGCCGAACAGTGATCTAGTAAGAATTTCTAGAATTTTTGGTGAAATAAAATTTACTTGGTGCAATATGCGTGCTCAAGTCTGCCAAGTTAGCAAGTTTCATTGCATACACAGCGTAATAAATTATTTGTAAATTGTCATTAGACATACAAATCATTTGTAGGAGCTCATCCTTATTCTTCGATAAGGCAGGTGGCACAGATGTAATCTCCACATGTAGTATCCCCAGAAAAACATGTCGACGGGTTTTTGATTATCAGACCCTTCTTTATCGAAGAAAATTTATTAGATGCCAAATACTAGATGTAGGTCGTTCGTATTCGTCATACAAGTAATAAATTACTTGTTTATATATCAAGTCGAAGTAATCTCTTTTGCAAAGTAAGAAATTACCTTCGGTAGTCGCAAAAATGGTATTGACTGAAAGGGAAAGAATTACAATATTGATGATGCGAGAATATGATGACCGCGTTAGGTCTTTCGAACAAGTAGCGACTTTTGTTTAACGATACTTATGCAGATCGTGAACCAATTTCAAAGTCTACAGTTCAAAAAACTGTTAGACGATTCGAAGAAACGGGATCTGTCAAGGACCGCCCGCGGAGTGATAGACCAAAATCAGCGACACATTTCGATAAAAGTTTGGATGTGATGCAATCATTTGTAGAAAATCCTAATTCTTCGATAAGGAAGGTAGCACAGGCGACTGAAGTTAGTATATTTTCTATTCATAAAATTATAATGAAAGAAAAATGGCATCCTTTCAAAATAAAATTTACTCAGGAGCTAGCGGAATGTGATTTCGATAGAAGAAATGAGTTTTGCGATGAAATGATGCGTTGATACAATAATGATAATACTTTTCTTAATAATATCATTTTTTCCGATAAAGTTTCTTTCGAATTAAATGGAACGGTAAATCATCAGAATTGCCGCTATTAGAGTGATGAGAATCCTCACTGGATGCGTGATCTCCATACACAGTATCTCCAAAAACTGAACGTGTGAGCGGGTTTTTAC
This sequence comes from Harpegnathos saltator, assembly GCF_003227715.2. Taxonomy (NCBI): domain Eukaryota; kingdom Metazoa; phylum Arthropoda; class Insecta; order Hymenoptera; family Formicidae; genus Harpegnathos; species Harpegnathos saltator. Next base: position 210,906 of record NW_020230482.1, read on the forward strand.
AAACGTGGTATTATCGGGCTCTTCATTATCGAAGGAAATTGAAATGCGAACACTTATCTAGATTTATTGCGAAATAAAATAGTTCCTGCTATTGACAATTTATTTAACGGAAATATACAAAATATTTGGTTTCAACAAGATAGTGCACCGCAACTATGCAGTAGTAGTGCGTCAATTTTTAACTGATACTTTCCTAAATCGATGGATAGGAAGACATGGAGAAATAGAGTGGCCTTCTAGATCACCAGATCTTTCTTCATTGGACTACTTTTTATGGGGGTATGTTAAAAACAATGTGTACGCAACGAAACCTGCTAACTTGGCAGACCTTAGGGAACACATACTGCACCAAGTAAATCTTATCTCACCAGAAATGAGACGAAACGTTTTAAATGAATTTCATCTATGATTAGAGATCATTGTCAAGCAGCAGACGGAAGACAATTTGAACACTAAATTCAGTAAAAACCCATCTACATACACACGCACAAGAGAGCGCGCGCGCGCACACACACACATACATACAGCAGAGAGGATTTGGAGTCTTTAAATACTGTGGGAGTGACGGACCGCGGGGTCCTTATTTCTGCTAACACACACATACACACAAGGGTGTAAAGTCCGACCATGCAACCTCTATGCGGTACATCCTAGATAATACTAATGCTAGCGGCACCGTAAATTCTAAAGCTCATAATTCAGACAATTCTCAAGAAAAATAAGTTATCAAGTAATGTTTTGGAAACGTCTCGCTGTCATCTTTAACACTGTGTAATAAAAATGGGGTATTCTATTTAAAAAAGTCGTATTGACCTTGACCTCGCCTTGACTCCTCCACTCAAGGTCAAACAGATATGATCATTCAATAGAACTTTTATAAACCCTACAACTTTGGTTAGAAACATTTTCCCCAGAAACATTTCGTTTTCGAGATATTTGACCGTTTCCAGACTTTTCTAACACCCTGTATAATTCGATATATATATAATATATATATATACAATATATATTAGGTTGTCTAAAAAGTATTGAGCCTTTGGAGGTCAAAATTGAGAACACATTTATTGTTATTTGAACACACATGTTATTTGAATAACATTATGAAACCACATATGCACCATTTTGTTCGATGACCTTCTGCTATTTTTCCGGCAACACCATAATCCCGTCGCTATAGAACTTCTATGGTTTCTGGTCAAAAAATTGTGATACGTGGTTTTCACAGGTTTTCTTGAAACTAACTTAACACCATTCAAGGAGTTCTGCAGAGACCGGAACAAATGATAGTCTGATGGTGCCAGGTCCGGGCTATACGGTGGATGCATTAAAACCTCCCAGCCGAATTTTCTCAATTTCTGACGGGTCGTTAAAGATGTATGCGGTCTGGCATTGTCAGGGTGGTATACGACACCCTTTCTGTTGACCACTTCCGGCCGTTTCTTTTGAATTGCTAGGTGCAATCCTGCTAATTGTCGACAGTACAAGTCCGAATCTATCGTTCTGCCTGGCAGCAGCAGCTCGTGATGCACGATGCCCTACCAATCCCACCAAACACACAGCATAACCTTCCTGGGCGTCAGTGTGGGCTTTGCCATAGACTGCGGAGCTTCTCCTCGCTTCGACCAAGATCTTTTTCGCACATTGTTGTCGTAGATTATCCACTTTTCATCACTCGTGATCAACCGCTTCAGAAATGGCTCAATTTTACTACGTTTCAGCAGAGATTCGCAGATAGAATTTCGATCGAGTAAATTTTTTTGAGTCAGATAATGTGGCACCCAAATATCGAGCTTCTTTTTGTAGCCAGCTTTCTCTAAATGGTTTAACACTGTTTTGTGATGGATGTTTAGGTCATTGGCGATGTCATGACTGCTTGCATGCCAGTCTTGCTCGACTTTTGCCAGAATATCATCTACTTTTTCTATGATTGGTCGCCCACTGCGAGAAGCATCTTGGACATCGAAATTTCCAGAACGAAAGCGACTGAATCTTTTGGCTGTTGCTTTTGATAACATATCTTGCCCATAATTTCTTCACGGGCCTGCGCAGCATTTGCATCTTTATCGAAATAAAATTGTAAAATGTTGCATAGTTTTGCAGAAAGTTCATCTTCACGGCGCTATATCTTACGTCTGATTATAAGAATTCCAACACTTTTTGTACGTCTACTAGCTTCAACTGTCAGCTGTCAAATGACGTTAGGCCTGACCTGCTGCGACTCATATACCCTGAGTTTTATACACCTCGCACTTTAACCAACCCTACAAACAGAAATCCAGGGAAGTTAGGTCGGGTGATCTTGGTGGCCACTGCACTGTTCTACCGCGACCGATCCAGCGATGTGAAAACACTGCATTTAAGTGTTCTCTCACTAGATGTGTGTTATGAGGAAGTGCTCTGTCGTGCTGAAAATACATTGCTCTTCGTGTAGCCAGGGAAATATCTACTAGTTGTTGTGGAAGCGTATTTTGTAAAAAGTCGAAATAACCCTGCCTTGTCATACGATTTTGCAAAATAACGGGACCAATCAGTATTCCATCAATTATGCCACACCATACGTTGACGGAGAAACGAACTTGGAAATTCTATACAACCATAAGGATTAGTTAGGATTATCTTGTGACCAACGATGGGTGTATTATTTATGTATTATTTATGCCGTTAAGCGTAAATGTTGCCTCGTTAGTGAAAAGTATGATGGGAATCAATTCACGATGATTCTATAGCCACTGGCAAAACTGTAGACGTGTGGCTCCATCTCCTTTATGGAAATTTTGTATTCGTTGCAGATGAAATGGGTACAGATGTTGGTCATGCAGTATCCGCCAGACACGTGTCCGAGGAACACTAGTACGTGCAGAGACCCTTCTTGTACTAATCGTAGGGCTCCTTTGTACCATTTGAAGTACATTTTCTTTTTCCTCAACATTTCTCTCAACTCTACGTTCAGATGTGATGTAAGTACTGAGAAGTGTACCATTTTCACGTAAGCTGTTAAACAAATTTGAGAATACTCTTCGCTCTGGAATGCGGCGTATCGGAAAACGGCGATGATATTCTTCAACGACTACGGGAGCACTGCCATCACAATACCCATAAACATAAACCATATCTGCGTACTCTACATTAGAAAACACGTGCGACATGTTTGCAGTGTGTCACAAACAGCAGGACAGATCACCAGGTGTGTTTTGCTAACCTTTCCAACTGATATACAGCCTGCAGCGCTCCGTTACGATGAAGAATGAAATCCAAATGACGCGCCAACTTTAAATTCCGACGTGTAATTTAACATAGCTATATCTCGGAAACCAGTAATAAACAACATCATGTTTATATAACATTTTTGCTTTATATTACCTCATTCTATACCCCCACGAAATATTGACCTTTCGTCCCGGGATACCTTGTATACAGGGTGCTAAATTTCAAACGTAACAGGCGAAAAATCTCGAAAACTATGAAAGATATTAAAAAAAGCTAAAACACCTGTTCCATAAAATCGAAGGGAAAAGAGAGTGGCATTATCAGTTTTTTATTCGGAGGGCATTTTCAAGGTCAGTTGAAGGTCAATTTAACTTTTTAAAATAGAAAACCCAATTTTTAGTATATCTTCTTTTTCTACCAATTAATTTTAATAACTTTTGTCTGAAACATTTTTTTATTTGTTTAATATTTTTTGAAATGTTTAAGGAAAACTTGGTAACTTTTGCAATATTTAACTTACGATATCTTGCTAACTATTCGTCGAAAGAAGATATAGTATTAGACTTTTTTACTTTATTTACCATCAAGAATATATTACTATAATAGTGTCCTAACTTTTATTAATTTAATAATTTTGAAATTTCCAAAGATCGATAAGTTAGCTTATATTAATATATTCAATTTACTAAGTCCAATTTAAGACCAAGTCGAATGCATTCTATTCCTTATATTTATAATTTAAATGAGAAAGACAGAAAGCAAACATATCTCGACACAACTCGGAATAAAAAAATTCAATAAACTATATTTCTGCTATTTAATATTATAATTATAATTTATAACGTAAGACGATTTATTCAACTAATATGTAAAATATGAGACATCTTTAAGACATTTTTTTAATAAATTGTGCTGTCTAGATTCTCATACTATTTGAGATTAGTGGATTTGCAATGTACATTTATGAGAGATTTATATTTTATTACAGTATTTAACATTCTAAAATTACTTCTAATGTTGCACTATAATTGATGAAGTCAAATATACGCATAAAATTTTTATTTAAATTACATTAAAATAATACAATTAAACATCCTGCAAATATCTCAGAATTATTTTAAACATGTCCAGAATGTCTTCAGATATTTTCAGGATATTTCCATATACTGAAAGTACTGAAAGTATGATAACCTGGACATATTTTGAACCATTCTAAGGACATCTTATGCTGTCCTATTCCTATGTGTTATACATATTGGAATGCATATAACCGGTACGAAGTTGGCACCTCATTTTTTAGCACCACAAGTTTTAACGATAGTTCTATTGGCACCCACAATAGTTCTACAGTTCCTAATACCAATTATACCAACTGTTATACCAATAGTTCCGCCGAATTAGTTAACAAAATGGCAAATTCAAAATATGAGGCGTTAACTTCCCGTAGCACCGTAACTTCCAAAAAAGCCATTTCAAACACAACATTTTTTAGTTCCAGAAAAGATCTATAGTTCCTGATATGTTTTAGCAAAAGTTCTAGCTTCTAACCATTTTTAAATAATTTTTGAAACTTAGAGCCAGCACCGCACCACAAGAGTAAAGTATCAGTTTGCTAGCAATCCCAGCTAACTTCTTCTTCTCTTCTTCTTCTTCGACTTCTTGGTCTCTTTTAGTAATTCTACAATAGTTCCAACGCTTTAGGTGGGTTTTATCGCAAGTGCCGACCTTCACCTATTTTTAAATAATATTTGAAACTTAGCGCCATCACCGCACCATAAGAGTAAAGTATAAGTTTACTAGCAGTACCAGTCAACTTCTGGGTTTCTTTTAATAGTTCTATAATAGTTTCAACGTTTTAGGCGGGATTCGTTGCGGGTGCCGGCTTTACCTATTTCTAAATAATCTTTGAACCTTAGCGCCTGCACCGCACCACAAGAGTAACGTATTAGTTTGCTGGCAGTTTCAGCCGACTTCTGGGTTTCTTTTAGTACTTTTACAATAGTTCCAACGCTCTAAATGGATTTCGTCGCGGGTTCCGGTCTTTACTTATTTTTAAACAATTTTTGAATCTTAGCGCCAGAACCGCACCACAAGAGTAAAATATCAATTTGCTGGCAGTTCCAGCCGGCTTCTTGGTCTCTTTTAATAATTCTACAGTAGTTCCAACGTTTTATGTGGGTTCTGTCGACAATTCCCGCCTTTAACTATTTTTAAATAACGTTTGAAACTTAGCCCCAGCATTGCACCACAAAAGTAAAGTATGAGTTCGTTGACAGTACCAGTCGACATCTTGCACTTTTTTAATAGTTCTATAATAGTTCCAACGCTTTAGGTGGGTCTCGTCGCGAGTGCCGGCCTGTACCAATTTCTAAATAATTTTTGAAACTTAGTGCCTGCACTGCACCACAAGAGTAAAGTTTCAGTTTGCTGGCAGTTCCAGCCGACTTCTTGGTCTTTTTTAGTAGTTCTACAATGATTCCAACGCTTTACATAAGTTTCGTTGGGGGTGCGGGCCTTTACCCATTTTTAAAGAATTTTTGAAACTCAGTGCCAGCACCGCACCACAAGAGTAAAGTATCAATTTGCAGATAGTTTCAGCCGATTTCTCGGTCTCTTTTAGTAGTCCTGCAATAGTTCTAACGCTTTAGGTGGGTTTCATCGAGAGTTCCGGCCTTTACCTATTTTTAAATAATTTTTGAAACTTAGCGCCAACATCGAACTACAAGAGTAAAGTATCAGTTTGCCGACAGTTCCAGCCGACTTCATGATCTCTTTTTGTAGGTCAATCTACCAGCAAATTGATACTTTACTCTTGTGGTGCAGTGCTGGCGCTAAGTTTCAAAAATTATTTAAAAATTGATAAACGCCGGAACTCTCGATCATACCCATGTAAGGTATTAGAACTATAGTGAGACTACTAAAGAGACCGAAACATCGGCTGAAACTTTCAGCAAACTGATACTTTACTTTTGTGGTGTGGTGCTGGCGCTAAGTTTCAAAAATTATTTAAAAATTATTTAAAAATTATTTAAAAATAGTTAAAAGCCGGCAACCATAACGAAACCCATCTAAATCGTTGGGACTAGCTATTGTAGAAGTACAAAAAGGGACCAAGAAGTCGGCTGGAACTGCCATCAAATTAATACTTTACTCTTGCGGTGCGGTGCATGGCACTAACGTTCAAAAGTTATTTAAAAACAGATTAAGCCGGCACCTGCGACGAAACCCACTTAAAGCGTTGAAACTATGGTAGAACTACTAAAAGAAACTTAGAGGTCGGCTGGTACTGCCAGCAAACTCATACTCTACTCTTGTGGTGCGGTGCTGGCGCTAAGTTTCAAAAATTATTTAAAAATAGGTAAAGGTCGGAACTCTCGACGAAACCCACCTAAAGCGTTAGAACTATTGCAGGACTACTAAAAAAGACCGAAAAATCGGCTGAAACTATTTGCAAACTGATACTTTACTCTTGTGGTGCAGTGCAGGCGCTAAGGGTAAAAAATTGTTTAAAAATAGGTAAAAGCCGGCACCCGCGACGGAACCCACGTGAAGCGTTGGAACTATTGTAAAACTATTAAAGGGACCAAGAAGTCGGTTGGAACTGCCAGCGAACTGAAACTTTACTCTTATGTGGTGCGGAGCTGGCGTTAAGTTCCAAAAATGATTTAAAAATAGGTAAAGCCCGGCACCCGCAACGAAACCCATCTAATGCGTTGTAACTATTGTAGAACTACGAAACGAGACCAAGAAATCGGCTGGAACTGCCAGCAAACTGATACTTTATTCTTGTGGTGCGGTGTTGGCGTTAAGTTTCAAAAATAATTTAAAAATGGTTAGAAGCCAGGACTTTTGCTAAAACATATCAGGATCTATAGAACTTTTCTGGAACTATAAGATTTCGTGTTTGAAATGGCTTTTCTCTGAAGTTGCGGTGCTACGGGAAGTTAGCGCCTCATATTTTGAATCTGTCATTTTGTTAACTAATTCGGCCGAACTATTGGTATAACGGTTAGTATAATAGATATTAGGAACTGTAAAACTATTGTGGGTGTCAATAGAACTATCGTTAAAACTTGCGGTGCTAGAAAATGAAGTTCCAACTTCACACCGGCATGTATACTGGGTCCGGTAATTAGCTGCCAATCCGAAGTGTGAAGATAGATTGGGTTAAGATAAACATAAAAGTCCAATACTATTTTGCGAGATTCGCAGTAATTATCAAGTTAGTAATTACAGAAATCTGACGAATGAGCGCGCATCGAGATGGATGATTGGAGAAGTGTGACAGTCTTTCGGGTTGCAATGCGGCCCAGCAACTATTGGCAGCATGCGGCAAGACGTAGGAGCGGCGAGATAAAACAACGGATAGCCGCACGTTGTCCTTCCCCTCGCCACACACTAGCAACAGTTTCTGGATCGACTGGGCCGCACTGTGACCTGAGCAGCTGCAACGTTTCTCTAATCATCTATGTGAGCACGCTGCCACTCCTCAGATTTCTGTCATTAATATTAGGTATGGGAATAAGTTTCCGCCCTTTTCAGAAAGATATCGTTAATGGTACTAATTTTGTGTTTGATGGAACGGCTATACTTGTGTTTTGAAGGTCTATTTGTGAGCTTTGAATCGCAATAGTAGACATTCGTTTGAAGCGTAAACATCATTTTTTTTCGCATCGAAAATAGCAACATTTACCCCAACGAAGCAGCATTTGCGGGAAGTATTACTCCATTACTATATTCTAAAGAAAAGTGCTGCCGAAACGCATCGAATGCTTTTTGATATTTACGGTGATCATGTTCCGGCGAGTACCACGTGTAAGGAGTGGTTTCGGCGTTTTCGAAGTGGTAATTATGACGTGAGCAACCAAGAACGAGCATCTAAAGATTCGAAGATACACAACTGCAAGATTTACTCGAAGAAGATCCGAGTCGAACGCTTGAAGATTTTTCAAACGAGTTAAATGTTGATAGATCTACCGTCGGAAAACGTTTACATGCGTTGGGAATGGTCCAAAAATCAGGAAATTGGGGACCACATCAATTGAAGGAGAGAGACATTGAAAGACGTCTGGTGACGTGCGAAATGCTGCTTCAAAGACAAAAAAGGAAGGGTTTTCTGCATCGAATTGTCACTGGCGATGAAAAATGGATCTACTACGATAACCCCAAACGACTGAAATCATGGGTGATGCCAGATAAACCAGGTCCATCAATTCCAAAACGGAATATCCACGGTTCGAAAGTTATGTTATGCATCTGATGGGATCAGAAGGGAGTTATTTATTATCGTCCGAAACCATCACTGGGGATCGTTATCGACTGCAGTTAATACGTTTGAACTGAGCTTTAAAAGAGAAACGATCAGAATGAGATAATAGACACAACAAGCTGATTCTGTTACTCGACAACGCTAGGCTCCACGTTGCAACACCGGTCCAAAAATACTTGGAAGAATTGAATTGGGAAATCTTGCCCCACCGTATTCATCAGATATTGCTCCTTCGGATTTCCACTTATTTCGATCCATGCAGTTAGCCCTTTCTGGAGAGCATTTCATTTCTTATAAAGGTATCGTAAAATAGCTTAATGAATGGATCGAGTCAAAAGAACCTGATTTTTTTCTTCGAGGAATCCATTTACTACCTGAAAGATGGGAGAAAGTTGTCACTTTCAATGGGGCGTACTTTGAACAAAATCATTTTGTATTTTTTTGTTTAAATAAACGACTAATTTGTATTTAAAACATGCGGAAACTTACTTTCATACCTAATAACTCGATAATTATTGCGAATCTCGCAAAACGGTATGGGATTTTTATGTTTGTCTTAATCTAATTTACCTTCGCACTTCAGGTTAGCAGCTAATTACCGGACACCCGTATAAGTAAAATATGAACGCGTGTGAGTGAGGAACGGACAGAACTTATCTCCAAAGAAGCCTAACCTAATCTTATTCTCTTTTATCCTATATCATTAAAATCTTACCTTTGACTTTTATATATAACATTACAAATAAAAGACAAATATGGAGATTAATGATGCCATCTCCAATGTATAAGATCTTCATGTATGTTATCAAGAACATGAAGTAACCTTTAAAAAGATTTGGTGATATTTGCTTGTAGGAAAGTTATTAACAAAAAAATTTGAAAAACTGAGCTTACCAAAATTTTATTTGTATAAAAGCCAAAGCTTATAATAATATATAAGATAGGACTGGATTAAGTTTTTGTACGTATACTGTACATACATTCTAACTCTGATTATACAGAGTGTCCGATAATTAGCTGCCAGCCGAAGGGTGAAGGTAGATTGGGTTAAGGCAACAAAAGTCTCATACCGTTTTAGGAGATTCGCAATAATTATCGGGTTATTAATGACAGAAATCTGAGGAGTGGGAGCAGATATAGATGATTGGAGAAGCGTTGCAGCTACTTAGGCCACAGCACCGTCTAGTCGACCCAGAAACTGTTGCCAGTGCACGGCAAGGGAAAGGACAACGCGCCGCTATTGGTGTTTTATCTCGTTGTACCTACGTTACATCTCGTCGCACGCTACCAACAGTTGCTGGGTCGATTGGGCCGCGCTATAACCCGAGAGGCTACGACGCTTCTCTAATCATCTATGTCGGCACGCCCCCACTACTCAGATTTCTGTAATTAACAACTGCGATAATTATTGCAAAATTTCATAAAACGGTATGGGACTTTTATGTTTGTCTTAACCTAATCTATCTTCACACTTCGGATTGGCAGTTAATTACCAGACATCCTGTCCACACTTCTTTTGTTAATAACTTTTTAATAAATAATAAGATTCGCCTAAAATCTTTTAGACTTACTTAGAATCATATTTTTGATAGCTTATGCGAAGTTCAAAAATATCGGAGATGGTATCAATAATTTGTATATTTACTATTTTTGAAATTTTCTTGAGCAGAATATATTCTCTATATAAACAAACCGCAGAATTTCTCTACCAGTAAATCTTTATGTTAAGTTACAATTTAAGATGTCAATTTTAAAATTTTTTATTGTTTTCATCATATACTGAACAATGTCTCAATTTATGTTTGAATATACTTTCATTGAGTAAAAATGTTTGTAATTTTGTATAACCTAAAACTTCTTAGAAAAAATTCAGCATTCTGACAGTAAAGTTTCCAAGTACAGTATTCTCTTCAAAAACCAAATGTTCACCTGTTCTAATATTAAATTAGTAAACAGGATATATTGTGGATATATTGTGTAGTAAACAGGGAATATTGTGAATTTTTTAAATTTGACGTTTACTTAAATTATCTTTTGAACTAAATTATAATTATCAAATTTCAATGCGATATGGAATTTTCAATAATCAATCTATATCAATTTCAATTTAAGCGAAATACGTTTATATTATATGTCGCAGATGTCATTGTAATTTCGTAAGAAAAATTAACAGTTTTGCGACACTTGCATAACATTTATATTATTTATTAAACGAATTTTGCTTGTGAATGAATTTTACTTAGATCAACAAAGTTATTCTAGGACAATCAACAAATTTCTCGCAAAAAATCTGTATTTCAAGAAAAGATAAAAGGTATTATAACGTTGATTTAATTTTAATTATTAAATAAAGAATTCAAATTTCCAAAAATTTTCTATCAAAGAAGGAGGAAAAAAATAGTGAATGCTACCTACACACGATATACCATGGCAATATTTACGGATCAAACTTTCTGTTGCAATGCACACAAAAAAAATCACTGTAATGTCTATTTTTCAGATAATTGCTTTTCTATGAAATAAAACTGTCATGTCATACCGCAGCTTTTTCAATATTTACATGTGCGTTTGTAGTGCGTGCAAATCTCATCGATTTCCATTCTTTTTTTTTATCACTCTTACGTATCAACAAACGAGAAAACTTCATCTAGTTGCGTGTTTGTAAAAAAGCTTTTGTTTTAACATAATGTATATTTGTTAAATCGAGAAAAGAACAGTTGTTTAAAAATCTAAAAAAATCTACTAGAATTATTATTTAAAGAATGCTCGATTTTCAAGGTCGAAATAGCAATAATGAAACATTTACACGGTATATTGTCATTTAACAGTTAATGATTACTTTTATTATTTGTAGCAAAAAACAATCTTTTTTCGGTTGTAGAATACGAAGAAGTAGTAAAACAAAGCGGGTTCTAATCCACTTTTTAAAATGGATTTTCAAAAATCGGACCGTTTTTAATTAGATCTTTTTGAACCTGACCTTTTGAATGAAATCTTTTTGAACTTGATCTTTTTAATGAAATCTTTTTGAACTTGACCTTTTTAATGAAATCTTTTCGCACCTGACCTTTTTAATGAAATCTTTTCGAACCTGACCTTTTTAATGAAATATTATAATTAATACCCCACCCCCTATTTATTGATACCCCTCCCCCTATTGATACCCCCTCTTTATTGATACTCTCCCTCCTCCCCAGAATTGTTTGATTCTATGGGCAAGATGGCGGGCGGCCGTGACGTCACGCACATGTCCAGAGAAAAATGTGCCGGGATGTAGGTAGGCTCGAACCTGGGCCCCGCGGTTGCCATCGAACGATCGAACCCTCGTGGACCACTGCCTCCTATTGCTAGTAGATGTCACGTTTACGGATAAGAGATGGCGGCTGTAACGTCACGCACATGTCCGGAGAAAAACGTGCCGTGATGTAGGTAGGCTCGAACCTGGGCCCCGCGGTTGCTATCCGAACGCTCGAATCTTCTAGACCACTGTCGCCTATTGCTAGTAGACGTTACGTTTACGGGTAAGATAGCAGCCGTGACGTTACGCACATGTCCAGAGAGAAAAACGTGCCGGGATGTAGATAGGGTCGAATCTGGGCCCCGCGATTACTATCGAACGTCTATCGGACGTCTCTCGAACGTCTCTCGAACGTCTATTGGACGTCTATCGAACGTCTATCGAACTTCTCTCGAACGTCTAATAATCATCATACCGTAAATAAAGAACTGTATTTTTATCAAACACAATTATCATATAAAATTCTAAGAGATGAAAGGGGATAAGCGTGTTGGAAGAAACATCTGTACATTTGAAATAATGTTTTATTAAGCGTCGTACAATTCTCTCCAAGACCAACAATTGAAAATGTTTAGTACATTCTGTAAGGCACAATTTTTCATATGATTATTACATCGAAAAGTATTATTCAATTTTTGCAGAGAAGGCATGTCATCGTAATCGATGTCCACAGTCCTAATGATCACATTGCTTCTTACATTGTCATCCAGAAGGTGTAACAACCATTCCCGCTTCTCATGCCCCTTTACATACACAAGTTGAAATGCGACATCTTCAAGCTCGCCATACATATCACCCGCCACAGCTGTAGTAATCAAATGTTCAGCTCTGCAGTATTTGACGATTCCATCTTCCCATCGTAATCCATGATGATTAGTCGTTAACCAGTAGGCTCTCGATTTGTCTGATCTTGTGAGCAGATGCCATGGCATCGGACTCGTGAAGATGTAGTGTGAAAGAATAGTTCCATTCTTCAGTATCGCCGCTTCTTTTACAATAAACTCTTTCCAACCATGTACCCTTGTAGATCCACAAAAGTCGGCACATCCATGGTGAAATATTCTTCGACACGTCCGGGGGAGAAATGTTGTTTATAGCACTTTGTTGCATGTATTATTCTTTCCTCGTACATACTTTCGGATGTTAGTTAATTTATACATAATTTTATGTTTTCCAGAATATCATTTATTTGTTCATGGCTTCATATATTATATTTTTTATTGCGCACGCTAACAATTCACAATCAATGAGCGATTCGCGGTCAAAGTCGCTGCTTTCTTGTATTGTTTTTGTTGCAGTATGTATATTAGTAATATAATTTTTCTTCTCACGAACAATATTTACAAAACTTTTGAATTTTACACTAATTATACAGATATTTTCTGATAACCATTCATACATGTGATTGATGCAATTTTCAAATGTAAATAATACATTTAACCTATCTGGTGTTACATATAAGCAATTATTAAAAATTGTGAGTTTCACAATTTGTGAGTTGTACATCTTACATGACGTTATTATTAATTCTTCTATACGCATCGGGGGAGACGATGACTTATAAAAATTGGCCTACAGAACTCTTTGCATGTCATCACGTTGCCCCATTAGCGCATTCCAAGTTTTGATCGGCAATAGCAGTTGTTTGCTACGATTATTATCAATGACTATGTCCATGACTGGCTCGGCTCCTACGCTGATTCCAATATTCAAATATTTATAAGCAGTTGCAGACAAAGCGTATCGGCGCCCTGAGATATGCATAGCAGGAGGTTGTGGAGCGCTGAAAAGAAATAGAAAATTTACATGTCTGAATCTCCGAAAAATTACTAACGATAAACTAAAAGAAATAGCATTATGACACTCACCTCTCGCACATTTTCTTGCTCGGTGGAGCCTCGTCCTCATGTTGAGCAGGGATGTAATAATTTGCTTGTTCAGCTTGTTCAGTTCAACACCGGCAGCACCGGCCTTTTTACTATGTAGACATACCCAAACTTTACTATGTAGACACACAACCGATGAATTTTGCGTCCACAGAGTGACTGAGAGACAGAAGTTTTTTTACCGAAGCCTAATATCAGGTGTAGTAAAAAGAAATCCATTATTTTTGCATGAAATTGAAGGCTTTAATTACCATAGTTAGAATGATCCGATTTAGGTCAAATATGCGCCGTTTTGTTCGATAACTTGTTGCCATTTTGAAGGTAATTTCATTATGCCTCTCTTATAGAAGTCCTCGTCCCTATTGGCAAAAAATTGAAACAGTCGATTTTCACAAGCCTCTCGTGAAGCGAATTTTTCACCAGCAAAATTGTTCGCCATGGACAGGAACAGATGGTAATCACTTGGTGCCAGGTCCGGACTATAAGGTGGATGCATAAGAACCTCCCAACCAAGCTCCCGGAGCTTCTGGCGAGTCACTATCGATATGTGTGGCCTGGCGTTGTCCTGATGGAACACAATTCCTCTCCTATTGGCCAAAGCTGGCCGCTTCTGGGCGATTGCTTCCTTCAGACGGTCCAATTGTTGACAGTACAGTTCCGAGTTAAGAGTTTTGCCGTAGGGGAGCAGCTCATAGTAGATAATTCCCTGCCAATCCCACCAAACAGCAAAACCTTCCTGGCCGTTAATTCTAGCTTGGCCACCGTTTCCGCCGGCTCACCGCGATTCGACTACGACCGTTTTCGCTTGACGTTGTCGTAAGTGATCCACTTTTCATCACCAGTGACCAACCGCTTCAGAAATGGGTCGATTTTGTTGCGATTCAGCAGCGATTCGCAGATGGAAATTCGGTCCATGAGGTTTTTTTTCGTTAACTCGTGTGACACCCATCGAGCTTCTTTTTGTATCCAGCCTTATTCAAATGGTTCCAAACGGTTTTTTGTGCAATCTTTAGCTCTTGGGCAATCGAAACAGTGCTTACATGACGGTCGGACTCGACAATGTCCATGATTTTATCGATATTTTCGACAATTGGCCTTCCAGTGCGCGGTGCATGTTTGACATCGAAATTACCGGAACGGAATCGACGAAACCAAAATTGCGCGTGATTGGCTGTTACAGTATCAGGACCATAAACACTATTCACATTTTCAGCCGCCTGGCTTGCGTTTTCGTCTTTATCGAAGAAAAACTGTAAAATATAGCGTATTTTCTCTTTGTTAGTGTCCATCTTTGACGCGCGCTCAAACAAAACTGAGTCAACTAATCACAAAACTGTCAGAAAAGTTTTTTTAGTACGAAATCTCATCTTTCTAACGCCATCTAGTGGAACCCGATCGGACTTATACAACGCGAGATATAGATAACTAAAGCCATCTATTGGAAAAATAATGGATTTCTTTTTACTACACCTGATATTATAGCTACTATAGGGCATCCTTCCTCTTACTCTTCGGAGTAGTAGCGCATGCGCAGATACATTCTTCAAACTGAGAAACGAGATGTGGCTGTCTTTGTTTTAGACCCCATTTTTTTTTGGTCACGCAGGGGAAATCCATCATGGATACCCCCTCCCCTTGGGGGGGAGGGGGTTATGTCGGACTCTTACCGACTAAAACCCCTGCGGGATGTCTACCTGTCGAACCGTGAGGAGGGGAGTCAGGGGAACTACTCTCGTATTCCCTCCCCAACCCCCCGGCCCCAGGGCTCCCTTCCGGAAGCGCCTCGCCACTTGTATACCGCGCTCTGTTCCACGAAGGGAATCCAGGGCGCGGTCCCCGACGGGGATTGCCCCCGCCGGTTGGCCTTCTGGTGTCTCCTGTCAAGGAGGGAGGGGACATCCACCCTCCCTCCTTACCCCCCTCCCCGCTAGTCAAGGAGGGGAGGATTTGTAGGGGAGCTGGCCCAGCCCCAACCGGGGCACCGCTCCCCCCTGTCCCTACTTGTCCGGTCGCTCGGGGGGGAAAGCAGGGAAGGCGTCTCGCCGCCCCCCTACTCCCCCCTTGCGACCGGTGGCGGGCCCGAGGCGGCCGAGGGAGACCCTCTCGGATCGAGGAGCCCCCATCGGCCGGCGCTGCCTCTGGCCCGCTCATGTCCCTCTACCCCCGGGGGGCTCCGATCGCCCCGGTGCGGCTCCCCGCCGCCACGGTACGATCGTCGCCCCCACTTGGCGGTCTCCTTCTGAGACATTACTGTCTCACAGAAGGAGACCGCCGCTGTCCACACCTCCTCGCTCCCGCACATGGTCAAAGCCATGTGCGGGAGCGAGATGTTCCTCTCTCGGCATCCCACCGCCCCGCAGAGGACACGGCGCTCCCCGGCCCATGCTGGGCACGCGGCCAGGGTGTGATGCGCCGTGTCCTCCTGCGCGGGGCAGTGGTGGCACCAGGTGGTGGGCTCCTTCCTTATCCGGCGCAGGTACCGACCGAAGCAGCCGTGCCCGGTCAGCACCTGCGCCAGACGGAAGGATAGTCCACGTCCCCTCCTGCCTGTCAGCTCGGACAGGCAGGGGCGGACAGCCGCTGCCGTCACTGGCCCGGAAACCCGGGGGTCGGACAGTATGTCCTCCCACCTCTCCCGAGTCCGGGCCTCGGCCTGGAGCCTCAGACCCCTCAGGGCCCTGGCCGACACTCTTCCCTCCCTGCGGAGCTCCTTCACCCTCCAATACAGGAGGTGGCGTTCCTCCGCCAGGAGCTCCACAGGGGGGACGCCGGCCAGGGTGTCGCCGCCATGTACGACACGATCCGATACCCCCGAATCGCCCTGATTAACACGGGCCGCAGGGCCTGCTGCAGTGCACGCTTGCCGCCGCCGCAGGCCCCTAGCTGCGACGCCTAAATGGGCGCCCCGTACAGGGCGATCGAGAGCACCGCCGTGACGTACAGGCGGCGAGCCCTCCGTCCCGGGCCCCCTTGGGTGCGCGTCAGGCTGGCGACAGCCAGTCCTGCCTTGCGCACCCTGGGGGCCAGTTCCCCAAAATGGGGTCCAAAGCTCCAACGGCTATCCAGCGTCAGGCCGAGATAACGCATCGTCGGCCCGACGCAGACGTGGACTCCATCTACGAGAACCTGGGTCCCCAGCGGCGCCCTCTGACCCTTGCCGTGAAAAAACATGGCTTAGGTCTTGTTGGGCGTCACCTTGAGACCCAGGTCTCTGATGGTACTCACCACCGACACCAATGCCGTCTCCGCGCGGAGGCGGGCTTCCCCCCAGCTCACCCCCCCAGCTACCACTAACGTGTCGTCCGCATAGCAGACGACGTGGCAACCGGGGGGAAGCGGAGTGCGCAGCACCCGGTCGAAAGCGATGTTCCATAGCAGGGGGCCGAGAACCGACCCCTGCGGAACACCGCGCTCCATAGCGCGCCGGCCCTGGACCCTGCCCTCTACCGGTAAGGCGAGGTCCCTGCTCCCGAAGTAGGCCGAAATTATGCGCCGGAGATAGGCGGGCACCTCGTGGTGTTCAAGGGCCCGCCCAATCTCCGGCCAGGGCAGGGTATTGAAGGAGTTCGTTATATCTAACGAAACCGCCAACAACACCCCGCCTTCCTCCACGACCGCCTGGGTCAGGTCCCGGAAGCATTGGATAGCATCCAACGTCGATCTTCCGGGCCTGAACTCGTATTGGCGGTCGTGGAGATTCGGCCCCTCCGAGGATAGATGCTGGACGAGGCGGTCGGCAACGATGCGCTCCAGCATCTTGCCCGCCTCGTCCAACAGGCATATCGGCCTATAGGCCGACGCACTCCCGGGTGCTTTGCCCTCCTTGGGGAGGAGAACTAATCTGGCCCTCCTCCACTCTGGGGGGAAGGGCCCCCCTCCTTCAGACACCCGGCCAGGAATCCCGTCGGGGCCAGGGGCTTTCCCCTTGGCCCCGAGCCTTTTCCTGGCCGCGGTGAGCTCCTCTGGACTCACCGCCAGGCCCACGTCCCAATCATCCTTCCCCAACAGGGGGGCCCCCTTCTGCCCTCGGAAAAAGGGCATTCAGGAGCCCCTTATTAAGGTGTATGGGGGTCCCAACGGAACCCCCCCAACCCCCCCCCTCGGTAAGGAACCGAGGGGGACCCTGCAGCATCTGCCTCTCGCGGGGGGCAGGTCTTCCCTTCCCGGGGCTCCCTCCACCGCTGCATCATGTAGTCAGCGGTGGGGGTCTCACCCCGGGTCGGGGCTGTTCTCTCCTAGCGCGGGTGGGGGTGTTCCCTCGAGAGGGTCGGCCCACCTCCACCCGCTCCTACTTGGCCCATGGGTCCCGGTGCGGGGGCCTCTAACACCGCGAGGCCACTACCGCACCGGCAGATCCCATGAGCCTGGGGTGAGGGAGTGGGTGGGGAGTGCTACCTCTGCTCACTACCCCCCACTCCTCCCACCCCTCCTCCGCTAGGAGAGAATAGAGGCTTCGACCTCCATAGATATGTCCCCCTCGGAGACCCCCTCCGGCCTAACCGCCGGAGGTGGGTCCGGTGCTTGCGAGGCGGCCGTCGCTCTCGCTCCTACCCTCCCTACCTCTTTCTTGGGAGGGGGAGGCTGGATAACCCCAGCCTCTCCCCTCCCCGTCTCTGCCTCTATGGTCCCTTCTAGAACTGCCGCTTGGACCCCAACCTTGGCGGCGACCTCGTGGGCGGGCCGAGACTGCGCAGGCACACCGCCCTCAACCGCACTCCCGGCCCCCCCCACGCGCCGCCTTTTTCTTCCTCCGCTGTTTTCGGCGGGGAGTAACCCCTCCTCTCTGTGCAGTCCGGGGGACTACTCTGCATTTCCGCCCACCCATTCGGTGGGCGGAATCCCTCCCCTCATTCTGGCAGAGGGTGCACCTCACTTCCGAGGTGCACTCTCTAGCCACGTGGTCGGCCACGTGGTCGGCCCCTCCGCAGCGGAAGCAGCGGCCCCCCAGTCCCGCTTCGGACTGGCAGGCCGCTGCCATATGTCCGTACTTCAAGCATCTATAGCATTGCAGGGGCCGTTCCTCCAATACTCTAATGCCCACCCTGGACCACCCTATGAGCAGTCCCCCGGCTGCGACGAGCTTCTGGGCCGGTGCTAGTGGGCCCAGCCCTCCGGACGACCTCCTGACTTCACCCGTGTGGAGGTCGTCCGGAGGGCAGCCCGTTTCTTTAAGGATAGCAGCCCTCACCATTAGGGGGGTGACCGAGTCATCCAGGCCGACGAGGCGGAGCTCAGCCCGCCTCGCCGGCCTGGCGACCACGGCCACCCCACACAGTGCATCTTGGAGGTTCCTCGCCAGGCGATCAGCCTTTTCCTTGCTGTCCTGGCCAGGGACCTCCAATATCACCCCCCCCCCATTTCTGGCGCGCTTAATCTTTATTTCGCCAGGCTGCAGGCCGACCTCTTGGAGGTCGACCTGCTGCCTGGCCTGCACCATAACCTCTTTGATTGAACCCCCCCGGCAAAGCGGTGACGGTTACCACCGGGTTGCGCAGAGGGTTCCTAACCTGAGGCCTTTTGGGTGGGGGTACCTTCTTCGGGACCCCTCCTTCCCTGGCCTTCCCACCCTTGGGGGGCGGTGCGACCTTCTTTGTCGCACCGCCTCCCTTCTTGGGATCGGGTTTGGGCTTATGCCCGTCCCCTTTCCCCTTGCCTTTACGGGTGGACACGGTTGTCCACCCGTCGCGCCCCTCCCCGTCGGCCGCCGGTTGCCGCGCGGGGGGACGAGGGAGAGAGGCCCCGCTGCCCGCAGCTGCGGGTACTGGAGAGAGAAGTACTCTCTCCAATAACCGCCCTATGCAGGCGATTTCTGCCTTGATGTCCTGCATCTGCACCTCCAGGACCCCAAGGCGTCCATCCGTGCCTCCCTCCCTCGCCATTATTCCCCCGTCGTCCAACGCCGTCTTGATCTCCTCGAGACAACGGAACGTCATCTCATTTAGACACGCGAGGGGCCTCTCGATGTAGCCCCCCGCGGTCTTCCTGCCCGGTTCGACCCGGAACTCGCGGAGGTATCGAACTGCGTCGATCGCCTCCGCGGCCCAGGTCTCGTACAGCCATGAGGGCTTCCGCACGGGTGGAATCCCCCACTGCTGGGGCTTGCGCCCCCCGTCGGTTGTCCCCTCCGGCCGCAGGGACTTCCTCGCCCTCGACCGGAGGGAACTCCTCCCCGGGGAACCGATTCCACATTTGCGTGGCGGACCCCTCGGAACGCACCCCGGGAGCCGCACTCCCCCCCTCCCTAGGGATATTAACATCCCCGAGAGGGAAGTGCGTCTCCCTGTCCCCCCACAGCTGGGAAGCGGAGGCTTCCGCCATCCGCTTCCTCTTAGCGCTCTTGGGACCGGCGAAGGCCGAGGGTGAGTCAAACCGACCCACCCTCGGCCTCAGCCGATCCTCAAGAGCCTCCCTGCGGGCGGTAGCACGTTTCGACGGCGCGCCCGCCTGGCACGCGCCGCCCAGCCCGTCGCTTGATGACGACGGAGGGATGGCGGGACGATGCAACCCCTCCCGCCGGTCCCCGGCTCCGAACACCGGGGCTTTATGCTCCTTGAAAGATATACTACCATAAAATGCAGAGGTTTTACGTACCCCTGCAACACGGGTGTGATTTCGGGGTTTTCCTTCCCCTGGACCGGTTGCCTGCCAAGGCTAACGAGCCCGCTCTGCCCGCGCTGTATGGTCCTTTGGGCCTCACGAATGAGACCCTCCAGACCCTGGATAAAACCTGGAGGCAGCTGCCCATCCAGAAGTATTATGGACGCTCTTAGTCTGGCCCTTCTGTACAGACCTCTCCGGCATGGTAGAACCTGCCAGGGGCCGAAGCCCCCGCCGGCACAGCTCTGTACATCATCAGGGCATGCAAGCCCCCCCACCACGACAAGGTGGCGCCCACGGGGGGGAATTAGTTCAATCCTTTCCGCAATCGAGTAAACCATTATTTGATTTGTAGAAGTAACGGAAACTACGAATGATGTGTTGCTTGTCGATACAAGCACAAACTGTCGTTATCCATTCATATTTAAAAGGCACAAATGCTTTATTTGCAAACAGAAGAAACATACAATATGTCATTTTATTTGTATCATGTGTACATTTTTTTACGTACGGCATTTGTAGTTCCACCGGCTAGTTGACATGTAAGTTGCTAGTTTAGTAAATTTCTTATTTCTTTGGAACATATTTTCTCGAGAAAAAATTATCGGAATTAAAAAAATAAAACATTATTGTAAAGGGGATTTAACGTGTTTTCAAATGATATATTGCTTGATACCACTTGCCATTCAAAATTTTTATGGTGAAATTAATTTATCTTATGGGGTTGGTTTGGTGAACGAAAATAGCTAATTAACATGTCCCCCTTGAAACTAAAGTTGAGGTGTCTGAGCATTTTTCGAATTAATTAAGTTAAATACCAGAAACACACTTGTTTCATTTTCGGTAGCCCACCCTGTATATTAATTTTTGCATGTTATGAAAAAATAATTAAAAAAGAAGTTGGTATTCTAAAAAAAACATACATTCACGGTTTTAAATTATTATTTATGATTCACATACTATCTACAAGTAAAATTCATAAATTAATTAACTGTTAATAAACATAACCTATTATTGAAGAACTCTCGGAAAATACGGAAACTCGGAAACTATTTACCCAATTGATCAATTACTAAAATAATGTTATTTTGTATTATTGTATCTCCATTATCTAAACGATAAGTAATATGACGACCTTCTATCGAAACAATAATAGATGACATATTTTGCGACATTATATTTAGCGCTAAAACGAAGTGAATTACCTGATCAACCCCAGAAATTTCTATGGTTGAGAAATGACTCTGGGATTTATTCTAATGAATTTACTCGAATTTACTTCTAATGAATTTCTGAACACATCAAGAGAGTTAATTTTTTTAACCCTGGACAATTTCTAAACGCCGTAGAGTAATATTTTCGGAGTAAAATTACTGAACGCAGCCCGGAGGGCACAGCAGGACAATTTAAAAAGAATACAATAAAAATCTGGGTCAAATGAGGTAAATTCATTGGTTGTCTTGAATGCCGCTGTATTGAATCCCCAAATTTCCACCAGACAAATCGAGAGAACACGGCATATCGAAATCGACAGCAAATCGTATATTTAAAATAAATAGATTCCACCCCTACCATATCCACCTAACCCAAAAATTAGAACAGAGGGATTTCGAGCAACGCTTGCAATTTTATAACTGGGCCTTAAATCAAATTCGAAGAAACCCACATTTTATCGCAGAGATACTCTTTTCTGATGAAGCTACGTTCGGTAACAAAGGGGACGTTAATAGACATAATTATCATTATTACTCTGATCAAAATCCTTATTGGCAAAGGAGCCAAGAATTTCAAAGACAATGGTCTATTAACGTTTGGGCAGGTATTCTTAGAAATGACATCATAGGCCCATACTATTTTAAACAGAATCTAAACGCGCAATACTATTTAGCATTTCTTCAGAATGATCTGCCCAACCTTTTGTGATATGTCAATAATGACTTGCTTAACCGAATGTGGTTTCAGCAGGACGGAGCACCAGCTCACAGGTCCCGAAATGTTACAAATTATTTAAATAATAGATTTAATAATAGATTAATTGGAATGGGTAGTCGGATTCATGAATGGCCACCAAGATCACGTGACTCAGCCTCTCTCGATTTTTACTTTTGAGGATACGTAAAAGAAAAAGTTTATGTGAAGGAGCCTACAACAGCGGAAAACATAAAGGAACGTATTCGAAAGACATGTACGAACATAAACGCAGATGTCCTTCAAAAAGTGCGGGATGATTTTCGCCGTAGGTTGGACATTTATATCCAAGTAAATGGCGGTCTTTTCGAACACCTACAATAATTGTACATGCCCCGATCTTGACCAGCCGGATCGTGCTTTCGATCTTGCCTTGACCGGCCGAATCGTGTTTTCGATCTTGCCTTATAACTTAAAAAGTACTTAACGAAAAGGTTCTTAATTATAGGGTTTTGGAAAGCTCTCGATGTAAGCTAGAAGAATATGTAACGAAAAGTAGATAGTTCTATTTAAGAAATTAAAGATGACCTTCATGTGATTTTCAAGAAACTATTCAATATCAAACTAATGGTATCATCTTATGCCCTCCTCAAAACCATACAACTTTTGTCTGAAACATTGTTTTCTACAATAAAAAATAAAAAAGTTATTTGGGGTGGGGCATTAAAATGGGACACCCTGTATATATGGGATAGATGCAAAAGTTTATATTCATTTTTTTATTGGGAGTACAAATTAGTTCGGTCCGTTTTTTTGTGTTAAAAGATGTATATATTTCAAAACAAAATGAATGAACAGATCAATTGAAATATTTTCCATCGCTGGCTTACTTACTATCGCTGGCTACTTTCTCCCATTTCTCAGGCAATTTTCGAATTCCATCTCGAAAAAATCGTCTTTTGAGGGGATCCAAGTTTGGAGCCAATTTTCGATATCTGCGAAGGAAGTGAACCGGTAACCTGCCAAATCGTGCTGCATCCTTCGGAACAACCAGTAATCAGAAGGAGCAATGTCCGGAGAATACAGCAGGTACGGTAAAACATCCCATTTGAGCGTTTCCAAATATTTTTTTACGACTTTTGCGACATGAGGCCGAGCGTTGTCATGAAGAACGCCTTTCAACGTCTCTCGGTTTCAGTTCATAAGGCCAATTTCCTTGTTTTTGAATAATTCCCATGCCTCTCAATCGTACAGAAACGGCTTGTTGAGTCACTCCCAATGATTCTGCAAGCTCTTCTTCCGTTTGACTCTGATCTTCTTCGAGTAATGCCTCTAATTCTTTGTTCTCGAATTTTTTTGGCTGTCCAGAGCGAGGCTTGTCTTCAACGCTGAAATCTCCATCCTTGAAACGTCGAAATCATTCCCTACATGATTTATCAGTTGGAGCAGCGTCACCATAAACTTCAACAAGCATTCGATGGACTTCAGCTGCACTTTTCTTCCAATTAAAGCAGAAAATTAAAACCTCCCGCAAATGCTGCTTGATTAACACAAAATTCGACGTTTTCAACACTGTAAAAGCAAGGTTTTTGTATGAAACTCAAAGCGATATAAACTGAATATTATTGGCAGATGTCTAACCTCTCTGAAAGCGCCAAAATCGGCAGTCACTATGAACCATTCATAACAGCTGAAGCCATCTTTTGAAAACGGACCGAACTAATTTGTACACCCAATAATAAAAAGAAATATATATACAGGATATTTGGTAAGTCATATAGCCATAGCCGATAGAGGCATAGAATTAATTAAGATATAAAAAGTTCTATACCTCGTTTTGTGATGTTCGCAATAAATATCGTGTTATTAATTATAGAAATCTGATGAATGAGCGCGCGACGAGATGGATGATTGGAGAAGTATGACAACCACTCGGGCAGAAAATCAATGGCTCAGTTGATCTAGCAACTGTTACCGGTGCGAAGCAAGGAGAAAGGCAATAAGTCGCTATTCGGCTATACGCTAATCTTATTTCGTATCTTCTACGCCTCGCTGCGCACTAGTCACAGTTGTTAGATCGACCACGCTGTAATTGGAGTAGCTGTAATGCTCTTCCAATCATTCATTTTGGCTTATATGTTTGACTTAATTCGCTCTATTTCTTCACAAATTCTTCGTACTGAATTATGGGACAACCTAATTTATATAATATATAATATATTATATATAATATAATATATATTATATATAATTTTTTTTCCAACGTCCTAGCAATATACGGATGCCATATTCATACAATGTATTCCGGTTTTGTTAAAGAACTCGGAAGGTTTCGAGAGATGAAAAGTTATTCCTATTAAAATTATTTTGTAATGAACGGAACAAATGATAGTCTGGTATGATGTCAGGAAAATATAGGAATACAATAGAAGGTTTTAATTCAGCTTGTACTATGTTTGCATTGAAACGTAAAATCTGGTGTTGTAATGAAAGACGACATTTTTCCGATTGACCAAAATCGGGCACTTTTCTTGGATTGTTATCTTCAAATTATTCAGTTATTGACTGCTGTTGGACTTGTTGGAATTAATCATTTGACCAACGGAGAACAATTTTATGCAACTTGTCTATGCTGTCACTGGTGACCCATGTTAAATACTGGTTATTGATTTTTAAGAGAATTGACCTTATTAGTGTATTTTTTCAATAAAAAGAATAAGAAAGGAGAAACTTTAATGAATACAAATTCTGAAAAGAAGTTTCAAAAGTTCCGCGCGCGTGTAGACGTATTTTAGAATATACAAACATGGTTACATTTTAACCATATAATAATATATGATAATGAACCACATTTTATTTATCAAATAACATACATCTCATAATAATTATCAAAGTATTTTATAATTATGCTTCGTTTTAGATCTAAGATATCAAACTGTTTGAATAGAAAGTACGGTGTAAGCCACTCGTAGGCCATCCATGTCCACGAGAAGTATCAATAAGCCGTGACATTCTGTTGAAAATGCTTTCGCGCACGTTCGGCTTCGATTGAATCGAAAATCCGTGCTACCTACACAATAGAAAGAGTAGAGCGATGTTTAAGAATTTGTGCGGAGCGTGATTTACGCACGGAATCTGTAAGGAATGTCTGGTCAGGAAATAATGTTACGGCTGCGTGCCGTTATCGTGGACGTATCCACCTCTGGACAATGCTATAAATCGTTCCCGCACCCATAAAAGACTAACTCCTTATTTATCATACGCTTTTCTGTCTGATATCTCCGGCCGCCCGCGCAGAAATATCTCTCGCCAAGGATACGGGATGTGCTAAAGGAATCTGGAATTGCAAGATCCACGCCATTCTTTCGCTACGGACAAGTGCTACGCTCTTTCTTCCCGTATACACAGATTGGTTTCTCAGTTTAGATTGGACTATCAGTGCTGGCAATCGATAGTTTAGTAGTTATATAAAGGTGAGTATGGACTTTGCACGATACGCGGCTGAATCCATAATTTGCACTGCACTTTTGCTCTGTACGCGAATGTAAACGAAAATTATAAAGATCTTCTACCCCCCGCTCTTTTTGCGAGTACCGGCAGATTACAAGACTAGGGGATTACGACGATGCAAAGCCATAGAAATTACGATGCTGATGGAAATTACACTGTCACGTAGAAAGGATGTTACGATCTCTATACAATTACTGTCGTTCATCGGCAGCCAGGACTCGTGTAAACATACGAATTTAGTTCGAACAGATGGTTCGAAAGAACTGGATAAACGGAGACTTCGGTACTGCGATGAGTGGTCAAACAATAGGAACGAATGTGAATAGTGCCGTTTCAGCAAAAACGATTAATAACGCAAAGACGAATAATAACGCGACATGGAAATGGTTAAAATGTAACCATGTTTGTATATTCTAAAATACGTCTACACGCGCGCGGAACTTTTGAAACTTCTTTTCAGAATTTATATTCATTAAAATTTCTCCTTTCTTATTCTTTTTATTGAAAAAATACACTAATAAGGTCAATTCTCTTAAAAATCAATAACCAATATTTTGAATTCTCTTTTTATGAATATTTTTATAGATAAGAGTGGCTCCAAAAGGAGCCTATAACCAAATAGAAGGCATGTAAGCCACTTGTAGAATAATTTTTATCAATAAAAGAGAATTTTGAATATTAGTCAATGACATTAATTGTATAATGTCAAAGTCAAAACATCGAATAATATTCAAAAGATTTTAGTTGCAGTTTATTAGTTCTTAAAAATATATAAACAAAAGAAGTAGTTTAAAAAACATAATGCACGGAGCGTTGTGCTGCAATATCACTCGTTTGTGTCTCGTGGCCGTTTTTCGAGCAATGCCTGGTCCAAATTGATCAGTTGTTGTCGGTAGGGATGCCTATTGACAGTTTCGCCCATTGACAGTTTCGCAGTTTCAGCAGCTCATAGTACGCGATTCCTTTCTGGTCCCACCAAACGCAGAGCATTGTCTTCTTTCCGAAGCGATGTGGCCGTGCCGTCGATGTTGATGTTTCGCCAAGTGAAAGCAACGATTCTTTACGTTTGGAATTCTCGAAATATATACACTTCTCATCGTCAGTAACAATTCGATGCAGGAAACTTTTTCTTTCATGCTGCAAAAGCAAAGTTTCGGAAGTGACTCTTCGATTTTCCATCTGTCTCTCAGTCAACTCATGCGGCACCCATTTTCCTTCCTTTTGAATTTTTCCCATGGCATGTAAACGTTTGGAAATTCCTTGGCGAGTCATGTTTAATGCCTCCGCAAGTTGATCTTGTGTTCGCGTATCATCTTCATCCAATAACGCTTGCAGATCGGCGTCCTCAATTGTTTTTGGTCTTTCGGAGCGCTCCTTGTCCTCAGTGTCGAAATTGCCAATTCTGAAGCGTTTAAACCAATCTTCACAGGTAATTTTCGATCGTGCATGTTCGCTGTAGGCCTCCTCAAGCAAACGACGTGCTTCAGCTGCACTTTTTTTCAAGTTAAAGCAGAAAAGCAAAGCTTCCCTTAAGTGCTGTTTATTTGCCACAAAATTCGACATCTTCGTTGTTAGAAAAAATATTTTTGCGTTGCGATATGTGTTGGTATTACGACTGGTTATTGTTAACAGATGCCCAAGCTATAAAAAAACACAACTTCGACATATATGTTGACTACATGGGTCGTTAGCTCCATCCATGTTTGAAACCCGGAAACTTAGTTGCGCACCTAGTAAATGTTAATAGATTAAGAATATTTCGATTCCAAAAAGATACCGAGTACAATCTAAACATCGATGTTTGGTTACTACACATATTCTCGCTGAGAAGAACAAAATTGATTGAGTGTTCGTAGCAGTTTCTGCGCTTACGGCCGATTAAAGAGGAATCTGTTTCTGAACCGATGACTGGCAATGAAAAATAAATACTATATGATAGTGCTTAATATAAACGGATTTAGAGAAAAAGAGATAAACTCAGCCTATGCCAAAATCTAGTTTGTATCTTTAAAAAGTTTGGTGGGATTATAAAGGCGTAATCTTTCTCGAATTGTTGTTCGTTGGTAAAACGGTTAATCCCACTAAGTAACAGTGGTCAACTGGATGTATTTGAAGGTAGCAATCACAGGAAATCGCTCAATTTTGGTTAATAAAAAAAATGTCGTCTTTCACTACAACACCAGATCTCACGTTTCAATACAGACACACTACAAGCTGAGAAAACTGAATTGGGATTTTTTATTGCATTCTTATATTTTCCTGATATCGTACTAAACTATCACTTACTCTGATAATTACAGAATAGTTTGAATGGAAATAACTTTCATCTTTCGAAACCTTAAAAAGTCACATTTCGAAGTCCCATATTGTTTTGCGATATTTAATAAGTATCGGGTTATAAATTATAGAAATCTGATGAGTGAGTGCGCGCCGAGATGAAGCGTTGCAGCCACTCAGGCGCCCAGTTGATTTAGCAACTGTTGCCTTCATGTGGCGTGAGGAAGGACAATGCGTCGCTATGCGCTAGTCTTATTTCGCTGCTCCTAGGTTTCACCGAGAGCCAGTATCAGATGTTGGATCAACTAGGCTGCGCTGTGATTCGAATGGCTATAATGTTCTTCCAGTCATTCATCTCAACGCGTGCTTACTGTCAGATAATTAATAACTCGATAATTATTGCGAATTTCGCCAAACGGTATGGGACATTTTTGTTCATTTTAATCCGTTTAACACCCCCACGAGCTCTGATACTATTGTTCTGGGACAACTGTATACAAAGTGTTTGGTAACTCATATAGCCATAATCAATGGAAAGATAGAATTGATTGAGATAATGAAAAAATCAAATAACATTTCGCAAAAATCGTAAAGGTATCCGAGTTATGTATGAATAAAATGAAATGAGTTAACATGCGCCGCGGCGATAGTGGGTGGTGCGCTCGGCTGCTCAAATTTCTAGCGTTTTGCTTAGCATAATTGTCGATGTGCGGCAAGGAAGGCCACACGTCGGCAGTTATTGTTAGGCAAGATTGAGCGGCTGAGTGCGTCACTTATTATCGCCATGGTGCATACTAATTAATCTGGTTTTCTCCATGCGTACTCGGCCATTTTTACGATTTTTGCAAAACGGTATGGGACTTTTTTCTTTATCTTAATCAGCTTTATATCTCTATTGGCTATGGCTACATGAATTACCAAACATCCTATATATGACTTTAAAATATACACAGGGTAGCTCACGTAAAGTGTGACAACCTGAAAATTCTAAATATAATGATTATATCAAAAGCTTGTTCATGGCAAAGTTTCATGTATTCGAGAGAACTTTCTAACTATATAAATAAAAATTCGTTTTCACTTGTTCTTGAAAGGGGACGGGAAGTAATTTCAAAATTTCAAAGAGAACTTCTTATAAAATAAAATATTACGTATTTTCTAATTATAATTCCACGGCAAAGATAAGCAAATTTTATCTAAAAGAACATTTCTTTGAAAACTCAAAATGTTATAAACACGTAAATTTTTAAGTAGAGTGCATTTAAACTAACATAACAAAGTCATTAATTCAATAAAAAATGTCATAGCTTTTTATTTTTATTTTACATTATTAAATATTCAAGTTGTTGACCCTTCTTTACATCTAATACTACTTATAAATTCTTTCAACAAAATGTTGTCTAAACAGCACTTCTGTTACGTTAATGCAAGCTTCACATATTCTTTGTATTAAGCCTTTTCTCATTGTAGATGGCTGAGTCATGACTTTCTCTTTAACCCATTAAGGGCCATGGCTACTACAACCATGATATCGTAATATTTGATGTTGGAAAAGTATCGTAATCAAAAACAAAAATACCCATATTTTTTCTTTCTTCATTTACTTTCTTCATTTGCTTTAAACCCTTTTTTTATAAACAAATTGTATAAAAAATCGAGATATTGCAAAATAAATAATGGCAATCGATTCTACTAAGAAAAGAATAAACTTCTGTTCTTGAACATTTTTTCATCCGAGCCTTATGTTCATTGCAAAATGGTCATAAACAAATTAGAGCGGCTTTGAGCTATGCCTCCGTGAATAATGATAATACATAACTTGATATGAGAAAAGTATCTTAACCAAAAACAAAAATACCCATAATTTTTCCTTTTTAATTTACATTGCTTTAAACGCTTTTTTATAAACAAATTGTATAAAAAATCGAAATTTTGCGAAATAAATAATGGCAATCGATTCTATTAGAAAAAAGAATAAACTTCTGTTCTTGAACATTTGGAAACATTTGGTTCTCGAACATACGGATGATAAAAAAAGAACGAAAGATGTAGCAACAGAAGTTTGTGAGTACTATCTTGAAAATGTTAAAAAGTTCGAACTGTGCCAAAACGAATCATGCAGCAATCTAATCTATCAACTGAGCTACATACGATAAAAATAAGGAAAAGGTAAAAATGTCAATTTACAGACAATAAAGAACAAAAATGCACAAGAACATACGACAAAATTTGTGTGCAATGTAAAGTAACATTATGCAGCACACAGATAAAGCAGCTCTAGCGGTGCTAATTATTGAATCGATCATCCTGATTTGCGAGAGGCGAGAGCACTCGTAATAAAAAGCATCCCGGATTTGCAAAATCTCGATTTTGTATAAAATTTGTTTATAAAAAAGGATTTAAAGCAATGTAAATTGAAAAAGAAAAAATATTTTTGTTTTTGGTTACGACACTTTTCTGATATCAAGTTATGTATTATCATTATTCACGGAGGCATGGTCCGAAGCTGCTCTAATTTGTTTATGACCATTTTGGAATAAAAATACCAGATCTGTAAATATGAAATCGGAATTTGCTCATAGATGGCCCTAGCTGTCAATATAGTTACCGTCAAACCGCGTCATTGGCGCCATTTCCATTTGTTGACATCTGACAAAGATTTTCAACTCACAACAATACAAGTTTCATACAACAGCATAGTTTGTAATAAAATAGCGTTGAACATGAATTTTGTACCTGGAAGCTACGATTTGCGGATTCTCAGCATTGATTCTCTGTTATCATTTGGAGAAAACTGCTGCAGAATCGCACCGAATGCTTGTCGAAGCTTACGGTGAACATGCTCTTGGTAAATCACAGTGCTTTGAGAATTGCAAGCATTATTGGATGAGGATGACGCTCAAACGCAACAACAACTCGCGGATCAATTAAATGTGATACGAGAAGCCGTCTCCTACATATGAAAGTCATGGGAAAGATCCAGAAGATGGGAAAATGGGTTCCACATGAATGATGACAGCAGCTGAATGAAAGACAGCAGGAAAACCGAAAAACCACTTGCGAAATGCTGCTCGCCAGGTACAAAAGAAAGTCATTTCTTCATCGAATTGTGACTGACGATGAAAAGTGGATATATTTTGAGAATTCTAAGCGTAAAAGATTATGGATAACACCAAGTGAACCATCCACATCGACTGCAAGGCCAAATCGCTATGGACGGAAGACAATGCTCTGTATTTGGTGAGATCAAAAGGGTGTGATCTATTATGAGCTGCTAAAACCTGGCGAAACCGTTCATACTGAACGCTACCGACAACAAATTATCGATTTGAATCAAGCTTTACGTGAAAAACGACCAGAATATCAAAAAAGGCAACACAAAGTGATTTTGCTTCATGATAATGCATCATCACACACAGCAAAACTGGTCAAGGAAACGATTGAGACGTTTAGTTGGGAAATACTTTCGCATGTGGCTTATTCACCAGACTTGGCTCCGTCCGATTACTACTTATTTGCATCGATGGGACACGCACTTGCTGAGCAGCGCTTCACTTCTAACGAAAATGTACGAAAATGGCTCGATGACTAGTTTGCCTCAAAAGAGCAACAGTTTTTTTGGCGTGGCATCCACAAATTGTCAGACAAGTGGGAAAAATGTATAGCTAGCGATGGGCAATACTTGGAATAAAATATTTTTTATTATTTTCATACAATAAATGTGTATTTTCTATACAGAAATTCCGGTTTCATAGTTATATACCTGGTAAGGCTCGAATGAAAAAATGTTCAAGAACAGAAGTTTATTCTTTTTTTTAGTAGAATCGATTGCCATTATTTATTTTGCAAAATCCCGACTTTTTATTCAATTTGTTTATGAAAAAGGGTTTAAAGCAATGTAAATTGAAAAAGAAAAAATACGTGTATGTTTGTTTTTGGTTATGACACTTTTCTGATATCAAGTTATGTATTATCATTATTCTCGAAGGCGTAGCCCAAAGCCGCTCTAATTTGTTTATGACCATTTTGCAATGAACATAAGGCTCGGATGAAAAAATGTTCAAGAACAGAAGTTTATTTTTTTTTTTAGTAGAATCCATTGCCATTTATTCATTTTGGAAAATCTCGATTTTTTTATACAATTTGTTTATAAAAACGGATTTAAAGCAATGTAAATGAAAAAAAAGACATTTTTATTTTTGATGACACTTTTCCAACATCAAATATTACGATATCATGGCTGTGGTAACCATGGCTACCATGGCCATGGCTTAATGGGTTAATATATCCCCATGAAAAATAGTCCAAAGGTACAAAATCAAGTGACCGAGGGGGCTATTAGACAGGACCTCCTTCACCTGTCCATCTATCACAAAATATTTCGTTTAAAAGAGCGTAACTCTGGAAAAATGAGGAGATGTACTATCTTGTTGAAATCATATCTCTCTTCTCACATTCATTCAAATCGATAACATCTTGGTAGTTGTGTGCTAACTATTTTCTTTTCACATTAAATGGTAATTCTTGCAGAAATAGAGGAAGATGACTCTCTAGATCACTAGGATTTAATACGAGGGCAGTTTGATAAGTCAGTGACTTTTTGAATTTTCCGCGCAGTAACTTTAAATGCAGCACTGCTCCCGTCAACTGCCATCTATTAATAGACTACCGTACAAGTTTGGGCAAGCTGCGCCATTTAGTTAGTGTTTGACAGCCATTGAAAGCAGACAACCTCGTGAATTTTAACGAAAATGGAAAAAAGTGAATTTCGTGTGCTGATTAAGCATTATTTTTTGCGTAAAAAAACCATCACCGAAACCAAGGCAAAGCTTGATAAATACTATGGGGACTCTGCACCATCAATTTCAATGGTTAAGAAGTGGTTTACTGAGTTCCGTTGTGGTCGTACCAGCACAAGTGACGCCGAACGCCCAAAAGGTCGCCCAAAAGAGGTCGTCACGCCAGAAATAGTCGATAAAATCCATGGAATGATATTGGACGATCGGAGAATGAAAGTGCGTGAAGTGGCTGAGGCTGTAGGCATCTCAACTGAGCGGGTACATCACATTTTACATGAATATTTGGACATGAAAAAGCTATCCGCGCGATGGGTGCCGCGATTGCTCACACTCGACCATAAGCGCAACCGTGTGACCATTTCAAAGGAGTGTTTGGCGATGTTCAGCCGCAATTCGAACGAGTTTTTGCGCCGTTTCGTTACCGTAGACGAAACATGGATCCATCACACTACACCAGAGACCAAGGAACAATCAAGACAGTGGGTTTCTTCGGGTGAACGTGCACCAAAGAAGGCCAAGGTGGGTCTGTCAGCCAATAAGGTCATGGCCACAGTTTTTTTGGGATGTACGCGGTATCATTCACATCGATTACCTTGAAAAGGGTAAAACGATCACCGGCGAATATTATTCAGAGCTTTTGGACAGATTCGATATTGATTTGAAGCAAAAACGACCGCATTTGGCGAAGAAAAAAGTGCTGTTCCATCAGGACAATGCATGGGTGCACACGTGTGTAGTCACCATGGCAAAAATCCATAAATTGGGCTACGAACTGCTACCCCATGCAGCATATTCACCAGATTTAGCCCCCTGCGACTATTTCCTGTTTCCAAACCTGAAGAAATGGCTGGGCGGTAAGAGATTTGGGTCGAATGAAGAGGTCATCACTGAAACAAACGCCTATTTTGAGGGCTTTGAGAAAACCTATTATTTGGAAGGAATAAAAAAATTGGAAAATCGGTGGACTAAATATATCGAGCTAAAAGGAGACTACGTTGAGAAATAAAACGCTTATTTGCCGAAAAAAATATCTTTTATTAAAAAAGTTACTGACTTATCAAACTACCCTCGTATTAATAGTACTAGGTAAAAAAATATGATTTAATTGCTAAATCGCCAATTACTCCACATCATATCAGGTGTAGTAAAAAGAAATCCATTATTTTTGCATGAAATTGAAGGCTTTAATTACCATAGTTAGAATGATCCGATTTAGGTCAAATATGCGCCGTTTTGTTCGATAACTTGTTGCCATTTTGAAGGTAATTTCATTATGCCTCTCTCATAGAAGCCCTCGTCCCTATTGGCAAAAATTGAGACAGTCGATTTTCACAAGCCTCTCTTGAAGCGAATTTTTCACCAGCAAAATTGTTCGCCATGGACAGGAACAGATGGTAATCACTTGGTGCCAGGTCTATAAGGTGGATGCATAAGAACCTCCCAACCAAGCTCCCGAAGCTTCTGGCGAGTCACTATCGATGTGTGTGGCCTGGCGTTGTCCTGATGAAACACAATTCCTCTCCTATTGGCCAAAGCTGGCCGCTTCTGGGCGATTGCTTCCTTCAGACGGTCCAATTGTTGACAGTACAGTTCCGAGTTAAGAGTTTTGCCGTAGGGGAGCAGCTCATAGTAGATAATTCCCTGCCAATCCCACCAAACACACAGCAAAACCTTCCTGGCCGTCAATCCTGGCTTGGCCACCGTTTCCGCCGGCTCACCGCGATTCGACCACGACCGTTTTCGCTTGACGTTGTCGTAAGTGATCCACTTTTCATCACTAGTGACCAACCCCTTCAGAAATGTGTCGATTTTGTTGCGATTCAGCAGCGATTCGCAGATGGAATTCGGTCCATGAGGTTTTTTTGCGTTAACTCGTGTGGCACCCATACATCGAGCTTCTTTTTGTATCCAGCCTTATTCAAATGGTTCCAAACGGTTTTTTGTGCAATCTTTAGCTCTTGGGCAATCGAAACAGTGCTTACATGACGGTCGGACTCGACAATGTCCATGATTTTATCGATATTTTCGACAATTGGCCTTCCAGTGCGTGGTGCATCTTTGACATCGAAATTACCGGAACGGAATTGACGAAACCAAAATTGCGCGTGATTGGCTGTTACAGTATCAGGACCATAAACACTATTCACATTTTCAGCCGCCTGGCTTGCGTTTTCGTCTTTATCGAAGAAAAACTGTAAAATATAGCGTATTTTCTCTTTGTTAGTGTCCATCTTTGACGCGCGCTCAAACAAAACTGAGTCAACTAATCACAAAACTGTCAGAAAAGTTTTTTTAGTACGAAATTTCATCTTTCTAACGCCATCTAACGGAACCCGATCGGACTTATACAACGCGAGATACAGATAACTAAAGCCATCTATTGGAAAAATAATGGATTTCTTTTTACTACATCTGATATTAGAAGTACAAATAAGTTTCCGCTGTTTTCTATCAAAAATTAGGAATTTATTGTGAAAGAACGGTACATTACGTTTTATTCAAAATATTGTCCATCACTAGCCACTACTTTTTCCCATCTTTCTGGCAGCATTCGGATACCATGTCGAAAGAACGCTTCATCTTTTGAGGCTATCCACGAATCGACCCAATTTTTAATATCTTCATATGATGTAAAGCGCTGCTTAGACAGGCCATGTGCTATCGACCGGAACAAGTGATAATCGGAAGGGGCAATGTCTGGTGAATACGGCGGGTGGGGTAGAACTTCCCAATTAAGTGTTTCCAAATAGGTTTTGACCGGTTTTGCAACATGTGATCGAACGTTGTCATGTAGGAGAATAATTTTGTCGTGTCTGGAGTAGTAATGGGCGCGCTTTTCCTGGAGTGCTCGGCTCAATCTCATTAGCTGTGTTCGGTAGAGAGCTCCAGTAATGGTTTCGCTCGGTTTGAGCAACTCATAATACACACACCAAGCTGATCCCACTAAATACACAGCATGAGTTTTTTTCCATGAATATTCGGTTTGGCTGTCGATGTTGAAACATGGCCAGGTGATCCCCATGATTTTCTCTTCTTTAGGTTATCGTAGTGGATCCATTTTTCATCACCAGTGACTATACGATGCAAAAAACCCTTTCTTTTATGCATGGTAAGCAGCATTTCACACGTGCAAAATCGGTGTTCAACGTCTCTCGGCTTCAGTTCATACGGAATCCAATTTCCTGTTTTTGAATCATTCCCAACGATTTTAAACGATGTGAAATTGCTTGCTGAGTCACTTCTAATGTTAGTGCAAGTTCTTCTTGCGTTTGGCACGAATCTTCCTCCAATAATGCTTCCAATTCCATGTCTTCGTACACTTTCAGCCTTCCACTACGTTCTTTGTCTTCCACGTCAAACTCACCGTTTTTAAACTTTTGAAACCACTCACGATAATTTCTGTCACTTAAAGCAGTCTCACCATATGCTTCTACAAGCAATCGATGCGCCTCAGCTGCAGATTTCTTCAAATTAAAGAAGTAAATCAAAAGTTCCCGCAAATGACGCTTATTCTGCACAAAACTTGACATTTTCGCACGAAAAAAATTATGTGATGCTGATACGGAGTTACTAATACTTCAAAGTTATGTTGTTACCAGATGTTCAAACTTACGATATTACGTTTTACATCTGACAATTTCAACATAACTTTCTGGTGGAACCATCTTTTGTCAAACGGCGGAAACTTTGTACTCCTAATATATTTAATAATCAACGATACTGGAAAGAAATTGTATGCATTCAATGAGGATTCTCATGTTCCGCAAACTGTAAAAATTCATAATAAACGTATATCAAGGTATACAAAGAAAAATCTGGAATTTTTTTTTTAAGTATTGGGTGAGTGCAAAAGTTCGTGCGGAGTTTCAATAGATGGAGTTATAAGCGTCATAAAGTGTTGTCATTAATACTTCCATCTATATATTATATAACGTTGGAAAGGTGACGTCTTCAGCTGTTATTAAAAAAAAATCATTTGTTTTCATACAAACTGCTTCGAGAAATATCACTTTAAAAATGAGTATCGATAAGGTGCATTTACGGCATGTTATGTTTTACGAGTTTCGGAAGGGAATAAACGTTGCCGCAGCCGTAAAAAACATTCAGGATGTTTATCAGGATGAAGCACCAGCTAAACGAACTGTGGAAAAATGGTTTGCTAAATTTCGGCGCGGAGAATTTAACCTTGAAGACGAGCCACGCTCTGGTCGACCTTCTGACATTGATGACGATGTTTTGCGTACTTTAGTGCTCAATAATCCGCGAATTTCAACAGAAGAAGTTGCTACAGCACTAAACGTTGACCGATCAACCGCTTTTCGGCGTTTAAAAAAGATGGGATTCGATTTGAAGCTCGATATATGGGTGCCCCATTTGCTGACCGAGAAGAACAAAATCAAGCGAATTTCTGCAGCCGTTTCTTTACTCGGGCGGCTCAATAACGAGTCGTTTTTGGATCGACTAGTGACGGGCGATGAGAAATGGGTCCTCTACAACAATGTTCAGCGCAAACGGACATGGAAACAATCAGGTGAGCATGGTGACGCAATGCCAAAGGCCAGTTTGCACCCGATGAAGGTGATGCTCTCTGTTTGGTGGGATTGCAAGGGCATAATCTATTTCGAGCTTCTCCCCGCTGGCGAAACGATTGATTCGGACAAGTACTGTCGCCAATTAACCAATCTGAATCGAGAAATAAAAGAGAAACGTCCGATTTTGTCAAATCGCAAGGGAGTCGTCTTTCATCACGACAACGCCAGACCACACGTTTCGAAAAAGACGCTGCGCAAACTGAAGAGCCTGAAATGGGATGTCTCAACGCATCCACCGTATTCTCCTGATATCGCACCATCTGACTATCACTTGTTCCGGTCATTGCAAAATTATTTAAATGGAAAAAACTTTGACTCTTTGGAGGCCTTAAAAAACGGCGTCTCTTCGTTCTTCGAATCTAAACCGCGCAGTTTTTATGATCGAGGCATCCGTATGCTGCCAGAACGTTGGGAAAAGATTATAGAAAACGATGGAGAATATATCATTGATTGAATAAAGATTTTTGTTTGCCTAATCACTGTGTGACTTTTACTCACAAACTCCGCACGAACTTTTGCACTCACCCAATAAATATTCTGAAGTATTAGGTGTACAACTTTGCTTTCGTCGTTTTTTTCCGAAATTCGATGTTTTATTGTAAAAAACTGGTTATACATTAATGATTCGAAGTATTGTCCATCGCTGTCCACTATTTTCTCCCATCTTTCGGGCAGCGTACGAATCCCGCGTTGAAAAACTGGTCATCTTTTGAAGCGATCCACGAATCAATCCAATTTCTTACTTCTTCATAAGACCGAAAGTGCTGGTCAACCAGGCCATGTGTCATTGATCGAAACAAGTGACAGTCAGAAGGAGCAACGTCTGGAGAATACGGCGGATGGGGTAGGACTTCCCATTTCAACGTTTCCAAGTATGTCTTGACCACTTTCGCAACATGGGGTCGGGCATTGTCATGCTGCAAAATCACTTTATCGTGTTTCTCGTTGGATTGCGGCCGTTTGTCTTTCAATGCTCAGCTCAAACGCATTAATTGCGTTCGATAACGATCGCCTGTGATTGTTTCAGTCGGTTTTAACAGCTGATAATATACTATGCCGAGCTGGTCCCACCAAATACAGAGCATGACCTTGCAGCCGTGAATATTCGGTTTGGCCGTTGACATGGAAGCATGGCCGGGATATACCCATGATTTTCTGCATTTGGGGTTATCGTAAAGGACCCATTTTTCGTCCTCAGTCACAATGCTATGCAGAAATCCCTTCCGTCTTTGCCTTTCAAGCATCTGTTCACAAGCAAACAAACGCCGTTCAACATCTTTCGGTTTCAACTTGTACAGTACCCAATTTCCTTGCTTCTGAATCATTCCCATGTCTTTGAGGCGTTTTTAAATTGCTTGTTGAGTCACTTCCAATGATCGTGCCAATTCTTCTTGACTTTGACACGAGTCTTCATTAAATAATGCCTCCAATTCTGCATCTTCGAAAACCTTCTCTCTTCCACTGCTATGCCGGTCTTCGACATGAAAATCACCGTTCTTGAAACGTTGAAACCACTCACGACACGTTCTTTCACTAATAACGGCTTCACCATAAGTATTTGAAAGCATTTGATGAGCCTCAGCCGCCGATTTCTTCATATTGAAGCAGAAAATTAAAACCTCCCGCAAATGACGAGAATTTGTCTCGTAAACTGACATTTTCAATCGAGAATAACTTTATAATGCAGACACAAATCGACTAATATTTCTATGGGGTTATGTTGACAGATGCCCAAGTTTATTGCATGACGTCTATGATCTATTTATTTCGACCACTACTTACCGCTAAAGCCATCTATAGGAAAATAGCGGAAGCAAAGTTGTACACCTAATATATTGTAATATACAGTGTGTCTTATAACAAATCTTGCAAAGTTCGTGGAGACGTGGGTTAAGACAAATATAAAAGTCCCATACCGTTTTGTGAGATTCGCAATAATTATCGAGTTATTAATAACAGAAATCTGAGGAATGAGCGCGCGCCGAGACGTTATGAGTTGAGCATCTAGCCGCTCAGGTTAGAGCGCTGCCCAGTCGACAAAAGAATGTTGCCGGCGCGCGATGAGAGGAAGGACAACGCGCCAATGCTTATGTCTTTACCTCACCGCTCCTACGTCCCGCCGCACCGCGTCTAAGCTCGCGCCGATATGGCCGCTGAATATTCGCGATTACAATTACGAGATTATTTTTCGAGGTATCACAGATAGCTCATATTGAATTGTGAAGTTCAAGGTTCGAAAGTTCTTTGATCAAGGAAAACATCGAAAAGGAGAAAGCGATAGAGAGCGATGAGATCTACAGAAATTTTCATTGTTTTCTATCGCAATCTATTGTTTCGCTGTATCGGATCTGAAAGAAATAATATCGCGTAAAGATAGAGTACAATGAACACTTTTCATCGTACTCTATTGTACTCTATCGTTAGGAGAATATTTAATTGTTAGAGTATGATAGAATTCGCGTAGAGACTCATCGTGTCCTATCGTTTTATTCAAGTCTACACGGGAAAAAATGTTTGATTGAATGAAACAATTTTCTGACGAAATGAGAGAGAGAGAAAGAGAGAGAGAGTGAGAGAGAGAGAGAGAGAACTATTAAAAAATTTTGATTGAGAATAGCATAATTTTGTTTAAGTTAACCGTAAACCTTGATTAATTAGACTGAGTATTAATATTTTCAGTCAATATTTCTCTGTATCGTTCATATTTCATTTGCAAGCTGTATCATGGACCAAACATTTTTACCATATATCATGCACAAATTGTTGTCGTATATCGTAAATGTTGTCAGTGGTATATTAACGATAGAAGAAACTGAAAGTTCTGTATCATATAATTGCGAAAAAGGGATCATTGTCAATGGTGCACCAATGATACTCGGCATAAAATTAATTTCTAGATATAATCGCGATCGTAAATTCGAGTGTGTTACTTTGACATGCGTAAGTATGTGATTGATTGACGCTTTCTTTACATATTTCTTGTCGTTGAATCGTGTCATTTGATACGTTTAAACGCGTTAAATGATGTCTACATGAATCAAATGACACACAGTTAAAAACATTTCTTACTTTTTGTTAAAATTATTCGTGTGTATAAAATTTTGTATTAAATTTTGTACACAGTCGTGTGTTAATTTAACATATCGTGTTCGTGTTACCAAGACTTTCTTGTGTTAAATTAAGATTAATTATTTTCAAGTGTTAAAATGACACTTCCAAGTATTAAAATAACACAATTTATATCTAAATACATGAATATTTGCTATGACATATTTTATATGTTGAAGTCAAATGTGTTACTTTCTTCATTATAACAATTATCATGTGACATAACAGTTATCAATGTATAATGTTAACATTTCTGGTATGTGAAGATTGGACTTTTAACACATAGATTATGTCAATCTAACATTTTCATTCTATTAAATCCTAGATCATTACTTTTCCCAAATGTTGAAGTAACATTCATTGTATGCCAATTTAATACAAACTGTGATTCTTGACGGCATTCAAATGTTAAATTTTTGTGTTAATTTTTTACATATTATGTGTGTTATTTTTTAACATATTTGCTGTATGTTAAATTAACATATAAATGAGAGTGGATGACTTGAGACACATGAAATATGTTAAATTTAATACATCATTTCTTACGTGCACGATTCAACGACAAGAAACGTGTAAAGAAAACGTCAATCAATCATATATTTATGCGTGTCAAAATAACACACTCGGATTTGCGTTGTATCGCGATTATACTGTTACATCCTGGAGGAGGAACGTAACTGGTCGCTTGTTTTCACAAGCTCTGACATATTCGCAAGTCTGCGGTGCAGATCAAGGATCGGAATGACCCCTTTATCTGGTGCGGACGTACGTCGGTGGTCCTTTCTTTAGGTCAAGGAACTGAATCCCTTTACCTGGGATAGGACCGTGAGCGACAGTTGAGGGAAGGGAGAATTTTTGTTTTGAATAATTAGTAGGAATACGTGATTGCCTTATAATTACAAATAGCTCGTTTTATTGATAGCTAAGCGAAAGTTCACAATGAAGTATATCCATTGAAATTCGTGAGGTTTTATAATATGTACATATATATTAGGTATACAAATTAATAATCCAAATTATTTTAAGCAGTTATGAAATCAATTTTAAATTGAATAGATTTTCCCGCTCTTTTGTGATTATGCAATGTTGACATATAGCTATTAAAAAGAACATATAGTTTAGCAAAAGGCCCAACATGACCTTCAAAAGTATTCAGTTCAGTACAGTCGAAAATGGCAACAGATAAGGTGCATATCCGACACTCATTCTTTACGAATTCCAACAAGGAAAAAATGCTGCAAGAGCGTGCGAATCAATTTGTTCCTTTCTCGAAGGTGTTGTATCGTACGATGTGTG
The DNA here is from genome assembly GCF_003227715.2 of Harpegnathos saltator. Classification (NCBI taxonomy): domain Eukaryota; kingdom Metazoa; phylum Arthropoda; class Insecta; order Hymenoptera; family Formicidae; genus Harpegnathos; species Harpegnathos saltator. The sequence continues at coordinate 252,653 of NW_020230482.1, forward strand.
CGCATTTTGGTTTAAGCGGTTTAAAAGCGGTAATTTCAGTCTAATCGACAAACAAAGGTCCTGGAGGCCTTCCGAAGTGCGATAATGATAATTTGGAACAACTGCTCGCTGAGAATTCGGCACAAATACAAAAAGAGCTTGCAGAACAGTTGGGAGTAACGCAGCAAACGATTTCCAAACGCCTATATGAGATGGGAAAGATCCAGAAAGAAAGAAAATGGGTTCCGCATGAACTCACTGAAACCAATAAAAATCAACGAGTGGCAGCGTGTCTTTTTCTTCTCAATAAGCAGCGTCGAAAGTCTTTCTTGTGGAAAATCGTTACGAGCGATGAGAAATGGATACTCTATGACAATCCGAAACGCAGAAAGTCATGGGTAAATCCCGGCGAATCATCAAAATCGGTCGCAAAATCCAATCGCTTCGGAAAGAAGGTTCTTCTCTGCATTTGGTGGGATATCAAGGGCGTGCTTTATTATGAGTTGTTGGAACCGGGTGAAACAGTTACTGCGGACTGCTACCAATGTCAATTAATCTGCTTGAGTCAAGAATTGGAACGAAAACGCCCGTATACTGGTAAAGGAGAATGTCCAGTGTAATTGTTGCATGACAAGGCCAGGCCACACATTGCTTCCAATACAAAAGACACCATAATGAGTCTTGGCTGGGACGTCTTGCAGCACCCGGCGTATTCACCAGACATTGCTCCATCCGATTATCACTTGTTCCGGTTAATGCAACACGCCTTGTCCGATATGTACTTTCAATCAGTGGATGAGATCCGAAAATGGCTTGACGACTTTATCGTGTGCAAAGACGTAACATTTTTCCGAGATGGAATTCATCAGCTGCCTGAAAGATGGCTTAAAGTTATAGAAAGCAACGGCGAATACTTTGATTGAACAATTTAATTTACTTTCTTTTAAAATAAACCTGAAGTGTAGTTGAAAAAATTGGATTATTCATTTGTACACCTAACATATAAACAATCGCGGTCTGAGCAAAATTCCATGTTCGTTATGTCCGACTGTAATCGAAAAGATTGGGCCACTGAAACCGGATTTCACGATCAAGGAGGAATGCCAAGGGGGATAGAAAAAAGAATGAAAAAGGAAAGTAAAAGAAAAGAGACAGAAGAAAAGAAAGAAAATAAGAGAAAAGGATCAATCAGGCAAGAGAAAGTATAAGTAACTTACTGCTGGTTCTATGATATTTGTCGAAAATGAAGAGAGTAATTGTTGCGGCTCTGTGAGGGTGGATGACCCAAGTTCTGCGCTAAGAATCGGAAACTGTTTTCAGCTGAGTTGCTCACAATGGTCCAAAAATACACGAAATCGTTGCACAGAATAATTAAAGACTGGAGGAACACTAATCTGTCTAAACCACTAGTAGGCTAGATTGTTAAAAGACCCTGAAGGGGTGCTGAAGAGGAGCTTCTGTCCTGACTGCTGGTCTGACGAAAAGTATGTGGCCTTTTTGGCTTTTCTCAAAACGTTAGCTCGGTTGAGAGAGTGGGATTTTGGGGGATTGCTTCGGAAATCTAATCTTTATGCCCAAATATGGTCATAGGAGCTTCGAATGTTTTTTAGAGGTGGCAGTCAAAAGTGTGTGAAAGTGTCTTCAAGATAATGTTGTAGGAGATAGGATGCATACGGCAATAAGAGGATTTTGAGCGCCTCTTTGTTCTTACAAAAAAAAAACGCGGCAGTAAGAAAGAAATATCGAGAATCTTAAGAAGGAAATATCGATATTTTTAAGAAGGATGTCGCGATATTGTTAACGTTGACTAAGCGTGTGGGAAATAAGATCGGAGTTAGTTCAAGGATTGTTAATATTTCCGGAGCATCGAAACTTCCAGAGATTCCAGGGTCATCGCGTCGTATAATAACATGCCTGAGCACATCCGGCCATATAATAAGTAATAATACAATAAATTAAATTTTCCTTATTTATAAAAGAAGTCTAGATTGTGCGGAGTCCGCAGGACGTAACAATACTTAGGAATCAATTTTATGCCAAGTATCATTGGTGCACTATTGACAACGATAGTCCTCTTTTCGCAATTATACGAAACAGAACTTTCAGTTTCTTCTATCGTTAATATACCATTGACAACAATTACGATATACGATAACAATTTATGCATGGTACATGGCAAAAATGTTTGGTCCATGATACAGCTTGCAAATGAAATATGAACGATACAGAGAAATATTGACTGAAAATATTAATACTCAGTCTAATTAATCAAGGTTTACGGTTAACTTAAACAAAATTATGCTATTCTCAATCAAAATTTTTTAATAGTTCTCTCTCTCTCTCTCTCTCTCTCTCTCTCTCTCTCTCTCTTTCTCTCTCTCTCATTTCGTCAGAAAATTGTTTCATTCAACCAAACATTTTTTCCCGTGTAGACTTGAATAAAATGATAGGACACGATGAGTCTTTACGCGAATTCTATCATACTCCAATTAAATATTCTCCTAACGATAGAGTACAATAGAGTACGATGAAAAGTGTTCATTGTACTCTATCTTTACGCGATATTATTTCTTTCAGATCCGATACAGCGAAATAATAGATTGCGGTAGAAAACAATGAAAATTTCTGTAGATCTCATCGCTCTCTATCGCTTTCTCCTTTTCGATGTTTTCCTTGATCAAAGAACTTTTGAACCTTGAACTTCACAATTCAATATGAGCTATCTGTGATATCTCGAAAAATAATCTCGTAATTGTAATCGCGAATATTCAGCGGCCATATCGGCGCGAGCTTAGACGCGGTGCGGCGGGACGTAGAAGCGGCGAAGTAAAGACATAAGCACTGGCGCGTTGTCTTTCCTCTCGCCGCAACATTCTTTTGTCGATTGAGCAGCATTTTAACCTGTGGTGCGATTCTGTAACCCGTTATTGGAGTTAACGACAGTTTCGTTATTGTTGCGCAGCTTTTCTACGGTATAAAAGCTGCGCAACGATAACGAAAGTGTCATTAACTCCAATAACGAGTTACAGAATCGCGGTACTGAGTGGATGCTTCTCCCATAACGTCTCGGTGCGCGCTCATTCCTCAGAATTCTGTCATTAATAACTCGATAATTATTGCGAATCTTATAAAACGGTAACAAATGGGACTTTTATATTTGTCTTAACCCGCTCTATGTTTCCACGAGCTCTGCAAAATTTGTTATAAGAAACCCTGTTATACAGGGTGTCTCAGAATTTTGGGAAACGAGCTCCGTAGGGACATAAAGCTAAGTGAGAGGAACAAAAAAGTTCTGTACCATAATGTGAAAATCGTAGTAGTTTTTTTAGTAATAACCGCGTAAAGTTTGGTGTTTTCCTCGCCCATCGCGGCCTGTAGACGCTCCGCGGCAAGCTGTGTGCGTAGGGACTGAGCGATAACGCGTCTTGCGCTGATTGTCGTGATGGCGTCTTGGCGCTTTGACGCCGCGCGACGGTCAGCACGAGCCGCGTTATCGCTTAACCCCTACGCACATAGCTTGCCACGGAGCGTCTATAGGCCGCGCTGGGCGTGGAAAACACCAAACTTTACGCGGTTATTACTAAAAAAACTACTACGATTTTCACATTATGGTACAGAACTTTTTTATTCCTTTTACTTAGCTCTATATCCCTACGGAGCCCATGTGCCAAAGTTCTGAGATACCCTGTATATACGAATATATAGAGTGTCCCATTTTAATGTCCCACCCCAAATAACTCTTCAGTATTGAAGTTTTAAGGAAAATGATCTGAATAAAAATTGTAGGGATTTAAGTGAACTAGCTTATGATGACCTAGACTTTGGCCTTGGCCTCTATTTTCAAGGTTATTTGAAGGTCAAATTGCGTTTTTTAAATGGGAACTCTTATTTTTTATTACACTTTTTTTTACTAGTTAATTTGAATAACTTTTGTCTAAAATATTTTTTTATTTGTCTAATAATTTTTTAGATATTTCAGGAAAACTTGATAATTTTCTCAATATTTAACTTACGATATCTCGCTAACTATTTGTCGGAAGAGAAAGAAGTACTAGACTTTCTTGCTTTATTTAGTCTGAAGAATATATTGTTACAATGGCGCCTTGACATTCGTTAATTTATTGATTTTTGGAAATTTCAAAATCATCAAATTAACAAAAATCAGGCCCGGCCCATCATATCGTCTGCTCAGCATCAGCTGACCGGCAATCAAATGATGGGCGACACAGCATACCATGCTTAAGGGAATCCTGGAGTCGTCAACGAACTTGCAAAGCGTCGATAACGTAGAGGCAATCGTCAAAAAGTAGGGAATGTTATCATCTGTTATCGACGTAAGTGAATTTTGGCACACATATGTATATATATATTTACATAATATGTATATAGTAAAGACAATTGCCGGATAATCGCTGATGCGATTACGCTATTCTTTCATCGCATTTTTCCATATATATCTCTTCTCACAGACTTCGGACAAATGTGTATGTGCATTGTTATTTCGACTTTTCTACGCACAGATCTTATATGAATGTGAATGCGACACTGCCGATATTTGCCTTCTCTCCGAAGTGTGCATTTTGCTGCTGCTTCTCGAATTCTTCGACTCGCTGATATATATACAATGTAACATAATAAAAAATAATTTGGGCAATGAATATTATTACAAGAAAATAATTCATTAGAAATAGTATGCTTGTTTCACGTAAATCGGCTTCTCACTTTATCGTGTCAGCGACTTCTTTTTGTCAAGTTTACGTCGCACTAGCAGTACGGAAACGTTTTCGTACTGTGAATATTCCTGCCAAAATAAAGCGGAGCATTACAAATTATTCGAAAAGAGCGAAGGGAAACTACTGCGAATAGGACACCGAGTTCCTTCTGCAACGTTTACGTCGCACTGGAAGTACGGAATTGAAAACGCTTTTGTACGGCAAATATTCCTGCCAAAATAAAGTGGAGCAATAAAAAACATGTTAGAAATACGACGAGGAACTATTGCGAATAGAACACCGACACTTTCTTACAAAGTTTACATCGCACTGGCTGCACGGAATGAAAAAACTTTCGTACAGTATATATTCCTGCCAAAATAAAATGGAATAATGCAAATTATCTGAGAAAAACGATGAGTGACTATTGCGATTAGGATAACGAGTCCTTCTTGCAAAATTTACGTTGCCCTGGCTGTACCAAATTGAAAACCTTTTCGCTTCGCATAATAAATATTCGTACGAAAATAAAAAAGAGTAATAAGAAATATCTTGGAAAAATGATGAAAAATTCGATGCGCCAAATTGAGAATTCTTTTATAAAGGTAAAGTACATGTGTGGGAATATGAAACGGAGCATTGCTCAATATGAAATTAATATTCTATATCGGCCTAGAAAAACTTTATGTGTAATTGAAAATTTACATCGCACTGACTGGACTGAATTTCAAATCCTTTTGCATGGCAATGTTTCCCTTCATCTTTGCACGTATTTTGACTATGCGAAAGAGCTTTGATAAAGTGTGAGAGAGAGAGGATGAGAGAGAGAGAGTGTGAGAGAGACAGAGAATATACGAGAAAGGGTGAGAGAGAGAGAGAGAGAGAGGGAGAGAGAGAGAGAGAGAGAGAGAGAGAGAGAGAGAGAGAGAGAGAGAGAGAGAGAGAGAGAGAGAGAGAGAGAGAGAAGGAGAGTATGAGAGAGAGATTATGTGGGAGAGAGTGTGAGAGAGAGAAAGAGTGAGAAAAAGACAGAGAAAGAAGGACAGAGTGAGAGAGAGAGGGGGGGGAGGGAGAGAGTGTGAGAGAGAGATAGAATATGAGCGAGAGAAAGAGAGTGTGTAAGAGAGAGAGAGAGAGAGAGAGTGTGAAAGAGAGAGAGAGATCGTATGAGAGAGAGAGAGAGAGAGAGAGAGAGAGAGAGAGAGAGAGAGAGAGAGAGAGAGAGAGAGAGAGCGGGAGAGAGAGAGAGTATGCGAGAGAGAGAGAGAGAGAGAGAGAGAGAGAGAGAAGGAGGGAAGAAGGGAGGGAAAGAGAAAAAAACAGTGTAATAAAAAATAAGGGTTCCTGTTTGAAAAATGCATATGAACTTCCAAATGACCTTGAAGGTCATGGCCAATGTCAAATTCATGGTCACCATCAAGTCCATTACTCGATTTTCTACAACTTTTGTGTCTAAAGTTTTTTATGAAAACTTGATCCTGCAAAGTTATCCTGGGGGTCTGGCATTTTTAAGACACTCTGTATACAGGGTTCTCAAAAAGTCTTCGAACGACAAATTATCTCGAAAACAATCAGTTTTTGGAAAAAATGTTTCAGACAAAAGTTGTAAGGTTTAAAATGATCTATTTCCTGATCTTATCAGTTTGACATTGGCTAGCGTCAACGAGGTCAGGGCAAAGTCACCTTGAACGCTTCAAATGGAACGCACTACTTTTTTGACATATTCTTATAATGTATTTCAAGAGCTTTCCAAAACACTACAACAAAATATTTTTTTGTTAAGTACATCTCAGGTCATGAAGCTTCAAAGTTACAGTAACGTCGCAATTAGCATTACCTAAGTAGATCACGCACGCACGCACGCATGCACGCACGCACGCAAGAGGTGTAAATCCGATCGTGCAACCTCCACGCGGTATATCTTAGGTAATGCTAATGCTGACGGTACTGTGACTTTGAAGCTTCATAACTCGGGATGTACTTAACAAAAAAATATTTTGTTATAGTGTTTTGGAAAGCTCTTGAAATACGTTATAAGAATATGCCAAAAAATTAGAATGTTCCATTTGAAAAATTCAAAGTGACTTTGCCCTGACCTTGTTGACGCTAGCCAAGGTCAAACTGATAAGATCGGTAAATAGATCGTTTTAAACCTCAGAACTTTTACCTGAAACATTTTTTTCAGAAACTGATTGTTTTCGAGATATTTTATCGTTCGAGAACTTTTTGAGAACCTTGTATATACATATATACCAAATTTCACTAACGTCGATAACAGATGATAACGTTCCCTACTTTTTGACTATCGGCCCTATCATTTTTTTTTCACTCACTCACTCATCCCCCTCTCTCTCTGCCTCACACTTCCCTCCCCCCTTCCCCCGCTCACCCTCTCCCCATCTCCCTCTTCCTTCCTTCCCCTCTTTCTCACACTCTATCCCTCACTCTCCTTCCTCTCTCCCTCTCCCTCTTTCCCTCCCTCCTCTCCTCTCTCATTCTCACACTCTCCCTCATACTTTCCTTTCTCTCTAACATTCCCTCTCCTACTCTCATCCGCTATCCCCAAACCTCTCCCACTCCCCCTCTCTCACCTTCTCCCTCTCCATCTCCCTCCCTCCCCCTCTCATCCCCTCTCGCCTTCCACTCTCTCTCACCCCCTCTCTCTCACTCCCTTCCTCTCCCTCCCCCCTCTCTATCTGACCTTCTCTGTCTCTTTTATTTACGCGCGCCCCATTCTAGCTGATTCATATAAAGTTTAGAATAAATATTATAAATCAAACATAATCCCTGTAGAGTAATATAAGTATAATATCGGACTCCAATATACGATGTATTAGATGTATACAGTTTGAAACTTAGAAAGAGGGGAGAGGGAGAGATTATAAGAGAGAGAGAGTGAAAATAAAGTGGAACGATATGTAAGCAGCCGGATCATATAAAATCTAACGTACTATTCTTTTTAAACTGTTATTGAACTTATTTTAAATTTATAAATCCTCATAAAAATTTCACAGCTCGGCGTTATATAATATATCCCTTTAAATCTTCCGAAGTATCATTTCTGTGGAATATTATTCATTGCATAAATTATTCTGTATTATGTTATACCGTATACATATACCAACAAGTCAAAGAATCGGAGAAACAGTAGCAAAAAGCATATTTCGGAGAATAAGAAGATATTGGCAGCGTCGCATTCATATAAGATCTATGTATAGAAAAGAAGAATTGACAACGCAGTACACACACATTTGTCCAAAGTCTGTGAGAAAATATATATATGGGGCATTCTTTGCGAAACCGACCACCCTTGCTCGCTAAATTTGATTTCAACCAAAAAATTTTTTCCGGGGCTGAAAATTTTCTTTATGATATCTACTTTCATTAGCCGTGTGGCCTTTTCGGAAATTCTCCATGGCGGATTCCGAATGGCGCCAGCAAACGCGGAAGAAGGGGAAAAAATTAGAATTATTCCTTCTCTCCATGATTGGTTTTAACAAAAAAAGTTTCCGGGATTCTAAATATTCTTTGTGATATAGAAATTCATTAGCCGTGTGGCCTTTTTGAGAATTCAACATGGCAGATCCAATATGGCGGATGAAACATTAAAACTGAAAATTTTACAGTTGCAAAAATATGATCATATTCTATGTCAAATTTTGAATACAAATGCTCTCTTGCGATTTTTCGATTAAACGCATCGTTGTCGAAAGAAAAATTCATGAACATTGAAGTATTAGTTAAACCTAGAAAAGCTGAATTTCAAATGTCGTATCGAAGAGTGTAGAACCCATCAGATAAAAATTGCGGTCGTGATGAGAATATTTTGGAGTGGCTAAATACAAATCCGGGATGAAAGTTGCTAAATTCAAAATATCGGATCCAATATGGCGGATGAATATCGCTTGAAAACATTTGAGCATAAGCTATCCAATCCTATGGGAACGCAGTGATCAAAGTAATGAAAATTAAACCGTTTATTCGTGCTGTTTGGCCTTTTTCCAAAATCAAACCTGTCAATTTGAAATGACGGCAACTTATGAAAATGGAGAAATGCGAGTCTTTTTAGTATAAATGTATATTACATTTACAAATAATTAAAAAAAAAATTTTTTTTCATCTAGTAGTGTTTCAAAATATAAAATTACATGTAGATCAAATTAGGTAAATAGATTCTGGATTTATTGGCGTACATTTAACTGGCTAGCCTGCTCTTAGCGTTACCCGGGGTCAACGACGTGGACGTGGCAGGAATCTGATCCCTGTGTGTATGCGCGTGTGCGTGCATGTGTGTGTGTGTATGTTGTGTGTGTGTGTATGTGTGTGTGTATGTGTGTGTATTTGAGTGGATGGTCACGCGTGTAACTGAATGATGGTTGTGTGTTCGCAATTTATTACGAAGTTTTCAAAGAAAACTTTACATCTTCTTCATCATTCGAGAATCGTTTCATTAAGAGTATATTTTCTGCAACTACTGAAAAGGAATGATTTTTTTATATTTTCGGTATTGCAAGCGCTGAATCAAATCTTTTCCTTAATTTTCTGCCAATTTTTTGGTGTTCGGTTCTGCTGAAATAAAATATCTGTATCGTTTTAGAATGCTTCTTTGCCCAAGTATTCTTGGGCAATCATTACTTTGATTACTGCGTTCCCATAGGATTGGTTAGCTTATGCTCAAATGTTTTCAAGCGATATTCATCCGCCATATTGGATCCGACATTTTGAATTTAGCAACTTTCATCCCGGATTTGTAATTAGCCACTCCAAAATATTCTCATCACGACCGTAATTTTTATCTGATGGATTCTACACTCTTCGATACGACATTTGAAATTCAGCTTTTCTAGGTTTAACTAACATTTCAATGTTCATGAATTTTTCTTTCAACAACGATGCGTTTAATCAAAAAATCACAAGAGAGCATTTGTATTCAAAATTTGACATAGAATATGATCATATTTTTGCAGCTGTAAAATTTTCAGTTTTAATGTTTCATCCGCCATATTGGATCTGCCATGTTGAATTCTCAAAAAGGCCACACGGCTAATGAATTTCTATATCACAAAGAATATTTAGAATCCCGGAAACATTTTCTTTGTTAAAACCAATCATGGAGAGAAGGAATAATTCTAATTTTTCCCCTTCTTCGGCGTTTGCTGGCGCCATTCTGAATCCGCCATTGAGAATTTCCGAAAAGGCCACACGGCTAATGAAAGTAGACATCATAAAGAAAATTTTCAGCCCCGGAAAAAATTTTTTGGTTGAAACCAAATTTGGCGAGCAAGGGTGGTCGGTTTCGCAAAGAATGCCCCATATGAAAAAATACGAAAAGGAAACAGCGCGACATGTCGCTGCTCACTGAACATCTTGACAATCGCTTCACCTCGTGTATATATACCAGGTATGTCGGTAATTACTTTCCAGTTTTTGTAACAGATGTCACTAGCCATAAGTATGCAATGTTATGATTTGATACATATGTCATTTTATTCTACTGACATTAACCTCAAAACTACACAAGTTACGTTCCGCCAAAATAGCAGCGTTATAGATTAATAATTTTTTGAAAATGTCGAGTTTTGTGCCTGAAAACGTACATTTGCGACACGCATTACTTTTGTTGTTTAATCAAAAGAAAAAAGCCGCTGAAAGTCATCGTTTGCTGGCAGAGACCTACGGTAAGCATGCTCCAACCATAAGAACATGTGAACGTGGTTTCGACAATTCAAATGTGGTGATTTCAACGTTCAAGACAAAAAACGTCCTGGTAGGCCGAAAACGTTTGAAGATGCGGAATTGCAGGTGTTATTGGATGAAAACCCAACACAAACTCAAAAACAATTGGCAGAAAAGTTGAATGTGAGCCGAGTAGCAATTTGTGAACGATAACAAGCGATGGGAAAGATCCAAAAGATGGGAAGATGGGTGCCACATGAATTGAATGACAGGCAATTGGAAAATCGAAAAATCGTCAGTGAAATACTGCTTCAAAGGTATGAAAGGAAGTCATTTCTGCATCGAATAGTAACGGGTGATGAGAAATGGATTTATTTCGAAAATCCCAAGCGAAAAAAATCATGGTTATCACCTGGCGAAGGCGGCCCATTGACTGCAAGGCCAAATCGCTTTGGTCGCAAGACCATGCTCTGTGTCTGGTGGGACCAGGTCGGTGTCGTATATTCTGAACTGTTGAAACCTGGAGAAACAGTTAATACTGATCGCTACTAACAACAAATGATCAATTTGAACTGTGCATTGATCGAAAAACGTCCACAATATGCTCAAAGACATGATAAGGTGATTTTGCAGCATGACAACGCGCCGTCTCATACAGCAAAACCAGTCAAAGAAGTGTTGAAATCACTTGGATGGGGAGTCTTATCGCACCCGCCGTACTCTCCAGACCTGACTCCATGCGACTACCACCTTTTCGCATCGATGGGGCACGTGCTTGCACAGCAGTACTTCGCCGATTTCGAAGAAGTTAAAAAATGGCTCGATGAATGGTTTAGCTCAAAGGAGAAACAGTTCTTTTGGAATGGCATCCATAAATTGCCTGAGAGATGGGCAAAATGTATAGAATCAAATGGCCAATACTTTGAATAAATATATTTTAACTATCCATTGTAAATAACGTGTTTCCTTTAGCGAAAAAACCGGAAAGGAATTACCGACACACCTGGTATATATATGTATATATATATATATCAGGTGTAGTAAAAAAAAATCCATTATTTTTCCAATAGATGGCTTTAGTTATCTGTATCTCGCGTTGTATAAGTTCGATCGGGTTCCACTAGTTGGCGTTAGAAAGATGAGATTTCGTACTAAAAAAACTTTTCTGACAGTTTTGTGATTAGTTGACTCAGTTTTGTTTGAGCACGCGTCAAAGATGGACACTAGCAAAGAGAAAATACGCTATATTTTACAGTTTTTCTTCGATAAAGGCGAAAACGCAAGCCAAGCGGCTGAAAATGTGAATAGTGTTTATGGTCCTGATACTGTAACAGCCAATCACGCGCAATTTTGGTTTCGTCGATTCCGTTCCAGTAATTTCGATGTCAAAGATGCACCACGCACTGGAAGGCCAATTGTCGAAAATATCGATAAAATCATGGACATTGTCGAGTCCGACCGTCATGTAAGCACTGTTTCGATTGCCCAAGTGCTAAAGATTGCACAAAAAACCGTTTAGAACCATTTGAATAAGACTGGATACAAAAAGAAGCTCGATGTAAGGGTGCCACACGAGTTAACGCAAAAAAACCTCGTGGACCGAATTTCCATCTGCGAATCGCTGCTGAATCGCAACAAAATCGACCTATTTCTGAAGCGGTTGGTCACTGGTGATGAAAAGTGGATCACTTACGACAATGTCAAGCGAAAACGGTCGTGGTCGAATCGCGGTGAGCCGGCGGAAACGGTGGCCAAGCCAGGATTGGCGGCCAGGAAGGTTTTGCTGTGTGTTTGGTGGGATTGGCAGGGAATTATCTACTATGAGCTGCTTCCCTACGGCTAAACTCTTAACTCGGAACTGTACTGTCAACAATTAGACCGTCTGAAGGAAGCAATCGCCCAGAAGCGGCCAGCTTTGGCCAATAGGAGAGGAATTGTGTTTCATCAGGACAACGCCAGGCCACACACATCGATAGTGACTCGCCAGAAGCTCCGGGAGCTTGGTTGGGAGATTCTTATGCATCCACCTCATAGTCCAGACCTGGCACCAAGTGATTACCATCTGTTCCTGTCCATGGCGAACAATTTTGCTGGTGAAAAATTCGCTTCAAGAGAGGTTTGTGAAAATCGACTGTCTCAATTTTTTGCCAATAGGGACGAAGGCTTCTATGAGAGAGGCATAATGAAACTACCTTCAAAATGGCAACAAGTTATCGAACAAAACGGCGCATATTTGAGCTAAATCGGATCATTCTAACTATGGTAATTAAAGCCTTCAATTTCATGCAAAAATAATGGATTTCTTTTTACTACACCTAATATATACACTCAAACGCAAGAAACCCGGTACACTAAAAATTTGGGAAAAAATTACAAAATTTCAAATGATCATAACTTAGTAAATAATGAAGATACAAATATGCGCAGAAATGTAAAATGAAGCTTGAAACGTCCTCTTTAAGAATATCTGAATGGCAATTATGCTCGGCCATTTTTTTCAAAATGGCGGATGATAAAGTGAGAGGATGCAAAATTGATAATCAAAGGTCCGTGTTTGCGATGGTGCATGGTGTGCATCAGGTATCGCAGCGTAATGGGACCAATTGCACATGAAAGTATAGAGTGTTATCTTTAAAATGCTACTTTACCGAGCTCGATGTGATCATTTTTCACTGAGTTGTTCCAAATTTTGCTAAAAATGCGGTTTTCTTGTTAAATTTGCATAATTCAGTGAATAAGTATGGCATCAAGCTCTATAACGAAGTATTTTAAAGAAAACATTCTATACTTTTAGGTACTTTTCGTCCCATTGAGCTGCGACACTTACTTTGCTCCATGCGCCGTCGCACGCTCGAACCTTTTTTAGCAACTTTTCATGTTCTCCTTTTTATTACCCGCCATTTTGAAAAAATATCGTTACGCACAATTTCGATAGATCTTTCGAAAAATACGGTTTCAAAGCTTTCAAACCGTTTTTGAAATTTGCTGCTAGGATATTTAGGTGTCGAGATATTCAATTTCGAATTTGCAACAAATGTCGATTCAGCGAGGCTTAAGGGGCTAAGAGGCTCTGCGGTTCGTTTGGCTCTTTCATAATTTCAATAGCTGTGTTCATGTTTCTCTATATAATAATTTATATAACCTGCACAATATATTCAATGATTTGCATTTATTATTTTGAAAGCCAAGGAAATGAAAGTAAAATTCAATTTAGGTTCTTCATTTTACGTAATCGATATTACGTAATAAAGATGAAATGCGTTTTAAGATACCGCTGTTATTAGTTCAAATTATGGTTGTAAGTCTTCCCAATATAAACCGCATGGAGTTTTACTGGTAGGAAAAGTCCCATTGTATGTAGTGTGTGTGTGTGTGTGTGTTTGTATACCACAAGGATAAGGACCCCGTGGTTCGTCAGCTCCACAGTATTTCAAGATTTCACACCCTCCTTGTGGTGTGTGTGTGTGTGGTGTTACAGCAGAGATAAGGACCCCGCAGTTCGTCACTCCTGCAGTAATTAATGACTCCAAACCCTCTCTGCTATGTGGTATGTGTGTACTAATAGTGGATATGACTGCCTCGTACGCGTATTACCTCATTCATACGATCAGGCATACTCCTTATTAGTCTTTTAATTTCATCCTGCGTAATTGTATTCCATTCGTTTTCGAGAATTATTCGCAATTCTCGCAGTGACTGAGGAGCAGGCACGTGATTTCGTACTTTCCTGCCGAGGTTGTCCCACAAGTGTTCGATTGGATTTAAATCTGGACTATTTGCTGGCCAATCGAGTCGATTTATGCCAACTTCATCGAAGAAATCAAGCATTCTTCTCGCAGTGTGTAGTCGAGCATTGTCTTGCATAAACAAGAAGTTCTCTCCGATGAAGGGTGCGTACAGAACAACATACGGAATGAGTATGTCTTCCACGTATACATCTGCGTTCATATTCTTGTCAAAAAATTGCAGATCTGTATGAGCATTAGCTGAAATTCCTGCCCAAATCATTACAGAGCCTCCATTGTAGCTATGCCTCTCACTTACCGTACAGTCTACAAATCGTTCTCCACCGCGACGATAAACTCGTTCTCGTCCATCTGGAGAATAGACACAAAAACGAGATTCATCGTTAAAGAGTACTTTGCTCCAGTCTGCGTAAGTCCAGTCTTTATGCTCAACTGCAAAATTGAGTCGAGCTACGCGATGGTGACATTTAAGCAAAGGTACAGCTGCTGGCCTGCGCGAAAGCAGATTTTGTTCCTTTAATCTTCTCCGAACGGTGTTAACGGATACATTAATGTTGCGGACATCCCTTAAATTGTTTCTAATTTGAACAGATGTTCGATGTCTGTCTCTTAACGAATTTGAAACAATAAATCGGTCATCATTGTGATTGGTACATCGAGGACGTCCCGAAACAGGCCTTCTATGGAAAGAATTGGTTTGTAAGTACCTGGCATAAGCACATTGCACAGTTGACACTGACAAATCAAGTGCCTGAGCAACGTACCTTCGACTTCTGCCATCTTCAATTAAAGCAATAACTTGAGCAGCCTTTTCAGGATATTATCGTCGCCATAATCGACGCAATAATTTCGATGCCAAACAATCAATTATGGTTTAAATTGATGAAGTTGCACGAAGCAACGCACCTCGAAAGGAAAAGATCACGGAAAAAAGAAAAATCACACGAGGCAACGCTTATCGGAGTGAACACGTTCGGAAAAGGAAAATTGTTTGTCTTTGTTTATTGTCTTGGCACATACATTTAAGAAAAATCCAGTCAAGCCAGGCGTTAAAGCCCGGCGCACCGACAGAATCTCAGTCAAGCCAGAACGTAAGCCCGGCGTACTGACAAACTCGCGAAGTCCAGCGTACAAGAAATAATGCCACTATCGACGGAGGACCGTACGAAGGCCAAAAGCTGTACGAAGGCAATCTCTGATCGTCTCCGCGGGCACTCTTATATGCCCTGGGCAGCTCGAACTCGCGTGCGAGCCGAGGGGCTCGCGCAACCCAGATCACCGCGTCGCGGCGGCTCCGTGGACTAGGAGCGCCAGGGAATTTCGACGTTCAGGTGGCGTCCAGCGACTCGGCATCCCGTGCACCGGGTCACCGCGAACTCAGGCGCGATCCTGAACAGCATATTCAAGCTGTGTACCATAATGGCCAATCGTACGGAGAAGGTAGAGAGCTAGGGATAGCTTCGCGAACTATAAAGTGTATACCACAGTGATCATGCGTAACTGAAGGGTAAAGAATGATAACTTTTGATAAAAATTAAATTTCCAATTCGCAAAATTGTGTAAATTATTGTATAGAGAATAATGAACGCGGCTATTGAAATTATGAAAGAGCCAAACGATCCGCAGAGCCTCTTAGCCCCTTAAGCCTCGCTGAATCGACATTTGTTGCAAATTCGAAATTGAATATCTCGACACCTAAATATCCTAGCAGCAAATTTCAAAAACGGTTTGAAAGCTTTGAAACCGTACTTTTCGAAAGATCTATCGAAATTGTGGGCAACGATATTTTTTCAAAATGGCGGGTGATAAAAAGGAGAACATGAAAAGTTGCTAAAAAAAGGTTCGAGCGTGCGACGGCGCATGGAGCAAAGTAAGTGTCGCAGCTCAATGGGACGAAAAGTACCTAAAAGTATAGAATGTTTTCTTTAAAATACTTCGTTATAGAGCTTGATGCGATACTTATTCATTGAATTATGCAAATTTAACAAGAAAACCGCATTTTTAGCAAAATTTGGAACAACTCAGTGAAAAATGATCACATCGAGCTCGGTAAAGTAGCATTTTAAAGATAACACTCTATACTTTCATGTGCATTTGGTCCCATTACGCTGCGATACCTGATGCACACCATGCACCATCGCAAACACGGACCTTTGATTATCAATTTTGCATCCTCTCACTTTATCATCCGCCATTTTTTGAAAAAAATGACCGAGCATAATTGCCAATCAGATATTCTTAAAGAGGACGTTTCAAGCTTCATTTTGCATTTCTGCTCATATTTGTATCTTCATTATTTACCAAGTTATGATCATTTGAAATTTTGTAATTTTTTCCCAAATTTTTAGTGTACCGGGTTTTTTGCGTTTGAGTGTATTTCTAAAAACGAAGCAATTTCACCAAAAGTTGCGATAAAATCAGCGGAAGAATTTCAAACATTAATTCAAGCAATTTCACCGGATTACGACCCCGATTTTGTAATTAATACTGATCAGGATGTGAATAGAGATTAATGTATCGCGAACTTATATGCACACTGGGCAAAAATTAGTTCAATTGTACATCGGCGATTTAAATAAAGTTTCGCATTCATATACCGCCCAGTATTTGCTGACAAAATTCGGAAAGTTATTAAATAAAGTATTTGTTTGTTTGCAAGAATTTTCTGATAATTTTGGAGTACGTGTACAAAAAGATGTGGACGAATTATTTAAATTATGCAAAAACGTTGTCATTACATGTTCCAAATCGGGCAAATTAATAACGTCATTATATGAACAGTATTTAAAAAATGTTGTTAAGCCGTATGTCGGAGATAATTTGTTTTTATTTATAGTAGATTCCAGGGGAGGGCAAAAAAACATCCAAATGTATAACGAAATATTTCGCGACAAAAATAATAAACCAACATGTAATTTACAAATTATACAACCAAAATGTACTCCGATATGTCAGCGATGTTTATTTTTACAGACAAGTGATGTTTATTTTTACAGACAAGTGAAAATTATAATAAAAAAAATATAAAACTGTCCAGATATAATTGCACAATCAGGTGACGAAAGCAAACAATTAAATACTCGTGATGATGCAATTCGTATACAATCATTAACTCATTATTTATTATCAGCACCAAGATTTAAATGTATGCTTCAATATGCATGGTATGCGTCCAAATTAGCTGACGAAAGAGAAATGTTTTTAAATGTTAACCAACTATGCTTTCCTCCAAATATTTATAATAAAAATGCGTATGTGAACAACATAATTCATTTATAAAATGTTCGTGGTGCGACAAAGTTTTATAATTCCAATGTTTTTACATGAATTTTCATCCACAACACTGCGAAGCGGTGGAAACATTTTATATGTGGACATTTATAAAGTTTGTATTTGATTTTGACATGTATAAAATTTATACGTTGCTTAAAAAATATATTAGGTGCGCAACTAAGTTCCCGCTGTTTTTCAAGAGATGGCTCCAGTAGTAAGTGCTGGTCAATTGTGACATAACCAAAATGTCATGAACCAAGCTTAGACATATGGTAAACAAACCGCTTTGACACATTAGTGATTTTGTTTTTGTGTCATATACTTTTGGTTGTGTGAAAATGTCTGATTTTGTGCCAAATAATCGTCATTTGCGGGAAGTGTTGCTTTCCTTCTTTCATTCAAAGAAAACGGCGGCTGAAGCGCATCGAGAACTCCAGAAAGTTTACGGAGATGCTGCTCTAAGTGAAACAACGTGCCGTGATTGGTTCCGTCGCTTCAAAGACGGTGATTTCGATGTTGACGACCGTTCGCGTGAAGGAAGGCCAAAAACCTTCGAAGACGCTGAATTGGAGGCATTGCTCGATGAGGATCCGTGCCAAACGCAAAAAGAGCTTGCTTCAGCATTAGGAGTTACCCGCCAAGCAATTTCCAAGCGATTGCATGCGTTGGAAATGATTCAAAAATAAGGAACTTGGGTTCCTTATGATTTGAAGCCAAGAGACGTTGAGCGTCGTTTTTTCGCCTGTGAACAACTGCTCCAGCGGCAAAAAAGGAAGGGTTTTCTTCATCGCATCGTTACGGGTGATGAAAAATGGATTCATTACAGCAACCCAAAGAGAACAAAATCATGGGGACTGCCCGGTCATGCTTCTACGTCGTCGGCTCGGCCGAATATTCACGCTGCGAAGGTTTTGCTGTGTATTTGGTGGGACCAGGGCGGTGTTATTTATTATGAGCTGTCGAAACCGAACGAAATCATCACTGGGGAACGGTATCGAACTCAATTGATGCGATTTAGCCGAGCACTGCGCGAAAAGCGGCCACAATACGAGCAGAGGCACGAAAAAGTGATTCTACAGCATGACAACGCTCGGCCTCACGTTGCCAAACCCGTTAAAACCTACTTAGAAAAGCTCAAATGGGAAGTCCTACCCCACCCGCCATATTCCCCAGATATTGCGCCGTCCGATTATTACTTGTTCCGTTCGATGGCACATGGTCTGGCTAATCAGCAGTTCCGCTCATATGAAGACATCTCAAAATGGCTTGATTCGTGGATAGCCTCAAAAGACGAACACTTCTACCGTGACGGTATTCGAACTCTGCCAGAAAGATGGGAAAAAGTTGTCGCTAGCGATGGGCAATATTTTGAATGATTCATTTGTAACCATTTTTTCACAATAAAGTTGCATTTTCATTAAAAAAACAGCGAGAACTTAGTTGCGCACCTAATATAATCAGTTCATACGATTTATATATTTTTTATTTCATATTGCGTTCAAATATCCCGAAATGTCCTTATTTTTTTATATAAAAACGAAATAAATAAAAAAAAAAATTATTATTAATAACGTATTACTATATGTCGAAAATTAAAGAAAAAAAGACCACGAAGTGAAGCAGTCGTCGGTGGGATCCGAACGCTCGCCGCCGGTACAAAAATCTATATATGGGAACGTTAGTCCCCTCAGCTACGCCGCTTACTCGAAAGAGGACGTAAAGTTCTGCTTATGTGCGACGTAGTTGCGTGACCCTAACTTTCTCTCTTAAATTCTTTTAAACAAAGGCGCATTGATACGAACGGCTTTAGGGTTTTCATCATCTACATACAAGCTATCGAACGCACTATGACTCGTTCGAAAAACGATTTTCTACTTGGCGTTATCTCCTTGTTAGCTCTATATTCCTACGGAGTCCGTGTGCCAAAGTTCTCAGACACCCTGTATATCTTAAAAAAGGAAATAATTTGAGTTTGATATTTCTAAAAATATATAGTAATATAGTAATCATATATATATGTTAGTTTTCTTAGTTGGCGCTACTGTTTTAATATATCACTTCTTTTGTACAGTAGAATAGTGTTGTAGAGTAATTAAATATTATGGATTAATATTAAAGCATTAAAAAACAATAATTGTGATTGGAATAACTTCGACAAAACTGACATTTAGTGTCATCTCTTGCAAAACCCTCAAAACTAAATAACTCTCTTAATATACAGGGTATCCCATTTTAAAAAGAAAATAACTAAAACATAACTAAAACTAAAAAACTAAATAACTCTCTTAATATACAGGGTATCCCATTTTAAAAAGCGCATCTCGATAATTGTTCAACAAAACATTTTCAGCAAAAATATTTAGGACAAAAGTTGTGATGATTTCAAGGGGAACATGAAACAATTATACTTACAATTATACAACTATATTTTGTTTACAAATGGCATCACTTTCGAGATATTCACTAATTATTACTTTTCTTAAATGGAAATCCCAATTTTTTATTACACTGTATTTTTCTAGCAATTAATTTAAACAACTTTTGTCTGAAACATTTTTTTATTTGTCTAATATTTTTTGAGATATTTAAGGAAAACTTGATAACATTTTCAATATTTAACTCACGATATCTCGCTAACTATTTGTCGGAAAAAAAAGTAGTATTAGACTTTTTTTCTCTACTTGGTCTAAAGAATATATTGTTACAATAACGCCCTAACTTTTGATCATTTGATGATTTTAAAATTTCCAAAAGTCAATAAGTTAACAAAAGTCAGGGCACTATTATAACAATATACTTATTCTTGAGATTAAATAGAGCAGAAAAGTCTAGTATCACTTTCTTCCGATAAATAGTTAGCGAGATATTGTGAGTTAAATATTGAAAAAGTTATCAATTTTTTTTAAATATCTGAAAAAATAATAGCCAAATAAAAAGAATGTTTTAGACGAAAGTTGTTTAAATTAATTGGTAGAAAAAGACGGTGTAATACAAAATTGTAATACAAAATTTCCATTTAAGAAAAGTAATGATCAGTGAATATGTCGAAAGTGGTGCCATTTATAAACAAAATAGTATAGTTGTTCTATGTTCTCCTTGAAATCATACAACTTTTGTCCGATACATTTTTGCTGAAAATGCTTCGTTGAAGAATTATCGAAGTGCGTTTTTTAAAATGGGACATCCTGTACAAGGTATTATTTTAATTCGAATTTCATTTTACTTACATAGAGTAAATTAGCGAGTGAATATTTTCAATCGCAATTAAAGTACGAATCTAGCATACGCTACCACTACGGAAACAAATTCACTTTAACCGGTTAAAATATTCAATTGTGTGGATCAAGAATCCGGTTAAGTTTGACTTAAATATTCATTTTTGTAATTCTGAGATTCTTAATTTATTAATTTTGTAATTTTCACTATTGTTTGAAGTTAATTTTTAGTCTTTCTGAATAAGATTATTAATTTTATTTTGAGAAATTTAGAGTATATTGTCGCCAGAAATACATATAATTGCGTTATATCATTATTGCTATTATTTGACAGAAACAACTCGTAACGGTAACAATGTATTAATAATATTTTACTCTTTAACAGTATATTTAGTTAGTCAGTTACTGATTTCTTCTACATACATATCAAGAGTTAAATCGAAAATATTTTTAATTTACCTCGTATCTCTCTCTACCGTCGAATTATATTACCAAATACTTAATCTTAAGAAAGTGGTTTTCTTTTTCGACCAGAAAAACCGGATTCCTCGGATAAGAGGGTTAATCCTTCGTCCTTTTTTGCCCTTCCCTCTTCGAGCAATTCGCATAATCTTTCTCTCTCATCGAGTCGCGGTTACACGTCGCTTTTAACCAAGCCCTTGGTTACTGGAAGCATGCGTCTCTCGAGGGCCAGGCTTTAAATATTTGTGATTTAATCTAAACTTCCATCTTATCGGGGCAATCTGTGCCCATAGATTGGTTATCGCAGTCACGAAGAGCGTGCTCTCGCGAGCGAACGAGTTCTACCTCGAGGATGCAACGATGACGTCGTGTAAACGACGGCGTCTTCGAGCTTGGAGGCGAATGAGGAACGCTTTTCAAATCTCACGACTTCTGAAGTGAGAGCGCCTTAATTTTTGGTGGTGAGGTCACTGGAATGTCGTAGCAAATTATTTTCCGCATTAGAAACATTGACCGAGACATTCGGAGAGGTTTGGAATAAACAAATAAAATGATTAGAAGCATCATATTATACAGGGTGTTTAATAGCTGATCATGCAGACGAAAGTTGGAGATAGGTTGGGTGTAGCCGAGAAGAAAAGTCATGTACCATAATGTCAAATTGGCAATAGTTATCGAGTTATTAATTAAAACATGTGAGCCAACAAGCGCGTAGAGAGCGGAGGGCGACCGCAGTAAGCACATAAACATTTGATACAGGCAGAGTCAGCGAGTGATGGTAAGCAAGCGCGCGCGGCGAGGGGCAACGTAAACAACAAGAGGCGAACGCGCGCGACGAGGAGCGAGCGAGCGCGAACGACGAGGAGCGAGCAAGCGCGAACGACGAGGAGCGAGCGAGCTATAAGGAAAGAGCTATAAAGAAAAAGCTCGCTCGCTCCTCGTCGCGCGCGATCGCCTCTTGTCGCTTACGTTGCCCCTCGCCGCGCGCGCTTGTCTATCGCCACTCGCTGACTCCGCCTGTATCAAATGTCTACGTGCTTACTGTGGCCGCCCTCCGCTCTCTACGCGCTCGTTGACTCACATGTTTTAATTAATAACTCAATAACTATTGCCAATTTGACATTATGGTACATGACTTTTCATCTCGGCTACACCCAATCTATCTCCAACTTTCGTCTGCATGATCAGCTATCAAACACCCTGTATAAATGCTGATTGCCGATCGAACATTTAAAGTCTGCCATTCTTGATACAAAATTTTGAATTTTAGACACAGGTTCTTAGGGAAACATGATCAAATCATGTCGATTATTATGATTGCTCGAATAATTATTGAGTTGTTCCTTGTAACTGGCACACATATGGTAGACGTCAAGTAATAAAAAAGTATACTTCCAATTTTGGATACATTCATACTGAAAAAAAACGTGAAGTAATATAAAGATATTGTGAATTATGTCAAATTTTCATTACTATATTTCAAAACTTTCGTTTATTAGGTTGAGTGTGATAGCATAGTGTAATCTGTCCATTAATTTTTTAGTGATTTTGTAAAGAATGAAAAGACTGGATTACGTACAATAATAATCTACTTTCATTTAAAAGTCTTAACATTAACCGAAATCAAAACAGAGCTGGATACAATACTTTTAGAGTTTGCTCCTTTGCTTTCAATGATTAAGAGTTGAGTAGTTGAGCTTAAACGTAGTTATGTAAATACAAATAATGAACAGCGCAATATACGTTTAAAAACGGCTTTTACTCAGGAAAATGATTGAAAACGTTTGTCATATTGTATTGGATAATCATCGTGTAAAAACGTACGAAATAGACATAATGGACAATCTCCAACGATAGTATACAACAAATTTTAACTGAAAAATTGAATATAAAATACTCCGTGCAATGAGTGTCGTATGATGTTTGTTCATATCGCAGCAAAAATTTAATTGTTTTCGTCACAATTTGAAAGAAGTTAGCACTGAATTATTAGGTGCGCAACTAAGTTCCCGCTGTTTTTCAAGAGATGGCTCCAGTAGTAAGTGCTGGTCGATTGTGACATAACCAAAACGTCATGAACCAAGCTTAGACATATGGTAAACAAACCGCTTTGACACATTAGTGATTTTGTTTTTGCGTCATATACTTTTGGTTGTGTGAAAATGTCTTATTTTGTGCCAAATAATCGTCTTTGCGGGAAGTGTTGCTTTTCTTCTTTCATTCGAAGAAAACGGCGGCTGAAGCGCATCGAGAACTCCAAAAAGTTTACGGAGATGCTGCTCTAAGTGAAACAACGTGCTGTGATTGGTTCCGTCGCTTCAAAGACGGTGATTTCGATGTTGACGACCGTTCGCGTGAAGGAAGGCCAAAAACCTTCGAAGACGCTGAATTGGAGGCATTGTTCGATGAGGATCCGTGCCAAACACAAAAAGAGCTTGCTTCAGCATTAGGAGTTACCCGTCAAGCCATTTTCAAGTGATTGCATGCGTTGGGAATGATTCAAAAACAAGGAACTTGGGTTCCTTATGATTTGAAGCCAAGAGACGTTGAGCGTCTCTTGGCTTCAAATTTCGCCTGTGAACAACTGCTCCAGCGGCAAAAAAGGAAGGGTTTTCTTCATCGCATCGTTACGGGTGATGAAAAATGGATTCATTACAGCAACCCAAAGAGAACAAAATCATGGGGACTGCCCGGTCATGCTTCTACGTCGTCGGCTCGGCCGAATATTCACGTTGCGAAGGTTTTACTATGTATTTGATGGGACCAGGGCGGTGTTATTTATTATGAGCTGTTGAAACCGAACGAAATCATCACTGGGGAACGGTATCGAACTCAATTGATGCGATTGAGCCGAGCACTGCGCGTAAAGCGGCCACAATACGAGCAGAGGCACGAAAAAGTGATTCTACAGCATGACAACGCTCGGTCTCACGTTGCCAAACCCGTTAAAACCTACTTAGAAACGCTCAAATGGGAAATCCTACCCCACCCGCTATATTCCCCAGATATTGCGCCGTCCGATTATTACTTGTTCCGTTCGATGGCACATGGTCTGGCTAATCAGCAGTTCCGCTCATATGAAGACATCTCAAAATGGCTTGATTCGTGGATAGCCTCAAAAGACAAACACTTCTACCGTGACGGTATTCGAGATCTGCCTGAAAGATGGGAAAAAGTTGTCGCTAGCGATGGGCAATATTTTGAATGATTCATTTGTAACCATTTTTTTACAATAAAGTTGCATTTTCATCAAAAAAACAGCGAGAACTTAGTTGCGCACCTAATATAACCGTCGATAACATCTAGATCCATTATTTTACCCCAGAAAAAAAAACACACGCACATATATAGAAATTAAATAATGGACACATATATATTTTCCATTACCGAAAAAGGCAAAATGTTTTGTAAGCAGAAAAGTATATGGCGACTGTCAGTTTGGTATTTACATGAAATATTAGGTGTAGTAAAAAGAAATCCATTATTTTTGCATGAAATTGAAGGCTTTAATTACCATAGTTAGAATGATCCGTTTTAGGTCAAATATGCGCCGTTTTGTTCGATAACTTGTTGCCATTTTGAAGGTAATTTCATTATGCCTCTCTCATAGAAGCCTATGGCCTAAGCCCTATTGGCAAAAAATTGAGACAGTCGATTTTCACAAGCCTCTCTTGAAGCGAATTTTTCACCAGCAAAATTGTTCACCATGGACAGGAACAGATGGTAATCACTTGGTGCCAGGTCCGGACTATAAGGTGGATGTATAAGAACCTCCCAACCAAGCTCCCGGAGCTTCTGGCGAGTCACTATCGATGTGTGTGGCCTGGCGTTGTCCTGATGGAACACAATTCCTCTCCTATTGGCCAAAGCTGGCCGCTTCTGGGCGATTGCTTCCTTCAGACGGTCCAATTGTTGACAGTACAGTTCCGAGTTAAGAGTTTTGCCGTAGGGGAGCAGCTCATAGTAGATAATTCCCTGCCAATCCCACCAAACACACAGCAAAACCTTCCTGGCCGTCAATCCTGGCTTGGCCACCGTTTCCGCCGGCTCACCGCGATTCGACCACGACCGTTTTCGCTTGACGTTGTCGTAAGTGATCCACTTTTCATCACCAGTGACCAACCGCTTCAGAAATGGGTCGATTTTGTTGCGATTCGCAGATGGAAATTCGGTCCATGAGGTTTTTTTGCGTTAACTCGTGTGGCACCCATACATCGAGCTTCTTTTTATATCCAGCCTTATTCAAATGGTTCCAAACGGTTTTTTGTGCAATCTTTAGCTCTTGGGCAATCGAAACAGTGCTTACATGATGGTCGGACTCGACAATGTCCATGATTTTATCGATATTTTCGACAATTGGCCTTCCAGTGCGTGGTGCATCTTTGACATCGAAATTACCGGAACGGAATCGACGAAACCAAAATTGCGCGTGATTGGCTGTTACAGTATCAGGACCATAAACACTATTCACATTTTCAGCCGCCTGGCTTGCGTTTTCGCCTTTATCGAAGAAAAACTGTAAAATATAGCGTATTTTCTCTTTGCTAGTATCCATCTTTGACGCGCGCTCAAACAAAACTGAGTCAACTAATCACAAAACTGTCAGAAAAGTTTTTTTAGTACGAAATCTCATCTTTCTAACGCCATCTAGTGGAACCCGATCGGACTTATACAACGCGAGATACAGATAACTAAAGCCATCTATTGGAAAAATAATGGATTTCTTTTTACTACACCTGATAACTTACATCCACTATTTGTGGAAAGGAAAGACAATAAATGGCGAATATTATTTCAAAATTGAGCGACAAATTCAAAGAGAAACTACAGCATTTAGCTAAAAAGAAGGTACTTTCCCATCGAAAAAACACATCAGCATAGAATCAGTTTGCGATTGTTATGTCCAAAATCCATGAATTGAAATTCGAGTTAGTGTTTCATTCGACTATTTTTTAGATTTGGTTTTTTAATCTGTTTTTGAATTTAAAGAAATGGCTTAATAGTAAGAGATAATTATTGCTGTAAATAGTTACTTTGAAGAGATAGAGAGAGAGAGAGAGAGAGAGACTTAGATTTATTTAAATAGTATATTAGATTTATGGAAATGGTTATTGTGAGATTTTTGGATTTACTTATAAAGAAAGCATCGCAGCTTTGAAGTATCGTTGGAATGCGTATGTGAAACTAGTAGGAGATTATATTAAAAATGAAATAATATTTTGTTTACAACTTTAAAAATATTATGTTTTCTTTCTTAGATCATATATTTTTTTGAACGACTCTCATATAGTTACAGAATATAAAGAAAATGCGTTACTTTAACAATAATGCTATCTCTGTTAAAATAAATAACGACAGCGGTAACAGGTAATTGATAATGGTTACATGGATAACAAATAATGATAATATATTGCTTTACAATACTTTTAAAGAAAACTTTTTTCCAATCCTATATGTATTGCGACGCGACTTTCGCTCGCCGTCGGCAAACTGCCGTCGGTCCACGCGCCTCTATCGTTCGCACTCTCACCAAAGAGTTGGGCGCCAGGTGCAGCGGGCTGCACCGTTCACCTACACGAAACGATACACCACCCAAGGCCGAGACACGCGAATTCGACGGGACCGGTAGCTCCGCGGTATTTTATAGTCGGTAGACGGGAGGGTTCGATCGGGGATCCGGGATTCAGTCGGGAAGACACAAAAATAGAGACGCGCTTCGCTTATCTCAGTTTTATTCGGTCGGGGATCGGCACGATCCGACCCCTCGATACGGTACACACCGCGAGGCGCTCTCGCGAATTCGGAACTTGCTCTACGCCGACAACTATTACGAGACTCAGTACGTTTGCGACGCCGATACAATAAAGCAAGTGGACGGTCTTACAAATGCGGGGACCTCCCGGCGGCGTGGACTCTCGGTCTCCTTCCTCGGGGTCGTTCCTCCGAAATTCCGCCACCAGCGGTAATCCTCCGGGCGCAGGGAACTCCACCAAACTCCGTCGCTCCACCAAACTCCTGCACTCCACCCCGGTACACGGTATCCTTCCGTTCGTTCGCTAACGACAGGCACTCTTCTCGTCAACTATAATTCTCTCTTTTCGGTTCTCGGTAATCGACTCCCGAAGCAAGCGGTAAGAAGAAGCAAAAGAAACGGGAGTGCCCTCTTTTATTTCTTTTGTGTTGTCGCACTACCCGTCTTTCCCCGTTCTTCGTCATATCTCCCGATACGGGAATCCTTCCGGGGATCTTTGTTTTCAATCCGCGGGACGGGGGCTTGGTCTCACTCTGGCTCGTTCTCTCTCTCTCTCTCTCGCTCGCACTTCCGCTGTCTCTTCGTCTAGGCCGGCTTTGTCTAGCCGGCGCTCACGCTTCGGGCACGGGAACGCCGACAGTTTGACGCGATATCCCTGCGGGCTTGTGGACAACGGAATCGGCAGCGAGAATCTTTCAAGGCGATACGGAATCGATAATATTACTCATAAAGAAGTGCATTCACCTGGGGTGGCGGTCTTGTCGAGGGGTGTCGTCCTCTTCCTTCTTCCGCTGGTCCCTCCGGTCTTGATGGGCGGCACAGGAGGTCCAGGGGCACAGAGCTCGGGAACGCGGGACCGTTTCACCTGCACGCTCCTATCGCTAACACTAATTAATACGGGGGGGCGCAATGCGGTTCTCCCCCCCGCAATTCTCGCGCGATGTACTGTCCGCCTCCCCCCCGCACCCTCGCCTAAGGGCCGAAGGTTCGGCCTGGGACGGGCGCCTTCCCAGCTGCCACGTCACAGTATTGTCAATAAATAAAGATAATAAATATCAAATGTAATGTTAAAATACATAAAACTGTTATAAAAAACGTAATACATAATATAAAATTATTTTCACTGGCTAAATTATCTAATCTAGATCTAGATCTAATCTAGATAGATGGACTAGATTTAGATCTTTTTGTAAACAATATTATTTTATAGAAAATAAAAATTTTATAGTATTATGTGTAGAAATGAATAATCCAAATTATTTTAAGCAGTTATGAAATCAATTTGAAATTGAATAGATTTTCCCGCTTTTTTGTGATTATGCAATGTTGACATATAGCTATTAAAAAAAACATACAGTTTGACGAAAGGCCCAACATAACCTTCAAAAGTATTCAGTTCAGTCGAAAATGGCAACAGATAAGGTGCATATCCGACACTGCATTCTTTACGAATTTCAATAAGGAAAAAATGCTGCAAGAGCGTGCGAATCGATTTGTTCCTTTCTCGGAGAAGGTGTTGTATCGTACGATGTGTGTGCATTTTGGTTTAAGCGGTTTAAAAGCGGTAATTTCAGTCTAATCGACAACGTCCTGGAGGCCTTCCGAAGTGCGATAATGATAATTTGGAACAACTGCTCGCTGAGAATTCGGCACAAATACAAAAAGAGCTTGCAGAACAGTTGGGAGTAACGCAGCAAACGATTTCCAAACGCCTACATGAGATGGGAAAGATCCAGAAAGAAAGAAAATGGGTTCCGCATGAACTCACTGAAACCAATAAAAATCAACGAGTGGCAGCGTGTCTTTCTCTTCTCAATAAGCAGTGTCGAAAGTCTTTCTTGTGGAAAATCGTTACGAGCGATGAGAAATGGATACTCTATGACAATCCGAAACGCAGAAAGTCATGGGTAAATCCCGGCGAATCATCAAAATCGGTCGCAAAACCTAATCGCTTCGGAAAGAAGGTTCTTCTCTGCATTTGGTGGGATATCAAGGGCGTACTTTATTATGAGTCGCTGGGAACCGGGTGAAACAGTTACTGCGGACTGCTACTAGCGTCAATTAATCTGCTTGAGTCAAGAATTGGAACGAAAACGCCCGTATACTGGCAAAGGAGAATGTCCAGTGAAATTGTTGCATGACAACGCCAGGCCACACATTGCTTCCAATACAAAAGACACCATAATGCGTCTTGGCTGGGACGTCTTGCAGCACCCGGTATTCACCAGACATCCAATTATCACTTGTTCCGGTCGATGCAATATGCCTTGTCCGATATGCACTTCCAATCAGTGGATGACATCCGAAAACGACTTTATCGTGTCCAAAGACGTAACATTTTTCCGAGATGGAATTCATCAGCTGCCTGAAAGATGGCTTAAAGTTATAGAAAGCAACGGCAAATACTTTGATTGAACAATTTAATTTACTTTCTTTTAAAATAAATTTTGAATGTAGCTGAAAAATTGGTTTATTCATTTGTACACCTAATAAATATAGGGCAATATTTTAGTTTAACTATTTTATTTATTTTACAAATGAAATATATTTTATAATTTCTTTTTATATAAATATATATACATGGAAATATACATGGTGTCTCAGAAATTTGGGACACGGGCTCCGTAGGGATATAGAGCTAAGTGAAAGGAACAAAAAAGTCCTGTACCATAATATGAAAATCGTAATAGTTTTTTAGTAATAGCAGCTTAAAGTTAGGCGTTTTTCACGCCCAGCGCGAGCTATAGACGCTCCGCGGCAAGCTGTATGCGTAGAGGTTGAGCGATAAAGGTGCCAATACATGGGAGTGTCGAGCGTCGAGCGTCAAAGCGTCCAACCAATCAAAGTTCCTTGTTTTTATCCGTGAAATAAGAAATGAAAAACTGATTGATTGGACGCTTTGACGCTCGACGCTCGACGCTCCCATGTATTGGCACCTTAACGCGGCACGCGCTGACCGTCGCGCGGCGTCAAAGTGCCAAGACGCCATCGCGACAGTCAGCGCGAGACGCATTACTGCTCAGCTCCTACGCACACAACTTGCCGCGGAGCGACTATAGGCCGCGATGGGCGTGGAAAACGCCAAACTTCACGCGGTTATTACTAAAAAACTATTACGATTTTCACATTATGGTACAGGACTTTTTTGTTCTTCTCACTTAGCTCTATGTCCCTACGGAGCCCGTGTTCCAAAGTTCTGAGACACCCTGTATACAGGGTGTCCCATAATTGTAGGACACGGACTCCATAGCGGCATGGAGCTAAGCGGGAGGAACAAGATAGTCCTTTTTCATTTAGCGATATCTCATATAGATTTTAGTAATAACCGCGTAAAGTTTGGTGTTTGTCACGCCCAGCGTGGCCTATAGACGCTTCGCGGCAAGCTGTATGCGTAGGGGCTAAGCGATAACGCGGCTCGCGCTGACCGTCGTGCGGCGTTAAAGCACCAAGACGCCATCGCGACAGTCAGCGCGAGACGCGTAATTGCTCAGGTCCTACGCACACAGCTCGCCGCGGAACGTCTATAGGTCGCGATGGGCGTGACAAACGCCAAACTTTACGCGGTTGTTACTAAAAAACTATGAGAGATATCGCTAAATGAAAAAGGACTTTTTTTGCTCCTCCCGTTTAGCTCTATGTCGCTATGGAGTTCGCGTCCTACAATTATGGAACATCCTGTATATAGGGCGTTTGAAAGCTTATCATACAGATCAAAGTTGAAGATAAATGGAGTGTAGCCGAGAAGAAAAGTCATGTACCGTCATGTAATGTCAAATTGGCAACAGTTATCGAGTTATTAATTGAAACATGTGAGCCAATGAGTGTATAGAGAACGCTTAGCGGCCGCGGTAAACACGTAAACACTTGGTACAGGCGGAGTCAACGAGCGTCGATAGGCGAGCGCGCGCGGCGAGGGGCAACCGTAAGCGACAAGAGGCGAGCGCGCGCGACGAGCGAGCGCGAACGACGAGCGAGCGAGCACAAGCGACAAGAGGCGGCCGCCCAGCGCTCTCTACGCGCTCATTGACTCACATGTTTCAATTAATCACTCGATAACTATTACCAATTTGACATTATGGTACATGATATGATGGTATATACAGGATGTCCGGAATGTGATCATTAATATTTTGTGTACTGGTAGATTGGGTGTAGCGGAGAAGGAAAGTCGTGCATAACCACCTTTTCTCCTTCTTCTAGATAATATTCAATGTCGTCCAAAACTTCATGCTCTCCCACCAGTTTAATAAATTTTTCAAAAAGTTTGCCGCCAGCTAATTTGGAATTGTTCGAAAATTTGCGTAGGGCGTCAGCAAATATTAAATCAAATTGTATAACAATATCTACAAACAATTATTTTACATTATAATTTGAAATATACTGTGACATTGTGAAAGCAGATTTTTTTTTCAATTCGTCATTAATAATATATTTACCACGAAAATATTCGACCGCATCCGTCAAATCTTCCTTCGAAATATCGCACTTTGCAAGAACTTGTACATATTTAATGGTTACATCAGTAATATATGTTGTCTCCATTTCTAATGTTTCGTATCACGTTCTCTGTAGAAATGCTGCCACGAGACTGATGAAACACGTTACAACGTGTAAGAGAATCCCTCCGTCAAAATTGTTAAAAAGATCGAATAGAGGGGACCAACAGTCCCTTCTATTTAACAAGGTCTTTTCTTAAAACGCTTGCCTGTTCTTTGCATGTGAGTCTCATCTATATAATATTTCGCATACTACACTCAAACGCAAAAAACCCGGTACACTAAAAATTTGGGAAAAAATTACAAAATTTCAAATGATCATAACTTGTTAAATAATGAAGATACAAATATGCGCAGAAATGCAAAATGAAGCTTGAAATGTCCTCTTTAAGAATATCTGAATGGCAATTATCATCGGCCATTTTTTTCAAAATGGCGGATGATAAAGTGAGAGGATGCAAAATTGATAATCAAAGGTCCGTGTTTGCGATGGTGCATGGTGTGCATCAGGTATCGCAGAGTAATGGGACCAAATGCACATGAAAGTATAGAGTGTTATCTTTAAAATGCTACTTTACCGAGCTCGATGTGATCATTTTTCACTGAGTTGTTCCAAATTTTGCTAAAAATGCGGTTTTCTTGTTAAATTTGCATAATTCAGTGAATAAGTATGGCATCAAGCTCTATAACGAAGTATTTTAAAGAAAACATTCTATACTTTTAGGTACTTTTCGTCCCATTGAGCTGCGACACTTACTTTACTCCATGCGCCGTCACACGCTCGAACCTTTTTTTAGCAACTTTTCATGTTCTCCTTTTTATCACCCGCCATTTTGAAAAAATATCGTTGCGCACAATTTCGATAGATCTTTCGAAAAGTACGGTTTCAAAGCTTTCAAACCGTTTTTGAAATTTGCTGCTAGGATATTTAGGTGTCGAGATATTCAATTTCGAATTTGCAACAAATGTCGATTCAGCGAGGCTTAAGGGGCTAAGAGGCTCTGCGGTTCGTTTGGCTCTTTCATAATTTCAATAGCCGCGTTCATTATTCTCTATACAATAATTTACACAATTTTGCGAATTGGAAATTTAATTTTTATCAAAAGTTATCATTCTTTACCCTTCAGTTACGCATGATCACTGTGATATACACTTTATAGTTCGCGAAGCTATCCCTAGCTCTCTACCTTCTCCGTACGATTGGCCATTATGGTACACAGCTTGAATATGCTGTTCAGGATCGCGCCTGAGTTCGCGGTGACCCGGCGCGGGATGCCGAGTCGCTGGACGCCACCTGAACGTCGAAATTCCCTGGCGCTCCTAGTCCACGAAACCGCCGCCACGCGGCGATCTGGGTTGTCGCGCGCGCGAGCCCCTCGGCTCGCACGCGAGTTCGAGCTACCCAGGGCATATAAGAGTGCCCGCGGAGACGATCAGAGATTGCCTTCGTACAGCTTTTGGCCTTCGTACGGTCCACCGCCGATAGTGGCACTATCTCTTGTACGCTGGACTTCGCGAGTTTGTTAGTACGCCGGGCTTACGTTCTGGCTTGACTGAGATTCTGTCGGTGCGCCGGGCTTTAACGCCTGGCTTGACTGGATTTTACTTAAATGTATGTGCCAAGGCAATAAACAAAGACAAACAATTTTCCTTTTCCGAACGTGTTCACTCCGATAAGCGCTGCCTCGTGCGACTTTTCTTTTTCCGTGATCTTTTCCTTTCGAGGCGCGTTGTTTCGTGCAACTTCATCAATTTAAACCATAATTGATTGTTTCGCATCGAAATTATTGCGTCGATTATGGCGACGATAAATCCTGAAAGGCTGCTCAAGTTATCGCTTTAATTGAGATGGCAGAAGTCGAAGGTACGTTGCTCAGGCACTTGATTTGTCAGTGTCAACTGTGCAACGTGCTTATGCCAGGTACTTACAAACCAATTCTTTCCATAGAAGGCCTGGTTCGGGACGTCCTCGATGTACCAATCACAATGATGACCGATTTATTGTTTCAAATTCGTTAAGAGACAGACATCGAACATCTGTTCAAATTAGAAACAATTTAAGGGATGTCCGCAACATTAATATATCCGTTAACATCGTTCGGGGAAGATTAAAGAAACAAAATCTCCTTTCGCGCAGGCCAGCAGCTGTACCTTTGCTTAAATGTCACCATCGCGTAGCTCGACTCAATTTTGCAGTTGAGCATAAAGACTGGACTTACGCAGACTGGAGCAAAGTACTCTTTAGCGATGAATCTCGTTTTTGTGTCTATTCTCCAGATGGACGAGAACGAGTTTATCGTCGCGGTGCAGAACGATTTGTAGACTGTACGGTAAGTGAGAGGCATAGCTACAATGGAGGCTCTGTAATGATTTGGGCAGGAATTTCAGCTAATGCTCATACAGATCTGCACTTTTTTGACAAGAATATGAACGCAGATGTATACGTGGAAGACATACTCATTCCGTATGTTGTTCCGTACGCACCCTTCATCGGAGAGAACTTCTCGTTTATGCAAGACAATGCTCGACCACACACTGCGAGAAGAGTGCTTGATTTCTTCGATGAAGTTGGCATAAATCGACTCGATTGGCCAGCAAATAGTCCAGATTTACATCCAATCGAACACTTGTGGGACAACCTCGGCAGGAAAGTACGAAATCACGTGCCTGCTCCTCAGTCACTGCGAGAATTGCGAATAATTCTCGAAAACGAATGGAATACAATTACGCAGGATGAAATTAAAAGACTAATAAGGAGTATGCCTGATCGTATGAATGAGGTAATACGCGTACGAGGCAGTCATATCCACTATTAGTACACACATACCACATAGCAGAGAGAGTTTGGAGTCATTAATTACTGCAGGAGTGACGAACTGCGGGGTCCTTATCTCTGCTGTAACACCACACACACACACACCACAAGGAGGGTGTGAAATCTTGAAATACTGTGGAGCTGACGAACCACGGGGTCCTTATCCTTGTGGTATACACACACACACACACACACACACACACTACATACAATGGGACTTTTCCTACCAGTAAAACTCCATGCGGTTTATATTGGGAAGACTTACAACCATAATTTTAGCTAATGACAGCGGTATCGTAAAACGCAATTCATCTTTATTACGTAATATCGATTACGCAAAATGAAGAACCTAAATTGAATTTTACTTTCATTTCCCTGGCTTTCAAAATAATAAATGCAAATCATTGAATATATTGTGCAGGTTATGTAAATTATTATATAGAGAATAATGAACGCGGCTATTGAAATTATGAAAGAGCCAAACGAACCGCAGAGCCTCTTAGCCCCTTGAGCCTCGCTGAATCGACATTTGTTGCAAATTCGAAATTGAATATCTCGACACCTAAATATCCTAGCAGCAAATTTCAAAAACGGTTTGAAAGCTTTGAAACCGTACTTTTCGAAAGATCTATCGAAATTGTGCGCAACGATATTTTTTCAAAATGGCGGGTGATAAAAAGGAGAACATGAAAAGTTGCTAAAAAAAGGTTCGAGCGTGCGACGGCGCATGGAGCAAAGTAAGTGTCGCAGCTCAATGAGACGAAAAGTACCTAAAAGTATAGAATGTTTTCTTTAAAATACTTCGTTATAGAGCTTGATGCGATACTTATTCACTGAATTATGCAAATTTAACAAGAAAACCGCATTTTTAGCAAAATTTGGAACAACTCAGTGAAAAATGATCACATCGAGCTCGGTAAAGTAGCATTTTAAAGATAACACTCTATACTTTCATGTGCAATTGGTCCCATTACGCTGCGATACCTGATGCACACCATGCACCATCGCAAACACGGACCTTTGATTATCAATTTTGCATCCTCTCACTTTATCATCCGCCATTTTGAAAAAAATGGCCGAGCATAATTGCCATTCAGATATTCTTAAAGAGGACGTTTCAAGCTTCATTTTACATTTCTGCGCATATTTGTATCTTCATTATTTACCAAGTCATGATCATTTGAAGTTTTGTAATTTTTTCCCAAATTTTTAGTGTACCGGGTTTTTTGCGTTTGAGTGTATTTTCTCTACATGGTAACATTGTGTAGAAAGTAAAATTTAAATATTTTTTTTCTGCGAATTAGATATTTAAAAAATTTTTATGTTCTAAAAATTATATTTCTACTCATATAAAGTAAAAATTTTGCAATATATTTGTTAGAAAGCAAAATTATATATCTAAACATACTTATTATCTTTGCCTATTCTTTTGAAACATTTTTAAGTTTTCTTAATAAAATAGCTTTTTTTGACGAATTAACTGTATTACGAATTTATTATTTTATGAATGTGGGCAGACGTATATTTAGCATTTTTTCTTTCTTTTTTTTTAAGGGTAAGTTGTTACAATTACGTTCGACAAGAAGCGCGCGAATGGGGTATTTGTTGGAATGATGACGGCATTGTATAAAGGGACGAGGAAAAAATGGAATAATAGATGGTAGACCGATTTATTACACAGAGAAAAAGAATCGGTTACGCTTGAGATATACATATATTAATCTAAAAAGCTCTCGTCACGTTGGTTACGATCCACATGGAAGATTAATGAATTTCTACTTGTCAGAGAATTGGTGATAACGGTATGTCACTGTAAATGTGTGAAAAAATAGATCAGCTTCTATTAAAATATTGGCTTGAGGTAATATATTTTACAGTATCATGTGTCTTCATAGCAATTGTAACATAATTTCGCCAAACATCGTCGTTCTTATTGTGAGAAGATGTCGTCTATGCTACATTAATCGAGCTGCCTTTGTTAATAAAACAGAAAGTATGACGAAGATTTGCCGATATATATTATAAATGAAAGGCTCCTGATTAACAATATGGCCAGTCACGCGTATCAAATTTAACAAATGATGTGAGTTGCAGAAGCATGGTGTTTTTCTTTTTTTTTTTTATAACGCAGGGGAAACCCATCATGGGTACCCTCCGCCCCCCTGGGAGGGGCAGAGGGTTATGTGAGACTCTTACTCACTAAAACCCCTGCGGGATGTCTACCAGTCGGACTGAGATGAGGGGAGTCAGGGGAACTGCGCCAACATTCCCTCCCCGACACCCCGACCCCAAGGCTCGTTGTCGAGCCCCACGCCCAAGTGCCGCGCCCCTTCTCCCTGAGGAGGAGGTTCAGGGCGCAGCGCCCCGGTCGGCTAGACCGACGGGGTTGGCCTTCCGGTAACGATTACAGGAGGGGGGGACATTCACACCAACTCCCCGCCCCCACCCCTTAGAGTTCCCACTCCGGAGGAGGCGGAGGAGCGAGACCTTTTCCCAGAGGGCCTCGCTCCCCCTTCCCTACCTATACCGACGCGCGGGGGAGCGCGGGTGGGGGATTTCAGCCCCTCCCGACCTCCCTCCCCCACGCGTCCGAAGTCGGCCCCGAGGTGGCCGAGGGGGCGGAGATCGCCTCCGCTTCACCTCGGCCGGCGCCACCTCGGGGCCGCTGTCACCTCCCGGGGAGCGCCCGGGGAGCGGCTTCTGCCCCGCTGCCGCCTACGGCGGTCGGGTTCGGGCCTGCGCTCCCACTCGGCAGCCTCCTTCTGAGACATGATGTCCCTGCAGAAGGAGGCCACTGCCCCCCATACTTCCTCGCTCCCGCACATGGCTTGAACCATGCGCGGAAGCGAGATGTCCTCCGCGTTGCACCCCACTGCCCGGGCCAGGACTCCGCGCTCCTGGCTCCACGCCTCACATTCCACGAGGGTGTACCGCGCCGAGTCCTCCGACTCCGGGCAGTGATGGCACTCGGTGGTGTTCTCCTTCCCAATTCGGTGCAGGTACTTTCCGAAGCAACCATGTCCGGTCAATACCTGCACCATGTGGAAGGAGAGTCCGCATCACCGCCTGCCTACCATTTCCGGTAGGCAGTGGAAGATAGCCTCGGCCGTTTGGCGACCGAATCCTCGCGGGTCGGCCAGTTCGGCCGACCACTTGTCGAGGATCCGGTCACCGGCCTGGATTTTCAGGGCCCTCAGGTCCCTGACCGATAGCCTTTCCCCCCTTTCGCGGAGCTCCTTTATCCGCCAATAGAGGAGGTGCCTCTCTTCGGCTAGGAGCTCCACTGGGTGGGGGGAGCCGGCCAGGGTGGCTGCCGCCATGTGGGGGACCGTAGCGAATCCCCGGATCGTCCTCACCAGCGCCGGTCGCATGGCCTGCCGGAGCAGGTTCCGGTTGCGATGGGTGGCCAAGAGTCAGGGTGCCCGTATAGGCGCCCCGTATAGGGCGACCGAGAGTATGACTCCCACGTAAAGGCGGCGTGCCTTCCATCCAGGCCCCCCTTGGGTCTGCATGAGCCCGGCCAGTGCCCGGCTGTGCTCATTTTGCGGACCCGGGGGGCTAGGCGCCTAAAATGGGGCCCAAAATCCCACCGGCTGTCCAACGTCAAGCCCAGATATTTCATCGTGGGCTTGACGCGGACGCGAACACCGTCCACCCGGGCCCTTCGCGGCCTCCCCTGACCCCGGCCATTAAAGAACATAGCCTGGGTCTTTTGGGGGGCCACTTTGAGCCCGAGGTCACTGATGGTCCCTACCACCGAGTGCAGAGGTGAGCGAGCCTCCCCCCAATTCTCCCCCTCGGCTAGCACCAACGTGTCGTCTACATAACAGACCACGTAGCAGCCGGGGGAGGAGAGTTCGCAGCACCCGGTCGAACGCGATGTTCCATAAGAGGGGCCCCAACACGGATCCCTGCGGAACACCGCGTTCCATTTGCCGCCAGCCTTCGACCCCGCCTCTTCCCGTGTAGGCGACGTCCCTGTCCCTGAAATAGGCCGCTAGGATGCGCCGGAGATAGACGGGAATACCGTCGTGCTCCAACACCCGTTCTATCTGCGGCCAGGGCAGGGTGTTGAACGCGTTGGTGATATCAAGCGATACTGCCAGCAACACCCCGCCCCCCTCCTCCACGACAGTACGGGTCAGGACCCAGACGTGCTGGAGTGCATCCAGCGTCGATTGTCCGGGCTTGAACCCGTATTGGTTGTCGTGGAGGTCCACCCCTTCCAGGGACAGGTGCTGGAAGAGGCGGTCCGCGATAATGCGTTCCAGCATCTTGCCCTCCTCGTCCAGTAGGCAAATCGGCCTATAGGCCGGCGGCCCACTGAGCACCTTACTCTCCTTGGGGAGGAGGACCAGCTTGACTCCTCCACTCTTGGGGGAAGACTTCTTCCTTGAGGTACCCTTCTAATGCCTCCCGTGTGACAGTGGATAGGTTTCCGTCGCCAAGGGCGAGAGCCCAGGAATTCCGTCAGGGCCAGGGGCTTTGCCCTTGGCCCCGAGCCTCTTCCTGGCCCTGGTGAACTCTTCCGAGATTCCCAGGTCCTCATCCCAGTCCCCGTCCTGAACCTCAGGAACGGGGATCCTGGGGAGGGTCCCCATATGCCCTCGGAAAGAGGGTGTCGAGGAGCCCCCTGAGGTCCTGGGGATCCATGGACTCCGTCGGCGGTGGCGCCCACGGACGTATCTTGCCGATCGTCCGCTTGTACGGGCGCCCCCACGGGTCCTCATCCAGGGAGTCCACCAAGCGCTCCTAGGCTCTCTCCTTGGCCTCGACGATGGC
The DNA here is from genome assembly GCF_003227715.2 of Harpegnathos saltator. Taxonomy (NCBI): domain Eukaryota; kingdom Metazoa; phylum Arthropoda; class Insecta; order Hymenoptera; family Formicidae; genus Harpegnathos; species Harpegnathos saltator. The sequence continues at coordinate 291,561 of NW_020230482.1, forward strand.
GACCTTGAGGATCTCCCTCGCACGTGTGTAGCCCTCCCTTGTCCCCGCGGCGTCCCCGCCTCTGCGCTGGGCCCGGGTAAACTCCCGTCTGGCCTGGACGCAGGAGTCACGGAGTTCCGCGAGCTCCTGCGTCCACCAATACGCAGCCCGGCGCCGGCGGGGGTGGGACCGGGGCATCGCGGCGTCACACCGACGCCACGATGCCCACTACCTCCTTTGCCCCCTCGAGGGGGATGGGGTACACCTGGCTCCTGATCCATGTGCCAGGTTGCTGCGAGGACAGCCGCCTGAAACCTATCCGCGTCCAGTTGAACGAGGGCCCATCTCTTGGGGAGGGGAAAGTCTCCATCTCCTGGGCGGCGGTCCAGCCTCCGGCGGGGGGTGGGGAGTCGGAGAGTCCACGCCACATATCTATGGTCAGACAGTGGCTCTCTCTCCTTCTCCACCACCCACCACCGGAATAACCACGCAGCCGAGGGGGAGGCCCACGTCAGGTCAATGACCGACTCTCCTCCCCCGTCCGGCCGCACGTAGGTGCTGGTAGACTCCATGTTGATCAACACGAGGCCCAATCCCGCCGCCCAATCGGCCACGGCCTCGCCCCGAGGGTCCCTTTGCCAGGGACCGCAACTCCACTCCTTCGAGTGGGCATTGAAGTCCCCGGCGACAATTGTGGGTCGGAGGTGGCACTGTCATACCACGTCCCCGACCCTATCTAGGACCCTCGTTACACGGGTGAGCTCGCCTAGGCCTTTCTTGTTGGTGCGGGGGTGCAAATACACCCGCACTACCGTGATGGGCCCACAGTCAACCGCCACAAACGAGCGCCCCTTCCTCCTGATTTTACAGGGGGGGGGGCGTCGGTTGCAGGTCTGGCCACCACGGCCACTAAGCCGCACTCGCTATCCAGCCAGTTTTGATTACCGACCATAACGTAGCGCGGCTCAGTGGCCAATCCTAGGCCGGCGCCCATCTCCGCAAGTCTGTACCTCCACAGATCTTAGACACGGGCGCCGTTGCCTAGATTGGCCTGGGAGACCCGGAGGAGCGTGAGAGCTAGGCCTTCACGTCTCCTCCGGGCGCTCCTCTTCCGTTCCCCTTAGGGAGACCTCGGGCGGCGACTGCGCCGCCTCCGTCTCCTCTGGGGAAACTGTGACCGTGGCGGTGGCTTCCATTACGGGTGCCTCCATGGTGGCATTTCGCTCTGTTTCCTCCTCAGGTGCAACCTCGGAGGTCCCTAACTGGGGGGTCCCTACCTTAGCTTCCCCCTCCTCTTGAGAGTACGAGGGTAGGATGCCAACAGGGGGAGCCGGGGATGGCGCGTCCTCCGACTCCCCTATTACGGTCGTTGGAGGTGGGGTCCTAGGGACCTCCACCCTCCTCACCTTATCCGTCCTTTCCGGGGGGCTGCTGACTCCTTGTCCTTCTTCTTCTTCGGTCTCGCCTCTGGTGTCGTCGCAGGGGGGGCCGCCTCTAAGGCCCCCTTTTTCTCTTCTCTCTCTGGGGGAGAACCTCCTCCTCCATCGGAACGGTGGGGTCCAGTTTGCGATCATTGCTCGCCTCCACCGCCATCCTTCCTTCGTCCCTCGTGGAAGAGGAGGCCGGTCTGGCCTCCTCCCTTACCTCAGCTCCGGCTGTCCGCAAAGAGGCTCGCCGGTCCCTCCTGTCATCCTTCGCCGGAGTGGGGGGAGCGTTCGTCATCTCCCTATCAGTGGTGGGCCCGGACTGCCTCTTTTTAACATTAGCCTCCCTCCTCCTCTTCTGCCTGCCTGTAAGCGATTTGCACGCTGGTCCGCCGGCCTTATGTCCGGCTGGCTTCCCAGTTTCGGCGCATACAGGACAGTGTGCCGCAGCCGCCCTGCAACGTTTGGCGCGGTGGTCGGTGGTACCGCAGCGATAGCAATTATCGCTGCGGTCGATGGCGCTCTTGCATCGCTCGCGCACATGCCCCTGTTCCATGCAACGGAAGCAGAGGGCTGCGCGAGCGGGCAGCGCCGTCACCCCGGCTCGGGTCCAGCCCACCTGGACCCGCCCCGCGGCGGCGATCCTCGAGGCTGCCGCCAGCGGGCACCGCACCACTGCCATGGCCGTACCTCGCTAAGTAAGCTGTAGTTCGCCCCCGGAGACATCCGTGGGCGAACAGTCCCCAGCAAGGGCCACAATGGCCATCACGTCCCTGGCCCCGACCGTCGCATCCAGCGCAGTGAGCCGCAACGCCGCGGTCTTCACCAGCCTCTGGACGCGATAGCCGGGGCCCTTCTCCGCCGCCAGTTTGCCAAGTTCCTCGGCAAACCTGTCGGCGGAGGGCCCAGCATTGAGGCCAGGCACTATCAGCAGGCCCCCATCCCAGGCCGTGCAGATTTTAAGAGCCCCCGGAATGCCCACGTCCGGTTTAATCCGGCGCTTGGCCTCAATCATAAATTCCTTATAGTATAGGTAGGAATCTTGTGGGCAGGTGACCGTGATGGCCGCCGATCTGGGCGGTCTGGGCACCACTGTCGCCTTCCTTGCTCCTTTAGCAGGCTGTGGAGAGGAGGCCTGGAGACATTTCCACTCCTCTCCTCCTTCCTCTCCTTTTTCCTATCTTTAGGACCTCTTACCAGAGTTCACTCTTCCTCCTTGGGCTTGGTCACCGACACTGATCGGGATTGATTGGCGGGTTGGTTCCCAAGTCTCGCTTGCTGGTGCCCGTTGTCACCCCGCTTCTCCTTCCCTGTTTGCTTGACCATTTGGGCGTAAGATCTTTTCCTCTCGCCCAGGGGAGGATATCCCTTTCCCGTTTTTGCTGGTTCCCATTTTACTCCTTCCATCTTCCCGGTGATGATGACCGTCTCCTGTGTTCCCTTCCCTCTCTGCCTCTTCCTTTTTCTCCTTCTCTTCTGAATGTCTGTCTCTTTGACTCCCGGCGCCCGCGCCCTCGCTCCTCCCCCCTCCCTCAACCAGATCTGCTTTCGCCTCACTGGTCGAGGGGGGGGGCAAGGACTGGAGCGGCATCCTGCGCCATTTGTCTCGGAGACATCTTTCCAGCCTCTTCCCTTTCCATCATCACCGCTCTCTCCATCGTCAGTCTTCTGATCCTACTCGTTAGAGACCGGCACCCCTCCCCTTCCGGGTCCAGGTTCGCCCTTGCGTCCACCGACAGGATGAGCTCGTTCGTCAGCCTGTCGTACTCCTTTCTGGTCTTCGGGTCCATATTCGTCACTGTCATCGACTCATCCAGGTCCCTGATGACTCCCTGAATAGGGGGTCTCTGGGCTGGTGCCGGGGCAGTGGCATGTTCCGTCCTGTGGAAGTCCAAATTGTCGTCATACGACTTTATCTCCCCACAGTTCCCCATCTCTACCGCCACGGAGGATTCAGAAGATTCACAGATCGGTGGCCTGATCACTTTCCTCTTCTTCCTTTCCCTGGTCCTCCGCTTGAGTGCCTTTTCCTCGTCCGGTTCGGACGCAGAGGAGCAGCTACCGGCTGTCGCCTCCACGTACGATCTTCGTCCTTGTTTGGACTAAGCTGAGGCAGGTTCTCGTGCAGCGCCCGTGGATATAATCCTCGCCGCTTCCTGCTCCTCCAGCAACGTCCTGTTCTCCATCCTCAGCTTTTTGTTTTCGTCCGTCATTCCCTCTAATTCTTCTTCAATGTGGAACCTGTTTCCTTTTTTCGCGTCCTGGGCTGCGACTCTCACTATGAGAGTCTGTAGTATCGCCTCAGAGGCGGCCACGGCGCGGTTCATCAGTGACACGAAGGTCCCCTTCAGTGTCCTGGACCTTCGTGCCACCAGACCAATCGCGCACAACGCACGACCCGCCTCTGAGGCTAGTTCCGCTGCCGCAGCCTCCTTCAGCAGCGCTGCCAAGCTAGCATCCTTGTAAACCTCCTGCATGGTGCGTGTGTCCGCATGGGACCGCAGCATCCCCCTACTTAGGAGGTTCACAATATCCCTCTCTAGGCTCGGCCTCCTGCTTCTTCCTCAGTGTCTCTGCCTCCCTTCTCTCTCTCAGGCCCACTCCCAATCCGGTCGTAGGCGGCCTTCCACACTTCTCCTTCCGTACTAGTTCGGGAGGCGGCTGTTGCGCAGGAGTCCACGTATCCACCGAGATGATGGAGTTCCCGCTCGACGTCTCCTCCCTCATCCTCTTTCCCTCGCTACGGTTCTGGCCGCAGCCGCATTGGCCCTGTCAGAGACAGAGGCCGTAGTGGTGATGGGTTTGAACCCATTGATTACGCCAGCCCTGTCGCTGGTGTTAACAGAGGTGATATTCGGGTCAGAGGTGGAGGTAAACCTCCCCATTCTGTCCCTTATCACCACCTTAGAACGTTGGGAGAGCAGGATGTCAGCGACGATCTTCGGCTTTACCTTTCCGCCGACCGCGTCCGCGTTCGCGCTCGCGTCCCCTCCCCCGATGACCTTCAGGCCTCCCCTCTTACTCGATAGGGGCCCCGGCTTGTTTGTAACTGGCGTCCTGCCGGTGTGCATCGTCCCATCACCCCGGGCCAAGACCTCTCCCTCGTTGGACAGCCCATCTTCCGCGCGAGGATCTGTCTCACCATCCTCCCGGCGGAGGAGGTGCTTCCCACCTTCCGGTGGGGGTTTTCTTCCCCCGGTGCGTGGTCGCCCTTCTTCATCGCGCGGGCTCACGGAGCGAGTTCCCCGGTTGGGACCGCTCTTCTGGCTGGTCTATTTAGCCAGAGTTTTCTTTCCCCCGTTGCGCGGCAACCCTTCTTGTTTGCGCGAGAGTCCGCACCACTCACTCCCCGGCGGGAGCGGTCTCTCTGGTTTTCGCGCTCGGAGTAGGACTCCTCGGCTTCATAGTCGGGGTCCTCGTCGGAAAGCGGAGAGAGGGTAGCTTTCGCCACCCCCGCCTGAACTCCGACTTCTGCTCCTTTCGGAGCTGGTTCTAGGTCTTGGCCTGTCGTCTGTTGACAATGTGTCGGGGGTCAGGGCCATGCCCCCGGTACGACGCTTCACAGTAGTCAGTTCCTCGCAGGTACCCGTGGTCAATACCTGCGATGGCCCGTCGTAGGATGACGACGCGGGGGAGGCCGGGACAAACCTCCAACCACGCGCAGGTTCTTGGTTCCGAATACCGAGATATCAAGCTCTCTTGTCGTCATAGTTGTATCCATCCAATGTAGGATTGTTACGAGCCTTACCCACTCGGGTTTGATTTCGGGGTTTTCCTTCCCCTAGACCGCCTGCCTTCACCAGGCTAACGAGCCCGCTCTGCCCGCGCTGTAGGGTCCTTTGTGCCTCACGAATGAGACCCTCCAGACTCTGGTTAAAACTTGGAGGCAGCTGCCTATCCAGGAGTATTACGGACGCTCTTAGTCTGCTCCCTCCGTACAGGCCACCCCGGCATGGTAGAACCTGCCAGGGGTCGAAACCCCCGCCGGTACAGCCCTGTACCGTCATCGGGACACGCAAGCTCCCCCACCACGGCAAGGTGGAGTCGACGGAGAAGAAAAAAGGGGACACTTCTTGGTCCCCTTTCCCACCCAGTGTCCAGTTGACCTGGCACAACCAACGGCCATCCCCTCCGAGAGGACCCCAATGCTTGACAGCCATCGCCTAACGGATCAGGTCGCCCTTGCGGTTTCCCCGTTGCCGAATATCTCCAGCCGCGGAGCACCAGAGTACTCCCTCCCTGATGAAGGATAACCCCCGGGTGTACCCAAGCCCCCTGAACACCGGGTGTTGCGCAAAAGTCGCATGGGGGATGATGTTACCACCCCGCATGCAACCCATGCGCCGGACTCTGCGCCCTATGGCGTGCCCAGACGAACTCTCTCCGGGTGCGGTATCGTGTGACTGTTTGCATCCCCACTGGACCATCAGAGGGGCGCTCCGGGTCAGAGGCACACCGGTCCACAGCAATCGTCAGGTCCAGCAAGGCGCAAACGGGAGACACCATCACCGCCATCGCAACCATGCTACCCACTACCGCTCAGTCGGCCCGAGGGTCCGCCATCCCGGTGGACGGCCGGGCCCCAGCGATTCCGCAGGCCAACCTCCTGGGCGGGTCACGAAGGCTCCGACTTCCAACGGTGGCATGCCTTCACGACTCATACCCCCGAGGAGAGCCATCCGGTCCCTCGTAAGGGTGTTGCTAGGACACCGATGAGTGTATCCCCCAAGTTTCCTCTAGGGATATCCACCCGGCATCTAGCAAGACCCTTTTTCAGAGGCGACCTAAGCTGGCTCATTCGACGCACATATCCTCCCCGGCACTATGGCGGAAGTGGCCCTGTCCACCACCGCCACAGCCCCAATCCATCGAGGATCAGCGCCGTCCCCAGCCCCCCTCCGGACCCCACCCCCCACACACACATTTATTCTAGATGGCAAGCCATCCTACACCCAGGAGGAGCCCGTTTCGTCCCCTGAGAGCACCCCTGCCCCCACCGCCGAGCGGACCCCCCAGGCGCCGTAGGCCTTCGGCCTAACGGATCAATGAGTGCTAGCCCACCGTTGCCGACTATCCTCCGCCCCCCGGCGCCCAAAAGACGCCAGAACCAGGACCCACGGGGTCCGCCACACGCTCCACCGGGTGTTGCCGTTCGGCAGCGCTCATGTAGAGGAATTAGACCATGTGAGCACCGCCTTGTAGACTTCATACGCTCGGCTGCCTCACAAGACTAACGAAGCCGACTCCCCGGGTTTGTTCTTTGAAGTTCTTCCTTCCTCCTCGGTGGACTGGGAAACCAGTCTCACGAGTCCGAGCACCCGATCGGTTTGTTCACGAAGTTGCCTCTCCGGTGTGGTCGCCTCGGGACTGGCGAGTCCCAAACGCCGCCCCGGAACTAACGAGTCCAAACACCCGACCGGTTTTAATCGGAGTTTTCCTCTCCGGTTTGGTTGCCATGCTGCTAACGATCCCAAACTCTCGGGTTTTTACTTTGGGTTTTCCTTCCTCTCGTTTGGTGTCTGTTAAACAGACTAACAGGCCCAATCGCCCGGGTTTATTATTCGGGGTTCTTTCTACCCTAGTATCGGCTGCCTGGACTGCCAGACTCACGAGCCCGAACGCCCGGTTGTTGTCAGATTCGCTCTCTGTTGCAGTCGCCCGAAGGCTGACAAGCCCGCACGCTCGGGTTTTTACATTGGGTTTCCTTCCCCTGGTTCGGTTGGCTGGCACCACCAGCCTAACGAGCCCGATCACCCGGATTTAGCATTGGGGTTCTTCCTCCCCTAATAATAGATTGCTTGCCCACGAAGTCAAGCTCGAGCTCTCGCTCGGGTTTGATATCGGTGTCTCCAATCTGCGGAATAGGTTGCACAAGGCTAACGAGCCCACTAACCGGGGTTTTTACTGTGGGTGTCCTTCCCCTCGTCGGGTTGTTTGGCAACCTCCCAAACTAACGAGTCCGATACCTGGGTTTTCGTGGGTTTTCCATCCCTCGGTTTTTGCATTGGGTTTTCCTTTCCCTTGTTCGGATATCTTGGAAAAATAGACTCACGGGCCCGATCGCCCGGGTTTATTAGTCAAGGTTCTTTCTTTCCTCTAGTTTAGGTGCCTGGACTGTCAGACTCGCGAGCCCGAACGTCCGGTTTGTGCGGAGTTTTCTCTTCGGTGCTGATGCCCTGAAGCTAACGAGCCGCACATCCGGGTTTTTTAGTCAGGGTTCTTCCTTCCCTCTAGTTTAGGTGCCTGGACTGCCAGCCTCACGAGCCTGAACGCTCGGTTTGGTTCAAAGTTTTCTCTCCGTTTCGGATGTCTGGACCGCCAGACTCACGAGCCTGAACGCCCGGTTTATGCGGAGTTTTCTCTCCGGTGCAATGCCGTTAGGCTAACGAGCCGCACTCCCAGGTTTATTAGTCAGGGTGCTTCCTTCCCTCTAGTTCAGGTGCCTGGACTACCAGACTCACGAGCCTGAACGCCCGGTTTGGTTCGGAATTTTTTCTCCGTTTCGGATGTCTGGACCGCCAGACTCACGAGCCCGGACACCCAGTTTGTGCGGAGTTTTCTCTCCGGTGCAGATGCCTTCAGGTTAACGAGCTGCATACCAGGGTTTGGTATTGGGGTTCTTCCTACCCTAATAATAGCTTGCTTGCCCACGAAGTCAAGCCCTCGAGCCCTCGCCCGGGTTTGATAACGGAGTTGCCAATCTCCGGAGTAAGTTGCACGAGGCTAACGAGCCCACTTACCCGGCTTTTTACAATGGGTTTTCCTTCCCCTCGTTGGATTGTCTGGCAACCTCCCAGACTAACGAGCCCAATGCCCGGGTTTGGTATTGGGGTTCTTCCTCCCCTTCATATAGGTTGCTTGCCCACGAAGTCAAACTCTCGAGCCCTAGCCCGGGTTTGATAAGGGTGTTTCCAATCTCCGGAATAGGTTGCTCAAGGCTGACGAGCCCACTAGCCCAGGTTTTTGCAGTGGGTTGTCCTTCCCCTCGTCGGGTTATCTGGAAACCCCCTAGACTAACGAGTCCGATAACCGGGTTTGGACAATGGGTTTTCCGTCCCCTCGTTGGGTACCTGTAAAATAGGCTAACGGGCCCTCATCGCCACGGGTTTTTATGGGTGTCCTTCCCCTGTTTGGTTGCCTCCCAAAGGCGAGGCTAACGAGCCCAAACGCCCGCGTTGCAGGGTCCTTCGTGCCGCTCGAGAGTAGCCCTCCAGTCTCTTAATGCTTCAAGAGGCAGCTGCCCATCTCGAAGCATGGTTTGGTCGCTCTTAGTAGCCACTCTCCTCGGTTCACCCTCGAACTTGGAATCCTGAAATTCCAAGTCGAGTCCATCCCCTTAGATCATTGTGGCCATCGAGCTTCTGCACCACGACAAGGTGGCGACCATCCGCAGAAGAGAAGCAAGGTGCTTCTTTTTTTTTTATAACGCAGGGGAAACCCGTCATGGGTACCCTCCGCCCCCTGGGAGGGGCAAAGGGTTATGTGAGACTCTTACTCACTAAAACCCCTGCGGGATGTCTACCAGTCGGACCGAGATGGGGGGAGTCAGGGGAACTGCGCCCGCATTCCCTCCCCGACATCCCGGCCCCAGGGCTCGAACGGAGCCCCACGCCCAAGTACCGAGCCCGTGTGGACCTTCTCCAGAGAGAGGGTCCAGGCGCGGTGCCCCGATCGGCGTGCCGATCGGGTTGGCCTTCCGGTGCATTACGGGAGAGAGGGGACACCCACCCTTCCTCCCCGCCCCCTCCTCAAGAATGGTTTCCACTCTAGAAGGGGCGGGGGAGCGAGACCCTTTCCCAGAGGGCCTCGCTCCCCCCTAACCTACCTCGCCGACGCCCGGGGGAGGGTGAGGGGAGCTTATGCCCCTCCCCCCGACGTCCCTGCCCCGCGCGTCCGCAGTCGGGCCCGAGGCGACCGAGGGGGCGATCTCCGGTTGTTCGAAGATCGTTGCTCCCCCTCGGCCGGCGCCACCTCGGGCCCGCTCTCTAAACCTGGGGAGCCCCGAGAAGCAAGGTGCTTACGATAACCTGGTTAAAGTTAAGTTCCCTGGGAATAACCATCTACTACGTAGGCAATCTGAAAAGTTCTCGGTCTAACAATGAAAGAAAATTTTTTTGCCGTGAAATATATTTTATTTTTCAATATAATTTCCTACAACTTCAATAGATTTATTCCAACGTTTTTCCAATAATTCAATACCATTATTAAAATGTGATTCCGGAAGGTCTGCAAAATATCCATCTACGGCTGCAGTAGCTTCCTCATTTGATGTAAAATGCTTTCCAGCCAGACATTTTTTCAGGTTTGGAAACAGATAATAGTTCAGAGGAAGCCAAATCTGGTGAATACACTGGATGTTCAAGCAATTCGTACTTCAATTCGTTGAATTTGGCCATTGTCAAAACACTTATGTGAACACGTGCATTGTCTTGATGGAAAATGATTCTTTTCTTCTTTATAGCAGGTCTTTTCTTACGAATTTTTGCATCCAATAGATCCAAAAGGTTACAATAATATTCAGAGTTAATCGTTTTATCTTTCTGAAGATAATCGATCAACAAAACACCTTTATAATCCCAAAAAACTTTTGCCATAACCTTTCCTGTTGATGGAACCGTCTTTGCTTTCTTTGGTGCACGTCCACCGGCTTCAATCCATTGTTTCGACTGTTCTTTTCGCTCTGGTGTATAGTGATGGATCCAAGTTTCATCAACAGTTGTGAAACGACGCTTGAAATCCATTTTATTTTGCTTAAAACGATCCTAACACGCTTGAGAAATACGCATTCGAATGCGTTTTTGGTCAATTGTTAGCACATGCGGCACCTATCTTGCACAAAGCTTTTTCATATGTAATTGTTCATGCAAAACATTTCCAATTCGTTCTTTTGATATGCCTATGGTCTCAGCTATTTCACGCATTTTCAGTCGCCGATCATCTAACACCATATCATGGACTTGTTGAATGTTTTGTTGTGTTGTAGCAGTTTTTAGACAACTTTCGCGTGCATCATCTTCGAGACTTCTACGACCAGATTTAAAAAGAGCAGCCCATTTTTCACAGTGGAAAGTGAAGGTGATGCATCCTTATACATTTTTAACAAGTTCGGATGAATTTCTGTTGGTGTTAAACCATCCAAAACAAAGAATTTAATCACTGCACGATATTCAATTTTTTCCATTTTAAAAAAGACAATGATACGTCAATATTAAACTGGTGCTACTACTCGAATGACTTGACGGATCGAAATAAAATTTTACATGGGTTTATATAAGGGATGCCATTTTCCAATACAATTATAGTTTGACAGTTTCTAATATCATCTATGTGTCAGGCCGAAAACTTTTCAAACTGCCCTCGTATCATCATACTTCATGACAACTTAATGCTGTCTTATTGCCATTGAGTTGAATTAAAAAAGTCAGTAGTTGACGGTAAGACGAAAAATAGGATAGTAGATAATAATCCGCGAAATTAATTAATTAATTAATTTATATATTAATTGAGATAAAAAATAAATTTGAACGGTGCGTGGTAATTTTACATAATTATAACTCTTAATAAAGGTAATACTAATAATGATTAATTAAAATTTCTTGTTTATCACAATTAATACAATTTTGCGGATTACTAACTTCTATCATAATTTTCGTCTTACCGTCAATTATCGACTTTCTTAACTCAACTTAATGGCAATAAGACAGCATTGAGTTGTCATGAAATATGATGGTAGTAGATGGTTGTACCTATATGTATATTTTATTCCTAGGAAACTTAACTCTAACCAGGTTATCGTAAGCACCCACTGTAAATCATTTACGAGATTTAATCATTTTCTTTCGTTGGAAAAGTGACGAAATAGCACTGTTATTGTAGAATTGTATGGTACATGTTCAGAAGTGTTATCATTGGCCGCGTTCAGTAGAATAAAGTGATCAGAGAGCACTTAGTGATAATTGTCTGTAATTGGAGCATTCTTTTAGATTCTTCATAGACCCAGAAATATTTACCAATCAAGAGCGAGATTCAGTGGAAAATCTAGTAATGTTGTCCAACTGTTGAGTCTGCTGAATGCAGCCATTGATCGCTAGAACATATCATTGCTCAAATTATAAAACTATATCGCATGGATGAATTTATGTATATACTTTAATAATGCAGAATGCACACATACACGTATTCTGTATTGTTAAATATTTATTATAGTCAAAAATTGTTAAAGTTGAAAATATTGTTAAAAAGTTATTGGAATTAAAATGTTAAAAATTTGAAATAAAAACAATTTTATCAAGAAGTCAGACTATATGAAATTAATTAAGAACTTCCTCAGAACCCTTGAATTATTATGATAATACGATAATTTTGCCTTCATTTAAGCTCCTCCCACTTTTGCGTGGCGGAGAACTCAGAAACGTCGTCCCCACCCGCACGCGTAGAGGGAGCTGCACCCCCCTCCCTCGGTGGGAACTAACGCCCCCGAGGGGAGGGAAGTACACCTCCCTCTCCTGCCATAACTGCGAGGCGGATTGCTCCGCCTTGCGCTTCCTAATCTTGGCGCTTTTCGGCCCTGCGAAGGCCGACGGTGGGTCCATCCGACCCACTCTCGGCCTCAGCAGGTCTGAAAGCGCTTCTTTACGGGCGGTAGCCATTTCGGGCGGCGCGCCCGCCTGGCACGCGCCGCCTGGCCCGTCGCATGATGACGACGGGGGGGTGCCGGGACCGTACACCCCCTCCCGCCGTGCCCCGGCTTCGAGTACCGGGGCGCTTTTCTCCCTAATCGACATATCTCCATTAATGCAGGGGTTTTACGTGCCCCTGCAACACGGGTGCAATTTCGGGGTTTTCCTTCCCCTAGACCGGTTGCCCGCCAAGGCTAACGAGCCCGCTCTACCCGCGCTATAGGGTCCTTTGGGCCCCACGAATGAGACCCTCCAGACTCTGGTTAAAACCTGGAGGCAGCTGTCCATCCAGGAGTATTATGGACGCTCTTAGTCTGGCCCCTCCGTACAGACCACTCCAGCATGGTAGAACCTGCCAGGGGCCGAAACCCCCGCCGGCACAGCTCTGTACATCATAGGGACACTCAAGCTCCCCCACCACGATAAGGTGGCGCCCACGGGGGAGCTTACGTCGCCCCTCGCCGCGCGCGCTCGCCTACCGCCATTCGCTGACTCCGCCTGTATCAAATGTCTACGTGCTTACTACGACCACCCTCCGCTCTCTACGCGCTCGTTGGCTCACATGTTTTATTTAATAACTCGGTAACTATTGCCAATTTGACATTATGGTACATGACTTTTCTTCTCGGCTACACTCAATCTATCTCCAACTTTCGTCTCCATGATAAGCTTTCAAACACCCTGTATAATACACTTTTATACAGGATGTCTCAGAACTTTGGGACACGGGCTCCGTAGGGACATAGAACTAAGTGAGAGGAACAAAAAAGTCCTGTACCATAATGTAAAAATCGTAATAGTCTTTTAGTAATAACAGCCTAAGGTTTGGCGTTTTCCACGCCCATCGCGACCTGTAGACGCTCCGCGGCGAGCTGTGTGCGTAGGAGCTGAGCAATAACGCATCTCGCGCTGACATGTGAGCCAACGAGCGCGTAAAGAGCGGAGGGCGGCCGCAGTAAGCACATAGACCAGAGCTCGGCAAAATGTGCACGCGACGGCCGATTTTCGACTATCTCTGCCCACCGCTATTCCCTTTACCTCGCCGCTCCACGCGCTGCCAACAAGCCGCTCGAGCATCAGGAGCGTGTTTCCAATAGTTTTCACGTCACCCATGAGGTACTATTGTTAACGCGTTTTCCTTTAAGTGGTATCCCCAGTAGGCCTCTTCATTTTTCAAAAATGAAGTTTATAAAAAATAAGAAGTGTTCTTCTTTAAGCGACGATTCCTTACCACATCTTATGTGGCTCGCTACATGCAATGTCCAAATTGACGTTTCCACTCTTACCAATAAAAGACGCCGAAAATCGAATTGAATATTCTTCATTTAACATATTTTATTTCGTTTCTGTTCAATTAGTTATGGGTTGTTACAGTCATCAGTGGATTAGGCTTACTGGGAATACCACTTAAAAAAAAACGCGTCAACAATAGTACTTCATAGGTGACGTGGAAAACTATTGGAAACACGCTCCTGAGACTCGAGCGGCTTGTAGGCAGCGTGCGGAGCAACGAGGTAAAGGGAATAACGGTGGGCGGAGATAGTCGAAAATCGGCCGTCGCGTGCACATTTTGGCGAGCTCTGACATAAACATTTGATACAGGCGGAGTCAGCGAGTGGGGTTAGGCGAACGCGCGCGGCGAGGAGCAAGCGAGCGCAAACGACAAGAGGCGAGCGAGCGCGACGAGGAGCGAGCGAGCGCGAACGATGAGGAGCGAACGAGCTTTTTCCTTATAGCTCGCTCGCTCCTCGTCGTTCGCGCTCGCTCGCTCGCTCCCACAGACTTCTATATAACAACTAGACTGCTAACTCCTGTCTGTGAACGTACCCAATTTCTATGTACAAAACTTGTAAATAGGTTAGTACGCACGCGCGAAATAAGCTCACGTAGAATACGGCTTTCTGCTAGTGTCATAAGTAAAATTGATATAAATTTATAAAATTGTTACGTCATGCTGACTCAGCGAACCTCAAAACTCTTATATAAATAAGAGAAATCGAATTTATTTTTACTGATTACACGTCTGAATGCGCTCAGGCGTGTTACCACACGACCTATCTCACAAGTTATCACACGAACAATTTCTGGAAATTTTGATACCCCGAAAATACTAATAATCTTAACCTAATCCCTATTTGGTTTCCCACGAACTTAGTCACTGATACCAGCATCACGACATCGTTCTTATAAATATCGATATTTATTTCTTAAGATAGCTGCCACGATTTTTTTTTATTTACAAAAGTCTTTCGAAATCCTCTTATTGCCACATGCATCTTATCTCCTGTAAAATAATCATCTGGAACATTTCCCCCAAAACCCCACTCTCTCAACCGAGCTGACTTTTTGAGAAAAGTCAAAAGCCTCAGACACTTCTCGCCGATCCAGCACCCAGGACAGACGCTTCTCTCCAGCATCCCTTCAGGGTTTTCTTAACAATCAAGCCAACTTGTGGCTTAGACCAACCAGTATTCTTTACTTGTTAATTATTCGGTGCAACGATCTTGTGCCTTCTTGGGTCATTAAGAGCGATCCTGCCAAAACCAGCTGCCTGTCCTTGGCGCAGAACTTGATGCATCTATCCACACAGAGACGCAGCAACCACACCTTTCATTGTCTACTAAGATCAGAAGAGTCCAGCAGTAAGTCATTTATATTTTCTTTCATCTCAGTGATCTCTTTTCTTTTCATTTTGTTTCACCTCCTTTTCTATTCCCCTTGTCATTCCTCCTTAACTGTAAAATACAATTGCAGTGGCTCCAAATTATCTAATCCAAACGGACTTGACTACTGCAGGAGAGTACGAAAACCGCGAGGATTTAAAAATAGCTTTCATAAATTTTTCATTACAAAATCGTCCGGATTATATTGTCCGCCCTAACGAACCAAAAATCCCGAGCTTATTGTTCCTTCCAGATTCTCCTCCCGAAACCCCTCCCATATCTTACTCTCTTACATCCTTGAGTCCCACTGAGAACCGATTTCCGATAACCTCTCCGTTCCTTAGAAGTCCATCCCCCACACCTTCCCCGTCGACCTCACCGTTACGAGGGGGCACACGTGGTTTCCACGCGGCGTTACTTCGCGGGCTCATCCCCATTCATTCTCCTTCTCCCTCAGAGGCGTCCTCGCGACGATCCTCTCCCTCACCGCCAGCCACCCCGACACAAGATCTTTCCTTATCCGAATATCCCTCGGACTAATTAAGAATTCTCGCCAGAACCCACCACATCATCACACCCATGTAATTACACAACACATATGTGTACATAAATAAATCGTACAAATTTTATTCCTTCATAAACTTCTGCTTAATCATCAATAAAACAAATTATTTGTAATTGCAATCCAATTACGATTTCCGACTAATTATTCTCAACAAAAATTCTCCCTTCCTTCAACCGTCGCTCACGGTCCTATCCCAGGTAAAAGGATTCAGTTCCTTGACCTAAATCAAGGACCACCGGCGTACGTCCGCGTCAGATAAAGGGATCGCTCCGATTCTTGATCTGTACCGCTGACTTGCGAGTACGTCGGAGCTTGCGAAAGCAAGCGCCAAGTTGCGCTCCTCCTCCAGGACGTAACAAAATTGACGTAATGTAAAATAAATAAAATGAAAAATTGATGTAAAGTAATGAAAATTACAATAAATGCAACAGTATTTAAAAAATAATAGTCTTTAAATATAGTTGCAAATCAATAAATATGACATGTATATTAGGTTATGGAATACTTTATTAACAAAAATAAGATTGATTTATTCAAAAATTTATGATAATCTTTGACAAGTTGACGAAGGAAATTAAATTTAAGAAAATAATGGACAAAATAGGAAAAGTAGATAAGTTTTTCGTGTAAAAATGCATGTTTATTATACTTGGAATATAACAATAAGTAACTTACATAAATAACTTACATAAATACTTGGAAAATAACAATAAGTATCTTACATAAATAAATATATATTAATATATTAACTTATTAACTTATATATACTACTCACTAGAAAATAATATTAATTTTGTAAGACGATGTCTCTTTCTAATAGGTTTTAAAATTTCTTGCATATAAAATTTTGCGAATGAATGTAACCTTATATTGATATATTTTGATGCTATCAATGTGATTAATAAAAGTTTGTGAGGAATTTCCAGCAAATCAGTGTCATCACATGTTAAATTTGGAAAAATAGCTGTATCTAATGCAAATGTATTTTTTATTTGATTTAATATTTTCCTTTTTAAATTATTAACATGTAAATTACTTAGATTACTTGTATATATTTGTATTAGGCGTTCAGTAGTAAATATAATTTTATACATACTTGAAAAAGGTTTAACTAATCTACCATTATTATTAAAATCTAAAAATTTTGAAAATTCATTGGCATGTGCATAACAACTATGATCTACTAAAACTGCAATCAAATTAATTGCACATATGTAACATTTTATGTTTTGTAACTTTTTAGCAATATATCCACTTATGTAATATATAATATTATCTTGCAACACTTTTAAATAGTCTGATATATCTATAGAAACACTCATGTCGTCATTACATTCATCACTGTCATTTTCATCCTCAATATTATTAAAAAATGAATCTTATCTTTTTTTCTTCCATGTACTGTGACGTGGCAGCCGGAAAGGCGCCCGTCACAGGCCGACCTTTCGGCCCTTAGGCGAGACTCTCGGGGGGGGGGGTGTCGCCTTGCGCTCTCCCCCGTAATAATTAGCGTTAGTAGTCGGAGCGCGCAGGTGGAACGGTCCCGCGTCCCCGAGCTCTGTGCCCCTAGACCTCCTGCGCCGCACATCAGGAGAGGAGGGATCGGTGGAGGAAGGAAGAGGATGACACCCCCTCGGCAAGACCGCCACCCCAGGTGAATGCACTCCTTTAATAATGCTAGTATCGGTTTCGTATCGTCGTGAAAGGTTCTCGCTGTCGCTTCCGTTGTCCACAGGCCTGCAAGGATATCGCGCCGAACGGTCGGCGTTCCCGTGCTTGGCGCGTGAACGCCGGCTAAACAAAGCCAGCCTGAACACTGAGATCGGGCGAGTGTGAGCAAGAGAGAGAGAGAGAGTGAGCAAGAGAGTGAGACCGAGCACCCGTCCCGCGGATCGAAAAACAAAGATCCGCGGAAGGATTCCCGTATAGGGAGATTTTACCGAGGAACGGGGAGAGGCGGGTAGCACGAGACAACACCGACGGACAAGGAAGTCTGTCCGGGGAGAAGGAGATAAAAAGAAGAGACTCCTGTTGTCGCTCTCGAATATCGCAGATCTGCCTCGATATAGTACCGGAGAAAAATCAGTTACCGAAAAAGGGGAGATACAAGCGAGGGGTTTAGTGGGTGGAGTTGTTGGCGTCAGCAAGCGGAGGAGACGTCGGTGGCAGCGTGTGCCAGAGCGAGCGAGAGAGGGAGACGAGAGGAGGACCACGTCGCCGGGAGGTTCCCGATTGTGTAAGACCTTCCACCTGCATTATCGTTTCGGTGTCGTGAGAATAGAAAGTCTCGTTAAAGTTACCGGCGTAGCGGGCAATCTCGAATTCGCGAGAGCCCAAGCGGAGTGTATCGTACCGAGGGGGTCGGACCGTTCCGATTCCCGAAAGAATAAAGCTAACGATAGTCGAAACGCGCCTCGTTATTTTTGTGTTTTCCCGGTCGTTCCCGACTTCCGACGAACCCTTCCCGTCTACCGACTTAAATACCGCAGGGCTACCGGTCCCGTCGACTTCGCGTGTCTCGGCCCTTTGGTGAGGTGTCGCGTAGCATTGGTGAACGGTGCAGCCCGCTGCACCTGGCGCCCAACCAATTTTGGTGAGAGCTAGGTTGGCCGAGGCGCGCGGACCGACGGCAGTTTGCCGACGGCGAGCGATAATCGCGTCGCAAATTTTTGGCGCCCAACGTGGGGCTCGATTTCGGCGAGATAATTTCCGCTATTTGGTCGAGACAAAGGAGGATAATTTAAATTAACCGAAAGTCGCGAAAACGACGACACGTCTCGGCTCGTTTTTTTTTGCTCGACTCGTGTTTACGGTTTTTCGGGTTCCGGGTTGCCGACGCTAAGCACGACTTTCCGTGTTTTCGTTTTTTTTCGGTGGGATTTCGGCACGTGCGAGATCGTTTGTCGCGGTGCAAGAATTATCGATTATTTTCGCTCAGAGTTTCTTTGCTATATTTTTTTTTTTCCCCGTGATCACGCTCTGCTCGGGATATCGAGGCTGCTCTTGTTGTGGTGGTGTCCCGGTGTTTGTCTTGGTGGCTACCAAATTGTCGGGGTGATTGTTGGTGTTGGGGGACCATTTTTTTTTTCTTTCTCGTGTACCGTTCTTCGTGTGCCGTAACGGCTAATAGCGCCGTTGAAGAGGCTCCCGTCAGGCTGGTCGCTTCCACACCAAAGTTTAGGCTGCGGGTTTCTCGTAACGCTTAGGATTCCCGTTCCGTTTCGTGCGCGACGAGGAGTATCGAAGAATCATGCCGGAAGACCCCGACCGCGAAGCGTGGATCTACGCGCTGCCCTTGGAGCAGCTGCGAGATCAAGCGACGGCGCGCGGGATAAACGCAGCGGGCAACGCGGCGACCCTCCGTGCTCGCTTGCTGTGCTACGAGCGAGCGGAGCGGCGAGACCCTCCCCCGCCGTCCCCGGCGGAGGACGCGATGCGCCCGCCCCTGACGCGCGAAGACATCGGGGGGAAAACGGAGGAACCCGAGTTCGTCGATAGAACGGTCCTCGAGCCGGGGAAGGTCAGCCCCGATACCTTACAAGTGCCGACGGTGAGAATATCGTCACCGTACCGCGCGGTACCGCCACCGCCGTTATCGCTACCGCCAGAGGAGATACCTCCTCTTTTCGTACCGCAAGTTCCGAGATCGCCGACCCGAGGGCCGGGGATGCGCTCGAATCACCCCGCGATGTCGACCAGCGACGCATACAACGTGATGCGTCGCTGGAATATAAGTTTTTCCGGAGCGGCGGGAGGTGACGTAGAGGCGTTCCTCCTGCGAATATCGGAGGGGAGGGACATTGTGCCGATTGCCGACACCGATATGCTCAAGTGTATGCCGTTCTTCCTCACCGGCATCGCACTGGAGTGGTACCGTGTGGGCAAATCTCGTTGGTTCTCGTGGCGTGAGTTCGAGGTCGCGATGCGCTCACGGTTCGGCGACCCCGACTTCCAATTCGCGTTGCGCGATCAGATTTTGCGGCGCACTCAGGGGGAACAGGAACCGGTCGCGGATTATTTGACGTGCATGCGCGGGCTGTTCGGGCGGCTCGACCCACCGTGGGGTGAGGTCGAGCTGTTAAATTACGCGCATAGAAATATGCTCCCGCGCCTACAAATCTCGGTGCACCGAGATGATGTCGTGTCGATAGACGCGTTAGAGAGGCTCGCTACGCGCGTCGAGCGTAGTTACGCTGCCGCGAGTCAGTATCGTGCCCCTCCGCCTCCCGAGAGATCCGCGTGTCCGGATCTCGCCTACCGGCCGCCACCGCGCTCGTCTCGGCCGTCTCCCGCGATGACGGCCGAGCATTTATCGAATTATCGAGCCGCGGAGCGAGAGGAAATTCGGGAGAGGGAGCGTCCGCGCGCCGCGGAGGTGACGCGTCAACCGGCGGGGGCGACCCCGCCGGCTCCGGTGAGAGAGGATCGCTGGGCGACCCCTCGAGCCGGGGGCGCGGGGACGGGGGCGAGGAGAAGTACTCGGCCGGAAACGGCCGGGGAACCTACCCCCGGACCGGCAGCAAGGAGCGGTTCCGACAAATGTTGGAACTGCGACTCGGCCGGTCATTTAGCGCGCGAATGTCGCGCGCCCCCGCGAGTCCACTGCTATCGCTGCGGAAGGGGGCAGCATACAGTGAGGACGTGTCCCTCGTGCGCGGGAAACGGGGCAGGGAGACGCTAGAGAGGGTCCCTGCGTCTCCTCCCGCTTCCGAGACCCGCGAAAAAAAGCAGGGGGTGGCGAGCTCTTATGGTGCGTTCGAAGGGCGTGAGAGAGCGTCCCTGCAATTCATGGAAATATTAATTGGTGAGTTTCCCCTGCTCGGGTTGGTCGATACCGGTTCGGATCGAACCCTTTTTGGTGTAGAGGGTATCGATGCAATCCGCGGGCGGGGGCTATCGTTCCCGAATACCGTATCTTCCCGGATCCGTCTGGCGGACGGGACGCTGACCACGCTGGACGGGTCAGCGGACGTTATTCTCGAATTGCAGGGACGCCAAGAAACGCTCACGATCGGGTTTTTACCGAATCTCGCAGTACCGGCCATCCTGGGGATGGATTTTCTGGAGAGATTTCGTTTAGTTCTCGATTTCGCCCGGGGCGAATGGAGCTTCGCGGATGACGCACTGAGCCGCTATCCTTTCTGCAACGAGCGCGGACAACAGAGCTTTTGTTGCGGGGTCTCGGAATTGTCGCGAGAGCAAGAAGTAAAGCTCACGAAATTTATCGATTCTACCGTACCGATCGCTGCCGAAAATCCCGGCGTCACGTCGCTGACGGAACATCGAATCGACGTTGGGACGCATTTACCGATTCGGCAGCGATGTTACTTAGTGTCGCCTAAAGTGCAAGAGGCGATCCGTGGGGAAGTAGACGTTATGCTCAAGGCCGGAATTATCGAGCCCTCCGGTAGTGAGTGGTCAAATCCGGTAGTTATGGTGAAGAAACCGAGTGGCAAATATCGCTTCTGTATCGACTTTCGGAAAGTAAATAACGTCTCGAAGAAGGACGCATATCCGTTGCCAAACATGACGGGAATTCTCGACAAGTTACGGTCCGCGCGATACATCTCGACGATAGACCTGAGTCAGGCCTACTTTCAGATACCGCTGGCAACAGAAAGTCGAGAGATTACCGCTTTTTCCGTACCGGGCAAAGGCCACTATCACTTTACGCGAATGCCGTACGGATTATCGGGGGCTCCGGCCACGTTTCAACGGCTTCTCGATAAATTAATCGGGCCAGAAATGGAGCCCCATGCATTCGCGTATTTGGATGATATTGTCGTAGTTACCGAAACATTCGAAGAGCATCTCGAATGGTTATCGCGCGTTCTCGAAAAGATCAGCTCGGCCGGACTTACCGTGAATTTAGAAAAATGCGAATTTTGCCGCTCGGAAGTGAGATATCTCGGGTTTTTAGCGCACCGGGACGGTTTAAAAGTCGACGACGAGAAAGTCAAGCCGCTTCTCGAATACCCGACGCCGACCAATTTAAAGCAACTGCGCCGCTTTTTAGGGATGGCGTCGTGGTATCGTCGCTTCTTACCGAAATTCGCGTCTATTAGCGAACCGCTCACGCGACTGCTCAGGAAGGGCAGGCGATGGGAGTGGACTACCGAGCAAACTACCGCTTTTGAGAGGATACGATCTGATTTGACCACTGCTCCGATTCTTTCGTGCCCAAATTTCGAAGTACCATTTATCGTACAGACCGATGCGAGTTCGGTGGGCGTGGGGGCCGTGTTGACGCAGACGATCGACGGGGTCGAGCGCGTCATCGCGTACGCGAGCCGCGTGCTCGCGGACGCGGAAAGAAAATACAGCACCACGGAGCTCGAGTGTTTAGCGGTCGTTTGGGCGATAAAGAAATTCAGACCTTATTTGGAAGGCTACCGTTTTACCGTGATTACCGATCACAGCAGCTTAAGGTGGCTACACAATTTGAGCAATCCCACGGGTCGACTTGCACGCTGGGCGTTAGAGCTACTAGAGTATGATTACGAAATCATACATCGCAAGGGAGCGTTGCATCATGTTCCCGACGCGCTATCGCGCATGTATGAGGGGGATTCCGAGACCCCCATGACGGCCACGGCAATGGGAGGCGGAAGCGATCTCGAAGCGAATGTCGAGTCGGAGGTAACGGAGACCTCCGATAAATGGTACCGCAAGCGTTATCGTGAGGTCTCGAAGGACCCGAAGCGTTTCCCGACTTGGCGTATCATTGAGGAAAAATTATATTTCTTGCGGCCCGCGAAAATAATTTCCGATTTGGTGGAGGATCTCGATCGTTGGAAGTTGGTGTTGCCGGGCGAATCGCGGGGCGAGGCGCTCGGGGAATCCCACGATCATCCTCAGGCGGGCCATTTGGGCGTCGAGAAGACTTATCATCGTCTTGCCGTCGCCTATTATTGGCCCAATATGTTTCGGGATACCGCAAATTTCGTTAGACGATGCGAGGTCTGTCAGCGGACCAAGGTGGACCAGCAGGCCCCTGCCGGCCTGATGGGTCGGAGGGTCGTCGAGAAGCCCTGGACAGTGGTCGCGGCCGACATAATGGGCCCGTTGCCGCGCAGCCGGGCCGGTTACTCCTATCTTTTAGTGATCCAGGATTTATTTTCCAAATGGATGGAGTGCCGGCCCTTGCGTAGCGCGAACGGAAAGCTCATTCGGGCCGCTCTCGACGATCTCGTAATATCGCGCTGGGGAACACCGAAGGTCTTGTTGACAGACAACGGTACCGAGTTCGTGAATAAGGATATCGAGCAATTCGCAAAAGAAAACGGCATACATCACAGTACCGTACCGCCGTATCACCCGCAGGCCAATCCGGTCGAGCGGGTGAACCGAATTTTAAAAACAATGATCGTGGCCTTCCTCGGAGACGACCACCGCGAGTGGGATGCACACCTTACCGATTTTCGTTTCGCGTATAATTCCGCGCATCACTCGTCGATCGGGACTTCTCCTGCGTTCCTCAACCTCGGACGCGAATTAGACCCGCTGAGTTCCGCGAGGCGTCGGGGGGAAAAACATATCGAAATATCGTCGCGGGATCCGGCCGAGTGGTCGGCCCGCATGCGTCGGTTGCAGGCAGTACATTCCTGGGTTGCGGAAAATCTAGAGTCCGCGTATCAGCGCCAATCGAGGCGTTATAATTTACGTAGGCGTCCCGTCGCGTACAGGAGGGGCGATTTGGTGTGGAAACGACAGCACGTGCTGTCGTCCGCGGCCCAGCACACGGCCGCAAAATTAGCGCCGAAGTTTGACGGCCCATTTCAGATTTCTAGAGTACGGTCCGCGGTGGTGTGTGAGCTCGCGCGACTGGACGGGAGCCCTATCGGAAAAGTACACGTCAAGGAACTAAAACCTTACGTAGAACCGCTTGCCTCCTAGGTTACCGTACCGTACCGCGCTAAGAGGAGGGCGGCATGTCCGAGACGGAGAGAAAGTGGGACGCCTTCCGTCGTCGCTATCGCGATGTTTTCCGGACCATAGCCCGGGAGCATCCCGGATTTTGGGCCGGAGCGGGGGACGTTTGGGAGACCCACCGGGGTGAGACGACCACCGCACGAGGGGCCGTCGTCCGGGAGATCCCTTTGATGGTGGACGCCGCTACCCAGACGGTTCCTCCACCCCGCGTCGTGCAATATGTGCAGACGCAGACGGAGGGGTGGTGGGACCTCTGGGATGATTTGTTGGTGCAAGCGAGAGAGGAGGCCGGGCGAGAGATGAGGGGGAGCCGCTCGCCGGTCCGCGAAGAGCCTGGACCCCGACCCGCGGCTGGATCCACCTCGGGGGCCGGCGGATCGCGAGGGGGGACGCCCAGGGCGCGGAGGCCGCGGTCTCGAGGCCGCGCTGGGGGCTGCTGGAATTGTGGCAGCCCCGGGCACCGATACTCCGCGTGCCCTGATAGCCGCGGGGAAGAATTTTGTTATCGGTGCGGAGAACGGGGAGCGACCCTTCGGGACTGCCCGCGTTGCCGGGAGGAGTGGCGAAGAAGCGGTTAGAGGCCCGCTCGGCCGGAGAAGGCCACTCCCGCGTACCGCTCCCGAAAGGAAGAGATAATGTATCGGGAATTTTTTTTTGGTGTCGGGTTTTTTTTTCTCTTTTCTTTTTTTTTGGGGCTGGGAAAATTTTTTTTTGTGAATTACGATGAAATAAAAAAAAAAAAAAGATAGTAAGAGCCGTCACGCCATTTCTCTTTCCTACCCCCTTCCGTCCTTTTTTTTTCCCTTCCCTTTCTTTTTTTTTGGTTTTTTTTTGTGCGAACCCCCCCCCCGGAAGACGGGAGGAGCCCCGTCGGGGGCTCGCCATCGCGTGCCGTATCGAGACTCGCGAGAGAGACCGAGTGAGAAGCAGGTGGATGGTCAGCGGCGTGGACGGCGGGCACAAGACCTTCCAGGTCTTCGTCGGGGAGGGGGGAGTTGTGACGTGGCAGCCGGAAAGGCGCCCGTCACAGGCCGACCTTTCGGCCCTTAGGCGAGACTCTCGGGGGGGGGGTGTCGCCTTGCGCTCTCCCCCGTAATAATTAGCGTTAGTAGTCGGAGCGCGCAGGTGGAACGGTCCCGCGTCCCCGAGCTCTGTGCCCCTGGACCTCCTGCGCCGCACATCAGGAGAGGAGGGATCGGTGGAGGAAGGAAGAGGATGACACCCCCTCGGCAAGACCGCCACCCCAGGTGAATGCACTCCTTTAATAATGCTAGTATCGGTTTCGTATCGTCGTGAAAGGTTCTCGCTGTCGCTTCCGTTGTCCACAGGCCTGCAAGGATATCGCGCCGAACGGTCGGCGTTCCCGTGCTTGGCGCGTGAACGCCGGCTAAACAAAGCCAGCCTGAACACTGAGATCGGGCGAGTGTGAGCAAGAGAGAGAGAGAGAGTGAGCAAGAGAGTGAGACCGAGCACCCGTCCCGCGGATCGAAAAACAAAGATCCGCGGAAGGATTCCCGTATAGGGAGATTTTACCGAGGAACGGGGAGAGGCGGGTAGCACGAGACAACACCGACGGACAAGGAAGTCTGTCCGGGGAGAAGGAGATAAAAAGAAGAGACTCCTGTTGTCGCTCTCGAATATCGCAGATCTGCCTCGATATAGTACCGGAGAAAAATCAGTTACCGAAAAAGGGGAGATACAAGCGAGGGGTTTAGTGGGTGGAGTTGTTGGCGTCAGCAAGCGGAGGAGACGTCGGTGGCAGCGTGTGCCAGAGCGAGCGAGAGAGGGAGACGAGAGGAGGACCACGTCGCCGGGAGGTTCCCGATTGTGTAAGACCTTCCACCTGCATTATCGTTTCGGTGTCGTGAGAATAGAAAGTCTCGTTAAAGTTACCGGCGTAGCGGGCAATCTCGAATTCGCGAGAGCCCAAGCGGAGTGTATCGTACCGAGGGGGTCGGACCGTTCCGATTCCCGAAAGAATAAAGCTAACGATAGTCGAAACGCGCCTCGTTATTTTTGTGTTTTCCCGGTCGTTCCCGACTTCCGACGAACCCTTCCCGTCTACCGACTTAAATACCGCAGGGCTACCGGTCCCGTCGACTTCGCGTGTCTCGGCCCTTTGGTGAGGTGTCGCGTAGCATTGGTGAACGGTGCAGCCCGCTGCACCTGGCGCCCAACCAATTTTGGTGAGAGCTAGGTTGGCCGAGGCGCGCGGACCGACGGCAGTTTGCCGACGGCGAGCGATAATCGCGTCGCAGTACAAGAAAATATTGAACCACTGACACCATTGTCTGTTGTCAAAATATTCATATTGTCACTACATTTAATATTATTATGCAACAATAAATATCGTATAGCATATTTAAACTGCAAAGTGTTAGGATTGTTATTAAATCCATTACGGCTCCTAATTTTTCCAAATAAAATCTCTAGGACTAGATGGTCCTGGGAGAATTTATATGTTAATAAATATTTAAATGTATTTGTTTCATTAAAAATATCACTAGCAATCTCCAAAATAGATTTAGCAGTAATTGCCAAACCATAAATAAAAGTTCTTCGGCCGCTTTTTGTAAGATAATTTCCATCTTTCGTTCTTAAAGTAAACAAATATTCTATATGCTGTTTTACCATAGTGTGTAAATGTTCTAAATCTGCACGTACAATAGGTTTTTTAAAACCCTTTCCGAAAGAGTTTCTAGAATTCATAAAGTCGAATAATCTATCGATAACGCGAATAAATTTTGTAGTAGCTTCACTGCTTTCGAATTCCGGGATGTTTTCTGTTCTTAAAAAGTTTATTGCACTAGCAACTGAGGCACTTAATGTGTGTGTTGCGTATTTGACTTTTATCTTATTTTGCATATAATGTATACACCGCGAATTAAGTTTATTTTTAAACTTAAAAGTTACGTGATTTTGCATGTTATGTAAATTTATAAGATATTGCCACTTTATGCTGCCTTCGTTACTTATAAATTCTTTATAGTCTGCTAATGTATTCCGCGCTAATTTTAACATAAGGCACGCATCTAAAATTACACAGACTTTATATTCCTCTGTTGAATGTGGAAAATAATTTTTAATATTATGATAGGTATCAACAAATATGTTACAACCCAGTTCTCGCAACGCACCACAGTTTGTGCTTTCTCCATCACAGGTTATTGAACAAACTTTTATATTTACTTCTGATGTTAAAGTTAACGCAATTTTAATTAATGCTGCTAATACAGAGGAACTCATTTGACATTTGAGGAAATACTCAATTGGCCATTTCCATGTTCCTTTCAAACTCACCAGTAGAAACACTAGTGCTTCTTTAACTTCGATATCATTTCTTTCTACAGGGATGTCATATCCATAATCGCAATGTCCAATGAATTTTTCTTGCTGTTCATCCCATAACAATTGTTGTCGAATTGACATACTGTCAAAAGTTAAGCTGCAATCTGTATCTTCTTTTGGGCTGTTTTTCAATTTTTCTAAAATTTCTTTGTGGAAACCAGGTTCTGCATTTACTGTACAAGTCCAAGCCCTAAGTGAACTTGGATTAGGCAACACAAAATGTTGTCTATAAAAAAATAATAGTAATATTATTACCTGAACAATGCCCACATAGCACCGCAATATTGCAGGAATATTACAGAAATGTTGCAGGAATATTACTAAAATATTGCATAAATGTGACAACCATATTGCAGAAATATTTAATGTCCTAGGCATAAGTCTCGCAGAAATATTGCGGGAATATTGTTATGATGTGGTAGGAATATTGTCACAATATCACAGGACTATTGCCACAATGTTGTTGAAATATCGCCACAATCTTGCAGGAATACCTATGAAATATAGCCACAATACTGCAGAAAAATTGCAAAATATTGCCGAAATATTACTGCAATCGTGCAGGGATGTTGCTACAATATTTCACAAATTGCTACAATGTTGCTGCAATATTGCAGGAATATTACTGAAATATTGCATAAATATCACAGCAATATTGCAAAAATACTTAATGTCCTAGGCATAAATCTCGCAAAAATATCTCAAGCGTGGTCTACAATGGCAGTAAGCAGTAAGAAGTAAGCGTAAGAAATAAACCAATCACAGTCGATTATGACAAAAATAATCAACTGTGGTTGGTCCATTTCTTACTGTTCACGCTTTCTTCTTATTGCTTACGGCCATTGTAGACCACGCTTTAGAAACACTGCGTTAAATAAAAAAATGTTTCAGACAAAAGTTGTTTGACTTAAAGGGGGACATAAGACAGCGATAGCATTTTGTTAATAGATGATGCCACTTTCAAGATATTCACTGACCATCAATTTTTATAAATGAAAATCTCAACTTTTTATTATATCTTCTTTTTCTACCAATTAATTTGAACAACTTTTGTCTGAAACATTTTTTATTTGCTTAATATTTTTTGAAATATTTAAGGAAAACTTGGTAACTTTTCCAACATTTATATTACGATATCTCGCTAACTATTCGTCGACAAAAAAAATAGTATTAGACTTTTTTACTTTATTTAATATCAAGAATATATTAATAGTGCCCTAACTTTTGTTAATTTAATAATCTTGAAATTTCCAAAGGTCGATAAGTTAACAAAAGTTAGGGCACTATTATAATAATATATTCTTGATAGTAAGTAAAGTAAAAGAGTCTAATATTATTTTTTCTTTCGACGAATAGTTAGCGAGATATCGTAAGTTAAATGTTGAAAAAGTTACCAAGTTTTCCTTAAATATCTCAAAAAATATTAACCAAATAAAAAATGTTTCAGACAAAAATTGTTCAAATTAATTGATAGAAAAAGAAAACATAACAAAAAATTCAGATTTCCATTTATGAAAATTGATTGTCAGTGAATATCTCAAAAGTCGCGCCATTTATAAACAAAATGCTATCGCTTTCTTGTCCTCCTTCAAGCCAAACAACTTTTGTCTGAAACATTTTTTTATTTAACGCAGTGTTTCTGAGACATTTGTGATGTGACATTAAAATGGGACACCCTGTATATAAATTGTTTCACACTGCAGTATTGCGGCGATAATCAGAAATATTACGTGGCGGTCTGTCATGCTGGAATACAGCGACAATATTCCTGTGATATTGCAATGAGATTTATCATCGCGCAATAATGTTGTAATATTGCCACTATGTTGCCATATGATAGTCACATTTAACATTGCAGTAATATTCCAATGATATTGTAATATCCCAGTGATATTGTCTGATATATCACTCATCTGTTAAGTCAAAACGCAAATATTTTCAGTAATCATAGCTTCAGAATAATAAATTTTATAAGATTTCTAAGATGCTATAAACCATAAGTGATAAAAAGTTTTTATTAAAATCAGTATCTTATCATTATCATTTTTATAATAAAAATATAGATGTAATATTAACGTATATATATATAAGACAATTTTCAATAATAGAAATATAAATATAATAATAGCATAAAGAATAATGTTTATAGAAGTTCTCAATAAGAACTTTTCGCAAATCGAAAAAATTTTATGTCTTATTCAGTAAAGGATTCTGAAACTGAGTACAGCAACCGTCAATAGTGTGACTATAAACTTTGAGCTAACAGATATTAAAGAAATCGCTAATAATTCTTTTCGGGAATAATTTTTTTAAGAGTTTTCGGGTAAGCTTTTTACAATTTGACCATTTAGATCTAAACAAAACGGCGTATTTTCATCAGTCTGTCTTTTATGAAAATCATTGATTTCTTAAAAAAAATTGTTATTTTATATCGGAAACTATAATTATAATTAATATTAATTAATTAACAATTAATATTAATATTTGTACCTTAAAAATATGTGGGTAGTTTTTTTTCTAAATTTTTTTCAATATGGCGGACTCAACATTGCAGCCGAAATCACGAATTTCATCTTATATCGATTTTTCTAACGTTTTTTCACTTTATAATGCTGATTTATTCAATCTGTCTGATATATTAGGTGTAATAAAAAGAAATCCATTATTTTTGCATGAAATTGAAGGCTTTAATTACCATAGTTAGAATGATCCAATTTAGATCAAATATGCGCCGTTTTGTTCGATAACTTGTTGCCATTTTGAAGGTAATTTCATTATGCCTCTCTCATAGAAGCACTCGTCCCTATTGGCAAAAAATTGAGACAGTCGATTTTCACAAGCCTCTCTTGAAGCGAATTTTTCACCAGCAAAATTGTTCGCCATGGACAGGAACAGACGGTAATCACTTGGTACCAAGTCCGGACTATAAGGTGGATGCATAAGAACCTCCCAACCAAGCTCCCGGAGCTTCTGGCAAGTCACTATCGATGTGTGTGACCTGGCGTTGTCCTGATGGAACACAATTCCTCTCCTATTGGCCAAAGCTGGCCGCTTCTGGGCGATTGCTTCCTTCAGACGGTCCAATTGTTGACAGTACAGTTCCGAGTTAAGAGTTTTGCCGTAGGGGAGCAGCTTATAGTAGATAATTCCCTGCCAATCCCACCAAACACACAGCAAAACCTTCCTGGCCGTCAATCCTGGCTTGGCCACCGTTTCCGCCGGCTCACCGCGATTCGACCACGACCGTTTTCGCTTGACGTTGTCGTAAGTGATCCACTTTTCATCACCAGTGACCAACCGCTTCAGAAATGGGTAGATTTTGTTGCGATTCAGCAGCGATTAGCAGATGGAAATTCGGTCCATGAGGTTTTTTTGCGTTAACTTGTGTGGCACCCATACATCGAGCTTCTTTTTGTATCCAGCCTTATTCAAATGGTTCCAAACGGTTTTTTGTGCAATCTTTAGCTCTTGGGCAATCGAAACAGTGCTTACATGACGGTCGGACTCGACAATGTCCATGATTTTATCGATATTTTCGACAATTGGCCTTCCAGTGCGTGGTGCATCTTTGACATCGAAATTACCGGAACGGAATTGACGAAACCAAAATTGCGCGTGATTGGCTGTTACAGTATCAGGACCATAAACACTATTCACATTTTCAGCCGCCTGGCTTGCGTTTTCGCCTTTATCGAAGAAAAACTGTAAAATATAGCGTATTTTCTCTTTGCTAGTGTTCATCTTTGACGCGTGCTCAAACAATACTGAGTCAACTAATCACAAAACTGTCAGAAAAGTTTTTTAGTACGAAATCTCATCTTTCTAACGCCATCTAGTGGAACCCGATCGGACTTATACAACGCGAGATACAGATAACTAAAGCCATCTATTGGAAAAATAATGGATTTCTTTTTACTACACCTAATATCACTCCGCAACATTGTTATAATATTCCTGCGATATTGTAGATTGATATATCACATTGAAGTATTACTGCGATACTCAGAAATATTACGTAGCGGTCTGTCATGCTGGAATACAGCGGCAATATTCCTGTGATATTGCAATGAGATTTATCATCTCGCAATATTGTTGTAATATTGTCACTATGTTGCCATACGATAGTCACATTGTAACATTGCAGTAATATTCCAGTGATATTGTAATCTGATATATCACTCTGTAATATTGTGATAATATTGCTGGAATATTATATAATAATCTTGTGATTTTGTAATATTGCTACATTATAATATTGCTTCAATATTGCTGCAATATTGCAGTGCTGTGTGGGTGTTGCACAATTCTAGTAAAAGTGTTGTACATTAAATTATAAATTGTACAAGATGAATCTTTTTTAGCTCATAGAACACACTTTTATGCTTGAAGTTATTCTTTATTCTTACAAAGAAATATTATATACTGGCTGTAGTAAAATGAGTAGCAATAAATTCTTGCTCAATAATTTTATTATTTATATTTAAACTAATATTACTAACTAACAGTAATTTCTCACTGATTGACTCACTGAATTTATCACAGTTAGTACACAATTCATATATTCTAGAGATGTAAATACTTAATATTTATATTTTTAAAGTATTATAAGCATGAATGCAAACATTAATGCAATAGTAAATTACAATATTGCTTGCATATAAAATGTTAAGAAAAAGAGTTTTATTAAAGAAATATTCCTTATTTAAGAAATATTCCAGTAAATAATATTTAATAAGTGAATTATAAAATAATTAGTAAGGAAAAAGGCCAACTTATTCCAAAGAACATAAATCTCCACAAAACGTTCTAAAGTATGTTCTACTGACGTCCTAACGATCGACCGCAGAACAATCTGTAGACATCCTTTAGAGATTTTGCACTGTATGGAATTAAAGAAGATAAAGAAGATAACCCAACTTGTTACAATTAAATGCATAATTATCTAAGTATTGATTATGTATACTTGCTTATGTAAAATGGTTTTCATGCATTTTTTGTGATGAAATTGCAGCGCTCCAAGTTATCACAATTATAACTCAGCAAACACAATGTAACATGTAACATACTTGTTAGTTGTAATATACGAGATATGAAAAAATACTTACCTTTTACTAGAAGAGGCATAAAATGCAAATGAAAAAAAGAAAGAGACGTGCAAATATACCTACAGAAGTTATAAGCTTTAGGAGAATGGTAATAAAGCGTAAGTGCGAATTTTTTTACCTCTTCGTTGTAACGCCTGCCACAAGAGGCCTTGTTTCTGTTCAATTTTTCGTTGTTTATAATATGTTTGAATGTAGTTTGAAACTGACTATTTAAAATATCAAATGATTCCTCATGTAATATTTTTTTCTTGGCTTCTTTTAGCAGATTGGCTATTTTAACATTTGATCTTTTCCTTTGCCGATTTAATAATTTGACTTTATTTAAAGCAGATGTTAATTTATTTTTCATTAACTTTTTTTGCTCTTGTAACAACCGCTGATAAGTATCTGCTACATTTTCCAATTGTTTCTTATGATCGTTTTTCAACGATTCCACCAGAGCTGTCAAACATTCATTTTCTGCTTTTAGAGTTTCAATTCGTAATAATAAATGATGTGGCTTATCTGTAATAATATATTTATCTTTACACATTATCTCTGTAAAAACAAAAAATTTATTTGTATTTTCAACACCAAACTTCTAGGCATATGCGTACATACCTTCTGCAGGGTCAGATACAATATGTACATCCATGTTAAAATTTGCACCTTTCCCAACAGTTCTTTCTGCTGAAAGAAATTGTTTCTTAATTTCATTTTAAAATTTATAATAATTATTAATATGCTTAATATGTTTAATAAGCATATACCTTCTGTAAGATCAGGTACAATATTTTCATCCATGCTACAAATGGTAGGACCTACAGCTGTTGCGACAGTCAATTAGAGTATTTTATTAATATTGCTATTATAAGGAATATATTAGTAATTAAACACATATCTTCTCTGCTGTCAGTATTAATATGTCCATCTATTAACAATATTTCAAAATTACAAATTTTATAATATAATAATTATTCATATTAATCAAGAACAATATTTATTAATAAAATTAAACACTTACATAAATTTATTAGATTATTTAGTTCTTTCAATGGGTCTATTTGTAGCATTAAAAATTCTGTTGGAATTGCATTTATTTTTAATCTTTTTCTTTCTCGTCCAGAAAGAAATTCTTTTTTAAAATGTCGCTCACAAATTCTACTACTTGTAGTTATAGGGCAGTATTTTATTTCTAATAGCTGTAGTCCATTTATCTAATAAAACTTTATCATTTGATGGAAATCTAAAATATATACAAGTATTAGGTTGTTCGGAAAGTTCGTTTCAAATTTCGCGCGCTCCACATTTCTATGTAATCAGTAAGAACGAGGGCGCTCTAAACGATTTTATGTTTGTCAACAAACATTCCCGGATCTATGAGCCCGCTAAGGAAACTTCGCAGATCTTCCTAAGTGCAACTATTTCGTCAGAAATCAGTTTGAAAAATGGAGAACCAAAAAGTCCATTTTCGTCATGTGATGCTATATTGCTTTAAACGTGGCTTCACGGCTTCGCAGACCCTGAATGAGGTCCTTCTCAGTATATGGAGATGCCTGCGTCACTCACCAGACAGTTCGAAAATGGTATCGAAGATTCGAAGCTAGCGATTTCAACATGGAAGATCAAGCTCGTTCAGGCCGGCCTCAGGAGGTTGATGAAACGCTTCTTATGGATCTCGTGCACGAAAATCCTCGAGTGACAGAGAACTCGCCGACACTCTGCACAAGTCTGTTTCCACCGTCCATCTGAAGAAACTAGGATTCTCAAGTCGACTGGATGTGTGGGTGCCGCACGAAATGAATGAATGGCAGTTGCTGGAATGTGTGAACGTCTGCGATATGCTGCTTCAACGGCATCAAAAAGAACCGTTCTTGAAGAGGATCATAACAGGCGATGAAAGTTGGATCCTATACAATTATGTTAGCCGCAAGAGGTCGTGGGGAACCAGCGACGCGTCTACGCAAACAGTGGCCAAGCCGGTGCTTCATGCGAAAAAGGTTCTTCTGAGTATCTGGTGGGATTTTAAGGGCGTGGTATATTATGAGCTTCTTCAACCAAACGAAACCATCAACGCGGCGAAGTACAGCCTTCAACTGGACGAACTGAAGACTGCCATCGCACGGAAACGCCCTGAATTGGCCAATAGGAGTGGACTTGTTTTCCATCATGATAACGCCAGACCTCACGTCGCAATGTCTATCCGTATGAAGCTGTTAGACTTCGAATGGGACGTTCTTCCTCATCCTCCATATTCTCCCGACCTTGCCCCATCTGACTACTATCTATTTCTTTCTTTAAAAAATTTTCTTCGGGACAAGAAATTCGAGTCTTTGAAAGTCCTCAAAAGTCATCTTGATAAATTCTTCGCCAATAAGAAACCTTTATTTTGGAGCAAAGGCATCATGCAGCTTCCTGAAAGATGGGCCAAGGTCGTTAAACAAAACGGTATTTTATATTTGCTTCAATAAAGTTCCTCTTTGTGTAAAATATTGCGCTCTTAATTTATTTCAAAAATTTGAAACGAACTTTCCGAACAACCTAATATTATATACAGGGTAAGTCAATTAAAGTGTTACAGACTGATATCTTGGAAATGAATAATTTTAGAGAAAAATGTTTCAGACAAAAGTTGTATGGTGTCAAATGGGACATAAAAAGGTATCATTGATTAGACCTTGATTAGCCATTTGAAGGTTACGTGAAGGTCATCAACAATTTTTCAAATGGAACGCCCTACTTTTTTTGGCATATTCTTATAACGTATTTCAAGAGCTTTCCAAAACACTACAACAAAGTATTTTTTTTAAGTACATCCCGAGTTATGAAGCTTCAAAGTTACAGTACCGTCGGCATTTGCATTATCAAAGGTGTACCGCGTGGAGGTTGCGATCGGATTTACACCTCTTGTGTGCGTGTGTGTGTGTGCGTGCGTGCGTGCGTGCGTGCGTGTGTGTGTGTGTGTGTGTATGTATGTGCGTGCGTGCGTGCGCGTGTTCGCACGCACACACGCATTCACGCACGCACGCACGCACGCACGCACGCACGCACGCACGCACACACACACACACACACACACACACACACACACACACACACACACACACACACACACACACACGCACGCACGCACGCACGCACGCACGCACGCACGCACGCACACACACACACGCACACAAGAGGTGTAAATCCGATCGCAACCTCCACGCGGTACACCTTTGATAATGCAAATGCCGACGGTACTGTAACTTTGAAGCTTCATAACTCGGGATGTACTTAAAAAAAATACTTTGTTGTAGTGTTTTGGAAAGCTCTTGAAATACATTATAAGAATATGCCAAAAAAAGTAGGGCGTTCCATTTGAAAAATTGTTGGTGACCTTCACGTAACCTTCAAATGGCTAATCAAGGTTTAATCAATGATACCTTCTTATGTCCCATTTGACACCATACAACTTTTGTCTGAAACATTTTTCTCTAAAATTATTCATTTCCAAGATATAAGTCTGTAACACTTTAATTGACTCACCCTGTACATATATATATATATATATATATATATATATGTATATATAACAATTATGCATAAAATATTACAACATATACTTAATATACTTACTTAAAGTAAGAAATTCCACAGTTTTTTCTTTGTACATTTTGACATTCATCTGTGATACACTTGTGCGGCGTGTTGACTTCCTTTATGTTAATAATGGTATAATTTATTTTATAGGCTATACTTATTTTACTCTTAAAGGCAATTTCTTGCAGAAATACTTGCGTGTTTTTGCTGAAAATTATGCAGTTTCCTGGCCATTCTGCTGAATTTTCGTTATATATCAAGGCCTGATATTTTTATGAAAATCCCACAAAATAGCCAGTAAACCACGTAATTTCCAGCAAAATAATCAGGAAGATTTCCACATGAACACGCAAGTAATTCAACAAGAAAAATCGTACTGTGTGGCAATGGCTTTAATCATTTATAAAAAGAATATTTTATAAGTTCTTTTTCGATATAAATTTAATATACATACTTTTATATTTCCCCAAATTCTTACACTACACTACACACTATTTATGCGGCCATATGCTCACAATGTAAACAACATTCCTTGTGCGCTGATTTGGCGCACGCGCAGGAACGCACTTTTAGCACATACTTTTGGGGGACAGGAATGTAAAGTCAAAATATAAGAAGTTAGCAGTCTAGTTGTTATATAGAAGTCTATGCTCGCTCACCTCTTGTCGCTTGCGCTCGTTCGCTCCTCGTCGTTCGCGCTCGCTAGCTCCTCGTCGCGTGCGCTCGCCTCTTGTCGTTTACGTTGCCCCTCGCCGCACGCGCTCACCTACCACCCCTCGTTGACTCCGCCTGTATCAAATGTCTACGTGCTTACTGCGGCCGCTCTCCGCTCTCTACGCGCTCGTTGGCTCACATATTTTAATTAATAACTTAGTAACTATTGCCAATTTGACATTATGGTACATGACTTTTTCTCTCGGCTACATCCAATCTATCTCCAACATTCGCCTGCATGATAAGCTTTCAAACACTCTGTATACAGGGTGCACGATTTATCTGAAGACATTGAAATATCTCGAGAACTATGTATTGGATAAAAAAAAGTGGTTAATGAAAGTTGTTAGTCTCGAAGGGAGACATCCAATGATACCAAACTCGACTTCCCACTCCACCCCCTGGGGGTGGGGGTTGGAGGCAACTTTGAAATCTTAAATGGAAATTCCCATTTTTTATTGCAGATACGGATTCTACGTCACAAAATACGTAAATTTTGTCCGAAACTTTTTTTTTGATTCGTGATAGATGGCGCTGTAATCGCAAAAAATTATATTTTCCGCAATTCTCCAGAAATGATCATTGGATTGAGAAGTAAAAAATACCTGTTCAATATTTTTAAAGAACATAATAAAAGTTATTCCCCCCCCCATCCTCTCGGGGTAGGGTGGGTGGTAATGTTCAAATCTCAAATGGGGACCCACATTTTTCATTGCAGAATTAGATTGTACGTGAAATTTTTATTGAAACAATTTTTTTTATTCGTGATAGATAGCATTGAATTTTTCCGAGAAACTACTTTTAGCGTTACACAGGAACAACGACGAGAACGTAGTAGTTTTATGTTCCCTTCGGGTGCTTTTTTAATGTGAGTCCCCTTGCCTCTCACAGATCGGGGTGCTTTTTTAATGTGAGTCCCCTTGCCTCTCACTGTTCAATTAATTAGAGTAAGTGTTCGAAATTTTTACCTTCAACTTCAATACACTTATTGATCCCTTTTTCAAATGACTGTACACAGGATAGAAGCATATCTGCGGGAGTTTCAGCGCAAGCGTTTCTTATACGTTCTACCATGTTTTCACGAGTTGTTGGCACTTGTTGATAAACCTTATCTTTTAGGTAACCCCACAGAAAGAAATCCGGCGATGTCAAATCAGGCGATCTAGCAGGCCAATTAATCGGGCCACCTGCCAATCCACCGACCATTGTAATCATGGTCTAATACTTCCCGTGCTGCTATTGAGTTATGCGCTGGGCAACCGTCATGCTGAAACCACATACTTTGTCGAACGTCCAAGGCAACATCATCAAGTAGTGGTGGTAGTTCCTGTTCCAGGAAATTTCGATATTTGATTCCATTCAAATTACCTTCAATAAAATAAGGACCAATGAGTCTGTTCCCTATGATTCCACACCAAACGTTAACCGACCAAGGACGTTGATGTTCAACTTGTCGTAACCAGTGGGGATTTTCTACACTCCAGTAATGCATGTTATGTCGATTAACGCCACCATGGTTTGTGAATGTAGACTCATCTGAAAATAGTATTGGGTGAGTGCAAAAGTTCGTGCGGAGTTGTGAGTAAAAGTCACACAGTGATTAGGCAAACAAAAATCTTTATTCAATCAATGATATATTCTCCATCGTTTTCTATAATCTTTTCCCAACGTTCTGGCAGCATACGGATGCATCGATCATAAAAACTGCGCGGTTTAGATTCGAAGAACGAAGAGACGCCGTTTTTTAAGGCCTCCAAAGAGTCAAAGTTTTTTCCATTTAAATAATTTTGCAATGACCGGAACAAGTGATAGTCAGATGGTGCGATATCAGGAGAATACGGTGGATGCGTTACGACATCCCATTTCAGGCTCTTCAGTTTTCGCAGCGTCTTTTTCGAAACGTGTGGTCTGGCGTTGTCGTGATGAAAGACGACTCCCTTGCGATTTGACAAAATCGGACGTTTCTCTTTTATTTCTCGATTCAGATTGGTTAATTGGCGACAGTACTTGTCCGAATCAATCGTTTCGCCAGCGGGGAGAAGCTCGAAATAGATTATGCCCTTGCAATCCCACCAAACAGAGAGCATCACCTTCATCGGGTGCAAACTGGCCTTTGGCATTGCGTCACCATGCTCACCTGATTGTTTCCATGTCCGTTTGCGCTGAACATTGTTGTAGAGGACCCATTTCTCATCGCCCGTCACTAGTCGATCGAAAAACGACTCGTTATTGAGCCGCCCGAGTAAAGAAACGGCTGCAGAAATTCACTTGATTTTGTTCTTCTTGGTCAGCAAATGGGGCACTCATATATCGAGCTTCAAATCGAATCCCATCTTTTTTAAACGCCGAAAAGCGGTTGATCGGTCAATGTTTAGTGCTGTAGCAACTTCTTCTGTTGAAATTCGCGGATTATTGAGCACTAAAGTACGCAAAACATCGTCATCAATGTCAGAAGGTCGACCAGAACGTGGCTCGTCTTCAAGGTTAAATTCTCCGCGCCGAAATTTAGCAAACCATTTTTCCACAGTTCGTTTAGCTGGTGCTTCATCCTGATAAACATCCTGAATGTTTTTTACGGCTGCGGCAACGTTTATTCCCTTCCGAAACTCGTAAAGCATAACATGCCGTAAATGCACCTTATCGATACTCATTTTTAAAGTGATATTTCTCGAAGCAGTTTGTATGAAAACAAATGATTTTTTTTTTAATAACAGCTGAAGACGTCACCTTTCCAACGTTATATAATATGTAGATGGAAGTATTAATGACAACACTTTACGACGCTTATAACTCCATCTATTGAAACTCCGCACGAACTTTTGCACTCACCCAATACATTAGCAATGAAATTGGGGTTCGTTTGCATTTGTTGAAGTGCCCATTCACAAAACACCACTCGATTATGAAAATCATCGCCATGAAGTTCTTGATGCAGTGAAATGTGATATGGGTGATACTTATGACGATGCAATATTCTGCGAATACTATCTCCGGAAATTCCGAAATCGCGATGTAATTACCGCCGAGTGCTTACCTGTGGGTTGTAGTGAACAGCTGCTAGCACAGCTAGTTCATTAACTTCTCCTGTAACAGTTGTTCTTCGTTTTCTTTTTTTAGTTTGTACGCTGCCATCCGAGATAAAGGCAGTCACAACTTTGTAAAAAAAAGAACGTGAGCGAACATTGTCTGGAAAACGCTCAGCATACAAGGCAACAGCATCGTCAACATTCCTCCTACATTCACCATAAATCAGAATCATTTCAATTTTTTCTTCTACGGTTGCAGAATTCATTTTCCACTTGTAATTCTGTTCAAAGAATGAAGGGTAGATATGCAGGTAATAAAAACTAGTCAAGTAAAATGAAATTGTTAGAGATGCTTTCAGTTCTAATTCTGAAAGAAAAGTGAGCTCTGACCGCATTGCACTGCCTTTTATAATAAGCCGTAGTGCGCCATACACCCAGTGGCGCGTCGAGCAGTTCCCTCTTCGATTCGGGTTCCCATTTGAGATTTGAACGTTACC
Organism: Harpegnathos saltator; assembly: GCF_003227715.2. Taxonomy (NCBI): domain Eukaryota; kingdom Metazoa; phylum Arthropoda; class Insecta; order Hymenoptera; family Formicidae; genus Harpegnathos; species Harpegnathos saltator. The sequence continues at coordinate 331,054 of NW_020230482.1, forward strand.
ACCCACCCTACCCCAAGAGGATGGGGAGGAATAACTTTTATTATGTTCTTTAAAAATATTGAACAGGTATTTTTTATTTCTCAATCCAATGATCATTTCTGGAGAATTGCGAAAAATATAATTTTTTGCGATTACAGCGCCATCTATCACGAATAAAAAAAAGTTTCGGACAAAATTTACGTATTTTGTGGCGTAGAATCCGTATCTGTAATAAAAAATAGGGGTTTCTATTTAAGATTTCAAAGTTGCCTCCAACCCCCACCCCCAGGGGGTGGGGTGGGAGATCGAGTTTGGTATCATTGGATGTCCCCCTTCGAGACTAACAACTTTCATTAACCACTTTTTTTTATCCAATGCATAGTTCTCGAGATATTTCAATGTCTTCAGATAAATCGTGCACCCTGTATACAGGGTCATCGAAAAGTATCGGACCCCCCTAATATCTTCAGTTAGAATGCATTTTGGAGAAAATGTCTAATAGCAAAGTTATATGGTTTCAAGCGGGGAGTAAAATGATGAACTTGACTTTGACCTTGACCATGTCCTTCAAGGTGATTTCAAGGTCAACCTTATTTTTTTAAATAGAATGCCCAACATTTTATTGCATATTCTTATAGCTTATCTCGAGGGCTTTCCAAAACACTATAATAAAATATTTTTTCATTAAGTACTTTTTGGATTATAAAGGTTTGAAGTTAACAATTTTTTGACACAAAATGTAAAATATCTTGTAAAATATTATTTAGTTTTCAGTAATCATAACCTTAATACTTTTGTGCGCGAAATAATGAGACCAATTAATTGGTTTAAAGAAAATTCATTAATCGAAAAGTATCGGCTCCCCCTAATATTTTCTCCCTGATATTATATCATAGTAAGAATGCATTTTGGAAAAATGTCCAATAGCAAAGTTGTACGGCTTCAAGCGGTTATGCTAGTAGGCTATGGCGGAAAACTGCCCGAAGGTGATCGCGAGAAGTTGCTCGAATGCGTGATGTCCGAAGGCGTTAGCGGGAATCTGCCCGAAAGCGTTGGCGGGGCCGATCTTTATTATCTCACTCTCGCAGGCACCAATAGTAATACAAACTCTTGAGCAAACAATGCGGATCACTGATTTGAATCTTTGATGCAGTGCTGTCTTCTTCTTATCGAGCAGCAGTCACCTCGTGGACGAAAACGAACAGCCTTAAAAATTGTTTCTGTAACAAAAGAAGCCATTGCGCTTCAATTGATTGTCCCAAACATCTTCATTTTGTTTCCAATAGCCCCGAATTTTTTCGTAAATGTTATTAATTGATCTATTAGATTTTCAGTTGCTCAACGAGCTTTTTGCTAGTGTTGGTTGAAATAAACAAATCGATAGTTGGACCACTTAATAATTAGTATTTTTCTCTACTTAATTATTTAGATCAATTTCCTATCACTTACCTGATTAATTCTTCTTTGCTCTAATTAAGAATGGCGGAGCTTTCTGAAAAAGATCGAATAACACTGTTAATAATCCGAGGATGGGGAGATTAACAAAGAAGGTATAAAACAGTAACGCGATTATTTAATGAAAACTTTCTCAATGAAAATAATAGGATCTCCAAAAGTACTTTAATCCGTATTATTCAACATTTCGAGGACATTGGTAGCGTTAAAAGCCGCCCAAAATCTGGTAGACGTAAAACGGCAACAAATAATGATAAGGCATTAGATGTTTTACAGTCTTTCGTTGAAAGTCCCCACATTTTCATCACGTTGCACAAGAACACGAAATCGGTCATGCATCTGTCAGTAAAATTCTGAAATTGAATAAATGGCATCCATATAAACTCCATTTGGTCCAAGAGTTTTCCGAAGACGATTTTGATAGACGCAACGAATTTTGTGATCTTATGATGGAGATGATTGTCGACGATCCTCTATTACTTAATAATATTGTTTTCTCTGATGAGGCAACATTTGAACTGACTGGAAATGTAAATAGACACAATTGTATAATAGATACTGGGATGACGTTAATCCTCATTGGAAAAGAGACAATCATACCCACAAAAATCGTATCCACAAAAAGGTAACGTATGGGCTGGTATTCTTAATGATAGACCAGTTGGCCCTTTCTTCATTGAAGGCAATTTGACAGCACAAGTATGCACAGTCATGCTTCACGAACAAATTGTTCCAACTATTCGAGACATTGTTGGTGGAAATATGGATGAAATTTATTTCCAACAGGATGGAGCTCCAACTCATTATGATGTCCGTCATTGTCCGTCAATATTTGAATGAAGTCTTTCAGGACAGGTGGATAGGGCGAAGGGGTCATATTGAGTGGCCACCTCGGTCTCCGGACTTGACCCCACTTGACTTTTTTTTTGAGGGGTTACTTCAAAAGTAAAGTTTATGCCAGCAAGCCTCAAGATTTAGATGATTTAAAAGGGAGAATAACTTGAGAGATAAAACTAATACCGCCGGAAACGTACCGGAATGCGGTTTCAGTTGTTTATAACAGATTGGCACATTGCCAGGCTATTGAAGGGCAACAATTTGAACATTTGTTATGAATTGTTTGGTACAATTGAATATTTTGCCCTAGCTGACCAATTGGAATGAAATTCGCCTTAACTGGTCAGAATCACACACCACTCTTGCCTTAACTGGCCGGAATCACACACCACTCTTGCCTTAACTGGTCGGAATCACACATCACTCTTGCCTTAACTGGTCGGAATCACACACAACTCTTGACTTAACTGGTCGAAATCACACACCACTTAACAAATTGTTAACTTCAAATCTTTATAACTCAAAAAGTACTTCATGAAAAAATGTTTTATTATAGCGTTTTGGAAAGCTCTCGAGATTAGTTATAAGAATATATAATAAAATGTTGGGGGTTCCATTAAAAAAAAAGGTTGACCTTGAAATAACCTTGAAGGACATGGTTAAGGTCAGGGTCAAGGTCATCATCTTACTCCCCGTTTGAAACCATACAACTTTGCTATTGGACATTTTCTCTAGAATGCATTCTAACTGAAGATATTAGGGGATCTGATACTTTTCAATGACCCTGTATAATATACACACACAATATTTAACAATATTATATAAGGCGTTTTAGACAATTCGTTTATTCTTTTTAAAATAAAGGGAAATGGTTATTAGCAAAAAAATACCGAAAATTTTCATAACTAAATCAGATATTCTACTTAATTATGGTATTTTTAACTTCCGGTATTGACCAGAAATCAACTATACAGATTGGAAGTTGAATTTTTTTAATGAAACAGTAAGTTTATTATATATTTGAATTATGTACAAAAAGAAATAAAGGGCTTTTGTCTCAAACATTTTTTCTTTCTAATGACCTTCTAGTGACCTTGAAATTATATTGAATTTGTGATAAAAAATAAATTTGTATGTATTGCATTTCTGAGTGAGTTTATTCAAATTAAGTTACAACTGAATACTGTTCTATGCGATGCAAGCATCTATTTTATTTTAGAACGAATTAGTTGTTTTTGAAGAATTTTATCAGCACTTAACATATTGTTATTATATGTAATATGTTATATGTTATTGTATGTATATGTTTATTCGGACATTCACAGTACACAAAATTTTTTATCTTTTCACAAATAATAATCAAGAACGAATCCAATGATTGAAGTGGGTAATTTATCAGACCACATTTGCCTATCTACTTATTAAGATTTGCACACGAACAGGAGATCTGGCTTACGCTGCTTCGCAGCGGCAGTATGAAACACGTTTTCATCACATTTCTAATATCACTTTCAGATCACTGGAGGCATTTTAGAAAAAAATGTTTAGGACAAAAGTTATAAGTTTAGGATAAAAGTTAAGTCTTATTTTTTGTATAAAATCCGAATATATGCAGTAAAAGTTCTATATTCTGTTTAAAAAATACTCAACTTTCGATCTGCATAGCCAATTTCCGGCCAGTACCGGAAGTTGAAAATATTACCATTGAATAAAGCGTATTTGAATTAGTTATAAAATTTTAGTTTCTTGCTAAAAATCATTTTCCTTTATTAAGAAAGACGGATAGTCTGAAACATCCCGTACATTTCATATAGATGCGACATGTAGACTTTTGCCTTCCAATGTAAACGGAAATCGGAATCGGCCCAAAATGGCTTGCATCTTTTGTTCGTTCATCTTTTGTTCAGCGCGAATTCTTCTCGTTTCGAAAGCGATTTGGAACAGTCAGCTGTTTTTCAGAACGAGCGGATTTTTCGGTTTTCGGGACAAGACCGTTGCTTCTCGTAGAAAGCTCTTCCACTCGATATCGATTACCGACAGCACTCTCATACGCCTTTCTTCATCGTTAGTTTCTTTCTCTTCCGCCTACTGTTTGACTTCCACCTTCGCTACCGAGCAATCATCTCGCACAGAACTTATATATACATATTCTCGTAAACAGCAAGAAATCTCTCAACAGAATGAACTTCGCATACTGACAACACGAACTATCTTCTCTCTCCCTTCTCTTTGCCTTTCACGTTAATAATTAATTCAATAACAGTAACGAAACTTCTATAGGCAATAATGAAACTTTTCGTAACGATGTTAAAGTTGAAAGCGCTTACATTCTTGTCATCCATGATCCATGAATCTTGGCAAAATGATGGAAATTGAGTGTGCTCTACGAGATTGTGAGAATATATCGAACATTCAAATAAGAAAATTAGATGTTTGGTACATCAGATATCTGATATTTTTAAGAATATTTATTTAATTTATAATTTGCTTTTATTTATATGTTTTGCACAATCAATTAATCACTTATTATTTCAGAGATATTTTATTAAAATTCGATTAAAGAAAGAGAGAGGGAGGAGACAGAGAGAGAGAGAGAGAGAGAGAGAGAGAGAGAGAGAGAGAGAGAGAGAGAGAGAGAGATGAAAAATTTGATAGATGCTTGGTCTTTTGAGTTATTGATATTTAATGTCAATTTTATATTTATGAAATTATTGATGATTAATTATCATATTTAATTATTATAAATTTACGTAGGACGACTTTGTTAGGAAGCTATTTATTTTTCAACATTGAGCTTCGGAAATACAACCACATTGTTAGACATTGTTAGAATTTCAATTTTTTTATTAATATCAATACGAAATTCATCGGAGAGTTTATTATTAAAGTTGAAGTTGTGGGTAGTTCGGGGTAGCCTGCAGATATCATGTGTGACTGAATATTGAGCATCGTTTGAAGCATTGATTCATGCTATCGAGCAAAAGGAAAATCGCAGTAAGATGCGGAGCAACGAAAATGAAGACAGTGAAAGAGCGGTGGGGGAGAACGCTCGCAGTCGCGCTCGGCTGCATACGTCAGATGCAGGTACATCGATTGCCGTCGATCGATCCCTCGTGTAGGAGGTGAGGATCTCGTGTCAGCATGGGATTTCTACGTCGGCTGGTTGCGCATCTCTCAGGAAATGCGGCAGCTTCAACTTCAGTCGACCGGGACGAGGCCGGACATAGTCGTATCCGCGAAATAATGCCGCGCAATTAACGATTCTGTTAAGCTTTGTAATTGCAAGTTTTCAATAATGTTGCGGTCGCGATTCTTCAGTTATTAGCTTGATTTTACATAGGCTCGCTTTTCTAAGCGAGCGAGTCACATTGTGCAATTCTTCTCTCTTCCGAGTCAATTTCTTGTAATATCTTTTAATTATAATTACTTGTAATATGATATCAAATGCAAGAAATAAGAAAGTGTTTTTGAATATAATTCGCTTAAAGAGACATTATCTTAAAAATATTACTGACAAAATATTGACTGTTTTGTATTTATTTATTTATTTACGGGAAATAACGTTTCTTGATACACAAGGTAAAGGAGAAATAGTGAGAAATATTTTTCAGAAATATTCGTAAAAGTTTATGAACCAAGGAAAAATAAAAATCGCAATAATATAAATATAAAAATAAATATAAATATAAAAATAAATATAAATATAAAAATAAATATAAATATAAAAATAAATATAAATATAAATATAAAAATAAATATAAATATAAAAATAAATATAAATATAAAAATAATAATCGCAATAATTTAATAATCATATTATAATTAGGATGTTAAAAGGGCACATGTCAAATAACGTCTAAAAACACTGATAGATTTGTTAAATATGTGTATAGATTTAGAATATTAGCATAATATATGTGTACATTAGCATAATATATATTAGCATAATATACAAATCCGATCAATTGAATTAAATCTTCTATATTATTCTATGATATTCAGTACGAAAAACATTATTTGAATGAACTGCTCTTAATAGCATATGAAAGCTCAGATCTTGAGAAATATCTCAAGACATATAATCATACAATTAAATATATTATACATTAATAAATCATTAAATATTCAGCTCTTCCTCAATATTAAAAACCTGTTGCAATAATTTAGCCTAATTGTATTATCAATCTGATGTTCAGGCTGATAATTAAACTGATATATAGCACATTATCGACATGGGGCCATTCAAACAGCATGTGACAGAATGAAGAAAATGATGTTGAATTCTCTTAATCAAGAGATAATATTTATTTTTATATAAAGATTAAATTATAGATCCATATTTTAATTTTAGCCGTAAAAATGATGTGCATAAAGTTTTGAGTTATTCAAACTTTTAATATGTAGGAATTCTATAAATAGAACCAGGAATCTAAAAACCAATATCTGCAATCATTATAATATAATGCTTAAAAGATACATCAGAATTGAAAAAAGTATCAAGTTCACGAATCTTTGATCTACATTAGATACTACAATATCATCAAGCACATAATTACAATGAGTAATATTGTCTACGATTAATATGTATGACATAATATTTTGATATATTAAAAAATAATTACCTTCACACTGATAAATAATATTATTGGGTGAGTGCAAAAGTTCGTGCGGAGTTTGTGAATAAAAGTCACACAGTGATTAGGCAAACAAAAATCTTTATTCAATCAATGATATATTCTCCATCGTTTTCTATAATCTTTTCCCAACGTTCTGGCAGCATACGGATGCCTCGATCATAAAAACTGCGCGGTTTAGATTCGAATAACGAAGAGACGCCGTTTTTTAAGGCCTCCAAAGAGTCAAAGTTTTTTCCATTTAAATAATTTTGCAATGACCGGAATAAGTGATAGTCAGATGGTGCGATATCAGGAGAATACGGTGGATGCGTTAAGACATCCCATTTCAGGCTCTTCAGTTTGCGCAGCGTCTTTTTCGAAACGTGTGGTCTGGCGTTGTCGTGATGAAAGACGACTCCCTTGCGATTTGACAAAATCGGACGTTTCTCTTTTATTTCTCGATACAATAAATACAATACAATAAAAAATATTAGGAGTACAAATAAGTTTCCGCCGTTTTCTATCAAAAATTAGAAATTTATTGTGAAAGAACGGTACATTACGTTGTTATGTCCTGGAGGAGGAACGCAACTTGACGCTTGCTTTCGCAAGCTCCGACGTACTCGCAAGTCTGCGGTGCAGATCAAGAATCGGAATGACCCCTTTATCTGGCACGGACATACGTCGGTAGTCCTTTATTTAGGTCAAGGAACTGAATCCTTTTACCTGGGATAGGATCGTGAGCGACGGTTGAGGGAAGGGAGAATTTTTTGGTTGAGAATGATTATTTGAAAACCGTGATTGGCTTACAATTACAAACAATTTGTTTTATTAGTAATTAGACGGATGTTCACAATGAAATAAGAATTACAAGCTTTTATAAAGTGTACGTATACATAGATATATAAACAATCGCGGTCTGAAAGAGGATTCTTGATTACTCCGAATATTCCCATAGAGGAAAATCTAGTGACGGAGAGCCACGAGGTGAGGGAGAGGATCGCGATGAGGATACTTCTGAGGGAGAGGGAGATCGAATAGGTATGAGGCCCCTTAGTAAAGCCGCGTGGAAGCCTCGCGTGCCTCCTCGTAGAGGAGAAGTTAGAGGGAAAGGTGTCAGGGATGGGCTCCAAGATAGAGGAGAGCTTGAGGCAGAACGGTCGTCTACTGGACTCAAGGATGTTGGAGAGTATGAGATAGGAGGAGTTACTGGAGGAGAGTCAGGGAGGAACATAAGAAGAAAATGCGCAGATTTTAAAATGTTCGATTCGTTGTGGCGGATAACATAATCTGGACGATCTTGTATTAAAGAGGCGACCTCAAAATCCTCGCGGTTTGTACAAGTTTCCGTGGTGATTATCTCTGACTGTGATTGAGAAGATTGAGCCACTGAAATTGGATTTAACAATTAAGGAGGAATGCCAAGAAGAATAGGGAGAAAAGGAAAACGAAAGGAAAAGAAAAGAGAGAGAAGAAAAGTTAAAAAAAATGAAACGAGAGAGGTCACTCAGGTAAAAGAAAATATAAATAACTTACTACTGGTAATCTATGATGTTAGTCGACAATGAAAAGTGTAATTGCTGCATGTCTGTGAGGATGGACCCAAGTTGCGCCAAGGACTAGAAACTGGTCTCAGCAGGATCTCTCGCAATGTCTCAAGGGTGCACGAAATCGTTGCACATAAGAATAGATGACTGAAGAACACTGATCTGACTCACTAGTAGGGTTGGTTATCAAGAGACCCTGAAGGGGTGTTAGAGAGAAGGCTCTGTCCTGGCTGCGGGTCGGTCGGGAGGAGAAATAGAAGTGGCATAGCTTTTTCATTTTGCCAAAAACGTCAAGTTTTTGGCAATCAAACCTCGATCAAGAGGTGGGGTTTGGGAAGTTGCGTCAGGCTCCAAAGTTTATGTCCAAATATGGGTATAGGAATTTGTTGCAAACTTTTCGGAAGTGGGGTTTTAGTAGGGTTCTTAGATAAATATGATAAAGGATCGGGTATCTGTGGCAGTAAAAGATTTCAAGGTTTCGCTAGGGTTAGTCAGAGGTTGTGCGCGATAGGAATTTATGAATAACGTGGGAAACGCGTGAGTTTCCGAAGATCAAAGGCTGGCAACATCATATAACAGCATGAAAGATTGTCTGGTCGGTCCGTCTTCAAAGAAAATTATTGCTCCGAACGGGAAGTTATTTAAGGTTATTTGGAGAGGAGGTATATGGCTAAAATGACTCAACGGATCTTTTCCGACGGAAATAGAGGAAACTCTGGTGATTAAAGCAGAGAGAAAAGAAAGAGAAATCTGTGTGTGTGTGACGTCACAGTTCTCGGAGGGTCGTGGAATGTGAACATTTGGTAATATAATATAAAATGCAATCCGCCATACTTGACAACAAATTCAAAGTACGCGGAGTCCGCAGGACGTAACCACGTTTTATTCAAAGTATTGTCCATCACTAGCCACTACTTTTTCCCATTTTTCTGGCAGCATTCGGATACTACGTCGGAAGAACTCTTCATCTTTTGAGGCTATCCATGAATCGACCCAATTTTTAGTATCTTCATATGATGTAAAGCGCTGCTTAGACAGGCCATGTGCCATCGACTGGAACAAGTGATAATCGGAAGGGGCAATGTCTGGTGAATACGGCGGGTGGAGTAGGACTTCCCAATTAAGTGTTTCCAAATAGGTTTTGACCGGTTTTGCAACATGTGCCGAGCCTTGTCATGTAGGAGAATAATTTTGTCGTATCTGGAGTAGTAACGGGCGCGTTTCTCCTTGAGTGCTTGGCTCAATCTCATTAATTGTGTTTGGTAGAGAGCTTCAGTAATGGTTTCGCTCGGTTTGAGCAACTCATAATACACGACACCAAGCTGATCCCACCAAATACACAGCATGAGCTTTTTCCATGAATATTCGGTTTGGCTGTCGATGTTGAAGCATGGCCAAGTGGTCCCCATGATTTTCTCTTCTTTGGGTTATCGTAGTGGATCCATTTTTCATCACCAGTGACTATACGATGCAAAAAAATTCTTTTTTTTATGCCTGGTAAGCAGCATTTCACACGTGCAAAATCGGTGTTCAACGTCTCTCGGCTTCAGTTCATATGGAACCGAATTTCCTTGTTTTTTAATCATTCCCAACGATTTTAAACGATGTGAAATTGCTTGTTGAGTCACTTCTAATGTAAGTGCAAGTTCTTCTTGCGTTTGGCACGAATCTTCCTCCAATAATGCTTCCAATTCCGTGTCTTCGTACACTTTCGGCCTTCCACTACGTTCTTTGTCTTCCACGTCAAACCCACCGTTTTTAAACTTTTGAAACCACTCACGACAACTTCTCTCACTTAAAGCAATATCACCATATTCTTCTACAAGCAATCGATGCGTCTCAGCTGCAGATTTCTTCAAATTAAAGAAGTAAATCAAAAGTTCCCGCAAATGACGTTTATTCGGCACAAAACTTGACATTTTCGCACGAAAAAATTATGTGATGCTGATACGCAGTCACTAGTACTTCAAGGTTATGTTGTTACCAGATGTCCAAATTTACGATATTACGTTTTACATCTGACAATTTCAACATAACCTTCTGGTGGGGCCATCTTTTGTCAAACGGCGAAAACTTATTTGTACTCCTAATAATATTACCTTAACACTATCTTTCAAGTCGTGTTAGATATTGGTGTAAGTAAAATTCTTCCTTATTACCATCACCAAATGCAACGAAAAATTTTCAAATCATTTGCTTACAGTTAAAACTTACTATGTCTAAACACATTAATTATTGATAAATAAATTAAAAAGTAAGAAATCCAAATGAAAAAAATCTCTTATTTTCTATAGCAATATGATCTTAAACAAATAGTAATATGTTTATAAAAACAATTATTAAATTTCATAATTTAGACCCTATTAGTAGGGTTACATAAATTAATTCTTTTTTAACCAAGTTAATTTTAAAGTTAATGATTTATAAGTTAACTAAATTTATGTTAAAAATTATTTAAACAACTAACTCAATTGAAAGTTAAGTTAAAAAATTAAATTTACTTATTAAAGTTAAAAATTAATTATGCTAAACTATGTATTTTTCATACGAGAAATCTTTTAATTGTACCTTTAAAGAATAATTGGTAAAATGGGCCGATTTTGGTCCATCGTGGAGAAAGAACAAAACATTTCTAAAGGATTTTGACCCGCTGAATACAATGCCATCGTTAGTTTTCGTTTAAAACACGGGGAACATGTTCTAATTCGAAGATCTCATCCAATAATTGGATATCATCCAATAATCGAATGGTCCGAGAAGCCCTTGCGTAAACTTTGAAGCTATTGCAAACTATTAGCTAAATTATCTGCAGACAGTTTAGATTTTCAATTTAATAGTTGAAGGTGTTCTCTTTTAATGCAAAATTTGCTATAATAAATAATATACACGGTATCACAGACCACCCGTACTACCCGATTTTTTTGTAAACGCGACATTTTAGGGAAAAATGTTTCAGACAAAAGTTGTATGGTTTCAAAAGGGACATATAACAATTATATAATTTTGTTTATAGATGGCGCTACTTTCGAGATATTCACTGATCATTACTTTTCTTAAATCGAAATCCCAATTTTTTATTATATCATCTTTTTATACAAATTAACCTTTTGCAGTCGAATGTCTCCTTTGAGGGGACATCGTAAATCTAGCAAACCGCTCGGATCAAGGGACATAAAGACTTTATTAATGATTATAAACTTATGTAAACGTAAATTTTTTAGAAATGCATGTTTTTGTTGAAGTTTTCACTCAAATGTCATGAAAAATCAAATTAAAATATGGTATATATACTGAGATATATGTAAACAAATATCAGCCGGTGTTATGTAGAAAGAGAACTTGTAAAATGCATTCATAATGATATTAACATTTCTCTAATATCAACACGTAAAGAAAGTGAGCATTTATATAAAAAAGATAAGTATTTGAATACATTTCATACAACATGTATTAAAGAACTTGCAATGCATATCTGTAACTGTTTCAGACGTTTCCATATGTTAGAAAAATATAAGATATAAAAGTTAGATTTTTTTGTCATAAATATATTCCTCAATGTCTAAAGATTCATATAAATCAAATATCATTACGATAAATTACTTAGTTTCAAAACTATACTATTTAATATCACGCGATTTCTGTTTGTACATTTTTCTACGAAGCTGTGGGTAGGTAACGAGATGGCTCTGAGTGCAAAGGGTTAATTTTAATAACTTTTATCTGGAACATTTCTTTATTTGCTTAATATTTTTTGAAATATTTAAGAAAAACTTGGTAACTTTTTCAATATTTAACTTACGATATCTCGCTATTTGCCAGAAAAAAAAATAGTACTAGACTTTTTTACTCCATTTCGTCTCAAGAATATATTGTTACAATAGCGCCTTGACTTTTGTTAACTTATTGACTTTTGGAAATTTCAAAATCAAATTAACAAAAGTCAGTGTGCTATTGTAAGAATATAGTTTTGAGACCAAATAGAATAAAAATATCTAGTACTCTTTTTGGTTCCAACAAACAATTAGCGAGATATCGTAAGTCAAATATTAAAAAAGTTACTGAGTTTTCCTTAAATATTAAAAAAAAATAGGCAAATAAATGTTTCAGACAAAAGTTGTTAAAATTAATTCGTAGAAAAAGACGATATAATAAAAAATTGGGATTTTCATTTAAAAAAAGTAATGATCAGTGAGTATCTCAAAAGTGGCGCCATCTGTGAACAAAATGGTATGAATTCAAATGATTGAAACCATACAAGTTTTGTCTGAAACAATTTTTCTTAAAATGTCGCGTTTACAAAAAAATTGGGTGATACGAGTGGTCTGTGATACCGTATATATTATTTATTATAGCAAATTTTGCATAAAAAGAGAACACTTTTAACTATTGAATTGAAAATAATTCTATTCAATCAAAAATCTAAACTGATTTTAGATAATTTAGCTAATATTATGTATACACGTTTACTAATATTATTTGATTAATTCCTTAATAACTATTGTGAACTATTTTTATACGATTTTAATATTGAGAAATTATTTTATGACGTGAAAAAAATTAATAAATTAACGTAATGTATTTAAAAAAGTAACTAGTTTAAGTTACAGATTAACACGTTTAAAATTAACTAAGTTGAAATTATTAACTTTTCAACTTTTTAACTGAACTTTAACTGATTAACTAGTTACTAATCAATTTTGCCTATCACTGGTATAATTACATAATTATAACAATAAATTTTCACAAAGAACAAATTTTTTTAGTTTGTTTAAAAGAATAACATCATATACTGAGTCGAAAGCCTTTCAAAAATTTTCGTAAATAGCATTAATCCAAAAATCAGTTTTATATGCTGAAACAATATAATGTTGCTACATAATCAGGTTTGTTGTAAACTACCTAATCGTAAATTTACGTTCCTTATCAATAATATTTTTTTTACTAAATTGTAAATTTATTGCAAATAATATCATCAATATTTTTGGCATTGCATTTATAACAGTAATAGTATACGTACAATAATAGTTTATAGTTGGAGATTTGATAATCTTTAGAAGTTCTTTGATAATCCAGTCTATCTATGGACTAACAGTGAACTAGGAATATGAGTTTCGAAAACATTTGTTCGATATGATTTAAATTTGATATCCGGACTAAGAAAATTAAATTCTTCGGATGGTATTCATAATAGGATCTTATATTTAATCATCTGAAATTTATCTTCAGGTACTTTGTTGCCAATGAAACGTAATCACTAGGGAATTGTCAAAGCGCAACTTTTGAGGTTTGTGTTTATATCTTGAGATTATTTTTTAAATTTGTGACAGTAAAATTATTCTCAATACATCAAATAAAATAAAACTAAGTAAGAAAATTAATTGGGCCACAGAGGAGAGAATATTTCTGACAGATTCAATATTAAAAAGGAAATATATTATTGAGAAAAGATGTACAGACACGAATAAGGCCAAACAAAAATATTGGAAGGAAATTCTTGATAATATTAATGAATATATAACTTAAGGTGTATATACGCCTGTAGCAATTAAAAGGTTAAATCAACCGCAGACTACTTCTATAGATAGTTTAAATTTAAGCTGGGTTTGATATAAAACTAAATCATAAAAAAGTGTCTCTGAATACAGAAGTCGTTAGTCTTTTCTTGTATATTCTATTGTTAGACTACGACTAAACTAAGCTCGTTTTGTCTTTGAATAGTATCTCAAATATCTGTCGTTTGAAATTTGGAAAGAGGAATTATAAGACAGGTTTTTCAACGAAACAGAAAAAGCGCTATAATTTAAAAACTTGTTAAAAACGATTCACAAAATATTATGTTATTTTTAAAATATAGGACTTATACTGTTATTATTATGCTGCTACCATATAATGATTTCAAAGGCTTAAAAATTTCGGAGATACTAATCTCAATATTTGAGATTGCTCTCATGTTATGATTATAATTTATTATAGGAGTTATTATAGGCTACTATTATTTAAATAAACTGATTCGAAAAAGTTAGCAAAATAATTTGTAATTTTTCATTCCCTTCCACTACTCACAGCATAATTATTATGCTGTGTTATGTATTTACAATTTGATAATGAATTAAAAAATCTGATAGAATTAATATAATAAATGTTAGATTGTGCTCTTTTTATATATCTTAACCAATATTTAAAGATTAGAATTTTCTTTTTATATATGAAAATGCAAAAAATGGTCGGAATATAAATTAATTTATTTAAATTTAATATGAACTATTTTTTAGACTTAATTAAATAAATTAGATCCTTTTCATAAACCAAGTCGAATAGGAAAAATCGAAAACGATTTAAATAAAGGAATGTAGAAAGAAATGTTATAATTGAAGTCAGAATGTATGCAAAATTAACTGTTTTATCAATACAAAGATCTTTTTAGCGAAACATCGTAATCGATATTAGAAATATCAAACTATTAATGCATAAATAGTCATTGGTGCATAACTAATTAATCCGTCGATTTGGAATTCCAACAAAAATAGCCCTCTTTAGAACTTATAGTTGCGATGGGATATGTTAAAATAAAAGTTAGTGGCGAATGATATAAAACTATATAAATAGAGAGCAGCGGCTCAACAGCCATAAAAATAGAGATATTCTTTGTAGAAGAGAAAAACAAATTTAATGCCAAAAGGATCTTATTACATTGAAAGAGTTGAAGTAGGTTAGAGTATTCAAGGATAACATTCGCTTGAGCAGATGAGGTAGCAGTTATATGATGTTACGATGGTGTTATACGGTGGTATATTAACATTCTTACAATATTACGTCAGAAAACGTGAAACATGTTATAATCTTTAGCGAGTAAACTGTCACAATTTGGGAACAACAACTTACTAATATTAATACAATGTATTTTGTACATATTAGATTGGTGCAAAAATAATTGTTCTCCGTTGGGAGAAAGGTGCAGACGAATGATTTTTACTTTGATTAATAAATATAATTTTTAACTGATGTATGCGTCTTTATACTCGATATGTAAAAATTGAAATTATTTTTGCACCAACTTAATATTTATATCAAAGCCGGGCAGTATATACACAGGGTATTTAACAATATAATATAAGGCTATATACATGTGTAGAATATGCGTATATGTATAGAATATGCCAAACTGTATAATTCAAACTGAAATATTCAATAGAATAAAAAATTTCTTTATCATTTTGTAAATAACTACATAAAATTTTAAATTATTCAATAAATCAGAGAAGATTGATGAATGAATTTACATGATTTTTGTTAAATCAACTGAGTTGTTGATTTTGTGAAATGAGTGATGGCGGTATCTGCTATCGAATGTGTTTGTAGACTATGTGTTTGTAGAACAAAAATGCCCTCTACTATTTTGCAAAAACTATATAAAATTCCGAACTATTAAAGAATATTTGTGGATGACTAACATATGATTATATGCTAATTTTTAATAATTTAGAATTTTGCGTGTTTGTTTTTTTGCAAAATGATGCAAAACTTTCTTGTTTACTTTGATTCAAACGTACATAGTAGCAAACATCATATGTATATGAGAGCTTTATTATGTATCGTCAGACATTTTGTATATCAATTAAATATCATTTGAAATTGCAATAAACTTCTATAAAAACGTTGTTCTATTCCACTAATTATCAATAACAATTATAACAACAAGACAACTAAACTATGATTTATGTATCGCAATGTGAATACATCACTCTTTGAAATTTTTAATTAATCATTTAACTTCTATTAAAGCAATGAGTGACATATTCATTCAAGTCTAACTCGACATTACTAATATTTTAATACATGTAGCTATGTTTCTATTAAAATTAAAATTAAAATGTTAAATGAAATAGATGATATTTTGAAACAGAATATTTTAAATTATTTATTTTAATTATTAAACTACGCCCATATTCTGGTAATATATTGAGCTTTTTGCAAAATTTATGTCATATTGGTTGCACAGGATTACAAATGTTTATATACAATGAAAATGTGCACAAAAATGAGTTTGAGTATTGCTTGATATGTGACGAAAAAAAAGAGAAAACGATAAAAAATGTTGGAGGTAACATCTCGAAATATTTTATTTTCTATTTTTCCTATATGTTATAATTTCTACCATATAAATACTTATATTAAATGTCATTTCCTTCTGGCAGTAAATATTTTTTGTCGTAACATATCAGTTTAAACAGTAATTAATCAAACTTTGGCAGTAACGACATTAGTTGTTCCTATCTGAAAGAAATATATTAGTCATAATTATATCTTAGCTCCTGCTTAATGTAAGAGATTCTCTAAATTGTAATTTCCGAATTGCGCGTGCTTGCGTAGACGGGAGACATGTAGTGGAGACGCTTTTTTTTGTCGGATGAGACAAAAAACAATGCTGTCGCGTGAAGAGACAGTTTGAATGGTTATGAAAAGCGATTATATCTGCTCGTTACTTAAGAAAATATGTGTTTTGTTAAAATTATCAAGGTGCTGTATTATTTATTTATACTTTCTAGGACAAATTAAGCAAAGTCTTATCTTAACATTATTTATCAATAGTTTCCTTGATATCCGCAAAGATCAATTCAGAATACTTTCGTATATCTCCATCAAATGCTATCGTAATCCCGTTGTCATTCACTGGAAACTTATAATATGTGTAAAACGGTTAAAAAATTGTAGCGGTCTCACAGACTGGATTTACTATTTGCATTCCTTTTTCGCAGTAAAAACTTAATGCCAATAAATGAGCCATAGGCACATAAAGTGCTAACTGACATTCTCATAAAAAAAAGGAATCTGCACATTATACGATTATAAATTAAAACGTAAAATGGCACATAAATGCGCAAAGTGCGAGGCGCCAATTTATCTGCAGTGCTTACAGAAGATATGTGTACACCGTTTAACTGGTATGCTAACAAACTTATTTGAGAAATCAAACAGTTCTTAAAAACTATAGTTTTATGATATAAAACTATTATATAATAAACAACTGTTTATATTTTCGTTCTCGTTAATTTAATAAATTTTGTTTGAACTAATTATTTAAAATAAAATATTTTAGTCAGGTTTAGATTTATACAACTTGTACATCATATCTGTCATCATTTAAATATATTTCATTTCTTTTGTATATAAAATTTTTTATGAACCTTCACATTAAAACATCTTTATAAAACATGTTTGTCATCGTATAACTATATTTTATATCTTTTGCAGAGACTTTTTGTTAATTCTCACATTAAAACATTTCTCCACAAATATTTAAAATAATTGGAAACATACATTTTTCATTATAAAGAATTTAAAAAATGAATGGAAATATGATAGCGATTTGTGAGACAGAGATTACCACTATATATAATAAAATGGTATTTGAAATTTCTCAAATTAGTTGAGTACAGTGTCCATGAAAATTTCAGAAGTTTCAAAAGTTTACCGATCGATTTTGCAGAGCTATAAAGTAATTTTTTCTCTTTATTCTCTTTGAATGTTCTTTTTTTGCGAAGTTTATCTAAACTGTGCAGCTATTTGCTTGTTATTTACACCTTTGACCTGACGTTTTTTGGCAGTCGGAAAGCACGGAATCGCGACCGAACGAATTGTTTACAATCTACTGTCAGGAAATCCTTGAAAAAGACATATATTGATGCGGTCGATGAGACGAAAACGCGAAAGGAGCTCGATATATCCTCCGGGTTCGTATTCGATGTACCCTGCCAGCATTGGGTGCATCAGGGCGGACACGTGCAAACCGTGCGAGACGAGGCTGTGTTTGGACAAATACGCTATTTGCTCCGCGATCTCGTTTTTCGTGTACATCAGGAGGACTACCGTCTACAGGACAGTTCAAAGGAAGCGTACATATCAGGGACCTAGATTTCGTCGAGCGTCTCCACTGCGCAAACACTAATCCGACGAGTCGGAGTTTCGCGACGGAGGTCGAGACGAAACGAATCGAGTTGAATCAAAATATTTCCAGACGAATGTGTGTCGTTAAATGGATACGTACCGATTAAAAGTTGATTTTCATTATCCGTTTAAAGAATGGCAGACAGGAATTCGTCAGTTCTATCTTGAAACATTCTTCAATGCATTTGTATTTAATGTTTACAGTGTACTTTACATCTCAATCACTTCAATAAAAAAAGGAAAAAAAATCTTTAGCAAAGAATTGATGCAGACTCTTGTCTGCCGCTGTCTAGATGGATAATGAGAGTTAGTCTTTAAGGTTATCCAAACAAATTTCTATAATCGCAAAATACGTAAAAAATGAATAAGGAAATTAAATAAATATAATTCGTCTAGTGAAAAAATGTTCTTTATATTACATATACCTTAGTGAGGATAGCTGATGTATGGATATTATAACCGTACGATATTCATAATACATGTATGGGAATTTGATAATATATTTATAAGAATTTGAACGTGCATCTGCATCAGATATTGGTAAAATACATATTAGTGCAAAAAAATCCACATTCTCTTCATCACTGCAGGCTTAAAGGAAAAGAGGAATGACAAAAATATATCAAGTAATTGATAAACTTTTTTTAATTAATATAAATAATACATTTATAAATGTGCGTATGCGTGTGCGTGTGCGTGTGCGTGCGTGCGTGCGTACGTGCGTTTATATACGTGTGTCAGTGTAAAAAAAATATCTGTTGTATTCAGTTTTTTAAAAGAATAAATTAAGATTTATTGCGTAACGTTGCGTTACATTACGTAAATAAGTTGCAAAATACAAAAAAAATAAGAATAATTACAATGCATGTCTTAAAGTAACAATACAATTTATGTTGTTCAAGATCTTTCCCTAGAGAAGCAAGTATGGCCGGAAAAGGGGAAAGCAAATCGTTTACAATCACACATTCAATCTGATTGGATTTGTTGATAACATACGCATGAAGATTTGTATCAAATTCTAACGTAAATAAAACTTCATAAATTAAACAAGTTCGACCTTTTTCATTTCGTAGAATAGATTTTATCATACCGAAAACGGGTAATGACTCATAACAGTAATCTGTAATGCGAACTACAACACATGTTCCCTTTCTGTAAATTTGACCACGAACTTGGACCCATTTCATTACTAAACAACTATCATTGAAATCAGACGGTAAAGTCGGTTAATTTAAATAGTATATAATCATGACATAGAGATACATGTTCAACATATTCATCATCACCCCATGTATCATTGGATTCTAGACCTTTGAGAGTCATCAATCTGTAACAAAGACCTAACTGCTCTTTAATGCATAAAGTTTCAATAACATTTCTTCTAAATGTTGTAGCATTAGCTTCCTTTCTTTTATCTTTATGCTTTGCTTCAAATCTAATAGTACTTAAATTGCGAATAGGTCCAGAAAACTGATAGTACCGTAATGAACAAAATTATGTGATTTTGGAGTAAATCTTTCATCTGCAAATAATTCTGTAAACATCATGTGAAATTCGCTAATCAAAACTCGAAGAAGGTTACATGTTTCTTTTTGCAACCTTGGGGCTAAAATTATATCCATAATTTCTCTCATCTTTAAATATAATGGCCATATTTTATCATTCTCTGGAATAAGATCTCCTACAAGCATTGCAAATATGAGAATAAAATTAGATGACTCGCTACCAGACATTGACAATTTTTTATTTTTGATATCATCATAAGAAATCAAAGGTTTATTAGATATATTATTATGATGATAATCAAAAGTTCTTAACCGATCATTTATAATATCAATTGATACAATGCTGGGTTTTTTCACAATGTAATGATACAATACATATTGTAGTACAAGTTTAAACCATCCTTCAGGATCATCATGCAACCAGTCAGAAGTAAAATTTTCACTTGTTTTGAAATAAAGGACTTGATCCCAGATCGATCTTTCTTTTATACCAGTTTCCCTAACATTTTTCAATAAAACATCAGATTTATAACTATGTATCCTCATTCTTTTCTCAAAAAATTTTTTTTGCCATTGGTTTTTAGAAGTTTTACAAAGTCTGCAAGTGTAATAAGCATTAAAACTCTCAACAAAACCAAAAATTCCATTCAATCCAAGATTATCACCTAAAAGAAGACTCAAGGCAAAATAGATTCTAATTTTTTCTCCTTTGTTAGGTTCAATTTCTATCCCCTCAGTTTCTAAGTAATTAAGTTCATCAATTAAAATATTGAAAACACTGTGATTTTTGAATTCTATTCGATCTGAAGAATGAAATAGCATACCAAGAAAAATATTTTCATGGAGCGAATTTACTTCTGGTGGAAAGCATACAACAGAATAATACATAGCACCTAACTTTTGAATACCAGTGTGTGTTCCTAATACATTGTTAACTTCAAAGTCATCATAATAAAGAAATAAAAGAAATATAATTCTATCCTTAAAATAAAGATTCATTTTTTTACGCCAAAGTTCGCCCTGAATAAAATTTTCTATATTTTTTTCCTGTAACAGTGAATTAACGTACGAGCTCACAGAAGACTAAACATGAGGAAAATTAAATATTTTCTGAAGCACTATTCTTATTGGGATAAATTTGGCAAAAACTGGTACAATTTGTTTTACTATGTTACCACTATATAACTTTTCATCTGTTCTCTGGCCAATTGTATGATCTACACTCTTAATAAAACAACCAGCTCCTATAAATGCTTTAAATCTCCGATATTCAGATGAAAGTACCGCAAAAGGTTGAAGAAATCGATCTAAGCAAGTTTCAATACTAACTATTGTATTATCAGTTACTCCATTAGTAATTAGTATATCTCTCATAGTAAGTTTGATAGCAGATATCATTTGTTATACTAGATATTTAGAGTCATCCAATACATGTTGAACATGATTATGAGATAATTTGACTTTCATATAATTTTGCAGTATATGCAGGTAAACATTTCTCTAAACTAAAATCCGTTATATCTTTTTCCTCTTCAGTACATTCATCCTTGAAGTTTAGCTGTTCAACATCAATATTATTAAAACAAATTTCGTTTTGTGTATTGACAGATTGAAAATTAACATTACAAGAAACTGAAGAACAATTAGTTTTTAATTTAGAAAGATGTTGGTGAAATGAGATTAGATGTCTCCTAAATCTTTCCCAATTTGAAAATATTCTTGAGCAGCCAAACTCTGAACAACGATGCGTTCCGCGTTTCATTACATTATGAATAATACGGAGATGCACATTTAAAGCATTTATACTCAAAATTTATACTCAAAATTTTTATCATATTTGAAACAAATAGGCATTATTTTTGCTCTCCTCAACAAAAAATAAAAATATTGTGCGGAATAGAGATAATTAAACACATTTAAGACTTTCGATTAATCTCTTAACATCTGGTTGTTGACCTTGACAATTAGTTGAATTTTCTGGTAAATGCAAGCCAAAAAGTGTTTTTGTAAGACAATCCACACTCGTTCGCTCTGTACAGAGTACTCACAATGCAAAGCGCGATAAAACTTGAAAGCGACCTCTACAGCTCGAGTTGGTGATTCTAACAATATAGTCTCACCATCAATATATACATAACTGGATATTACTGATAAAAGATCAGGTCCTATTGCAAAAGGAAAAGACTGAAGAGTGAGTCCTTTCTTCACAAGATCTTTTTTCCACAATTTTGTTATATTTTTCAAATTGCTAATGGCCTAAGAAACAATTCGTAAAAGTAAAATTAAATAATTTTATTTAAAAAATTTTTAAAAATATTATATTCTATTATATAATACACTTACATGTAAATGAAGTAAAAAACCCTGTCTGATTTGGGCTTTATTTGGTCGCCAATTACCTTTAGGTATTTTTATAGGCACAACTGAAAACAAATTTGGCAGTTCATACAAAATCTCAATATCGGTGTTATAACCTAAAATAGAAATAATAACAATAATAATAATAATTAATAATAGTAATATGATAATGAATATGCAAAATACATACATTCGCCAGCTTTTTCTAGTTCTAACTTTACTTTTTTCACTCCAGTGAGTAACCATACGCATTGAAGTCTCTGGGTATAAAACATAGTCGTATTCAAGCTGACAAATAAGTAAAGAATACAATTAAATAAAACAATTTTAGTTTAAATTGACACATTTATAATGAATAAACACTTACTAATGTGTAACTGTAAACCTGCTGTTTCAAGCATTTATAAGTATTAAAATAATCACACTTTTAACGCATGATTTTGCTCCTTTTCTTCTATATTTTTTTTCCCGTGATGTTACTGAATTGAATGCGTCGTCCAAATTCAATGTAGATCTTAATTTATTAATTCTTATATGTGATATATGTTTCCAATATCTTTTGATTTGATCCCAGGGAGAAAGCCTTGTCGACAAGAATTCTAAGCAATTTTCAGTCGTAAGGTTTGTCTCTGATTTTGATGCAGTATGAAAAATATTGAAACAATTAAATCATTGCAAATATAAAAATAAAGTTATATAAATTAAATTTTTAATTTTTAAATTATCAAGAAGAGGGTAGGTGCTTGTAGATAAATATTTTGTAGTAAGTGATGCAATAGATTTACCCACTTGTCGAATAGATCTTAGACCGTTCTGTCTAAATGACTTTGTAATGGTATTATATTTATCAACTAATTTTCCTTTTGCTTGCACAGTTTTTCCTCCTTTAGGAGTATATGAGGAAATATAATATGTTTCCTGAGTGTAATAATAACTGATCATTAGAAAAATTGAATAGTATAATAAAAATCATATAGATTTTGACAGTGATGATATATTATTTACTTTTATTTCTTCTGGAAACAGTTTTACGATTTCATTCGCTAAGAAGTCAAAACAATTTGCATTAATTCTGGAATAAAAAATAGTATTTAAAGAAATTAATATTTTTTATAAAAAAAAAATTAATAACGATTATGCAAGTACATACACTTTCTGAGTATCACAACCGAATTCTGAAGTAATTACAATGTGAGCTAGTTTCAGTCTGGCATTATTATCTAAACCTATTCTTTTATTTTGTGCAAGAACATTTTTTCTTCTACTGATTCTGTTAATATCTTATAAATATTCTGTAAAATAAAAAAAAATACTTCTTTGAAATTACTTAAAAAAATAGTTAATGATTTTTCACCATACACAGAAATGAAAATTTTATTTTGGGTTTTAAATATGTAAAAAAAATAAAATATAGATGAATGCACGGTTCTTACTTCTGAAGTCAAAATTTCATTGCAAATAGGTGGGAAATTATATACCATATAACTTTAATATATAACTTTAATCTTACATTATCACTTGTATATGAATTGTGTGGAGGTGAATATAAATCTGTAGGAGTAGAATTTTCTTTCTGCTTTTCAATACAACTTATATATTTATCACTTGGAGAAACCAGAGAGATAATAGTTGTGTCATCAAGATCGTCAAAGGTATTTTGGTCTGCGCTAAGATGTTGAAGCTCCAAAATAACAGGTGATAATTCATCACTATTGGATAGAATAGATGGGATAGATTCCACTTTTCTTCTTTTACAATCCAATACTGACAAGGAGATGACGCCAATTAAAAAATCGTTTTTCGAACGAGTGTCATAGTGTGTTCGATAGCTTGTATGTAGGTGATGAAAACCCTAGAGCCGTTCGTATCAATACGCCTTTGTTTAAGAGAATTTAAAAGACAAAGTTAGGGTCACGCAATTACGTCGCACATAAGCAGAATTTTACGACCTCTCTCGAGTAAGCGGCGTAGCTGAGGAGACTAAAGCTCCCACACATTGATTTTTGCACCGGCGGCGAGCGTTCGGATCCCACCGACGACTGCTTCACTTCATGGTTTTTTTTCTTTTTTTCTTTAATTTTCGACATATAGTAATGTTATTAATAATTATTTATTTATTTTTTAATTTATTTCATTTTTATATAAAAAAATAAGGACATTTCGGGATATTTGAATGCAATATGAAATAAAAAATATATAAATCGTATGAACTGATTATATATTTTTCAAGCAACGTATAAATTTTATACATGTCAAAATCAAATACAAACTTTATAAATGTCTACATATTATAAAATGTTTCCATCGCTTCGCAGTGTTGTGGATGAAAATTCATGTAAAAACATTGGAATCATAAAACTTTGTCGCACCACGAACATTTTATAAATGAATTATGTTGTTCACATACGCATTTTTTATTATAAATATTTGGAGGAAAGCATAGTTGGTTAACATTTAAAAACATTTCTCTTTCGTCAGCTAATTTGGACGCATACCATGCATATTGAAGCATACATTTAAATCTTGGATTTAAATCTTGGAACTCCGGGGAGCGCCGACCACCCCGACGCCTCCTGCGTCGAATTCCCGGTCGGCGCTCTCACTCGGCGGCCTCCTTCTTGGACAACACGTCCCTGCAGAAGGAGGCCGCCGCTTCCCATACCTCCTCGTTCCCGCACATAGTCTGGACCTGGTGCGGGAGCAAGATGTCTCCCTCACGACACCCCACCGCCCGGCCAGGACACGGCGCTCCTCCCTCCAGGCTGAACAGGCAGCCAGAGTATGGAGTGCCGTGTCCATCAGCACGGGGCAGTGGTGGCACCGGGTGGTGGGCTCCTTGCCTATCTGGTGCAGGTACTTACCGAAGCATCCGTGACCCGTCAGCACCTGCACCAGATGGAAAGACATTCCACATCCCCTCCTGCCCGCCAACTCTGGCAGGCAGGGGCGAACAGCCTCAGCCGTCTCGCGCCCATACCCCCGTGGGTCAGACAAAATGTCCCCCCACATCCCCAGAGTACGGGCCACGGCCTGGGACTTCAGGGCCCGCAGGTCCCTGGGCGTCAACTCCCCCTCCTCACGGAGCTCCTTGATCCTCCAATAGAGAACCCGCCTCTCCTCGGCGAGGAGCTCCACGGGAGGAGACCCGGCCAGGGTGGTCGCCGCCATGTATGATATTGTGTTGAACCCCCTGATCGCCCTTATGTACATGGGTCTCAGCGCCTGCCGCATTCGGCGTATATCATCGCGGCAGGCGCGGAGCTGGGGCGCCCATATCGGCGCCCCGTACAGGGCAATCGAGAGAACAGCACTCACATACAGGCGGCGAGTCTTCCATCCTGGACTCCCTTGGTTGCGCAGGAGACTGGCCACCGCCAGCCCAGCCCCGCGCACCCTGGGGACCAGTTGCCTGAAATGCGGGCCAAAGTCCCACCGGCTGTCCAACGTCAGGCCGAGATATTTTATCGTCGGCCCGACGCGGATGTGGACACCATCGACCAGGACTCGTGTCTCAGGTGACGCCCCTCGACTATCGTCGTGAAAGAATACGGCTTCAGTCTTCTGGGGCGCCACCCTGAGACCCAGGTCCGCGATGGTTCCCACCACTGACGCCACCGTCGTTTTCGCTCGGAGGCGAGCTTCCCCCCAGCTCTTCCCCCCGGCCGCCACTAACGTGTCGTCTGCATAGCAGACGACGTGGCAGTCTGGTAGATTATTACGGGGGGGGATACATTATACGGGGGTTCATTTTTTAATAATTTTTCCTACATGTAGTTGTTACACGCAAAATAATACGTATATTAATAGAAAAAATATTTTTTACATAGCAAATATCATTTCATTTCATTTTTTATTTAATTCTGTTTGAATAAACAATACGTAAGTGTTTCAATAACTACCAAAATTGTTTTTACGAAAATGACATATGTTGGCCAAGAATGGATTTCTTTATTTCTTATTTCTGTTCCTTCTATCTTTCATATCTTTATTTCCTTTATATCGTTTCTGTAACGAATAAATATTTATATTGCATTTATATTGCATTTATATTGCAATTATATTGCATTTACCTTAAATTGCATTTTACGTTTGATTTATGTAATAAGAGACAGTATCAAAAACAGAATATAGAAATGTAGCCATATAATCAAGCAATATAATCACTAGACTATGCTAGAAAGCACTACCGTTCTTGTATCGCGGTTGTTAAAGAAATTAATATTCCCGAGCACTGTGTATTTCAATAGAAAAGTAACAGATGCTGGCCGAAATCTGAAAATATTCGTTATTCCAAAACGTTTTTGGTATATTTCTGAGTACGTTTATAGATATTCTGTAGAGTTCCAGGCATTATTACTATTGTGTGTGACGGATTGCATAATTATATAACATTAATAATGCCTGGTATTTTTTACAATATCTTTGAATGTAGTATTCAGAAATATAGCAAATATCTTTCAAATACACGAAAATACGGCGATTTCAGGCAAAATTCATTTATCTACTACTCATACAATATTCCTATAATGTCTACAACTTTAACAATACATACTCTGAACGACATAAGAATTATGTTATAATGTTACTAAATACGTGAGGCGGGCCTACCAGCGGCGAAATAACAAAAGAAGTCTATAGCGCGAGATTCCCGCGGCCGGCGGAGTTAGCTATATGTGTATGTATCGCTCGGCGAAGACGGAGACAACAGACGTCGTCTAAAGCCCGATACCGGCCGAAGCATCGAATGCTCACGGACACGGAGTCGCTCGTTGTGTGCGCTACCCCTCACGCGTTGTGCTGTGCTATCGGTTGCTTTTCTGGTATCACTGGATAGGACCATAAGTCGACTGTTGGAAGGTAGGGTGATTTTGGAATTAATTAGTGAAAGAAATTAATAACAAATTTTATTAAAATAAGGATAACAAACAAAATGGTACAACGGCGCGATTTAAAATGTGACGATTTACAGTTACGCGAATTATTGTATGTGTTATATGTGTATGTGGGTGTGGGTGTGAAGTAGAAAAAAAAAGGGAGAATGAAAAAAAGGAAGGAATACGAATGGAAAGTTAGTCGGGTGAGAAGGAACGAGAGCGGTCTGGCGAGTTAACGGGAGTGGACAGTTCGGAAAAAGGGACAGGAGAATAAGAAATTGAAGGGGTCGAGGGGGTGGACGCGCGTGTAGGAGAAGAGGAAGGAGCAAATTATTGAGAATGATGAAAATTTGTCAAAACCCGAGTGACTGGATACTAACTTGTCACAGTCTGAATGTCTGAATAATCTGAATGTCTGAATGACTGGATGACTGAATATCTGGATGACTGAATATCTCAATGCTTGAATATCAGAAGGTACTCGCAATCTGAATGCCGAACTTGTGGTCCTGATTGGGTGTTGGTCAGGCGAAGAATGGATTCACCTTTTCGTTTAATTAAAAACGTCTCTCGGTTGAGAGAGTAGGGTTTTGGAGCTTGCATCACGGTTCGAAAGTTTGTCTATGTCCAAATATGGGCATAGAACTTTGTTAATAACATTTTCGGAGGTGGGATTCTAGAGTTGCGTTGCAGTATCTCTAAGATAATTATTGTAAAGGATGGAGTATCATGGTGATAAGAGATTTCATCATCTCGCTAGTTTTAATAAGAGTTGTTGGGTAATATATTTTATGACGGGACGTGGAAAAGCTGTGAGTTCTGGAGGATTAACAAAATCAGATATCGACTGGTCAGTCCGGGAAGTGACTCAGTGGATTTTCCTGAAAAACAACTAGAGGAACAACTAGAGGACTTTAGTCTAAGGGGAAATAAAAAAAGGAAATCAGTATGTGACGTCATTGCGCTCGAAGGGTCACGGAACATGTTAGTTGAATATAACGTTTGAACATTTGAAGCGTGCAACATAAAATCAATACGCTCTATTTATAAAAGAATCTAGAATACGCGGAGTCCACAGAACGTAACAGTTACACAGGGTTTGTCAAAAGTGTAAAAACCTTAAATATTGTAATAATATTTGTAAAAATGTTGTAACATGTTGCATTATTATTATAATGTTATCTCCAGCTTATAACAAAACAATATAACAGATATATAATACAATTATATTACAGTTATGAAACCAAATTATAAAACCTCAACTAGAGTATAACATATGTTATAAATATTACATGTTACTTCTATGTTATACAGGGTTTGTCAAAAGTGTGGAAACCTTAAATAATTTTTGTAAAAATGAAAATATCAAAAAACGGTAAAACACATATTTTTATTTTTCAAAAAAGCTACCCTATCAATGGATACCGATCATTCCCCACTCCCTGGTACGCGGGGGCAAAAGGGGGGTTGAAAATTTTAAATTGGACTAAGGATCGAGTGAGCGCTCATTTGAAAGGTCTTTTCATAACAAACACACCATTAAAATTTTAAGTCGCTACGACCCCCCATTAAAAATGGCGGCCGTTCAAATTTCGAAATTTCATGCACTTAGTGTTATCCAGGATCAACCGGCTACTTAAAATCAGTTGTTCTCACGGCTACTTAAAATCAATTGTTCTCACTGCTACTTAAAATCAGTTGTTCTCACGGCTACTTAAAATCAGTTCTCACAGATCTTAAAATCAGTTCTCACAGATCTTAGGCAGATTAAAAATTAAACGATTTAAAAATGGCTGGCGAATTGTCAGAACGTGAAAGAATCATTATTCTTATGATGCGTGGATGGGGTGATAATAAGCGGTCGTACGCTGCTGTCGCTCAATTATTTAATGAGACGGTCCCAATTCTATTAACAGAGTCGCTCAAACTCACGATATTGCTCCCAAGTCCGTTTGGAGAATTTTAAAGAAAATCAAGTTCAATCCATACAAATTACAATATGTTCAAGAATTGCAAGACGGAGATGTGGAGCGTCGTATAGGTTTCTGTGAAAGAATGATGGCACTAATAGATGTCCGGTCCATGTTCCCTTATTAAATTGTTTTTACAGACGAGGCAACTTTCACGTTAACGGGAGAAGTTAATAATCAAAATTTTCGTTTCTGGTCAGATGTGAATCCGAATTGGGTGCGGGAAACTCACACACAATACCCACAAAAAATAAATGTATGGTGTGGAACAATAGATGGCTACTTAATAGGACCATTTTTTTTTTTAAGAAAATCTGAACGTTCAAAGGTATGACAGATTACTTGCAGATCAAATAATTCCAGCCATACGAAATATTTTTCCAAATAATTTCGAAGAAATATGTTTTCAGCATGATGGAACTCCTGCTCATTTTGGTTTAGGGACACGTCAAATTTTAAATGAGACTTTTCCATTACGATGGATAGGAAGAAGGAACAGAAATGAGGGAGGAGAGGATTGGCTACCTCGGTCACTAGATCTAACTCCTCTTGATGATTATCTATAGGGACACCTGAAGAGTAAGGTTTACAAAACAAAACCTGGAAACATCCAAGAATTGATATAATAATAAAGGATGAAATAAATTTGATACCTTTTGAGACGAATCGTAGAGCCATTTCTGTATATTATCAAAGATTGACATATTGTCAGGAAGTAAATGGCAGCCATTTTCAGCATTTACTTTAACACACTGAGTAAAATTTATCTTAAAACACAGAATAAAAGGTTTTGAATCATTAAAGAGAGATGACAGTTTTCAATCGTCTGTTTTGCAACCTATCACGACTATACATACAACACATTCACACTTGTTTAGCCACAAGCACGCACACACATATGCACGCACGCACGCACGTACGCACGCACGCACACACACACCCACACACCCACACACCCATACACACCCACACACACACCCCACACACACACACCCACACACACACACACACCCACACCCACACCCACACACACACCCATACCCACACCCACACCCCCCCCCACACACACACACACACGATCAGATTCATGCCACTTCTACGTAGTTGATCCTGGATAACACTAACAAGGAGACCCTCAGACCTGTTAATAAAGAATTTGATGGCTCTCGAATATATTGTAGAGGGACCTCCCCTGTGCATAAGGGTCAAAGGATTTTCCTCGATGGGCCTTAGTTTCGAAGAAGAAAATTTTGAAGTTCCACGCGCCGTAGAATACTCGGTATGTAACAGCAACTTTCGAGTCAGCGAACATAGTGTAGCGACTGCGGTTGAGGCTAGTACGCTGTAGGACCCAAGTTCGGTTATGATCATTCTTTTTTTTATCAATTAGCCAGAAATGTTCACAGCATATATCGTGATATTCGTAATAAGTAAGGACTGTGTTATGATTATGTAGTATTTAATATGTAGGTCAATTCTAGGATAAAAAACTGAAATGCGAAGAATTGGTGGAGACAAATGGTATTTTATTATTGTATGCAAATATAGTTATAGTAATATTAAATAATTCTTACATCACAGATTCCTCTGTATGAAATGAACAATTTTCAGGGTGATACTTATCATAGAAACAGGAAAAACATAAATTCACAGAGCACCATGCACATCGTATAAAAAGCATTTTCCTTACAGGCACATGGTTGTTTTAAAAGCGAGACCGGAAAATATAAATCATTAACATTCGAAAATATATTTCTTTCTGCATACATTGTGATAAATAAGAACATATTCGTAATAAATAAGAACAGTGATATTATTCATACTTCACTTATAAATCCCATTTTATAGTATCGCAGTCGATTTTAAATATTATTTGTTTTGTATCCAATGTGTTAAGCATTGCTTTGCTCTACACTCCAATATTTTGATGGAGACAGTATAGCAGAGGATTCAACGTGTTTGAATTTGGCCGTTGGTTTCTCGCTCGCATTCGACCCGAAGCCAAACAAAGAATCCTTTGTCAAAAGACCGTGTTACCTGATTTAAAAAAGAGTGGGGACGTCGGCTCTTCCGTTAGTAAGAAGCAGCCTCGTTCACTTTTACTCGTTCATTGCTCCCGAGAGAGAACGATCGAAGCGGTATTGTGTACTGGATAATTTTGATAAAATGGAATTAGACAACAAATTCAAGAGAAAAGTGACAAACGCGTTTAAATATTGTGAGACCTTGATGCAAAATAACAATTTATTAACGGATACACCTCCAGACGAAATTTCTTCTTCCATATAATAATACAATACATAAAAATGTTATATTGAATTTATTTGATTATAGGCGATGCAGGTTACGGTTAGGAACCTTGGCTAATGACACCTATCATAGATGTACCAGAAGGAAGCGCAGAAGCAAAATATGCACAGTGTCACACATCTACAAGAAATTGTGTCGAAAGGACCTTTGGACTTTTGAAAAATGTATGGAGATGTCTTCTCAGTCATCGTGTG
This sequence comes from Harpegnathos saltator, assembly GCF_003227715.2. NCBI lineage: Eukaryota > Metazoa > Arthropoda > Insecta > Hymenoptera > Formicidae > Harpegnathos > Harpegnathos saltator. The sequence continues at coordinate 362,644 of NW_020230482.1, forward strand.
CTACATTACGAACCTATTATGGCGTCAAATATAATTATAGCTTGTGCCGTACTGCATAATATAAGACTCCGTTATAATCTTATGGATGAAGAATTCGACATTGACGAAGAAGGTGAAGCTGCAGCCGTGCAAAGAGCTACACTTCAAGAGTATGTTGAAGCACGTAATCGTGTTAGAGCACAAGCACAAGAAATTTTTGATGCAGATGAAGAGCAATTAAATCTCGAAAACAGATTACTAGAAGCGAAGGGAGTACAAAAGAGAATTCTTCGTACTCAGTTTGGTTTACGAAATTAAACATAATGAAATAATAAATAATGAAGTATAATTATCATTTCTAAACATATTTATTTATTTATTATATTATAATACATATTGCAGTTTTGTCTTTGTATATATTATCGTTTCTTTTAAAATAAAACAATAAGCACCATAAACAAATAAACAAATAAAATAAACAAAAAAATAAAATATATTGAAACAAAACATATTTTTATCCATTATGTTTTCTTATTTACTTACACTTCACATATTTGTAAACAAAACTTTTCAAGTTTCTATCAATGTCTTGAAGAGTTCAGTTTGCTGTTCGGTTGCAGAAGCAATGCGATTTAAAGTTACAACCAGTGCCTAGTAAGACGTGGAAATCGGAATAATGTTATAATTATAATTATAAAATAGTAACTACGTTTTTTAACGGTTTTCTACAATGTATCTATAATATGAGGAAATAGGAAATGTGTATGTACTGTAACGTGGCAGCTTGGAGCGCCCGTTACGGCGCGAATATTCTGAGTTAGACTCGGAATATGGCGGCGGGACGCCCGTGCGAGCGGGGTGCCCGCGCATTCGGGGTAAGACGCAACGGTTGTCGCGGCAGGGAAAAGATTCGGCGGGACGGCGGGGCACAGCGGCGGGACCGTGCAAGGCTCCCTGGGAGGTCTCACGAGTGGGGGGGCCTCCGAGCCGATGTCCCTGCGAAGACAGGAAGGATTCTTTCTATTCCATCTTGGGATCCCAAGCGAGCGAGCGAGCGAGCGAGCGAGCAAGTGACGACAAGAACGAGCGAACGAAGCGAGGGCGATCTAGGCAAGAGTAAGCGAGGCGGAGTGAGCAGCTGTCCAGGTTCGTCACAAATGGAGCCGGACAAGCAGGAAGAAGCCGCTGCGTAAGCTAACACCACCTGTTTGCCTCTCGCAAAGGTGGCTGGATCTTCCTTCCGGAGATCGCGGCCCGAGCCGTTGGTGCCAACCACCGAGTGTGGTGGCGATCGTTAGCGGAGTCCGTCGGATGGCGAAGCCGTCGACGGCTCGAACCGACGAGCTTTGTGCGTGCGGAAAGTTCGGGCAGAGGCTAGCCGTTTCGCCCGCTGCGTGAGATAATTTATAAATACACTGCATGTTGGTACAAACAGACAAGACCGGTTTCGTAGTAACACTCTATTTCACGAACCCGTCCACCTCCGACTTAAATCACAGGGAGCTAGTCGGTCCCGCACGGGGCGGAAAGCGGAGATCGCGATCCGACGATAAAGTTTGGACTTTGGCGAGGATCGGTGGTACGGCCGCCTCCGTACCTGGTGCCCACGAATTTGGTGATATTTGGAGCGGTATACGATTCGGTCGCATCGGACCCGCCGTGTTCCGCTACCGGCGGAATTCCTTGCAACGGGCAATCTCGCACGGATCTTAGCTTGCTTAGCGAACAACGTCGTAGTACCTCAGTGAGAAATAGCAATCAAATCGACGTCGATTACATGTCGATCGACGTAAATTAAACGTCGTTTAGACGTCGATGACATTAAGTCTGTTCTTTTTAGCTGATTGGCTGCACTACTTCAGAGTACATCTTTTTCCGAAGAATAAAAGTAAATTTTGAACTAGTGCAGTCGTTTTAGCTAAAAAGAACAGAGCTATTAATTCGATGTCTATTCTAGTAGCCTTTTCTCACTGGATACAGGTGAATTATAATATATCTGCAAACTTTCATTTTGCTTGTCTAACGTATTTGTAATATATTGTTGTGTTTCGGAAGAGGTTCTCAAACGTTACCCTGCAACAATGATAACTTTAGTTAAGACCTAACATATAAACATATAAAAATAATATTGAGCAATGCTGAAGTATTTGTACTATAACTACGTTCCGATATTTACTGTCCAGTACTGAAAATCTATAGTTACGTATACTATAGATTTTCAGTACTGACAGTGAATATACCAACGCAACCTATGTAATACTTACTGTTGCATTTCGTTATACTGGATGCATTTGCTGTCAATGGCTCTTTTGAAGCTGTTGTCAGTTGAGTTGACATATTAATAGGTGCGTTGTGTTGCTTGCTACTACATGGTTGTGTATATTGTTGTGTTTCTTCTACGGAAGAAGTTCTCGGACGTTTTCCTGTAAGTATAACAACCTCAGTTAAGACATAACATATAAGCATATAATAATAATATTGAGTAATGCTGAAGTATTTTTACTATAGTTGCGTTCCCAGATCTACTGTCAGTATTGAAAATCTATAGTTTATATCACGTATACTATAGATTTTTAGTACTGACAATGAATACAGGAACGCAGCCTATGTAATGCTTACTGCTGTGTTTCGTTACACTGTAACGAGGCGCAGATGCACCTCGTTACTACCGGCCCGACCGACCACCTGTCGGGCCGAAGAACGGCGCTTTGCGCCACCCTAAAGAATCGAAGACGATCGCGCCGCCGCTATCACGCGCCGCCGCTATCGCGCGCCGCGGCGATCACGCGCCGTCACCGTGCCTCGCGCCGATAGGCGCGCCGCTCGATCGCCGCCGTATCAATTGTAGCGCGATCAACTATAAAACGGCGGCAATCGAGCTTCTAGACACCAGACCAGACCGATCCGTACCGCCGATTCGATCTAGACGCTTGTATGCCGAAAGAGAGAATATCCGGACCGTTTCGCTCTGCCTTCCGCTTTCCGACTACCCGACCGGCGACTAAGAAAACGGGATTGTGCGTCCGCAGTCTCGATCGAGCGTACTCGATACTTGGCCGTCTCCCGTCTTCCTGGGCTCGTGCGTGCGCGTGCTCAGTCGAGCGTACTCGACAGTCTCTCGCCTTTACCCGCCGCCTTGAGTCAGGGGTTCGTCCGTCGGCGAACTCCGCTGAGCGTACTCAGCCTTTAGGCGATCCGTCTAGCAACTAAGAACTCGGGACGGTATGTCCGCCGTCTCCGCTGAGTGTCCGCAGCACTTGGTCGCTTTCCTCCACGAACGTAGGGAAAAGGGAAGGTGCGTACGCCTTCTCTGTCGAGAGTCCTCGGCCCCGACGGACGAAATCATTTCGCGTATCCCGCGACTCGCGTGCGTGCGTTCGACCGAGAATCGAAATCTCCGGTCCGGCGACCATTTATACGCGAGCGAGTTCGAGACGAGTATTGAGCGATAATTGTCCGAGACGCCCAGCGTCGCGAAGCGAGACCGATCACCGCGCCGTTACCGTCGTTACCGTCGTCTACACGCGTCGCGTAATAGGCCCCGCCTTCCGCACGGCCTATCCGTCTGTACGAGCGCTTGTACCGCTCACCGCACCGCACCGTACCGTACCGACGCGCCTTATAGACGCAACCCGCGACACCGCCTTCGGGGCCGAACTCTTGTATCCCAGTAAGCATACAATAAAGCTAAGTTATTTCGATTGCCATTGTCAAGTGTCTCGCTGCTTTACTCCTCCTCGAATCCGGACTCCGACGAGCATTATCCGCGCAAAACGCGTAGCAGCGATCAAACCGCGGAGTTCGGCCGTTACAACACTTGATGCATTTTCTGTCAATGGCTTTTTGAAACTGTTGTCAGTTGGGTTGACATATTAGGTACATTGTATTGCTTGTTACTAGATGGTAGAATAGGTTGAAGAGGAATTCGATAAGTACTGGAAGTATGAAACTGATATGTTTCTTCATTATCAAAAGTTGAAAGCAAAGTATCGTCCTGGCACAATATAAATGAAATTGGATTTTCCTCATCTATACTTTGTTCAGTACTTGATGTTTCCTACATGAAAAACAAATTTACTTTAATAAAAAAATGGAATGTGTACGAAATGCTTATATTTAACAGTGTTATTAGTTTGTCTTTAATACTTACATTTTCTTCTTCAGCAATAACATTTTCTTTGGAGACATTATTTGATGTCAGTCCCAAAACTCGATGTCGGATCAATAATATCCTGTTCAAAAGTAGACAGAGTTTAATTTATTCACGAGTTTTAAATAAGTAAAATAATCTGGATCATGAATATATGGAAACAAAATGCTAAGTGAACGTAAAGCTTATGCTAAGATACAGTAAACTGCATAATGTCATAATGCTAATGCATAACCTTACTGAAAAAAATCGCATGAGATCTCACATACAATCAAATTTTCTCATGTGAGATCTCATGTAAGATTTCATGTGATTTTTTTCAGTAGAAAATACTAAGATAAACTGCACACATACAAAACCAAACATTTTTATATAACATTCAATATGAAAGAATACCTCAGGCTGCTGTCCAAGCCCCACTTCCATAATAGGTATGCCCACAGAAGATTCACCTCCAAAAATGGATAAAATCCTCAAATCGAAATCCTTCAATTGTATTGGAGTCCCAATATTTCCAGTCATCTTTTGTGCTGCTTTTGCTTTTGCTGCCCGACCTCTGGCTTGGTTCCGTTGATCACACCAGAGCTACAAGATGCATAACGTTATACTAACATTATAAAAAAATAGCATTTTAATAATAAAGAAAACAATGTGAGGAAATAATACTTTAATTATGATAGAAATATACAATAAAACTTACTTTTTTCCAACCTTCTGTACCTTTTGATGGGCCGTCTAAGCTATTTAACTGTTCAGTTAATTGCTACCATTGTAAGTCGTGAGCTGACTTTCCTCTTGCTCCTAATAATTTGCCTGTGGCAAACGCAGTATGGTTTTCCATATATGTAATAAGGAAATCTAATTGCTTGTTTGTTATTTTAGGGACTCTTGTCTTTTTCTGTGCAACTTCCATACTGTACGAACATATTATTCATTAGTTAAATCAGGTTATGTACCTATTCTTTTCGTACATTGCATAAAAACAAATTAATTATTCACTACAATTTATTTATTACAAATGTGTGCACATACCCTAATATATGTTATATATATAATAAGTAAAATATACATAACCTTGAATGTTTTTTTTGGTATATGTACAAACAGCGCAAACAGCTTCTTCTTCTTCTTCTTTCGTAATCGGACTTTTTCAATAATCCGGAATAAACAACTTTACTTAAGCCGATTGAAATATTTTAAATTTTTCGCTATGATTGGTATATAGATTATTGCGTCATCATTACCTTCTAGTTCCTGCGCAACTTGCGTTATATTCCCGAAGATGCCCGAAGAACAGACGACTCATAACGCAAGGCACTAACGTAGCTTATAGAATAGGATTCTCAAGAATAATGCGTTATGAGTTAACGCAAATTTCGTTAATGGAGTTATAACGCAAAAAAATTTCAGAATAAGCCTGCAGGGCTATAAAATGAATTTTCTATCAAAATGGATGTCTCCAGAAATTGTCTTTGTTTTTATCTATAACCTCTTATCTATAATCTTTCCCCTTTTGTGTTGCTTAATGCACTCTCCTCTACCTGAAATACATAATATTTAATACTGGTCTTCTACAACAACACATATATACAGGGTGACCAATGGGAATATGTTGAAAGTAAATATAGTTGTTGCAATATTACTTTGCAACAAAATAGTCCGAACGAAATGAATTAAACGCCATTTTATAGAGAAAACTTATCAATTTTATTATTGTATATATGAAATATAATAATTGAAATAATTTAATAATTGAAATACACATTATAATATACATTATAAAAATATACATTATAAAAAAGGACAAAAATTTTGCTTACGCGTATGAATTAATGATATATGTTTTCAAAGTTGTCCATCAGAATTAGCACAGAACTGCAATCGTTTGCGAAAACTTTGAAATACATTATCTAACATAGATGTAGGAATGCTGCGATTTTGCATTTTTCAATACTATTCGTCGTTTCTGCAGTGTTTTGAGGTTGTACGGCGTAACATTTGTCTTTGAGATAAACCTTAAAAAAAAAAATTACACGGGTTCAAATCGGGTGAGTAAGAAAGCCATTCCAGACCTCCATGAGCAAATTTCGAATATCCTAACTCAATTACCCTGTTGCCATATGCTTTATCGATTTAACCCCTTCCGTGGCAGAGCAAAATTCAGTAAAATGCACTGAAACCGCCCAAAAAAATGACGGGGCGGATTTTTTCAATAATTTGTATACTTCAGCTTTTTTGGTCGCTGAAGCCGAATTTAAGGTCAAAATATAGAAATTCAAAATGGCGGATCGAATATGGTGACTAAAATGTTTAGAAATGCTTAATATTATAAATAAAAGTAATTGGTCATTTCTCAAGTCAATAAATTAAATTAACGATTTTTATATAAAATCGTTCTTAACGCTCTTGCTGCTCGCTGCGAACTGACTCGTTCGTTGCTCACTCTTCGTCGTACATCCTCTGTTTTTTTGTATTACCAAACACTCGGATTCCTTTAGGCGTTGCGGTCAAACGACGCCGAACGTCGCGCGAAATCCATTGATGACGCCGCTGCCTTGTTCTAACGACGCCGATCCCTCCATCGGACGCCGCGATCTCTCCTCAGTTTCTCCCTCTCACCTTTTCTCACTCTCACACATTCCGCGTGTGAAAAAAAATTTACAATTTTTCGACATTTTAATTTGATTAGTTTTTTCTATTAACAAATTATAAAAAACTAAGTTGAAATTCGTAATCAGCGACCCAAAAAATACTTGATAAAAATTCTACAACAATAGTTATTACACTTAAAATTCAATACAACACGAAAATGATCTGGACGCACCCGTGCGTCCATGCCACTTACGGTACGGTTTTGGTTGGACACACCGGTACGTCCGTGCCATGGAAGGGATTAAAAACTTCGCCAGTATGAGGCGTCATCCTGCATAAAATGGAATTTTTTTACTAATACGCGTTTTTTTGCATGAGGAAAGAATTTAATCTTAAATCCAAAACTTGAGCAGCTTTCCGAATCGAAGTATTTGAATTTTCATCAAAATATGTTCTAACGTCATCAATTTCATCAGTTTGGTCTGTTCTAACGGTACGAGATGGGCCGAGTAAATTATGTCTACGATCGTTCAAAGTGCCATACATACTAAAATTATTAATAATCCTGCGAAAAAATAGCGAAAAATAAAATGTCACATAACCAGAATTGGGATTATGGCGCAATTTCAGGAAAGGGGAGCATGTGTAAAAAGTATCAAAAACATACCTTCTGAGTATAGTTTCGCTTGGAACATTTTGAGATTCATATTTACTACGGAACCCACGATATACCTCAGTATACTTTTTGCTTTTATTGTAGAAGCACTCGATGAGGAACACTTTTTCTTCGATGCTTAGCGCGACCATCTTATAACTCGCAAACTGACCTGTACGACGCACAGTGAGGCGAAGGCCCGAAAACCGAATATTTGAGCCAAAAATTAAATTTGTAAAAATATCTAGTTATGGCATGTTTTTTTGTTCTTCATATTTCAATCCATTTAAAAATATGTTTCAGTTATCGGATATGATTGAAATTCCTACTGAAAATATTTAGCAAAGTTCATACTTAGTGCAACTAGTGAGGGTCCGCCGTTTCGACACATATTGCGATAGAGAATTGTCACATTAAAACTATACAAGAGCAATAGTTGAAACTTTCACAACATAAAACGTAATGTTCAAACTTGATATTAAGATTATCGTCATATTAAAAAAATATCTGGATATATATAACAAATATATTTAAAATAATGGAATTCATACAATCGGGATTCAATATTTCAAGCTACCAAAAAGTTTATGATCCAAAACGGTCCAAAATATGCAATATACCAATTGATTGCAGAAAATGTCTAGTTTACAAAATCCTCTATTGCTCCCCCCTAGATCCCCCTTTTATTAAAAAATTGCATTAAAAGTTATAATAACATGGTAAAGCGTTATAACAGAGTTTGCATTATAACAGAATTCGTAATTATTCTACATATCAAATAATCTTATTTAAGTCAATCAAATTTAAGTGAAAGATAAATGAGTATCTAAACTAACGATATTTTTCAATATACAGGGTGTCCCATAATTGTAACACACTAACTCTATAGAGGCGTAGAGCTAAGCGAGAAGAACGAAAAGGTCCTGTTCCATTTAGCGATATCTCGCATAGCTTTTTAGTAATATCCGCGTAAAGTTTGGCGTTTGTCACGTTCATCGCGGCCTATAGATGCTCCACGGCGAGCTGTGTGCGTCGAAGATGAGCGGTAACGCGCTCGCGATGACCGTCGCGCGGCATCAAAGCGCCAAGACGCCATTGTGACGGTCAGCGTGAGCCCCGTTACCGCTCAGCATCGACGAATATAACTCGCCGCGAAGCGTTTATAGGCCGTGATAGGTGTGACAAATGCCAAGTTTTATGAGGTTATTACTAAAAAATGATGCGAGATATCGCTAAATAGAGGAGGACTTTTCCTCTCGCTTAGCTCTACGCCCCTATGAAGTCGGTGTGTTACAATTATGGGACACCCTATATAGGATGTTCTACAAATAAAAACAAAAAATATTGTTCTATAAAATGTTCTATACATATTTCATGAATATACACTATATATTTTTATGTAATTGGATGTATTTATGGTACATCATAAACATCAAATTCTATAAAAATAATATATTTTATTAAAACAAAAAAAAATATATATAGGTCCCATTTTAAATGCCCCAGGCAAATATCTCGAAAAATATGGAAGATACGGAAAAATATTTCAGACAAAAGTTGTATGGTTCCAAAGGGGGCATATAACAACTATATCATTTTGTTTACAGATGGCGCCACTTTCGAGATATCACTAATCGTTACTTTTCTTAAATGGAAATTCCAATTTTTTATTATATTATCTTTTTCAATTTATTTCATATCATTAGTTTGAACAACTTTTGTCAGAAATATTTTTTATTTGCCTAATATTTTTTTAAATATTTAAGGGAAACTTGGTAACTTTTTCAATATTTAACTTATGATATCTCGCTAACTGTTTGTTGGAAGAAAAAGTGGTACTAGACTTTTTTACTCTACTTGATCTCAAGAATATATTGTTACAACAGCATCCTGATTTAATTTGCTGATTTCGAAATTTGCAAAAGTCGATAAGTTAATAAGTCGATAAGTTAATAAGTCGATAAGTTAATAAAAGTCGACAAGTTAATAAAAGTTAGAGCAATTTTTTGATAAAAGGGGGGTCTGAGGGAGGGAACAACAGATATTTTTATAAACTAGGCACTTTCCGCAATCAATTGATATATTGCGTATTTTGGACCATTTTGGACCATAAATTTTTTGGTAGCTTGAAGTATTGAATCCCGATTATATCAATTCCATTATTTTAAATATATTTGTTATGTATATCCAGATATTTTTTTAATATGACGATAATCTTAATATCAAGTTTGAACATTACTTTTTATGTTGTAAAAGTTTCAGTTATTGTTCTTGTATAGTTTTAATGTGTCTACGCGATCGCGTTCTCCGCTAAGAAGTTGACCGCTATGCAGAAATTCCGGTATTGCTCAGCGCTGAGCAACGAGGTCGATGGACCGATGGGGATAGGACGCCAAGGCAGGGAGACAGTCACGAGATCCACCAAAAAAGACGGTTTGGTCAAATCCGTTTCAACTATTTTTAATTTTCAACAAAACTTTAAGCACACTCGAACCGGGTGACCGCGGGCCCGGCGGGCCGGTATCGACGGAGCGGGAGACGAGGCCGCAATACAACAAAAGCAAAAAAAAACGATGACAAGAAAACGGATGAATTCCGGCACGGAATTCAAGAATGGCGCGATTACTTCGCTAGGTTGCGATCGGCGCACGAAAACCTGACCCGCAGAGTCAGGTGTCGAGAAAAACGCACAAGATGGGCTCGATTGCCGGTTAGAAGCGCACAGGCCGAATCCTCGCGCGATTAGCCATTATATTCACGGCGGGATCTCAGCGGTCGAACCTTCGAGAAACAGGCAAATGTTTCGTAACGAGACCTAGATAAACATAATTCAAAATATACAGATACACCGAGTTGGAGCGCCAGCTATTGTTCGTCTGTTTATATTTGGTTGGAATTGATTGCTGTGACATGCTTTCAATAAACAGCTATAGTAACCGACATCCGAGAATACCCGGCCAAGGAGCAAGGATTCGGTCGAATTTTCAGACTGAACGTCATAGAGCTCGTGAACATAATGTGACAATTTTCTATCGCAATATGTGTCGAAACGGCGGATCCTCACTAGTTGCAGCAAGTGTGAACTTTGTTAAATATTTTCAGTAGGAATTTCAATCATATTTGATAACTGAAACATGTTGTGTCCAAGCCACAAGGTTTGTGGCAGCGTCCGTTGTCCGTGAGCCTTAGGCATCTGATGCTGATTTTGACAACTGAACGAAGATTGTCTGGACGAGGGAAAATCGATAAGAAGAAAACAACAACAGCTGACAGAGAGTCTCCGGCAAGCTGTCATTGTAGACAGACGCGAGAATTGTAGATCAGAGAATTATTCTTGTTTATAGCTTGAGTGAGCTGCGCTGTAAATAGTAAAGCTTGTTTTTCTTACGCGAGTGTTTTCATTTACCTGAGTGCAAGCGCGAGTGCGAGAGTGAGCGTAACATATTTTTAAATGGATTGAAGTATGAAGAACAAGGAAACATGCCAAAATTAGATATTTTTACAAATTTAATTTTTGGCTCGAATGTCCGGTTTTTAGGTCTTTCGCCCCACTGTGTGACATTTCAAATGAAATTGACGAGTCTCAGGTAGCGGACTTTAGTCAGTAGAACAGTTGTTGTGACATCGAGGAGGAGATATACTAAGTTTTCCAAAAGTAACGGACCCCCCTTCCTTAGAATCTGAAATCTCAGAATCTATGCATTATAGGGAAAAATGATTCGAACAAAAGTTTTAGAATTCATCCTTTAGGAAAGTTCTGTTTGTTTATGACCTCAAATTTAATCTTGGCCTCGACCTTGAAGGTCATTTGATGGTCAACTTGCGTTTTTTAAATAGAAACTCCAATTTTTTATTACATCGTCGTTTTCTACCAACTAATTTAAATAACTTTTGTCTGAAACATTTTTTATTTGCGTAATATTTTTTGAGATATTTAAGGAAAACTTGATAACTTTTTCAATATTTAACTCATGATATCTCGCTAATTATTTGTCGGAAGAAAAGTGGTCTAAACTTTTTTGCTCTACTTAGTTTAAAGAATAGATTGTTTCAATAGCGCCCTGACTTTTGATCATTTAATGATTTTGAAATTTCCAAAAGTCAATAAGTTAACAAATGTCAGGACGCTATTATAATAATATATTCTTGAGACTAAATAAATAAAGAAAGTCTAGTACCACTTTTTCTTCTGACAAATAGTTAGCGAGATATCGTAAGTTAAATATTGAAAAAGTTATCAAGTTTTCTTCAAATGTCTCAAGAAATATTAGGCAAATAAAAAAATGTTTCAGACAAAAATTGTTCAAATTAATTGATAAAAAAAGCAGTGTAATAAAAAATAGGAGTTCCTATTTAAAAAACGTAGGTTGACTTTCAAATGACCTTCAAGGTCGAGGTCGAGGTTAAATTCGAGATCACAATAAAATAGAACTTTATGAACCCTAAACTTTTGTTCGGGTCATTTTTCCCCATAATGCATATATTCTGAGATAGGGGGGAGGTTCATTTTGGAAAGCTTGGTATAACTGTTTAGTTTCAACACATTCCCATTGGTCACCCTGTATATATTCAAGCCTATCTATACTTATATCGGTTGAAGAAATTTTAATAATATTCTTAAATCTTCATTAAATGTCCACGTGATGATATATGCAGTTAGTTGTTGTTATTGTTGGACTATGTCGGTTACTTGAACAAAAACTGCTATCAAATCGACTGTTCGTGTTTTCAAATACACTTTTTCAAATTTCTGTTACTTTCGTTCGTGTACTGTTCGTACACATGAAAACTAAGACAACCTTGTTGCAGACCATCTGTCTAGAGCGTTTTTGATTATATGTAACGATAGTTATATGTAACTTTTATATTTTTTGCCAAATCGACTTATAATTTTATTAAAACATTCTTAAGATATCATACTTTAAAAGTATGTAAGAAAAAAATCGTTTTTTTACCCGTTTAAATAAATATCCTTCTTTAAGCAAACACATATACGCGTGCACGATAGTGCACTTCCGTTTTATGTAATTAGCAATTCGAATTAAATTTCTTCGTTATTTATTCGCGGTCGATACGACCCAATCGTATTATCAGAGAACCGCCCAATAAGCCGAACATGGTACATATACAATAATGAGAAAATAAAATGTGATCTTTTTTGTCGGGGCACCATAATCGCCATTTGCGATTACCAGAGTATAACGAAAGTATTTACATTTTACTTACGGTCAGCGTGCGTATAAAGGAGACAAAAGCAATAAAACGAGACCGTTCTCGTTATAAGTAGGGTAGACTGGGTACGGTTGAAACAAAGGACGGTTGAAACAGAGTTAATATCTCTCGAACCGTGTGCGGTAAGGTTAGGTGTACAAGGGGCGAACGAAGCGGACAGCAAGTTCGAACACGAAGTTCAGTGTTGCGTCGCTCACAGAGAGCAACAGTTGTTTATAGGAGGCCCTATTGTGTTTTAATAAGCAAAAGTAAGTATTTTTGTTCAAAGATTTTTGTAATTATTATGGCTTTTATTAAAGTAAGAGTATTGATTATTTTTTCTGTTTGAAACAAAGCTTGTAGAATATGGTAGCGTGATTAGTTTTAATTTGAAATTATTGTCACGGATCATAGGAACTGTTTTGTACTCAATGGTGGGGATGGGGACGGTTGAAACATTTTTTGTGGGGACGGTTGAAACAATATATTTATTTAATTTCCTAGTTTTATAGATGCCGAGAGTACGTGCAAGAAAGACTTCGAGGGGGCAGGTTGATTTATCGAGATACAAAGACGCCTATGAGGAGGTAAAAGCAGGAGATTCTTTGCGAAAGGCGGCAGAGAAACATGGAGTGAACCACTGTTCGCTTCTAAGATATATACGAAAGCGAGATGCATCCAGCAACAAAGAAAATCAAGACATGGGGTATAAAGCTGACAACCGCGTTTTTAATGAAGAGCAAGAGCGAGAGCTTTCTAAATATTTGATTCGATATGCAGATATATATTTCGGCCTATCTAAGAAGGACGTAAGAAAATTGGCATACGAACTAACAATCAAGTATAACTTATCACGACCTCGAACTTGGGATGACAACGAGATGGCTGGTGAAGAATGGTTTCAGATGTTTATGAAAAGAAACCATGAACTGTCTGTACGTGCAGCGCAAGCTACAAGCCTTTCAAGGGCTACTAGCTTTAACAAAAGCAACGTAGACGCTTTCTACGACAATTTGACCATTGTCATGGACCGTTATAAGTTTGAGCCACAAGATATATATAATACTGATGAAACAGGCATAACGACAGTCCAAAAGCCAGACAGAGTGGTAGCTAGACGTGGTGCTCGTCAAGTAGGATCAGTAACTTCAGCAGAAAGAGGTACATTAGTCACATTAGCCTTTGCGGCTAATGCCACTGGGAATGTAATTCCTCCATTCTTCGTCTTCCCGCGAGTGCGTTAACCAAGATCATTTTATCAGGGATGGACCAGTAGGATCTGCTGGAACTGCAAACCCCTCTGGCTGGATGCAGGATAAAACATTTATACATTTCCTGGAACACTTCAAAAAACATACAATTGTATCTCCTTCACATAAAGTGTTACTTGTGCTCGATAACCACTCATCACATATTCATATCAACGCACTGGACTTTTGCAAGAAAAATGGCATTGTCTTACTATCTTTCCCTCCCCACTGCTCTCACAGACTCCAACCGCTTGATCGATCTGTGTACGGCCCTCTGAAGAAAGCTGTAAATTCGGCCTGTGATGCATGGATGCGAAGCCACCCAGGAAAGACAATGTCAATTTATGACATTCCAGGGATTGTAGCATGCTATGCCGCTTGCTCTTACACAATCAAACATTCAAGCTGGCTTTCGCAAAACTGGAATTTATCCATATAATCGGGATTTATTTACTGAGCTCGATTTTGCTCCTGCATTTGTGACGGATAGACCAAACCCCGAAAATTCAACAAAGGCAGAGGCTGTTCCTATTCGAAATATCAGTACACATGAAAATGAAGCGCCACCACTATCGCCTCCTATTATTAACGAACCACCAGTAGAGTCGGTGGAGCCCTCTAATATACATGCAGCTCTTGTTACTCAACAACAGGCTATGAATATTCGACAGCAGTCACTAGTCCCAGGAACTGAACAAGAAAACATTATTCTAGGTTCGGAAACTTTGACTACACCACCCAGACGTGACAGCAGTGTTAGTATTCAGCAAATTTCGCCCAAACCCTCTATAAGTGCTCAATCAATTCCTCTGTTGACACATCGACCTGAAAATGTAGCGTCTCCTAGTGCTCCACTTGTATTTATGCCGGAAGCAGTGCGACCATTACCGAAAGCTCCTCCGAGGAAAACAAACAGAGGGCGGAAAACCAGGAAGTCTACAATTTACACTGATACACCAGAGAAAGAAAAGATAAGAAAGGAGCATGAAAACAGATTGAAACGGACCAAAGCTAAACAAGTTAAGAAAAGATTGGATGGAGGTGAGATTGAAAGAAAAACCACAAAAAGGAAGAAGACTAATATACAATAGGAATTATCATCAGAAGAGGAGTTCTTCTGCTTTGTTTGTATGTCACAGTATTCAAAAAGTAGACCTGGAGAAAAATGGATACAAAAATGGATACAATGTACAAAGTGTAAACTGTAGGCTCATGAAGAGTGCACAGAAGGTAGTCTTGCCACTATGTTTGCCACAATTGTGACTCTGAATGATTCCAAAACTAGAATTTATAAGTAAATATTTTTATTTGATTCATTAATAATCAAAATCAATAGCATTGTTAATAGAAATATTTAGTTTTAGTTTATTCTCAAATTATTTTTCTAGTCGAAGTGCCATGGGTTTAGTTCGTTTGTTTTTTAAAAAATGTTGATTTATATTGTTTTTGATGAGTACATACATTGTTTATAATTGTTAAGTAGTCATATTGTCAGAGACGACTGATTATATATATTTTAAGTTGTGTGCCTTAAAAATATTGATGGCTGATTAGAAATATTGTTAAGTTGTATCTTTAAACATTGATGACTGATTTATATTATTAAACGGTGCCATAATTATTCTTAATATTGAGATAAATAATAAATAAAACGTATTATAATATTATATTTCGTATTTTTTGCATGTGTTTCAACTGACCCCAATCGCTGTTTCAACCGCCCCTGGTATGGAGACGGTTGAAACAAATCAGATTTTTTTTTAATTTGATCTTATACTAAAAATAAAACACCGGGTACTCAAATAATACTGCCCATTAATAGATAGAAACACGCTCTTGTATTTAACATATCTCCATTATCGCTCGGTTTATTATTGGCAATGCTATGAACGATATAAGCTAAATTGTTTCAACTGTACCCAGTCTACTCTAATGTAACTGGACAATCACGATACTAACGAACGCTTCACGACTGTCAAAGCTTCGATTTTAATGACAACTTGTGAACATATTGGTAGCACCAGAAACTTGTTCGAGAACTATCAGCATTGCAGTCTTTCTGGGTCGATATCCATTTAAATATATTTAATGTTCAGCAATTGATTATATCGTTGCAGTCGCACGCCGTCGAAAATTAACATCGTATTAACATCGATTACTATTAGGTGCGCAACTAAGTTCCCGCTGTTTTTCAAGAGATGGCTCCAGTAGTAAGTGCTGGTCGATTGTGACATAACCAAACGTCATGAACCAAGCTTAGACATATGGTAAACAAACCGCTTTGACACATTAGTGATTTTGTTTTTGCGTCATATACTTTTGGTTGTGTGAAAATATCTTATTTTGTGCCAAATAATCGTCATTTGCGGGAAGTGTTGCTTTTCTTCTTTCATTCGAAGAAAACGGCGGCTGAAGCGCATCGAGAACTCCAAAAAGTTTACGGAGATGCTGCTCTAAGTGAAACAACGTGCCGTGATTGGTTCCGTCGCTTCAAAGACGGTGATTTCGATGTTGACGACCGTTCGCGTGAAGGAAGGCCAAAAACCTTCGAAGACGCTGAATTGGAGGCATTGCTCGATGAGGATCCGTGCCAAACGCAAAAAGAGCTTGCTTCAGCATTAAGAGTTACCCGCCAAGCCATTTCCAAGCGATTGCATGCGTTGGGAATGATTCAAAAACAAGAAACTTGGGTTCCTTATGATTTGAAGCCAAAAGACGTTGAGCGTCGTTTTTTCGCCTGTGAACAACTGCTCCAGCGGCAAAAAAGGAAGGGTTTTCTTCATCGCATCGTTACGGGTGATGAAAAATGGATTCATTACAGCAACCCAAAGAGAACAAAATCATGGGGACTGCCCGGTCATGCATCTACGTCGTCGGCTCGGCCGAATATATTCACGCTGCGAAGGTTTTGCTGTGTATTTGGTGGGACCAGGGCGGTGTTATTTATTATGAGCTGTTGAAACCGAACGAAACCATCATTGGGGAACGGTATCGAACTCAATTGATGCGATTGAGCCGAGCACTGCGCGAAAAGCGGCCACAATACGAGCAGAGGCACGAAAAAGTGATTCTACAGCATGACAACGCTCGGCCTCACGTTGCCAAACCCGTTAAAACCTACTTAGAAACGCTTAAATGGGAAGTCCTACCCCACCCGCCATATTCCCCAGATATTGCGCCGTCCGATTATTACTTGTTCCGTTCGATGGCACATGGTCTGGCTAATCAGCAGTTCCGTTCATATGAAGACATCTCAAAATGGCTTGATTCGTGGATAGCCTCAAAAGACGAACACTTCTACCGTGACGGTATTCGAGCTCTGCCAGAAAGATGGGAAAAAGTTGTCGCTAGCGATGGGCAATATTTTGAATGATTCATTTGTAACCATTTTTTCACAATAAAGTTGCATTTTCATCAAAAAACAGCGAGAACTTAGTTGCGCACCTAATAAATATTCACTAAAAACTTATCGAGCGACTATAGCAGTGAATACATCCAATTAACACACAACAAAACACACAACAAAAGAAGATAAGGAAAAGTCCCTAGTATTGTACTGTTACGTCCTGTAGATTTAATTAGTAAAAATTCTTTCCTCTCGCGGATTTATATTCTCCTAATATAACTATAATAGGAATATATACATATATAAATATAAATTAGGAAACAGACCCATCTGGCGAACAGCCGTCGCGCCAAATGAAAGGCGATTCGGGAAAATTCCATAACAAGAAACAGTGCCCTGTTGTAAAAATCTATATCTGGATAGTGTTCGCCAAGTGTGTCCGTCGTCCCAGCTATAAAAATTTGAAACTCCGCGCTAACAAACCTTCAGTGAAACAAAGCAACTCAGAGCATTCCTGCTCTAAAACTTGAAACTTACATGTTCCCAATCCAAAACCATATGTGCCCAATCAGTCAACCAACAAAGCCTATTTCACTGATAGTCGCAAAATCTGATCCCAGCCTTTGATTTACGGCATTTTGATTTTTCCAGCCGGCCACTTGTATACATTTCTCTATCTCAAGAACCCACCACCTCCACGCTTGTCGCGCCTAACTCATTCAGCCAATCATATATCCACCTAAAACTATGAGACACCCACGCTCCACCCTTTAGCCCTTCCATATTCATATCTCCAAAAACTAACTGTCTCCTCCCACGATGTCTTTTAACTTTGCTAATGGCTGAGACTTTTTCCCACTAAGACCAATCCACCCCTTCCTCAAAGGCCATCTCTCCACCCACCCTGCTAGCTTTTGCCTCCGATTATCACTATAAAAACCGCGGTAATCCGCCTCCGCGACACTACTTCTACTTCTACCGTTACTAAAACTCAGATATTCAGAACCCGGATATTCAGATCTTGAGCATTAGGACTCAGATTCAAATCTTCATAATTCCAGTTCATTCAAATATTTAGTATTCAAATATTCAAGCATTCGGATTTTGGAAAAAGTGCGGGCTTCCTCGTTATATAAGTGAACGACTATTTGGTGCCTCAATCGGAATACGAATATTAGAAACGAGAGCACCTACGCAGATCTGCGCCATTCTCACTTCTGCTTGTGTCAACTCATCCCGAATCAGCAGTAAGTTCTGTTTTTTTATATATATACTCTTATTTATTGGTTCCACCCGTTTATTGAAATACATTTTTAGTGGGTCATTATTGTCGTTCTGTGGTATCCATCCAACTCGTCCTTCATTTCTTTGAGACGGTGTACGAGACTAGAGATCTATGAGTTCGAACACCAACTGCAATATTTCCGTTCCATCATAAATATTTCATTTGAAACAGATTTTCACCCAGACCCGACACTCCTACCCCCTTTTCTACTCCGACGTCTACCTATTAGTCCTCCCTCGTCTCCTACACGCGCTTCTACTCCTTCTACCCCTTCAATATCGTATTCTCCCGTCTCTTTTTCCGAATTATCCACCCCCTTAAATTCTCCTGACCGCTCTCGTTCCCCCTCACCCGACTAACTCTTTACTCATATTCCTTCCATTTTTTTATTTATTATTTCCTCCATCTTTCACTTCTCATACACATACACATACACAGTCATTCAACAATTGTATTAAACCGCGCCGTAATTCATTTTGTTATTATACTCATTTTTAATAAATCTGTTTATATTTCATTTTTTTTCCAATTGATTTCAAAATCACATATACCCTTCCAACAATCAACTCATGGTCCTATCCCCGGTAAAGGGATTCGCGTCCCTGACCGAAAAACGGACCGCTCGTCGTACGTCGGTGCCCGAGTAAAGGGACCCGTCGGGTCCCTGACCCGTTCACTGACACGCGTGTACGAACGAGGTTCGCCTTACTCGCGAACGAAAGGGTTGCGTTCCTCCTCTAGGACGTAACAGTACCGACTACTAAATTATACCATCTTTATATTTCATAGAATCCGAAAGCCTAGCTATCTGCATATATTATGCAAGATTCATCTATCGTCATAAAGTGAATAGAAGAAAGCAAATATTTATGAAAGCGGCTAGTTAATAAAAGTAAGTAAAGATTTTTTTAGTTTTAAGAGTAGGTTTTATTTACTTTTACGTAAGGTATTTAGAAAACTTCAAAAGGTGTATTAATTACATGCTTGTCATTTTTATACTACATGAAAATTAATATGGTTGTTTATTTTTTAAGTTTTCAAAAACAGAAATATTTTATTTCTATAATTTTGATTTTGAGGATGTAATAAATAAATTCTGCAATGTTTAGCTTAACATAGTCAAAGAATCTACATTAAGAAGTCAACATTTTTTATAAAATAAATTTCATATAAACATGAATATAATGTTAATAATTATTTTAATAAATAATATTAATATTTATTTTTGACTAAAAAATATATTTTTAAGTTTTTCACACAAGAGCTGTTATTTTAATTAATTTCTTAATTAAGATTTTTAAGTAAGTTCTTAATTAAGTTAGTTAAGTTTTTAAAAACAAATATATCCTATTTTTTTAATTTTAATGTTTATTTTTTTAATTAAAAGTATTTTTGTTAGTTTCTCGTACAAACTATGATTTCAGTTAAATATGTATTTCTTTAAATTATTTGTATTTCATTTTTATCTCCTTACAATTTTTAAACTATTAGGTTGTTCGGAAAGTTCGTTTCAAATTTTTGAAATAAATTAAGAGCGCAATATTTTACACAAAGAGGAGCTTTATTGAAGCAAATATAAAATACCGTTTTGTTCAATGACCTTGGCCCATCTTTCAGGAAGCTGCATGATGCCTTTGCTCCAAAATAAAGGTTTCTTATTGGCGAAGAATTTATCAAGATGACTTTTGAGGACTTTCAAAGACTCGAATTTCTTGTCCCGAAGAAAATTTTTTAAAGAAAGAAATAGATAGTAGTCAGATGGGGCAAGGTCGGGAGAATATGGAGGATGAGGAAGAACGTCCCATTCGAAGTCTAACAGCTTCCTACGGATAAACATTGCGACGTGAGGTCTGGCGTTATCATGATGGAAAACAATTCCACGCCTGTTGGCCAATTCAGGGCGCTTCCGTGCGATGGCAGTCTTCAGTTCGTCCAGTTGAAGGCTGTACTTCGCCGCGTTAATGGTTTCGTTTGGTTGAAGAAGCTCATGATATACCACGCCCTTAAAATCCCACCAGATACTCAGAAGAACCTTTTTCGCGTGAAGCCCCGGCTTGGCCACTGTTTACGTAGACGCGTCGCTGGTTCCCCACGACCTCTTGCGGCTAACATAATTGTATAGGATCCAACTTTCATCGCCTGTTATGATCTTCTTCAAGAACGGTTCTTTTTGGTGCCGTTGAAGCAGCATATCGCAGACGTTCATACGTTCCAGCAACTGCCGTTCATTCATTTCGTGCGGCACCCACACATCCAGTCGACTTGAGAATCCTAGCTTCTTCAGATGGTCATGCACGGTGGAAACAGACTTGTGCAGAGTATCGGCGAGTTCTTTAACTGTCACTCGAGGATTTTCGTGCACGAGATCCATAAGAAGCGTTTCATCAACCTCCTGAGGCCGGCCTGAGCGAACTTGATCTTCCATGTTGAAATCGCCAGCTTCGAATCGAAGATTCGAAGCTGGCGATTTTAACATGGACCATTTTCGAACTGTCTGGTGAGTGACGCAGGCATTTCCATATACTGAGAACATCTCATTCAGGGTCTGCGAAGCCGTGAAGCCACGTTTAAAGCAATATAGCATTACATGATGAAAATGGACTTTTTGGTTCTCCACTTTTCAAACTGATTTCTGACGAAATAGTTGCACTTAGGAAGATCTGCGAAGTTTCCTTAGCGGGCTCATAGATCCGGGAATGTTTGTTAACAAACATAAAATTGTTTAGAGCGCCCTCGTTCTTATTGATTACATAGAAATGTGGAGCGCGCGAAATTTGAAACGAACTTTCCGAACAACCTAATAATTATCGGTACAATAAAAGAAACACGGTACAATTTGAAAAATCCTGTGATATAATTTAAGTAACTAGTTGCAAAAATTATACCACTTGCAGAGATTTTAAAGAAAACATACGTCAGGTAAAAAATATTGTACAAAAGATCTCAAAAAATCATGGGATGTCGAATAAATTAAGGATAACTTCTAATTAATCTTTATCCCATTTTTACTAAGTATTAAATAAAAAAATTGAAAACTTGTTCAATATAGGCAATTTTCCCCTTTATTTCTAGCATGATATATTGTAAACAAGAGAGAAAATTGCTGGTACTCAGGAGACAGATGAACGTGTTACTAACAGTTATATGTACACTTAGTTGCAATACGGTTTAGACACGATAAAGGAAGATACTTATAAAATTATTATAATTGAAATCTGTTATTGACAAGCTTGCGCAGTAATTGGTTATACCAGGTATGTCGGTAATTACTTTCCGGTTTTTGTAACAGATGTCACTAGCCATAAGTATGCAATGTTATGATTTGATACATATGTCATTTTATTCTACTGACATTAACCTCAAAACTACACAAGTTACGTTCCGCCAAAATAACAGAGTTATAGATTAATAATTTTTTGAAAATGTCGAGTTTTGTGCCTGAAAACGTGCATTTGCGGCACGCATTACTTTTCTTGTTTAATCAAAAGAAAAAAGCCGCTGAAAGTCATCGTTTGCTGGTAGAGACTTACGGTGAGCATGCTCCAACCATAAGAACATGTGAAACGTGGTTTCGACAATTCAAATGTGGCGATTTCAACGTTCAAGGCAAAAAACGTCCTGGTAGGCCGAAAACGTTTGAAGATGCGGAATTGCAGGAGTTATTGGATGAAGACCCAACACAAACTCAAAAACAATTGGCAGAAATGTTGAATGTGAGCCGAGTAGCAATTTGTGAACGATTACAAGCGATGGGAAAGATCCAAAAGATGGGAAGATGGGTGCCACATGAATTGAATGACAGGCAATTGGAAAATCGAAAAATCGTCAGTGAAATACTGCTTCAAAGGTATGAAAGGAAGTCATTTCTGCTTCGAATAGTAACGGGTGATGAAAAATGGATTTATTTCGAAAATCCCAAGCGAAAAAAATCATGGTTATCACCTGGCAAAGGCGGCCCATCGACTGCAAGGCCAAATCGCTTTGGTTGCAAGACCATGCTCTGTATCTGGTGGGACCAGGTTAGTGTCGTATATTATGAACTGTTGAAACCTGGAGAAACAGTTAATACTGATCGCTACCAACAACAAAAGATCAATTTGAACTGTGCATTGATCGAAAAACGTCCACAATACGCTCAAAGACATGATAAGGTGATTTTGCAGCATGACAACGCGCCGTCTCATACAGCAAAACCAGTCAAAGAAGTGTTGAAATCACTTGGATGGGAAGTTTTATCGCACCCGCCGTACTCTCCAGACCTGGCTCCATCCGATTACCACCTTTTCGCATCGATGGGGCACGTGCTTGCAAAGCAGTACTTCGTCGATTTCGAAGAAGTTAAAAAATGGCTCGATGAATGGTTTAGCTCAAAGGAGAAACAGTTCTTTTGGAATGGTATCCATAAATTGCCTGAGAGATGGGCAGAATGTATAGAATCAAATGGCCAATACTTTGAATAAATATATTTTAACTATCCATTGTAAATAACGTGTTTTCTTTAGGGAAAAACCGGAAAGGAATTACCGACACACCTGGTAATAGGAGAGCTGAAGGCAGAGTGACAGGATATAAAACGTTCGATTTCATAATTGGAATGAAGGAAGATTCTGGAGCGTATAAGTATCTTTATAATATATTCATTTATTAGAGAGGAGTATAATGAAAGTTAGTGCTTGCTAATGTAAACTGTCACTACGGCTCCTGCGATAACTATTTACTGCGTAAACCTATCAGAAGTGGCTTTTAATCTCGACAATCATGCGCTCCTAATTTCATTGTGTTTAAATCGTTTCGTAACCAAGTGTATGATTTGATCAAAGAATTCCGAAATTTTTTCAGTTTCAATTTATTGTTCCATGTTTTTGACTTCATTATCAAATCCTTTTTTTAATTTTCAATTTGCGTTTTCCTAAACCACGGTGAATAAGAGTATGATTTCGTCAGGATTGCCTTATTATCGCGATTGAGAACATGCGAGTCAAATGCGACAATATTGTCTGTTACTTAGAAAATTGTCAGTCGCTGTTGAGAAAATGAGAAATATGGAAGACGTTACTAAAATAAATAAACTTTAGGTACTCGATATGATCGATATCATCGCACTTTCTCCCGCTATCTGCCCACATTCATTAATTTTTGTGTAGACGTTTTGGGTACACTAACAAGTAACACTACCCAACTGATGATACTCACCGATTTGAATGAAACTTAACATACTTATTAAGCACCGAAAAATATTAAATACGTGTTTTTTTTGTTTCGGCTAAATACGCTTTTTAAGGGTAGAAAGCACTTCTCAAGCCCTGAAGGTGGAACTTATGGCTAATTATTTCTAAAACGATACATTTTCTGAAAAAAGTGCTTAGGACCAAAGTTGTAGAGTTCAAAGTGATGCACTTGATGGCGACCTTGAAATTGACCTTGAGGTCGATTTTCAAGGTCAATTAAATTTGGAAACAATTACTCTCTTCTTATAATCAATGTCTATAATTTCTCTGAATTTTGTATCGTCTTGCACAACTTTCGAAACATCTTCTGAATTGTCTTCAACTAAAACGACATCAGGAATCACACTAGCATTAGTACAGTTCAAAGTATCATAAGTCTCTTTAAATATATTAAAATTGATAGCGTCTTTTATCAAATCTGCAAGTTGAGAAGCGATTGATCTTTCTTCATCTGTTATTCTAGATTCTATATTGTACACTGGGTCCTCGAAAGTGAGGCATAATAACTTTTAAATATTTTTTGGGTTTAATGACATTATGAAATTTTACAGATTAACAATACTTTAATAATATTATAACAGAGATTCAAAGTAAATTCATAGAAAGCAGAGTTTATGATTGTATAAGCCTAAATGAAATTAACACAAAAAATAGTCGTAGGAACAAATGATGGAAAAGTACTTGCAGTAAATACTTTCCGAAAGAATTTGAAAACATTCAAAAGAAACAGCAGTCGTAAGAACAATTGACGTAAAACTATAAACAATGAACACTCGCCCAAATATAGATGTGAAAATGATGGTTGATGGTATTCGAACGAAATTCATGAGCAAGATAACTCATAGCAAATAAGTGATCAAGAAGTAATTTTGGAAAATGCTTGCTCAACGACAGTCGGGAAAATAATAATTGATTATGTCCGAATGAAATCCTAATACAAAATAAAGAGTAAAAGGTATTGTGGATAACTCCAGAGTAGCAATAAAAATTTAAAAAAGTTTGAAAATTTCTAATATAGCATGAAGGTAATGTTTAACTTACAATTAGAGTGACATTTTGTTTTCTTATTTTTACTTCTATTCTGAAGTTACTTACAAAACTTTTTTCTCCTTCTTATTTTTTCTATAAATTTGTGCCTATTTTCCCATTACGTCAGGTTTTCTTCTTTTTTTAGGAAAATAACGCAACAAATCAATTCTGAAGACAGATCAACGCATAAAATTATTGATTATAGATACAGGATGTGGTCAAAGTCCGGCAACGGCTAATTATTTCCAAATTTAATTGACCTTGAAAATCGATCTCAAGATCGATTTCAAGGTCGCCATCAAGTTCATCACTTTGAACTCTACAACTTTGGTCCTAAGCATTTTCTTCAGAAAACGTATCGTTTCAGAAATAATTAGCCATAACTGTTTCCACCTCCAGGAGTTGAGGTGTGCTTTCTACCCCTAAAAAGCGTATTTAGCCGAAACAAAAAAACA
Source organism: Harpegnathos saltator (assembly GCF_003227715.2). Lineage (NCBI taxonomy): Eukaryota > Metazoa > Arthropoda > Insecta > Hymenoptera > Formicidae > Harpegnathos > Harpegnathos saltator. Next base: position 387,824 of record NW_020230482.1, read on the forward strand.
CGTATTTAATATTTTTCAATGTTTAATAAGTATGTTAAGTTTCATACAAATCGGTGAGTATCAGTTGGGTAGTATTACTTGTAAGTGTAATCAGAATAATTAATTATCGAGGGAAATATGTCCTCCATTCCTGAGCGATTTATTAACATATCTTGAAAGTGGAAAGTTCAGAAGCATCTGGCAGATTAGTTCACATTATTTTGTCCGCAAGTTATTGGAAGTAATTACTTATTGTTCATACAAAAATACACATAAGCGTACATAGTGAAAGAAAGAGAGAAAGAGAGAGAGAGAAAGGGGGAAGAGGGGAGACGGGGTGGTAGGGGCAGATGGTTGAAGGCATAGAAGTGGTCGTGGCTGTGAAGCTAGTAAAAGTTTCAGAACTCGCCGTTTTCCGTTTCTGCTTCGGTCCACATGGAATTCAGGAAGACAAGTAAATAAATGAACAGTGCTGTCGTTCGTCGTCATTGGACGAAAGAGACGAACTTTTCCTCTTTTCCCTCGCGGATATATCTGCCGACTCAAGCGAATATCAAGTGAGAATCGATGATGCAATAATCGTTGTTGCAGTATTTCTCGGATGATTGTTGAAACCTAGGCAACGGGATGTTTAGTTATAAGTGCATTCGCGACGTTTTATCCCATTGAAAAGCGCAACGTGGTAGAAAGATATTTCGTGAGCGAGACATTTTCAAATCTTTTTTCAATCCGACCGTGAAATAATGTACAATTTGGAGCAAGATGTACGAGGGTAGTCCCAGAAGTACCTGACCTAACAAAGAAAACACAAAAAATTTGGGAAAAAATATCTTTATTTCTCTACATAGTCTCCTTTTAGCTCAATACACTTTTCCCAGCGATATTCAATAGCTTCGATACTCTGTTTATAGTGGGAATCGTCGAGCTCCTCAAAATAGCCATCAACCGTAGACTCCACCTCCTTGGTCCATTGTTTTGACTGTTCCTTCATCTCAGGTGTGAAGTGATGGACTCATGTTTCATCCATGGTTATGAATCGATGCAAAAACTCGGCTTTATTGCTGCGAAACTTCGCCAAACACTCGATTGAAACATCCTCACGACGCTGTTTTTGTTCCAATCGCGGTACCCATCTTGCGCACAGCTTTCTCATGTCCAAATTTTCAGTCAATATGCGATGTACAGCACTTTTTGAAATGCCTACCGCTAACTTGCGCATTTTCAGTCGATGGTCATCCAATACCATTTTGTGGATTTTCTTTACCATTTCTGGCGTGGTCACCTCATTTGGTCGACCAGTGCGATGTTCGTCTTGGCAGCTCGTACGGCCTCGTTTAAACTTTGCCACTCAATATTTTACTGTTGTAAATGAAGGAGCAGACTCCCCCAGAGTAGAATCTAGCTCCGCTTTGATATTGGTTGAACTGAGACCTTTCAAATGAATGTATTGTATCACATAACGATGACCAATTTCTTCTATGTTTACAAATTCATGAGAGCGTTCACTATTGATGACTGCCAAATAAATTGATCAAATATTGATGGCTGCTAAACAACGTAGCATCGTCAAACTTCAAACTTAAGCTTTATGAGGTTGGTACTTTCTATCATAGTCATTCTTTTCAAACAACAACCGCTATCTATATATCAGGTCAGGTACTTTTGGGACTACCGTCGTACTATTTTGTAACGATTTGAAATTATTTTCGTAAGATCGATATTTCTGACGTATACTCGACCCGGAAAGCATCCACCGGAACAACACTAAATTTACTTGGCGCCGCGTGACTAAATTCTGCACTCGATCGATTTGGATATCGAGAGTACATTGGATCAACGACTTTGGCAGAAGTGAACATGGGAATTTATGCTAAAAAGATTGCGTCGTCCTTGCTGTATTCTCTACGGCAGGACTTAGGGTAGATCGGTGGCGATGGTCCAGTCGATGTAATTAAGAAACTCGCTGGCGCACGAATCATCCGTTATTAGAGACTGGGCTAACCACCTTCGAATCGAGACTTATATCTGGGTCACCATTTCGCCGACGTTTGCTGCACTAAGCACGAATTTATCATCAGAATTACACGAGAAATTTTAATTAACTCATCTTGTACCTCATTTCCGCTTCCGCTTCTTTTAGGGCGATGTGATTACAATCATTTAGGCTACACAATTTAACGATTGTTCTTTGCCATTTGCATATAACCAAAAGCAATGTAAGAATATTTCCGAAATCGCTGTAAACTTTATCTTTCAACGAATGATTATTTTTACTACATATTTATGACAATCAGACCAACATTTTTTCCATTCCAACGTTATACTTTTATTTGAATTTTATGAACATTCATACTTTCAACGCAAAGGACCCCGCCGAAAATATATGGAAATCCGGTCTCGGACAATTTGGCTGTAACTTTGTCAAATATTAGTTCTTGATACGTAGATAAAAAATGTTCATGGGCATAGACCCTGAAAAATTATATTTTACGAGCTACAGACACTTGAAGTTAGAGATCTTGCACATACGTAGCAGGGTAGTAGGGGCGTGCATGCGAGCGTACGCGGATTTCCATATACTTTCTGCGGTTCTTTGTTTTATTTTGGCGAGGTGACGTTTGCTGTTGTAATGTATAATTATTAGTAAACGGATGTAGTCTAATAAAACACAGACTTAACTTTGTAATAATTCAAAAATTTAGAATGAGATCAGACTTAATTTGTAATATATAAAATTTGTCCATTCGTCTTATTTCTGTATACGATTTTATAGTTAAAACTTAATTTGCAAATTATAATGTAAATGCAGTTTATACTTGCCTCGAAGCTTTCGATTTATCTTTAATGAAGCAGAATGAAGTGATGCAGTAGCGTCGACAGAGAGAGAGAGAAAGAGAGAGAGGGGGGGGAGGGAGAGGGGGAGAGAGTGAGAGAGAGAGAGAGAGAGAGAGAGAGATGATGATGTTGATAGCTGTTTATTAGCTTCAATAGCTACTTATAATTTGCTTTACATACATTAAATAATATTCTGGTAATATATTCTACTAGACGCAGTACTATTACATATTTGTTTCCCTCTCTCTTATCTGAATATATTTCGCTAACATTCTTCTGAACTTTGGCAAACTGTCTTCTCTTTTTATTTCATTTGGCAACGCATTGTACATTTTCATTCCTTCATACCATAATATTTTCCGTAGTTCTACATCTATTGATATAAATATTTCCTTTTTGCCGTGTGCTTACACCCTCTCCATATTGCACTAAATCTATATTATTTTGCATATACGTGGAACATAACCCATTTATAGTTTTATATATAAGTACACAAGTATTGTACTCGATTCGTTCTTTTATCGACATAAAGTGTAGTGCTTCTAACGTATCAATAATTCTTACTCTTCTATTGTACCTAAGTATTATTCTCATCCCTTGATTTTGCACCTTTTGTAGATGTTTCATATTTGTGTTACTTACACCCACCAATATAGATGAGCAATACTCAAACAATGGATTTACTATTGTTTTATACACAATGCATCTCATGCTTGCTGATATGTTCATCCCAATTCTCCGCATAACCCCTAATTTCGCCCCTACTTTTTTACTAATATAGTCTACATATTTAGAAAAATTTAAATTCTTATCAATTATTACTCCTAAATATTTTATTTCACTCACAATCTCTAGTATCTTATTCTGCAGCATAACTTTTAAATTGTCCTCTATTGCTTTCTTTCTAACTCCTCTTAATAACATAACCTTAGTCTTATTAACATTAACACACAGCCTATTTATCCTTAACCATTTTTCTACTTTCCTCATTTGCTCATTCAGAGTATCATTAATTTCTATACTTGAATACCCTGTTGTATAAATCAGTGCATCATCCGCGAACAATCTTATTGCACAGTTATCACTAATAGCCTCTACAATGTCATTTATATATAATAGGAATAACAAGGGTCTTAATACTGACTCTTGAGGTACACCTAAATCCACATCAACGGGATTTGACAGGATCCCATTAAATTTTACTCTCTGAGATCTATTTTGCAAGTAACTTTTAAACCAATTTAATACTGCCCCTTTTATTCCATACCACTGCAGTTTTTTAATCAAGATTTCTCTATCCACTACTTCAAATGCTCTTTTTAGATCTAAGAAAACCATTCCTATCATTTTTCTGTCCCCTATTGTTCTTTTCCAATCCGAAATTACCCACTGTAATGCAGTTTCGCATGAATGCTTTGTCCTAAAACCCGATTGACACTCTCTAAGCAGCTCATTATTTTCTAAGTATTCTACTAATTGTTTCTGAACTATTATCTCCAATATTTTCTCGTACACTGGTAATTTATTTATCGGTCTGAATTCTTCAACTTTATTCGTTCCTCGAACTTTAGGTACCGGAACTATAATCGCTTCTTTCCATTCATTAGGGAATACTCACTCTTCGAGTGACTTATTTAATATATTGCATATTTTTTCTCCTGCTGCTTCTACTACATGTTTCATTCTCTACAGTTTCTCTACAGTTATACCTTCTTCTGTACCTGCCTTATTTTCTAATTTTCGGACTATTTTATATAATTGCTCTATTTCTATTTGTGTGAATATTTCTAGAACACAGTCAGTATATTTTCTATATCCTATGCAATCTACCTTACTAATTATGTATGTTATTGCCCTAATACAGTCAACAAAATAACAATTAAATTTATCGGCCATTTCCTCTACGTTACAGGTTATTCTATTTCCTAATTGTATTTCTTTATACCCTTTATCAGTTTCTTTACCTTTCAACATTTCTTTTAATACCCTCCACATTTGTTTCGGATCCTTTTTATTTTTATTAACTTTTTGTTCTATATAACCTCTTTTTGCTTTCCTACATTATATCCAGTTTTATTTCTTAGCTGCCGAAATATCAGGTGTAGTAAAAGAAATCCATTATTTTTGCATGAAATTGAAAGCTTTAATTACCATAGTTAGAATGATCCGATTTAGGTCAAATATGCGCCGTTTTGTTCGATAACTTGTTGCCATTTTGAAGGTAATTTCATTATGCCTCTCTCATAGAAGCCCTCGTCCCTATTGGCAAAAAATTGAGACAGTCGATTTTCACAAGCCTCTCTTGAAGCGAATCTTTCACCAGCAAAATTGTTCGCCATGGACAGGAACAGATGGTAATCACTTGGTGCCAGGTCCGGACTATAAGTTGGATGCATAAGAACCTCCCAACCAAGCTCCCAGAGCTTCTGGCGAGTCACTATCGATGTATGTGGCCCGGCGTTGTCCTGATGGAACACAATTCCTCTCCTATTGGCCAAAGCTGGCCGCTTCTGGGCGATTGCTTCCTTCAGACGGTCCAATTGTTGACAGTACAGTTCCGAGTTAAGAGTTTTGCCGTAGGGGAGCAGCTCATAGTAGATAATTCCCTGCCAATCCCACCAAATACACAGCAAAACCTTCCTGGCCGTCAATCCTGGCTTGGCCACCGTTTCCGCCGGCTCACCGCGATTCGACCACGACCGTTTTCGCTTGACGTTGTCGTAAGTGATCCACTTTTCATCACCAGTGACCAACCGCTTCAGAAATGGGTCGATTTTGTTGCGATTCAGCAGCGATTAGCAGATGGAAATTCGGTCCATGAGGTTTTTTCTCGTTAACTCGTGTGGCACCCATACATCGAGATTCTTTTTGTATCCAGCCTTATTCAAATGGTTCCAAACGGCTTTTTGTGCAATCTTTAGCTCTTGGGCAACCGAAACAGTGCTTACATGACGGTCGGACTCGACAATGTCCATGATTTTATCGATATTTTCGACAATTGGCCTTCCAGTGCGTGGTGCATCTGTTACGTCCTGGAGGAGGAACGCAACTTGACGCTTACTTTCGCAAGCTCCGACGTACTCGCAAATCTGCGGAACAGATCAAGGATCGGAATGACCCCTTTATCTGGCGCAGACGTCAGTGGTCCTTTATTTAGGTCAAGGAACTGAATCCTTTTACCTGGGATAGGACCGTGAGCGATAGTTGAGGGAAGGGAGAATTTTTGGTTGAGAATAATTATTTGGAAAACGTGATTGGTTTACAATTACAAACAACTTGTTTTATTAGTGATTAGACAGAAGTTCACAATGAAATAAAATTTGTAAGATTTTATTGTTACGTCCTGTAGATTTAATTATTAAAAATTCTTTCCTCTCGCGGATTTATATTCTCCTAATATAACTATAATAGGAATATATACATATATAAATATAAATTAGGAAACAGACCCATCTGGCGAACAGCCGTCGCGCCAAATGAAAGGCGATTCGGGAAAATTCCATAACAGGAAACAGTGCCCTGTTGTAAAAATCTACGTCTTCGTTTAAAGTTTATATCTGGGTAGTGTTCGCCAAGTGTGTCCGTCGTCCTAGCCATAAAAATTTGAAACTCCGCGCTAACAAACCTTCAGTAAAACAAAGCAACACAGAGCATTCCTGCTCTAAAACTTGAAACTTATATCTTCCCAATCCAAAACCATATGTGCCCTATCAGTCAACCAATAAAGCTTACTTCACTGATAGTCGTAAAATCTGATCTCAGCCTTTGATTTACGGCATTTTGATTTTTCCAGCTGGCCACTTGTATACATTTCTCTATCTCAAGAATCCACCACCTCCACGCTTGTCGCGCCTAATTCATTCAGCCAATCATATATCCACCTAAAACTATGAGACACCCACGCTCCACCCTTTAGCCCTTCCATATTCATATCTCCAAAAACTAACTGTCTCCTCCTACGATGTCTTTTAACTTTGCTAATGGCTGAGACTTTTTCCCACTAAGACCAATTCACCCCTTCCTCAAAGGCCATCTCTCTACCCACCCTGATAGTTTCTGCCTCCGATTATCACTATAAAAACCGCGGTAATCCGCCTCCGCGACACACTACTTCTACTTCTAATTCTACTCTGAAAAAGGCAGTCATACTCTCACTCGGATATTCTGTTTTGAGCATTCAGAATTTAGATTTCAAGTCAGACATTCAGATAATATATCTACGATTCATATATCTGAGTTTGTGCAAACATTCAAAGAAATCAGCAAAAGGCATTAGTGTTTGTGTTATAATTGAACAACCGGAAGGGAGTGGACGAGCACAACTTAACCTACCGAGCAGGAGCTACCAAACGACAATTTTATTTTTTGCTCACCTTCGGGATAACAGGAGTCAGCAATAAGTTCTGTTTTTTTTTGCTTCTACCTTTTTTTTTATTTCCTCCTTCTTTCACTTCTCATACATACACACATACACATACACAGTCATTCCTCAACTGTATTAAACCGCGCCGTAATTCATTTTGTTATTATAGTCATTTTAATAAATCTGTTTATATTTCATTCTTTTTCCAATTAATTTCAAAATCACATATACCCTTCCAACAGTCAACTCATGGTCCTATCCCCGGTAAAGGGATTCGCGTCCCTGACCGAAAAACGGACCGCTCGTCGTACGTCGGTGCCCGAGTAAAGGGACCCGTCGGGTCCCTGACCCGTTCACTGATACGCGTGTACGAACGAGGTTCGCCTTACTCGCGAACGAAAGGGTTGCGTTCCTCCTCTAGGACGTAACATTATAATGTGTCTGTATACATATGTGGTTAACAATCGCGCTTAGAACAATGATTCTCGATTACTCAGAACAATATTCCGTGTTCGTTATGTCCGACTGTGATCGAAAGAATTGGGCCACTGACGTTTGATTTAACAATTAAGGAGGAATGCCAAGGAGGATAGAAAACAGAAGTAAAACGAAAGGAAAAGAAAAGAGAGAGAAGAAAAGATAAAAAATATGAAACGAAAGAAGTCACTCAGGTAAAAGAAAATATAAGTAACTTACTGCTGGACTTCTCTGATCTTAGTAGACAATGAAAGGTGTGGTTGTTGCGTCTCTGTGAGGATGGACCCAAGTTGCGCCAAGGACTAGAAACTGGTCTCAGCAGGATCTCTCGCAATGTCTCAAGAGTGCACGATATCGTTGCACAGAAGAATAGATGACTGAAGAATATTGATCTGACTCACTAGTAGGATTGGTTATCAAGAAACCCTGAAGGGGTGTTGGAGAGAAGGCTCTGTCCTGGCTGCGGGTCGGTCGGGAGAAAAAATAGAAGTGGCATAGTTTTTTTACTTTACCAAAAACGTCACCTCGGTCGAGAGGTGGGGTTTGGGAAGTTGCGTCAGGCTCCAAAGTTTATGTCCAAATATGGGTATAGGATTTTGTTGCAAACTTTTCGGAAGTGGGGTTTTAGTAGGGTTCTTAGGTAAATATGATAAAGGATCGGGTATCTATGGCAGTAAAAGATTTCAAGGTTTCGCTAGGGTTAGTCAGAGGTTATGCGCGATAGGAATTTATGAATAACGTGGGAAACGCGTGAGTTTCCGAAGATCAAAGGCTGGCAACATCATATAACAGCATGAAAGATTGTCTGGTCGGTCCGTCTTCAAAGAAAATTATTGCTCCGAACGGGAAGTTATTTAAGGTTATTTGGAGAGGAGGTATATGGCCAAAATGACTCAACGGATCTTTTCCGACGGAAATAGAGGAAACTCTGGTGATTAACGCAGAGAGAAAAGAAAGAGAAATCTGTGTGTGTGACGTCACAGTTCTCGGAGGGTCGCGGAATGTGAACATTTGGTAGTATAATATAAAATGCAATCCGCCCTACTTGACAACAAATTCAAAGTACGCGGAGTCCGCAGGACGTAACACATCTTTGACATCGAAATTACCGGAACGTAATCGACGAAACCAAAATTGCGCGTGATTGGCTGTTACAGTATCAGGACCATAAACACTATTCACATTTTCAGCCGCCTGGCTTGCGTTTTCGCCTTTATCGAAGAAAAACTGTAAAATATAGCGTATTTTCTCTTTGCTAGTGTCTATCTTTGACGCGCGCTCAAACAAAACTGAGTCAACTAATCACAAAACTGACAGAAAAGTTTTTTTAGTACGAAATCTCATTCTCTTTCTAACGCCATCTAGTGGAACCCGATCGGACTTATACAACGTGAGATACAGATAACTAAAGCCATCTATTGGAAAAATAATGGATTTCTTTTTACTACACCTGATATAACAATACTTCGCCCGTTCTATTAGATTCTGAGTCACCTCGCACACAAACATACTCACTAATGTACAATTCGTGATCCTCTATCTGCTGCGTTGAGTTTCTGTAAATCCCATTATATTAGGTTTATATTTCTTTACCAAAACATTCTCTATTTCATCTTTATATCTCAAAAATCCCTGTGCATTTAAATAGATTATTCTGCTTCATCTTTATGCCTCAAAAATCCCTGTGCATTTAAACAAATTATTCTGCCCTGTTTACTTTTCCTAATTACTGTATATTATTATATTGAATTCTATTTTTTGTTTTTCTACTTCTTTCTTAAAACATGGACAGTTATTATCGTACGCCGAGTGATCCGATTTCAAGTTTTTAATTTTAAAAACATTAATTTTTTCCTCATAATTAACACACTTTTTCGTCTCGCTTTTACATTCCTGGGTCGCATGTTTTGCGCAATTTCCGCAGGTTTCTTTTTTCTTACAATCTTTAGCAAAATGATAATACCTATAGCACTTGAAACACCTTAGTATCCCTATATAGTCTTGTACTTCGCATATGTTCCATCCTATTTTTAATTTTTCTATCTGCAAAAATTTCTCTCTAGTCTCATTATTCACCTCCGCTATTACAGCTAACTTTTTTGAATTAGCCTTTACCGCCTTATATACTATCTTCCCCTCGATGTTATTTTTCTCCAGTCCATTTTGGTCTACTATTTTCTCCCAAATATTTTGTTCCTTTTCACATTTTTCTTTGTCGATATCGAATACCTTCATCTCCATTTTCTTCTTCTTTGCTTGCTTGTACTTCATATTTTTCTCCTATATCTTTTACGATTTCCTGCTTTAGTTTTTCGGCTTGGGACTTATTTTCGCACCCCACTACAATTGCTCTTTTCGTCACTTTCTTCAATTTTGTGATTCCCACTCCTAGTTTCGAGATATCAAGTTTTTTTATATCTTTTTTTGTATTTTCACTTGACTTATTCTCTTCTCTATCTTTAGGTTTAATTATTAACACCGATTCTTGATTCTTTTTACAGCTCCGCTGTAACTTTTTTCTATCTGTCCTGTTCCCATGTTTTGCATCGGTATACTGCTTAATGTTTTTTGCATCTCAGCTTTCAATGCTTCACTTATTAGTGTTTCCAACTCATAAGATCTCCAGTGCAATAATTCTTCTCTTACTCTAGCCATTTCTTCGTCGATAGCTTCCGTTATAACCCTTCTAATTACATTCTTCTCTATCATTTCGTCCTGAATTTCCTGTATCATCTTGTATATATTATCAATCTTTGTATTTTTTGCGCTTACTGATGCTGACGCACTCCGCTCCCGTAGTTTTTGTTCATTTTCAGAAGCCGACGAGAGAGAGAGAGGGGGGGAAGGAGAGAGGGGGGATATAGCGAAAGAGGGGAACGAGGGAGAGGGGTGGGAGGGCGGGGAGTGGTGGGAGGGAGATAGAGAGGAGGGGTGGAGAGGGAGGTATGGAGAGGTAGGGAGCGGGGAGAGGGGGAAGGGAGGGAGGGGAGAGAGGGAGATGGAGGGAGACAGAGGGAGGGAGAGGGGTATGGGATAGCGTGGGAGCAGAGATGGGAAGGGGGAGGGAGGGAGGAAGGGGGAGTGACAGAGGGAGATAGGAGAGAGAGAGAGAGGAGAGAGAGAGAGGAGGAGAGGAGAGAGAGAGAGAGAGAGAGAGAGAGAGAGAGAGGAGAGAGAGAGAGAGAGAGAGAGAGAGAGAGAGAGAGAGAGAGAGAGAGAGAGAGAGAGAGAGAGAGAGAGAGAGAGAGAGAGAGAGAGAGGAGAGAGAGAGAGAGAGAGAGAGAGAGAGAGAGAGAGAGAGAGAGAGAGAGAGAGAGAGAGAGGAGAGAGAGAGAGAGAGAGAGAGAGAAGAGAGAGAGAGAGAGAGAGAGAGAGAGAGAGAGAGAGAGAGAGAGAGAGAGAGAGAGGAGAGAGAGAGAGAGAGAGAGAGGAGAGAGAGAGAGAGAGAGAGAGAGAGAGAGAGAGAGAGTAAGAGGGAGAGAGGGGGGAAGGGAGGGGAGGGAGGGGAGAGTGGTGAGAGAGGGAGGGAGAGGGAGGAGGGAGAGAAAGAAAGAGGGAGAGAGGGAGAGAGTGAGAGAGAGGGAGAGGGGGAGAGAGAGAGAGAGAGAGAGAGAGAGAGAGAGAGAGAGAGAGAGAGAGAGAGAGAGAGAGGAGAGAGAGAGAGAGAGAGAGAGTAAGAGGGAGAGAGGTGGGAAGGGAGGGGAGGGAGGGGAGAGTGGTGAGAGAGGGAGGGAGAGGGAGGGAGGGAGAGAAAGAAAGAGGGAGAGAGGGAGAGAGTGAGAGAGAGGGAGAGGGAGAAAGCGGGAAGAAGAGAAAAGGAAAGGGATGGTGAGAGAGGGAGGGGGAGGGGAGAGAGGGAGGGATAGGAAGGGAGGGAGGGAGGGGGAGAGGGAGAGAGTGTGAGACAGAGGGGGGAGAGGGAGGGAGAGAGTGAGGGAGAGGGAGAAGGAATAGAGTGAGAGAGGGAGAGGGAGATAAAGTGAGAGAGGGAGAGGGAGATGCCAAGTACGAGGCGGTCCGATAAGTACTTAGCCTCACCGCCCGATGGCGCCACTATCGCAAGAGAAATTTACTATCGTGTAGTACATTCTCGTAGACGGCTACTGTCGAAATTTCAGCCGAATCGGACTCGTAGTTTTGTTGTGACCGCGTGTGGAAGCGGGCGTGTCCGCGGATTTTAAAAAAATGGAAAAAGAGCAATATCGGTCGGTGATTCGATTCTTGTTTTTGGAAGGGAAATCGCGCAGCGAAATCAAAGAGCGCTTGGATGCTGTGTATGGTGACTCTTCTCCTTCGATGGCGACCGTCAAAAATTTAACGAGTTTCAACGTGGTCGCACGTCGGTTTTCGATGAGCCACGCCCAGGTGCCCCGAAAACGGCTACCACGGAGGATAACATGACAAAAATCCACGATCTCGTATTGGCAGACCGCCGATTGAAGGTGCGCGAGATAGCTGAGACAGTAGGCATCTCAAAAGACCGCGTGGGTCATATCCTGCATGAAATTTTGGGCATGAGAAAGCTGTCGGCGCGATGGGTGCCGCGTTTACTCACTCCGGACAATAAGCGCAACCGTGAGGCCACTTCAGAGCAGTGTTTGACGCTGTTTAAGCGCAATCCGAAGGAGTTTTTGCGTCATTTCGTGACCGCCGACGAAACATGGATCCATTGCTACACACCAGAGACCAAGAAACAATCGAAACAGTGGACTTCACCCGGCGAACGTGCTCCGAAGAAGGCGAAGACTGTCCTATCGGCTGGAAAGGTGATGACCACCGTTTTCTGGGATTCACAAGGTGTGATCTACATCGACTACCTCGAGGAGGGCAAAACGGTCACAGGGCTGTACTATGCCGAATTATTGGGCCGATTCGACGCCGAATTGCAGAAAAAACGGCTCCATTTGGCGAAGAAAAAAGTGCTCTTCCACCATGACAACACACCGGCTCACACCTTCGCCCTCGCCACGGTCAAATTGGTCGAATTGGGCTACGAACTGCTTCCCCATCCACCGTATTCTCCAGATTTGGCCCCGTGCGACTTCTTTTTGTTTCCAAACTTGAAAAAGTCACTCGCCGGGCAGAAATTTGAGTCGAATGAGGAGGTCATCGTCGCCACGGAGGCCTACTTTGCAGACTTCGAGAAAACGTATTTTTCAGACGGGTTAAAGAAGTTGGAGCATCGCTGGATCAAGTGTATCGAGCTAAAAGGAAACTATGTTGAGAAATAAATCGCTACATTTCCAAAATTTTCGTTTTTCTTTTGTAGGCTAAGTACTTATCGGACCACCCTCGTATATGAAAGTAAAACAAAAAATATAATATATAAGATTGATAAAAATCTAAACATGAATATAATAAACATGAATGTATGATATGTAATGTCGCGATGCTATTAGGTTTCATTAAAGTTTTTATGTTAATCGCACATTCGTTTAAAATATCAGTAATTAAATCTATGTTAGCTATATTGACATGTTATACATATGTATAATATGTATTATATGTATTATGTATAGTATGTATTACACATATGTATAATATGTCAATATAAATTCACATGCATACCTTTCTCGTCTGTTATATTAAATACACTTAAAAATAATGTGATGTGGAATATATTGGGTGAGTGCAAAAGTTCGTGCGGAGTTTGTGAGTAAAAGTCACACAGTGATTAGGCAAACAAAAATCTTTATTCAATCAATGATATATTCTCCATCGTTTTCTATAATCTTTTCCCAACGTTCTGGCAGCATACGGATGCCTCGATCATAAAAACTGCGCGGTTTAGATTCGAAGAACGAAGAGACGCCGTTTTTTAAGGCCTCCAAAGAGTCAAAGTTTTTCCATTTAAATAATTTTGCAGTGACCGGAACAAGTGATAGTCAGATGGTGCGATATCAGGAGAATACGGTGGATGCGTTAAGACATCCCATTTCAGGCTCTTCAGTTTGCGCAGCGTCTTTTTCGAAACGTGTGGTCTGGCGTTGTCGTGATGAAAGACGACTCCCTTGCGATTTGACAAAATCGGACGTTTCACTTTTATTTCTCGATTCAGATTGGTTAATTGGCGACAGTACTTGTCCGAATCAATCGTTTCGCCAGCGGGGAGAAGCTCGAAATAGATTATGCCCTTGCAATCCCACCAAACAGAGAGCATCACCTTCATCGGGTGCAAACTGGCCTTTGGCATTGCGTCACCATGCTCACCTGATTGTTTCCATGTCCGTTTGCGCTGAACATTGTTGTACAGGACCCATTTCTCATCGCCCGTCACTAGTCGATCCAAAAACGACTCGTTATTGAGCCGCCCGAGTAAAGAAACGGCTGCAGAAATTCGCTTGATTTTGTTCTTCTCGGTCAGCAAATGGGGCACCCATATATCGAGCTTCAAATCGAATCCCATCTTTTTTAAACGCCGAAAAGCGATTGATCGGTCAACGTTTAGTGATTTAGCAACTTCTTCTGTTGAAATTCGCGGATTATTGAGCACTAAAGTACGCAAAACATCGTCATCAATGTCAGAAGGTCGACCAGAGCGTGGCTCGTCTTCAAGGTTAAATTCTCCGCGCCGAAATTTAGCAAACTATTTTTCTACAGTTCGTTTAGCTGGTGCTTCATCCTGATAAACATCCTGAATGTTTTTTACGGCTGCGGCAACGTTTATTCCCTTCCGAAACTCGTAAAGTATAACATGCCGTAAATGCACCTTATCGATACTCATTTTTAAAGTGATATTTCTCGAAGCAGTTTGTATGAAAACAAATGATTTTTTTTTTAATAACAGCTGAAGACGTCACCTTTCCAACGTTATATAATATGTAGATGGAAGTATTAATGACAACACTTTACGACGCTTATAACTCCATCTATTGAAACTCCGCATGAACTTTTGCACTCACCCAATACCACTTTTTCTTCCGACAAATAATTAGCGAGATATCGTAAGTTAAATAATGAAAAAGTTATCAGGTTTTCCTCAAATATCTCAAAAAATATTAGACAAATAAAAAATGTTTTAGACAAAAGTTGTTCAAATTAACTAGTAGAAAAAACAGTGTAATATAAAATAAGGGTTCCCATTTAAAAACCGCAAGTTTATCTTCAAATGACCTTGAAAATAGAGGTCAAGGTCAAAGTCAAGGTCATCATAAGATAGCTCACTTAAATCCCTACAACTTTTGTTGAAATAATTTTCCTTGGCACTTCAATACTGGAGAGTTATTAGGATGGTCTGTTACTTTTGGAACACTCTGTATAATGGGTTGGCAAATAAGTTCGTTCGGTTTCTGTTTAAGTGTAAGTTTCATGCGGATTCGCTTTTCTTTTCTCAGCGCTATCGTGCAAATCGAATACACATTGGAAAGGTTATGTTTCACTGTTTATGTTGTGCTGTGTTTGGTTTGGTTAACATCAGTATTGTAAGTGCTCCGTAGCTGTGAATATGGAAATAAATAACGTGCATTATTATCACATTTCGCTCTATTATTTTGAAAAAGGCAAACGAGCTGCGGATGCTCATGAAAAGATATGCCGTGTATGGAGATGATGCCTTAACAGAACACGTATTCCAAATGTGGTATACCAATTTCTGTTCTGTAGATTTCGACGTTAATGATGCGCCCCGCTCCGATCACCCGACTGAGATTATTTCAAGTGACATTAAGGCTATAATCGAAGTAAATCCATCCCAATCGGTACGAGAGATTGCTACGACATTGAATATATCCCACACAAGCGTAGAAAAGCATTTGCGCCAGTTGGGATATATTTCTCGGCTTAATGTTTAGGTGCCGCATCAATTAACCGAAACTAACTTGACCACACGATATCCATCTGCGATTCGCTGCGAAAACGCAAAGAAAACGACCCATTTTTTAAATGAATGGTGACGAGTAACGAAAAATGGGTCGTCTACGATAATGTAACGCGTAAAAAATCATAGGGGCACAGCAGCGGGCCACTGCAAACAACCTCGAAGGCGGGACTGCATCTGAAGAAAATAATCCTCTCCGTATGGTGGGATTTCAAGGATGTCATCTATTACGAACTGTTACTGTCAGGCAAAACGATTGATTCAACTGTATACTGTTCGCAATTGACGAAATTGAACCAAATAATCCGCACAAAACGTGCAGAATTGGCAAATCGCAAGGGTGTCGTCTTCTATCACGACAACGCCAGACCTCATACATCATTGATCACTTTGAACACATTGACCACATTGACCACATTGACCACATTGAACAAATTGTTTCAGCTTGGCTGGGATGTTTTGCCTCATCCTCCATATTCACCGGATCTTGCCCCTTCCGACTATCATTTATTCCGGTCGCTGCAGAACTCTATGAACAGAAAATCCTTCAAGGATGAAGAGGTCGTTAAAAAACATATGGATTGGTTTTTCGCCGATAAGCCCCAGACGTTTTACGAATGCGGCACAATGAAGTTGGTGGAAAGAAGTCATCGATAAAGATGGCCAATATATAATTGATTAAAATTTATCTTGTGTATTATAAAGTTGTGTTTTATTCTACTCTAGAAAACCGAACGAACTTATTTGCCAACCCAATATCAGTATGTTATTGAGAGTTAAAGAAATTCTGACTAGTCTATTTTTTGGGCATATAAAATTAAAAACGATGACTTCTTAAGAAACCATCATGAAATCATATCTTGTTGGATATAAAATGAAATTAATTAAAATGTTATAAAATTATAGTGTGAAGTAATAGTATATGAACGTATACGAGGTGTGGCTATAAAATAACGAGACTATTGCTGCAAAACATTTTATTTTAAATTTATACATTTTTTGTTATTATCACCTTCAATATACACCCCTCCTCTATCTCTACAACGCTCCATGCGAATTTTCCATTGTTCGAAATATTGCTGGAAGTCCCTCTTTTGTGAGCTCCTTCATAACGCGTGCCGCTTTTTCTTTCACAGCGGAGTCTTCAACGGACTGAAATCTTGTTCCTTTTAATGCAGATTTGACCTTGGGAAACAGATAAAAGTCGCATGGTGCAAGATCTGGAGAATAGGGCGGATAGTCTAACACTGGGATGTTGTACTTGACTAGAAACGTCTTGACAGACAATGCAAAATGAGCTGGCGCGTTGTCTTGATGGAGAACCCATGACTTGTTTTTCCACAATTCGGGTCGTTCTTTTCTTATTCTTTCACGGAGTTGAACAAGAACCTCAAGGTAGTAATGTTGATTAATAGTTTGACCTTCTGGAACTCAGTGAAGGTACACAATCCCATGAATATCGAAAGAAACAATCATCATCGCTTTGAATCTTGATTTGCTCATTCGAGCTTTTTTAGCTCTCGGTGAAGTTGGGCCCTTCCAATGTATGGATTGGCGCTTAGTTTCAGGATCATAAGTGAAAAACCAAGATTCGTCACATGTTATCATTCTTTCCAAGTTCGGGTCATTTTTAACGGCATTCAAAGTATCAGTACAAACATTTTCGCGAGCTTCTTTTTGTTCAATCGTGAGAATTTTAGGTACCATTTTGGCACACACTTTTTGCATGTTAAAATTGTTATATAAAATTTGCCTTACGCATTCTTTTTCAATTCCTACAGTTTCGGCAATCGAATAGTTAACCGACGGTCAGATTGAATCAGATTACCGGCTTTTTCAATATTTTCATCCGTTTTTGACGTGGAAGGGCGATCTAGGCGTGAATGATCTTCTCGGCTATCTTGGAAACGCTTAAACCACTCAAAAACTCGCGCATGTGATAAACATTCATTGCCATACACTTCTTTTAATAAAAGATAAGTTTCAGTAGCGCTTTTTCCAAGTTTCATGTGAAATTTCACGACGATTCGTTGCTCTATTTTTACACTTATCATTTTTCCGGCAAAACAAAACACCAGCTCTTATACAAACGAAGGCCACGGCCAGACTAATTTGTTTACAGGCACGGGAGGCGCCGCATTCGAAAGAGAAGGCTTCACGCTACACAGCTGTCGGTCGTTCGCGTTTGGCGCATGCGTACTCCTTCTGTGGAAGCATCAGTCTCGTTATTTTATAACCACACCTCGTATGTGTGTATGACAAGTGATATATGACGAGAAGATGCGACCGCTCCTAGTGACTAGGAAGCGGGCAAAGTCACGACGATCTGTCCGTCACCTTCCACCTATGCACCAAAATTTTCACGAACGAATATTGGGCGCAAGGCACGAGTATCGTGCCCACCAACACTAATTAGGCGGCGGCGAGTCGACGCGATCGCCTACGAACTCGACAGCTCCTGCACTTTTAAGTCGGAGTTGGGGTGGGTCTCTTGTGGGGATTAGAAGGGGAACCCGGCGGGTAATTAAATTAGTCGACACGCACGATGTGGAACAAATAGTAATCCGAGTGTATTTTCGTTACTTTGATCGGTAATACAAATGTTTTGACTCCTGACGGAGAAGCGACAGCGATCTCGATAGGTCTGCGCGACCTGCGACCCGCGATTCCAATAGCGATAAGCCCCCGCTCGTTGAGAGAGAGAAACACTCTGCTCCCCGTGTTCCGCGGAAAGACCGACAGACGGCTTCGGTGACCGATCTACAACCCAAATTTTCACACAAAGTCCGACAGCCGCTGACTAGTCCCACCGCGCAAATGGTTCGCACGAACAAACGGAGTCGTACAGAGTGATACTCTTACAATTTTCGCCCGCTGGCGGCAGCCTCCTTCCGGACAGTCGCTCCTCCGCTCGTCCGCTCCGCTCGCTCCTCTCCTCGCTTCCGGCGCTCTCTCGATAGCTCTCTCTCTCTCTCTCTCTCTCTCTGGCCTGCGCTCGCTCGATCTCTCTCTCTCTCTGCCTGCCTCGCTCGCTCTCGCTACCTCTCTCCGGGATCCGCACGCGCACGATGCACTGCACGCCCGTGCACCTACGACACCAAACCAAAATACGATAGCTCCCTAGAAGCTCGCGAGATCTTTCTCGACAACAATTTTTAGTTCGCTCTCTGTTCGCGTCTTCACCAGAAGTGTTCTTCGTTCGCCCCGGCCGAAGATACGTGGCCCCGGTGGATCCTTCTCCGCTCCAATTTTTTTTCTCCTTGATCACGCGATGGCAAGATGCTACTCGGAATAATTCTTTCTCTCGCCGAGCATCTTCTGCGTGATCAAAAGTTCCTCACTATCAGGTGTCGTGCCCCGGTTTGTTTTGTAGGCTACGACAATACACAAAAATACAGCGACAGCGGTGCGACATCAACGGCACAATCGTTCGGAAACAAAATTAGAAGCGGCCAATGACATCACCTGAGATCTCTTAGTGCTCGCGGCGGCTCCTCGAGGCCTTCCTCCTTTCCCCTCGGTCTCCCTTCTCTGGTCCGCCGCTCCTGCTGGTCGGAGGCTACCCACAGCGAAGGGGCACACACTTCTATGGGCGTGGGAGTATCACCAAAAAAAACAGCAATCTCGCACTCGTCGGTACGAGATCGCTCGCCACCAAAATATCCGCGATTATTTCTCGAAATTACGCAGCTCGCCTCGCGATTGCAGCCGAGCGCGACAGCCGGGGGACCCCCTCGGAGGCCCTCCGCCTCTTGTGACGGGCGACCTTGAAATCGCCATGTCACAAAGACAATCAATTAACGATATCAATTTTTATTTTACTATTGTTAGTTTTATTATTATTATTAGTTTTTTTGTTACTTTTATCATTAATTTTTGTACATCAATATACTAGCAATATGGAACTGAATATTTTACATATCCATTGTATAAGTTTTTTCTTCACAATCAATTCCATTTGTTCATCATCAATATCTTATAACTATTTTTGAAATATTATAATTTTTGTCTGGCAATATTTTTTGAATCATACATTTCTTCGGAGACATTTATAACGTTTTATATATTTTACCTTGTGCATATGAGTCTTACGCGCATATATTTTACATATATGAATATTAGGCTAAGATTATCTCGAAAAGCGATGCTCTTTTAATGTGCATAATGATCTCAGGGATTGATTTATTAAAAAATAGATAATATGCTTCTAATTATGAAACTAATTATAGTTGACGTAAGAATAATCTAGCAAAAGAAATTTATATGCTTTACTTTATATACATTCTTCACATGGTAACTATAAGATAATTATTTAATTTAAACAAACAAAGCTGTGAAATCGTTAATAGTAAGACTTTGTAAAATATAAAATAATATATCATGTACATAAATCGTGTAAAATTGTATGCAATGAACTATCTAAAAATTATGATTATTTTATGTATATGCTGAATCAACTTGTAGAATAAATAATAGACTATGTGTTACTGTGTCAGAATGACAGACTCGAAATCGATGAACACGTTGTGGACAGAGTTCTCTCTCTCTGTCTCTCTCCCTCACGAGATAAGCGAATTATCAGCTCTCACTAACCTAATTAAGAATGTCTTTCCTACGTTGCATGGCTGTAATCATGCTAACAAATCCTGGTAGTAACTCGTTAACGAAGGATCATCCATGGGGCAGATGCCCGACGAGATTCGAAACCCGTGAAAGTCACATACGCGCACAGAACGTTATTGCAGGATTAAAGTCTGGCATTAAATGTTCTCGCTTCAGGCACAAACGCTGGACGATATTCTGCTGAACAAACTCCATCGCAGTTCGCCAACTCAGGTTGTTGTCCGCGAATTTGTGTATCTCCGAATTGCGGTAGTTAGGTAGATGCACAAAAGAATACTCGAGTTCCACCGTATACGTATCCTTCAGAGAATCCTGCGCCAGAAGTTGAAATTCCAAACGCACATCTCAAACAACAAAGTTGTTGCATAAATATCTTACATGGAAAATTCCTTGGGATTTAATTAGGATTTCGTCTGATTTCCCAAGATCTATGCAGACTCTATTATCCATCAAAATTTCTTAAACATTTTCAAGTATAGCATAAATTTTGATCAGGATATTCAAATTTGTTGCAAGTATAATATTTGGTACATAATACTTGCATATAAAGAAGCCTATTTTTATCCTAACTATAGAAAATTTCTTGAGGTCTTTTTGGGATTTATTTTAATTTTACATAAGGGAAGTTATGATTCTAAATGGGAATCTCAAACAGGTTTCATTTACTTTATTTAACGTTTTCTTAAACTTTTTTTCAACTTTTATTTCCTATTTTCTATTTATTTTCTATTTTATTCCACATTTTATATTTACGGTTATTCTCTTCACATCCAGCATAATTTATATTAATGATATTAACCGTAAGAATAAATTATTATAACTTGAAAATAAGTCATAATAATTATGGTAAAAACTTGATTAATATTATTAATATATTCATATTTATTTTTCATTTTTTGACTTGTACATTTATATAATTATTATTAACCGTGTTATTTAAATATGTATTTTATTACATCAGTATTTAATAAAATTTCCTTATTTTCTAGAAAATAAAGGTTATTTTTATATTTAATGCTTTATAAATTAATTAACACTTACTTTCAGGATACTACCAAAATCGGTAAAATTGTATTTTACTTTTCTTTTCAGCTTAATCCAATCTACCTTCACCAACACTTCAACTTGGCAACTAATTACCGAACATCCTGTATAACAGGACGATTTTTAAAATGTTCTCACAGGTTACCAGTAATATAATTATGATTTTTGTATTAGGTGCGCAACTAAGTTCCCGCTGTTTTTCAAAAGATGGCTCCAGTAGTAAGTGCTGGTCGATTGTGACATAACCAAAACGTCATGAACCAAGCTTAGACATATGGTAAACAAACCGTTTTGACACATTAGTGATTTTGTTTTTGCGTCATATACTTTTGGTTGTGTGAGAATGTCTGATTTTGTGCCAAATAATCGTCATTTGCGGGAAGTGTTGCTTTTCTTCTTTCATTCGAAGAAAACGGCGGCTGAAGCGCATCGAGAACTCCAAAAAGTTTACTGCTCTTTAAGTTTGCCTTTAAGTTTGCTGCTCTAAGTGAAACAACGTGCCGTGATTGGTTCCGTCGCTTCAAAGACGGTGATTTCGATGTTGACGACCGTTCGCGTGAAAGAAGGCCAAAAACCTTCGAAGACGCTGAATTGGAGGCATTGCTCGATGAGGATCCGTGCCAAACGCAAAAAGAGCTTGCTTCAGCATTAGGAGTTACCCGCCAAGCCATTTCCAAACGATTGCATGCGTTGGGAATGATTCAAAAACAAGGAACTTGGGTTCCTTATGATTTGAAGCCAAGAGACGTTGAGCGTCGTTTTTTCGCCTGTGAACAACTGCTCCAGCGGCAGAAAAGGAAGAGTTTTCTTCATCGCATCGTTACGGGTGATGAAAAATGGATTCATTACAGCAACCCAAAGAGAACAAAATCATGGGGACTGCCCGGTCATGCTTCTACGTCGTCGGCTCGGCCGAATATTTACGCTGCGAAGGTTTTGCTGTGTATTTGGTGGGACCAGGGCGGTGTTATTTATTATGAGCTGTTGAAACCGAACGAAACCATCATTGGGGAACGGTATCGAGCTCAATTGATGCGATTGAGCCGAGCACTGCGCGAAAAGCGGCCACAATACGAGCAGAGGCACGAAAAAGTGATTCTACAGCATGACAACGCTCGGCCTCACGTTGCCAAACCCGTTAAAACCTACTTAGAAACGCTCAAATGGGAAGTCCTACCCGTCATATTCCCCAGATATTGCGCAGTCCGATTATTACTTGTTCCGTTCGATGGCACATGGTCTGGCTAATCAGCAGTTCCGCTCATATGAAGACATCTCAAAATGGCTTGATTCGTGGATAGCCTCAAAAGACGAACACTTCTACCGTGACACGGTATTCGAGCTCTGCCAGAAAGATGGGAAAAAGTTGTCACTAGCGATGGGCAATATTTTGAATGATTCATTTGTAACCATTTTTTCATAATAAAGTTGCATTTTCATCAAAAAAACAGCGAGAACTTAGTTGTGCACCTAATATATTAGATAACACACATAATGTAACACATCGATCAATAAGTCCCTGGACTAACCAACAGATGGCGCCTCTAATAACAAATCCATACCATTCTCAGTTAGTACTAACCTTTAGAAGTTACGTGTCAAACTTTCATGACATTCCGACATTGTGTCATTGAATTACAGTGGTTTTAGTGACGCTACTTTTGCTATTTTCAAAACAATGGGAAAAACCGAATTTCGTGTGTTAATAAAACATTGCTTTTTAATGGGAAAAATACCGTTCAAACTCAGCGATGGCTTGAAAAATGTTATCCGGGCTCTGTTCCGTTGAAAACAACCATTTGTTGGTGATATGCTGATTTCAAACGCGATCGTACAGACACAAACGATGCTGAACGCTCTGGTCGTCCAAATGAGGCTGTTACACCAGAAAATATAAAAAAACCCTCAAAATCGTGATGGAAAATCGCAAAATAAAGTTGCGTGAGATAGCTGACATCCTGAAGATATCATTTGGTAGTGTTTATATTATTTTACATGAACATTTGGTCATGAAAAAGCTTTTTTCGAAATGGGTGCCGCATTTGCTCAGAATGGAACAGAAACAACGCGTCGATGATTTAGAGCGCTGTTTGGCACTATTTACGCGAAATAAACAGGAGTTTTTGCGTCGGTATGTGACAATGGATGAAACTTGGATTCACCACTATACTCCGAAATCAAATCGGCAGTCAGCTGAGTGGAGAGCAGCCGGTGAAAGTCGTCCGAAGCGACCAAAAACTCAACAGTCGGCCGGGAAGGTTATGGCCTCCGTATTTTAGGATGCGCATGGTATAATATTCATCGATTAACTATTGCGATTTAACTATTCACTTGAAAAGTGAAAAACCATCAATAGCGAATATTACATAGCGTTATTGGAGCGTTTGAAGGCAAAAATTGCAAAAAAACGGTCTCATATGAAGAAGAAAAAAGTTCTCTTTCATCATGACAATGCACTGTGTCACAAGTCGATGGTAACGATGGCCAAATTGTATGAGTTGAATTTCGAATTGCTTCCGCACCATCGTATTCTCCAGATTTGGCCCCCAGCGATTATTGGCTGTTCGCAGACCTCAAAAAGATGCTCCAGGGAAAGAGATTTGGCTCCAATGAAGAAATGATTGCCGAAACTAACACCTATTTTGAAATCAAAGATAAATCGTTCGACACGGCTGACATAGAAAAGTTAGGAAAGCGTTGGAATAAATGTATCGCTCTTGAAGGAGACTATGTTGATGAATAAAGAAGAATTTTGGCAAACAAATGTTGTTTTAGTAGTTAGTCCCGGGACTTATTGATCGATGTATTACATGTTATAATTTACTTAAAACTATTCCTAAGGGGTAGAAATCAAACTAAACCTAATATCTTCTTTTATTCATTCGCAGAAAATCAGAGAGAAAGAGAGAGAGAGAGAGACAGAGAGAGGGAGAGGGAGTGACAGAGAGAAGGAGAGAGGGAGAGAGGGGGAGAGAGAGAAGGAGAGAGAGAGAGGGAGAGAGAGAGAGAGGGAGAGAGAGAGAGAGAGTGAGAGGTCTCAATATCAGCATAATTTCATTTAGTATCACATACAATTTTCATATTCAAGATTAATTTTATCGTTCCTTATTGATACCATGTATCCGTTGATATTATAATTTTCTATTTATTTTTCTTAATCCTATTATATACTATTATATATTAGGTATTCTTATATACTTCTATCGGTAATATATACAGGGTGTCTTAGACTATCTGAATTATTTTTCGTGGAGACGTAAAGCAGGTCAAAGTGAAAAGTCATACACTCCCCATTTTACGAAATTCGCAATAGTTATCGAGCTATTAATTACAGAAATCTGAGGAGTGAAATGGTATTGGACAAGCTTTGCAGCCGCTCGGACCACAGCATGGCCCAATTGATCTAACAACAGTAGTATAGGAGTAGGTATGGCCAGTCAAAACTAGACCACTAGACCACGCCCACCGGCACCGGAGAGTCGAGTGGAGGGGGAATGTTTAGAGTGGCTATAGCTACCCCTAAGGCTGAAAATGGCGAAAATTTGAATCACCGAAATAAAAATTAGCATAATCTAAATATTAAATTTTTATTATTCTTATTAGACGTTGTTGTGATTATAGCTCTTATTCAGCTGGTTAATTTGCAATATTACTTTTGGAAAAATCTCCTAGGTACTCTGCGAGGCTCGAACCCGAGACCTCAGGCTCTTGAGTCAAATCGTCTTACCACTGCTCTACTGCTACTCTTTGGTAAAAACTGGTTTCACGACGTACACATAGAACGGAGGTGTGTGTGTGTGTGTGTGTGTGCGTGTGTGGTTAGTGCGAAGTCTCCGGAAACATTCTACAGGCCCTGGTCGGATTCGAACCTGGGTCCGCTTGGCTTTCGAGTCAAGCGTCTTGTGCACTACGCTACTGCTATACCCTGATGGAAACTAGCTATATTGTATACATACGAAGAGTCACGATATCGATCACGCATGAAAAATTTGGCAAATTCTAGAATCTACAGAACTTGAGTCCCCACCATGAGACCCCGGCTTTCGACTCTCATGAGCGTGTGCGAGCATGTTCGAACAGGTAGGGGGATCATTTCGAAGACAAAAACTACCCAGCTATTGTTGGAAGACGATACCTCTGGTCTATGTCTAGCCAAATATTTTTACCTGTGCGGGCCCCCTCGCTTTCGAACTCGCAAAGTTTACAACGGGATTTGTTACCTCGAACTGGAAACCACAGGGAAGGGAGTAGAGATGAAGTCAAAGGAATGCACAATATTTTTCATAGAATTAATTCACATTTTATTCTTATACATTTTTCTTAATACAGGATTGAACCTGGTACACAGAGATATGATGATCTAGCGATTTACGCTTACATTGACAAAGATTTTCTTATACATTCGTACAATCAACTGATTATTTCGTTCACAATCATTGGTAAACAAACTGTTGAACTACCCAAGGTTATAACCTCGACACATAAAGTAAAGAAAAACACAGCAATAATGACCACAAGTCGTCGATAAAAGTCCCTGTAGCTGAAAGGTATTCCATTGGTAAGTGACGGAATTTCTTCTAGGACAGGAGAAATCATGAGTCCCAAGGTGGCATCCCGTAGCTGTCGAAGTATGTGGCCGCTCCATTCCGATCGACGTAGAATGCGACCCAGTGCCCGGACGATCATGATTGTCCGTATTAGCGACTACTGCCGTCGACCTCGTCCACACCCTCGGTAGTTTGTCGACTGGAAAGACGCCTGTGTATCTAGCATTGAGATGTTGCAATGCATGTTGAATTTCGATCGAATTCATTTTGTATAATTTCGTTTACCTCTGGTAACGCGATTGTTATAGTCCTCGACGGCTCGACGGAATGTTCCAACACAGTATTTGTCTCGTTTTCCTCTTCTTCAACCGGCGACTGTTCGCTCCCTGATTTGTCGGAATAACAATTTTCTGTATCTTCCTCTTCAATTTTGGAGGACAAACACCGGGTCATATAGATGTTGTCGCGTTTCCTGATGTTGATTTGACTTTGTTCGATGAACCAGTGTTTCAATTTGTGTGCATCGCTTAATGCACAATGATAACGTCTGTGTTTTCTAAATGTGTGGAATGAGTAGCCTTCTATTCGTTCGGTGGGTGAAAGATCACACGTCGGCGAGATATTCTCCAGATTATACACGTCTCGCGCTAACAAATTTTGCAAGTAGCTCGCTTTTTCCTTGCCTTTTGTCATGAAGTCACGAATATGACTCGTAATTTCACACAAGCGCGGATAAAAATATTTTGGATTAGTCTCCCCATCATACCACTTGATTCCATGATAATTCAGCGAAAGCCAGTTATTTATCCGTCTTGATTTTTCGTTAACTTCCGCAAATGAGTACTCTGGAGCTAAGATTCAATGTCCGACAAATGCCTCATTAATACCGACAATAGCCATCTCCTTGAGCACATAGGTATCGTTGCTATCGCGGAAACACTGCACTTCGATGATCACATCCATGTTCTCGCTGTATTCGCAATTTTGCTTTGCCGAAACTATACTCTTTACGGCTCGAAGTCGACTGAATCCTTTTCTCAAAATTTTTACTCTGGAGGAGAATGTTGAAAATCTTTACACAGGAAGGGAAAAGACGCCGAAAAGAAAAGTGGGAGATGTGTTTCTTTAACCATTATAATCTACAATGACTTGACGAGAAGAATCTATTTCCAGCACACTTTCAAATTCAGCGTAAACTAAACAATTGACCGTTGTTGTGAGGGCTCTTTCGAATCGTACTTCCATTCGCAAACTACCGTGTTTCACAAGGTTCCATTGGCCCGCGCAATTAGCTGACAGATCAGGAGTGAGATCAAAAGCGAAGAGAGTATAACCAGCAGGATAATCTTCTCTGGATATAGAATTAGTTTCGTTCAAAAAGTGAATACCCGTTCCCGAGAAAAGGGTGTGATACGCCTCGGCGTAGAGCATCTCGTTACCAGAGAATTTTGGCTGTAACGGCCTGCTAGGGATTTGAGTTCCATCGACATACAGCGAAAAGAAATTTACTCCATAATGCTGGAAATTGAATAGATTTAAATGCCGGGCAACGTTAAATACTTTGTTATCGACAAAGCTGACAATTATGCGCTTTGGTATTTGTCCAAGAATGACGTTGTCCAGTGTCTCTCTTACGACGCCGCTATGAATCGTGAATGATTTAACTTCGACTCTCGTGTGGGGGTATTTAGCAGTAGTCCTGGTCAACATTTTCGTATGAGCAAGTAATATGCCTGGGTTCATTCTAGCTCTTCTGATGAGTAGTGTAGCATCTAAAATGCGTATCCGTGACATAGTATTTCCTTCCATAAGACAGAAGGAATCTTTCGAACGAACAAGCTTCATGGGCACTTCGACACCGTTGATCAAGAATTTATCTTGATTGAAGACGTCGCAGTGAAGATGACCTATGAGATCCAGTGTTCGTCCTCCGTGTACAAAAGTGGCTCGCTTGTCGAGTCCGTGATTGCTTGGTGTCGCACCAGGTAGAGCGTCCATGTTCCTCGCAATATCGCTGTACCACAGGCACGAAACCAGATGGGAGGTTTTTACTGGTGAAGCATAATTTAGTAACGCCTCGATGTAAGCGCGGTAAGCGTTGTTTGGAGGAGACACGAGCTATTGATTGAAATATATGTCGATTTGATTGAACATCGAATTCAGTATATGGTTTACCGGGCTTATTTTTGCGGCGGCGGCTCCTGCTCCGGTTTCCATTTATACTCGTATGCGTAGCGACAGCATGGTGTCAGCAAGATCTATGTATTCTTCTCCATGCCCGGGTACGACGAATTCGACGGGCGCGTCGTCCGTGAGAGAAGACACGGGTTTGTAGTGAATCCATTGTGAACTCTCAATACTGGTTTGTGTAGATGGCAGGGCGAAGAGATCGAGTTCACTCTTTAAACATTCGCAGGAATGCGTATGAAGAAAGGACATGCTTCGAAAGCATGCGTTTGTTGTTTAGGAAAAAATGTCAGACACAATACGCTTCTTGATAACTCCTCGACATTTAGTGAGGCCTCTCGCTTTTTTTCACTGAACGCTTCTTCTTCGTGCGTTTCTTCGCTAGCTTCTTACCCGATTCCTTCCCCGGTGCATTTCTTCGAATCACTTTCCTCTTACTTGATTTAGAAGCGCTGACCCGATGTTTGCACAAAGATTTATCGCTGTATCTGCTTGGCGTGTTGAAAGAAAACTGAGCTTTTCCGATTTTCGCAGGAACTTTATATCCCGACCCCTTCATCGGATTGTTAATGTGTTCTCTCGCTCTTCTTTTGAGATTTGAGCCTGATTCCTTGAGGCGCGTTTTAACAGCTACTTTCAATGGTGTGTTATTCCCCACATCATCGAGTATATTAATCCCTGCGCGTAGAGCTTCTTTTCCAACGACACGTGCATCACCGGCCAAATAAGGTAACACTCATCTGAACAGACCACCGAGAAAACTACTGATACCGTGACCGCGCTGATACCGCGATCCTAAACTCGTGGAATTCCGCCTCCACGATTTCCCCCGGATTGTGCTTCGTAATATTCTAAATAATGCGTCATATTTATGTGTTCTAATTATCTCTAATCTCGACGTCTAAATTGTAATGTAACTGTCAACGTCCCAAATTCAAATGGTATTCTTTCGCCAATCTAATCTCTTATATCTATTTCGATCGTGCAGAAACATGTCAATCGCAATGGAATATAATTCGGTGGCGAAAAATGTTTCACCATGTTGCGTCCGTAGGCATATTTACCATCGTTGTAGTCGACGGGAACCACTCGAAGAAGAGGAGAATGCACGTCTCCCGTTATATAGGACTCGCAAATATCGCAATAAATAAAGAGTTTATCAGGTACACTCCGCACCACACTACCTAGTTTGTCGAACACAATTTTACGTTTTGACGTGGTGAAAGCGTAAAACTTTTCTTCTCCAGCTTTCTGGGGATTCACATTACGATCAATATTGTGATAGTACGCTACACGTCCCTGCATAATTTTCGACAAATTAAGATGAATTAATTCTTCGTTCGGTCTATACATATCGAAGCCAAGCATACGAACCACTTTGTCGGAAAACTTTACGAAATGAAGTCTGTTGCATTCTTTAATATCGCACGTGCAGTACTGCGTTACTTTACCACCATGATGAGAATCCTAGCGCCAAGCAATGTGTGTTTTGAGCAATGAGCTAGCGTTGTTTAAAGCCTGTAACAGTTCGCTCATCGTGGCGTAAACACCCGGGGTTATGCGGGTAACCCCGAATTTGGGTAGCTGGTATTCATCTTTTTTGACGCTTTTGGTATTAATATTTTCACGTGGTAATGAAATGAATTTGAGTTCTGCATCTTCCTCGGGACGCACGTGTAAAAAACTAAAGGGGCATTGAATTTCGGTAAGCGCAACTTCCCATAAACCAGTCAGCTTCACTTCTTGAGGCAATTTCGTAATAAATGAAGTAGTTGTATTTTCTGGATAGTGTCGCATGCTACTATTGCTCGGTAGAATCATGAGGAACCGATCTTCCCCCATCATGGTTTCGAAGCAGCTTTAGGTTCGAAGCAGATATTCAGGAATTGAATTTAGAGGAATAACCTCGCCAGCTGACGAATAATTCTTTATTAGCTCCTCGTCCTCTGCGCCGTATCACTTTATCCACGATAAACTCTTCTTCTTGTAAGTTTTTATTTACCCTGGCCAGTTCTTGTTCGTAGAACATCCCGTCGATCACTGACAAATCACTCAATTCGTACAAACCAGGATTTCGCCATTCGAGAATACGGTGAATCCGAAATATTTCTTCCGTCCAGTTCGCCTCATATCCTTTCTCAAAGACTCCTTTCGCTCTACTGACTCGCACTAATGTACCCACTTTGTATCTAGCTCTTCGACTATGATTTCTTCGATCGAGTTCATCGAGACGGTGGTATCGCTGCTGCATATGTTAACGAGCAAGGCGTGCGTTGTCCAACGTGACGCTTGCCGGTTCCATTTTAATGGTGAAATGTCGAGTGTGGTTGTAAGCGTGAACGATGCCTTGCAAAACATCTATGTAACGACGTGTATTTTTGTGTGTAAAATAGCGCCATAAGCGTTCTTTGAGCGTTCTGTTGAAGCGCTCGACCACCGCTGCTTTGACATCAGGATTTCACACCGTGTGAAAACATATGTTCTTTTCCTTCAGAAAATTTTGAAATGCTTGACCGATGAATTCTTTACCCTTGTCACTCTGCAACCACGTCGGCACCCGCCCTTCGTTTCTTGAGAGTACGTGACGAAAAGCCTCCATCACACTGGTCGAAGACTTGCTTCGTATTGGTTCCATCCAGACAAATTTGCTAAACACATCGATGATTGTCAACAAGTAACAATAGCCTTCGTTGTAATTTAGGAGATTAGCGAGTTCGATTAAATCGACCTTCCACAGATCGTCGATATTCGTGACGTTGTAATGCAAACGTGCAAATTTATGTCGTATCGGCCGATGAAGTGTGTACGCATCCTGCGACTGAAGCCAACGAATAATCTCTTCGCGTGCGGAGCCGGGTCCTGCTGCTCGCGAAATATTTTTTATCGCAGAATATCCCACATAGTGTGCAGGACCATAGTAGAATTTTGCGAGATCGGTCATTCCAGCGTGTTCCAATTGACCAAACGTCTTTTACTCGCTAATTTAGATGCGTTGTTGCTCACACGCGTTTTACGCCTATATTGATCGGAAGTTATAAATGTTGCGTGTACACGCCCCCTGTCGCGTTCTTCTTCCGTGAGAGACGTCTCCCCGATAGCGCGCTTGCACGTTCGCTTCTTCGCTGGTGGAAGTCGATGTGCATAACTGTTAGCCGTTGAAGAAGCTATACCCAGTTCTAATGGGTTCCAATCTATCATGCATCTTTTATTCGTTGGTTTAGAAACGTCACCGCACATACGCGTTTTATTTCTATTCTCATTGGTTGTTACAAACAGCGCCTGTCCATCCTCGTCATCCTTTTCCTAAAGCGACGTCTGGGCAATCTTACGTTTAGACCAAAGTTGATCGTTAGGTGACGGGAGCGGGGTACTGCTACCTCTCGGAAGAGTTTCTCTCAGTCTCGCGGAAAAATCATTTTCTTTCGTGTCTTCCTCCAGTAATTCCCGATTTCCTACAAATTCCGGAGGGGTATTCACTGCACGCAAAAGTCGTGCAAACTGTACTCTCGCTACTGCTCTGCTAGTTTTTCGTTCGCGAGCCGTCGTTCAAGAGATCGACGATATTCGATCCTCTCATAATTCTATCATCCATATTTAAGACTCTCTGTCTGTCCCAACTTAATCAACCACGTACCGCCACATCACACAAATGGCTCAGCAGCTTGCGTGCTTTAGCCCGGTAACTCTTTGACACTTTATTCAGTATTCTTCCGATGCTTTTCTGTTCGCTGGTGCGATGATGACGACTGCGTCTTTCGTCTCGTACGTGTTGAGAAACGTTCAACGTTCGATGTACGTCAGTCTCTATGTTAGGAATATCTTCATTTACAGCCATACCAGCGTTTTCTTCTACCGCGTTTCCGTCAACGTAATCGTCATCTTCGCGAGGGGTATTTTCCCCTTCTCCACCGTTTTCATCACCGTCGACCTCACCAACAACAGGCTTCTCTTCTTTTTTTCCGCGTAATCGGTGTTTTTCCCGCTCTCGAAAAAAATACAGATATCGCTGAAGTACTTCTCTATACAATTTCCATTTTTCCCGCGCTCCTCCGAGGACCGGAGAGTTGAGAATTCTATGCATCTCGGGGTTGAGACGCGACAGGACGGAACCCGGAGTACGCACCGTATTTTCATTCTCTGCTGGCGCTATATTCAGCCCAGTTGCGGCATTATCTGTCAAAACAGAGGGAATCGTAGACGAGGAAGACGGCAACGACGACGCTGAAGTTGATGATGTATGAGCCTGTTGCTGCAATCTCTCGAGATTATCCGTAGAAATTAGTACCATCTTCTTGGCTCTTTCCATGGTTCAAGCGTGAACAATCTCAATTTCCGATAATTTTGGATAATATAGCCCCAAGTATAGGGACGATCAGATAAGGTAGAAATCCGCCTCGCTGCACTATCGCTCTCCGTTTGCTTCTCCAATCACCGCGATCATTAGCGATATGACGCAACGTTGATTTGTAACGCGATAGGCGATTTTTTTCTCTTCTGTCGAGCGGTACGTTACCTTTGAGCGTGTTGAAGGCGCACTCGCAAATACATCTGATGAAATCACGGTCAATTTCTCGCAGAAAACCAGCACGTTGTTTCTCCGTCAAGTAGCACAACACCTTCAGAAGAGAGATATTTTTCTCATCGATGGACCGTTTTGCTGCGTTTGCGGTTCTATCGCCCTTTTTCGCATTTGCTCTGCTCCCCGACTCACTGCCATTACAATAAGACTGTCGCAGAATGATATGCATGGGTTTTATATGTGACTTCTGATGGATCCATGCCGAACGTAAACATAATGCGTAGTATCAGTGGGGAAGATGCATGTACGAAACCGATACTCATCCGGGGTAGATTGTTTCAGATCGAGCAACAAATACCCATGTGGAAACGATGTAGCGTTATAGTAAGCTTCTTCCAAAGACTTTGAATCTTCCGGACATACCTTCCTGGCCAAGTGAATCTGAGCACGATCGCGTGGGTTTTTGCACACCACGATGTAATTCTTGTTGAGAGAAATATCTCGTTGTCCGCGTCCTTAATGAAATAGATTTTGCGAAATGAGTATAACACTAAGGTTTTTGTGATGACTACCCTTCGTGAACAGATCTACGATTATATCGCACGATGACAATTCCCTCATGAGATCGCCATTATCACCATTTTCGCGACAAGCGGATTGTTTGAATAATCATTCGCGCGCGGTAAGCCTTCTCGAAATTCTATCACGCATCGTCCCGATTTCGACGCATCATGCTGTAGTTGGCAGTAAGCCTCTTGTCACTCGGCATAATAAAATAGGATCCTATCGAAACGTGTATCCGCCATCGCGGGTAAATAACGAAGAAAAGTCTTTACGAAAATCGTCTTCCCACAACCCGTAGGGCCGTAAACGATCGATGTCCAAGGATGTTTCCAGCGCGCGTCCATTTTGCCAAATGACTGATTCGGTTACCTAATGAAGCTACATTAATGCTGAAGAAATGGAGAAACGGCGATGAGCTTATAAGTCGCGCCGGGGGCCCTTCCGCGGCGGCCGTGCGGTACCGCTAGCTCATATCCGCGGAAGCGGCAAGTCGAATAAGTTTTTTCACGTGGCGCTCGCGGCCGCGGGAATAGCTTATTTTAGCGCCGCTAGCGATATTAGCTGTCCAGCGTGAAACTGTGAGCTAATAATCGTTCAATGAACTCGTACAAGCGAACGCTTGTGGGTGAAAGAGACTGCTCCTAGAGATATAATATGCTAAGATTTTATTTTAATTTATTTTAATTTATTTTAATTTATTTAATTGTGATTGAGGGGTCATATACAAGGATAGAAATACATATATATTTGTAAAAGAACTTATTTCTTCTTTATTTTGCAAAAGCTTTATTTTAATAGAATATATACATACAGTTTGCACAGAAGTTTCTTATAGAGCTAGGGCATACACGATATACAGGTTGGTCGCTTTTGGGGAAACGTCTATATTTATATTTTTCTTACTCTACAAACAAGTGTTTAGATTTGGAGGAGAAAGAACACGCTCTACCAGGGAGGACAAACTCTCCTATACTTCGAAGAAGGATACTGAAACGAGCGCCACCTGCTAGAGGCGCGCTTAAATTATAAAAATATGGCGTCTTCCCCACTAAATACAAATTACTTTTTTCTCTACTAATGTATACCCCAGTCGACAAAGCATTAGTTTCATTACATTTATGTTAAAATTTCGCATTCAACAATGTAAATGCAATGTAATGTATAGGGTTATATTACATTTATATTGTTGAATGCAAAATTTTAACGTAAATGTAATGAAAATAATGCTCTGTGTCGATTGGGTGTACATTAATAGAGAGGAAAGTCATTTAGCGGGGAAGATGCCATATTTATATCTAGTAAAAAGAAATCCATTATTTTTGCATGAAATTGAAGGCTTTAATTACCATAGTTAGAATGATCCGATTTAGGTCAAATATGCGCCGTTTTGTTCGATAACTTGTTGCCATTTTGAAGGTAGTTTCATTATGCCTCTCTCATAGAAGCCCTCGTCCCTATTGGCAAAAAATTGAGAGAATCGATTTTCACAAGCCTCTCTTGAAGCGAATTTTTCACCAGCAAAATTGTTCACCATGGACAGGAACAGATAGTAATCACTTGGTGCCAGGTCCAGACTATAAGGTGGATGCATAAGAACCTCCCAACCAAGCTCCCGGAGCTTCTGGCGAGTCACTATCGATGTGTGTGGCCTGGCGTTGTCCTGATGAAACACAATTCCTCTCCTATTGGCCAAAGCTGACCGCTTCTGGGCGATTGCTTCCTTCAGACGGTCTAATTGTTGACAGTACAGTTCCGAGTTAAGAGTTTAGCCGTAGGGAAGCAGCTCATAGTAGATAATTCCCTGCCAATCCCACCAAACACACAGCAAAACCTTCCTGGCCGTCAATCCTGGCTTGGCCACCGTTTCCGCCGGCTCACCGCGATTTGACCATGACCGTTTTCGCTTGACGTTGTCGTAAGTGATCCACTTTTCATCATCAGTGACCAACCGCTTCAGAAATGGATCGATTTTGTTGCGATTCAGCAGCGATTCGCAGATTGAAATTCGGTCCATGAGGTTTTTTTTCGTTAACTCGTGTGGCACCCATATCGAGTTTCTTTTTGTATCCAGCCTTATTCAAATGGTTCCAAACGGTTTTTGTGCAATCTTTAGCTCTTGGGCAATCGAAACAGTGCTTACATGACGGTCGGACTCGACAATGTCCATGATTTTATCGATATTTTCGACAATTGGCCTTCCAGTGCGTGGTGCATCTTTGACATCGAAATTACTGGAACGGAATCGACGAAACCAAAATTGCGCGTGATTGGCTGTTACAGTATCAGGACCATAAACACTATTCACATTTTCAACCGCCTGGCTTGCGTTTTCGCCTTTATCGAAGAAAAACTGTAAAATATAGCGTATTTTCTCTTTGCTAGTGTCCATCTTTGACGCGCGCTCAAACAAAACTGAGTCAACTAATCACAAAACTAACAGAAAAGTTTTTTTAGTACGAAATCTCATCTTTCTAACGCCATCTAGTGGAACTCGATCGGACTTATACAACACGAGATACAGATAACTAAAGCCATCTATTAGAAAAATAATGGATTTCTTTACTACACCTAATATAATTATATAATTCTATATAATTAGATATAATTATAGAAGTAAATAAAATAAAAGTGGAAGTGTTGAATGATGAAAGCGAGAAATGTGAAAGATAAGAAATTTTAATTTTTTAAAATTTAAACAAAACATGCATGAAATATATACATATATATACACATTACATGTAGGAATCTTTAGGTTAATAAAAAAAGAAAACATGGAATAATATGTGCAAATATATTATAAAGTGCATATTATATACTTTCAGTATTTTTGTTAATGTTATATTTAGTAAAATATTTTTCTGCATTTTGTATGAGAGCATCTCCATTAGTTGGATGTAGTATACCTTTTAATATTTTTGTTACATTGTTGAAATAAGTTCTTATAATGTGATCAGTATATTACATATAATTAACTATCAAACTTTTAATATGATCGCATTCTACAAATTAAAATTAATATATGTAAATAAAATATCTTTGATATATTTAGAAAAATTCACATAATGCGAAATTATTGGTAAATAATAATAAGTAATATTAGCAATATTTGTCATACATGTGTTAAAAGTTTCATATTGTTTCATAGTATTAATATTAGTATTACTGTTTGCGACTCCGCTCACAACTGAGCGGAAATACGCGGATGCCGGAACACCCTTATCAGAAGGATCGGAGTCAAGGATGATACTAGACTCAGGTCTCGTACGGCCTATTCGGGTCGTAAATCCGAGCCGAGAAACCGGAGAAACACTCGTGACAGACACGTCCACGAGCGTTAGACTGAAACGACCTCCGTCGTTTCGGATGGCCTGCCCTTCCGGACCAAACGGTCTGCAAGCTACCACGTTCCTGAGAAGCGTGGAGATGCACAAGAAAACGTGCTGAGCTCGTGTCACGCGAGAGGCGACTCAGCTGCTCCGGGGCGACTAGCCAAGGCCCTGAAGACGCTTGGACAGAAAGCTCCGAGTTCTCGAAGAAACGACCACGTCGCTTTAGAACGCACCAAGATCCTAGACGGATACTTGGCAAGAGAGAGTTCGCAAATCTCTCAAGGAGACGGCGACGCCATTCCTAACAGCCGAGGTTTTCGACGGGCGCTCGGAAAGAGAGAGTTAACTCGCTCCACACGGAGGCGATCAGAAGTTCGCTCCTGAATCGTGGCAACGAGGCGAACTCAAAGCTTAAGTGGATTCTCACCATAAAGCCTCAACCCAGCAAGGTATATTAGCACCGCAGTCAACTCAGCAGAGTGTAGAGTGCGTTGGTTTGAATCTCGACTATGCACGAAACTGCTCTAGGAACGCCTAGAGAGAACGTCGGTAAAGACGGGCGCTACAAGTCGTACAGACCAGGCACCAGGGATTGCCACAATCGGCGTTGGGCCATGCGAAGGCGTTGCGCCGGCCGTTGCGCTGGGTGATATACCCGGCCGGCGGATTCTTGCCCGCGGGTTGCGGAGTCGGGTGGCGCGCCTTGTAGCGGCCACGGCTGGAGCTACTTGTCAGGCGCGGGCGGCCGGCAGGACGGCCGCGCACTTGCCTGCGAGAGACCGGGCACCTCGCCGACTGCGAGAACGACGGCGCCGGGAACCCAGACCGCCCGCTATGCAGGATCGGCCGCATTCCCGAACAATTACATATTTCGCAATTTTTTGAATATGTTATGGCTATTTTGTTCAAAATAGAATACGATATATTTGACACGATATTAGAATTAATATTTGTTATAAAAGGTATCTTTTCCAATATTGCTGATGTGTCAACAATTGCTGTTTCAATGTCTTTGGACGATACTGGACGTAAAATTTGTTCCAAATGTAATAAATATCCTGATGTATCATCAGCTTTACAATTCCCTAATGTTGTTGGTATGTGTGTATAATTATTTATCAGTAAACTTTTATAGTATCCCATGAATGAGCTGCAATTTGGATTTATATTAGGCATTCCACTGTCGCACTTGGCCAAAAAAATTTTCTAAGGGATCTTGGTTAAAAGCTTTCGTTGTTAATATCGGAAATTCAATATCGCGCAAATACTCAATAGTTTAAATCCTTCCAACGTATTTATCCAATTTTTCAAAACTGAAGGCGTTTTTCGATCACGTGGATTTTTGCGTATAAATTTCATACTTTTAATTGTTTGTATCGCATCAATCCACAATTGCTCGTGTTCATTATTTATTAATTTTACATTACTATTTAAACTATCAAACAAGTCATTAAAGAAATAAAGTAATTCCGCAGTCTCGATACCCTCAAGTGGCATACATGCATTGGTAATGGAACTTGAACTATTACTTCTGCTCATTAAGGCCATAACTGTCGATACTGTATTACTAAAAACTTGAGAGCAATATGAAACTTTCATTTTTTCAATTTTATGCGGTAAAACATGACAATCTGTCAATTTCCGCATTGCTCTAAGATGACCGCTACTACAATCTATTTCATAAGCAAGTACCACATGTGACCATTTTGCTGTTTTTATTTCACCATCCTTTAATTTAAACTGTAAATCTTTAGTCAATAAATTATTCCTTATACATTTTAATAAATGCGGTGGATCATACAAAGGAATAATTTGCTGACCATTTATAATTATGACATCATTTTTCAGCTCTGTATTATTGTGAAATACGTCCCGTTTAGAATCTAAAATTAGCAGTTGTATAACTTTTACATTACTGGTCTCTTGATCACATTGATGCTATAATGTTCAGTCCTGCATCTTGTGATCTGGTAACAATATCTTTAAATGTAAATACAATATTTTCCCATGGCGTTGTGTCTTTACAAAAAGAAAAAACTATTGTCTGCTTCCATGGTTTAGTTTCATGTATTCTTTTTAACATCCAAACTAGTACATGGTTAGCAATTTCCATCTTTCTATTATAACCATTATCGCTAAATCCTTCAACCACATCTGAAGCTGAGTTATATGTTAACGATGCGTCCAACTTCATTTCGTCAAAAATGAGTACGCAATATTTATCTTTAAAATCATTGAAGGAAGCAACAAGAGTTTTAATTTCATCAAAAAGTGGTTCGCAAATACCAGGTCTTAGTGTAATATTGTGTACGAGTTTTCGTAATAATTCCTTACTAGGTAAGTAAAATATTTTTGATAGGTATCTATAAGTTTTTGGATTCTGTTTATATAGAGCAAGTGCGAATATTTTATCATGAAACGCGTATGTTCTTCTATATTTATTTCTTCTTATATTTCTTAAATGAAATATAAAAAAGTCTCTAGCTAGTGACGGTACTTTACCTAAGGCAGAAAATACATTATCTTGTAAGAGTTTTTCTGCTTCCTTCAATCTTTCAGCTAAATTCTTTTTACGCTTTGTTACACGCCAAACACTTTTCTTTAGTAAAGCTATTGTATTATATAACTCCTTTTCTTCAGGCTTCAGATGCTTCTTTCTGCTTACAGAAAATAATTTAAGGATAGGAACTGGAAGGATTCATAAAAACAAGAATTAAGATTGGAGTATATATTTCAATAAACCGCAGATAACTCAAAATTTCGAAAGTGCATCTTGCAAATGTTTTTTGGAAGTCTATATGGTCTGAGACGAGATTTCGCCCCAGACTTAGGAAGGATGTGATAAGATGTGATTTAAAATTACACACATGTCTTTACACGAGTGTGTAAACTTCGTAGTAGTACATATTGTTTTTATTTATTTCAATTGCAATATATATTATATGTGCACATACATGCACATATATGTGTAAGGGGTGTATATTTTTCTTATTTATATAGATACTAATTGTAATATATATTTGCAATATATGACTACATTTAAAAATATTCATAAATTAATTATACAGGGTGTCCGGCAACCAGTTGCCAATATTTTTGCAGAAGCTATATTAGGTAATAATGAATAAAAAATTCCTCTATCATTTTGCAAACAACCGCTTAAATGTTGACTTATTAATGAAAAAAGATAGACGAGTCAGCGCGCGTCGAGCCATGGGAGGAGCTCGGTCTCGTCCAAAAATGGTTGAAGCCAGAACTGCCTCTTAACGTGAGTGGCTGTAATAATTGTCCAGCCATCGCTTGCATCGTCTCCTTTCAGATGTCAGCTGACAGCCATTCTTTGGACGAGACCGAGCTCTTCCCGTGGCTCAGCGCGCGCTGATTCGTCTATCTTTTTTATTAATAACTCAACATTTAAGCGGTATTGTATATATTGTTTATAATGTTATATATTACTATAATATATTATAATATCAGGTGTAGTAAAAAGAAATCCATTATTTTTCCAATAGATGGCTTTAGTTATCTGTATCTCGCGTTGTATAAGTCCGATCGGGTTACACTAGATGGCGTTAGAAAGATGAGATTTCGTACTAAAAAAACTTTTCTGACAGTTTTGTGATTAGTTGACTCAGTTTTGTTTGAGCGCGCGTCAAAGATGGATACTAGCAAAGAGAAAATACGCTATATTTTACAGTTTTTCTTCGATAAAGGCGAAAACGCAAGCCAGGCGGTTGAAAATGTGAATAGTGTTTATGGTCTTGATACTGTAACAGCCAATCACGCGCAATTTTGGTTTCGACTCCGTTTGGTCGACTCCGTTCCGGTAATTTCGATGTCAAAGATGTACCACGCACTGGAAGGCCAATTGTCGAAAATATCGATAAAATCATGGATATTGTCGAGTCCGACCGTCATGTAAGCACTGTTTCGATTGCCCAAGAGCTAAAAATTGCACAAAAAACCGTTTGGAACCATTTGAATAAGGCTAGATACAAAAAGAAGCTCGATGTATGGGTGCCACACGAGTTAACGAAAAAAAACCTCATGGACCGAATTTCCATCTGCGAATCGCTGCTGAATCGCAACAAAATCGACCCATTTCTGAAGCGGTTGGTCACTGTGATGAAGAGTGGATCACTTATGACAACGTCAAGCGAAAACGGTCATGGTCGAATCGCGGTGAGCCGGCGGAAACGATGGCCAAGCCAGGATTGACGGCCAGGAAGGTTTTGCTGTGTGTTTGGTGGGATTGGCAGGGAATTATCTACTATGAGCTGCTCCCCTACGGCAAAACTCTTAACTCGGAACTGTACTGTCAACAATTGGACCGTCTGAAGGAAGCAATCGCCCAGAAGCGGTCAGCTTTGGGCAATAGGAGAGGAATTGTGTTCCGTCAGGACAACGCTAGGCCACACACATCGATAGTGACTCGCCAGAAGCTCCGGGAGCTTGGTTGGGAGGTTCTTATGCATCCACCTTATAGTCCGGACCTGGCACCAAGTGATTACTATCTGTTCCTGTCCATGGCGAACAATTTTGCTGGTGAAAAATTCGCTTCAAGAGAGGCTTGTGAAAATCGACTGTCTCAATTTTTTGCCAATAGGGATGAGGGCTTCTATGAGAAAGGCATAATGAAATTACCTTCAAAATGGCAACAAGTTATCGAACAAAACGGCGCATATTTGACCTAAATCGGATCATTCTAACTATGGTAATTAAAGCCTTCAATTTCATGCAAAAATAATGGATTTCTTTTTACTACACCTGATATTACATAATATTATAAACAAAATATATCATTTAAAAATAAAACGCGCCAAGCTATCTACCTCACAAGGTGGTGTGGAAATGATAGTTTTTGTACTACCCTGAAATAAAATAAATAAAATAATTGCCCTTTCGGAAGTTTATTATTTATCGCATCGGATTTTCTTGTCGTTTCGTGTCATTTCTTACTTTAGGAATTGTGAATTAACGATTGATTCTTTATGTTCTCCTTCGGTAAGTATCTTATTAAAAAATTAGGGAGATGCGTGAAATATTTAACTATAAAATGTTTTTTTTGCACGATTCAACGACAAGAAACGTGTAAAGAAAGCGTCAATCAATCATACATTTATGCGTGTCAAAATAACACACTCGGATTTGCGTTGCATCGCGATTATACCTAGGAATCAATTTTATGCCGAGTATCATTGGTGCACCATTGACAACGATGGTCCTCTTTTCGCAATTGTACGATACAGAACTTTCAGTTTCTTCTGTCGTTAATATACCACTGACAAGAATTACGATATAAGACAACAATTTATGCATGATATATGATAAAAATGTTTGATCCATGATACAGCTTGCAAATGAAATATGAACGATACAGAGAAATATTAACTGAAAATATTAACACTGAGTCTAATTCACCAAGGTTTATGGTTAACTTAAACAAAAGTATGCTATTCTCAATCAAAATTTCTTAATCGTTCTCTCTCTCTCTCTCTTTCTCTCTCTCATTTCGTCAGAAAATTGGTTCATTCAACCAAACATATTTTCCGTGTAGACTTGAATAAAACGATAGGACACGATGAGTCTCTACGCGAATTCTATCATACTCTAACAATTAAATATTCTCCTAACGATAGAGTACAATAGAGTACGATGAAAAGTGTTCATCATACTCTGTCTTTACGCGATATCATTTCTTTCGGATCCGATGCAGCAAAACGATAGATTGCGATAAAAAACAATGAGAATTTCTGTAGATCTCATCGCTCTCTATCGCTTTCTCCTTTTCGATGTTTTCCTTGATCAAAGAACTTTTGAACCTTGAACTTTATAATTCAATATGAGCTATCTGTGGTACCTCATAAAATAATCTCGTAATTGTAATCGCGAATATTCAGCGGCCATTTCGGCGCGAGCATAGACGCGGTGCGGCGCGATGTAGGAGCGGCGAAGTAAGGACATAAACATTGGCGCGTTGTCCTTCCCCTCGCCGCGCGCCGGCAACAGTTCCTTTGTCGACTGGGCAGTGCTCTTTAGCCTGAGCGGCTAGATGCTCCTGCCATAACGTCTCGGTGCGCGCTCATTCCTCTAATTTCTGTAATTAATAACTCGATAATTATTGCGAATCTCACAAAACGGTATGGGACTTTTATATTTGTCTTAACCCGCTCTATGTCTCCACGAGCTCTGCCAGGTTAGTTATGAGACACCCTGTATATATATTATTTATATATATTATTACATATATTATATATATATTATTTATAAGTATATATATATACTTATAATAACTTTAATGAAAGCAGTGTCGTTAATTGTATTTGAAGAGTTATACGATAAGTACCCTACAGTTCAAAGGAAATCTTAATGAAACAAATTAATTTGATATATCATGTACCTTCTTGTACCGTATTCTGAGTAGCCGTATACCCGTTTTTCATAAATGTTTCTTTTTCTTCTTCTTCAGCCGCATCTGTAATAAGATAAACATTTTTATTTCAGAATTTTTACTTCAGACATATTTCAGAAAACATGAAATAGAATACTTATAAAAGTTATTACTTTAATGTTACATAAGTTTTTATTACTTTTTATTTTATTTTTTATTTCAATATTTATCTATTATTTATATATTTTATTTTTTTATTATTTTATTATTTACATGGAAACCTACTTATAGAATCTGTTACAACTGTATCGATTATATTATTATGTACTGCAGGCACTATAGGTAAAATGTTTCCTTTATCCAGAGTGTTGAGTTTAAAAAACATGGAATCCGCAAAAACTAAATTTTCTTGTATAATTATAAATTAGTTCTTTTATTATGTTTTATTGAATAATATTTTTTACTTCTTCTTTAAATATATCTACATGAAAATATTAATTACAAATTATGTCCCATATAATCGCGCATATACGCGCACGCATGCATGCATATTGTTTTATCCTTAAAAGAATAATACATTTTAAGTAGTAAAGATTTGGGCTACTCTACATAAAAAAGGTTTATATATAAAATATTTTATACTTACTATTCCAAGAACTTGTAATTGTATTGTAACGCCGGTGTCTCCCGGGTTCGGTTTTTTTATCGTCGATCTGGCCCCTGCGTCGCGATCGTCGTTAACGAATCGCGCGCAGAAGTTTTTATTAGGAAAAGGTGATTTTCGTTGAATGATTAAAGTCGATCGGTTTTGTTGACAGAGACGCTTTATTTCTATTGTGTCAGCACGCAATGACCTCGTGTTATTTTCGCGAGGTCCCTCAATGTTTGGGTACCGCTTCAACGCGCGGTGATGTTTCGCTTCGTCGTTGCGGCGAACGGTCGTGTGATTTCTGATGCTGGTTCGGTTAGATGCGTGACTGTCGCTTCGTTAATAGTAATTATTTTAACATACAGGAGGTTCAGCGGATGGAAAATAAGAAAATTCGCGGCTGTGTCCGAAATAGCGATTTCGTGCGGGCGTTATTGCAGGCGTTACTCGGATTTAAATGCTCGGGTTTAAATGCTTGGTTTCGTCTGACGCTCGCTGTACATAAGAACCCGCGCAAAAACGCGTCGCGTCGGGCCGCATTATCGCTTGCGGTGCGTACACAATAGGTAGGCCGTTCGTGAGACTGGCGATTGTTTTTCCCGTTAATCGTCGAAATTACTTGCTTCGCGTCGCGTGATTTTCGTTGACGGGAGAGGTTCGCCAGGCCTTACGGCTTGATCCCCTGGTCCTACGAGTCGCGGGCGATTTCTTTTTGTCTGGAGGTCGCAATGCACTTTGTCGATGGAGTTATGCCGGGCCGGCGGCCGCGCCGGCCAGTCGGTAGGTGTGGGTGACGACTCTGTCTGCCCTCGCGTCCTTTCGTACTCTGAGTCCTATAGGAAGTAGAGAGGAAGAAACAAAAGAAATATATTTATGAGAGCGTTCCGGAGAACACACCGGAGTAACGGCAAACTCGCCGTTCGATCTCTG
Organism: Harpegnathos saltator; assembly: GCF_003227715.2. NCBI lineage: Eukaryota > Metazoa > Arthropoda > Insecta > Hymenoptera > Formicidae > Harpegnathos > Harpegnathos saltator. The sequence goes on from NW_020230482.1 coordinate 432,077, forward strand.
AATCGCAAAGACGGCACAAACGAAGACCGTTCCCGGAGAACACACCGGAGTAACGGCAAACTCGCCGTTCGATCTCTGAATCGCAAAGACGGCACAAACGAAGATCGTTCCCGGAGAACACACCGAAGTAACGGCAAACTCGCCGTTCGATCTTTCTATCGCAAAGACGGTACAAAAGAGAATCGTTCCGGAGAACACACTGGAGCAACGACAAACTCGCCGTTCGATCTCTATCTCGCAAAGACGGCACAAAGGAAGATCGTTCCGGAGAACCCACCGGAGTAACGGCAAACGCGCCGTTCGATCTCTCTATCGCAAAGACGGCACAACGTAAGATCGTTCCGGAGAACACACCGGAGCAACGGCAAACTCGCCGTCCGATCTTTATATCGCAAAGATGGCACACAATAAGATCGTTCCCGAGAACACACCGGAGCGACGGCAAACTCGCCGTCCGATCTCTATATCGCAAAGACGGCACAAAATAAGATCGTTCCGGAGAACACACCGGAGCGACGGCAAACTCGCCGTCCAATCTCTATATCGCAAAGACGGCACAAAATAAGATCGTTCCGGAGAACACACCGGAGCGACGGCAAACTCGTCGTCCGATCTCTATCTCGCAAAGACGGCACAAAATAAGATCGTTCCGGAGAACACAGCGGAGCAACGGCAAACTCGCCGTCCGATCTTTATATCGCAAAGACGGCACACAATAAGATCGTTCCGGAGAACACACCGGAGCGACGGCAAACTCGCCGTCCGATCTCTATATCGCAAAGACAGCATAAAATAAGATCGTTCCGGAGAACACACCGGAGCGATGGCAAACTCGCCGTCCGATCTCTATCTCGCAAAGACAGCACAAACGAAGATCGTTCCGGAGAACACACCGGAGTAACGGCAAACGCGCCGTTTAATCTTTATATCGCAAAGACGGCACACAATAAGATCGTTCCGGAGAACACACCGGAGCGACGGCAAACTCGCCGTCCGATCTCTATATCGCAAAGACGGTACAAAAGAGAATCGTTCCGGAGAACACACCGGAGCAACGGCAAACTCGCCGTTCGATCTCTATATCGCAAAGAACAAGGAGTAATCGCGGATGCCGAAGGCTGCGGCCTGGTAGATTACTTACTCGCACTCTCGATTTTCCTGGATGCTTTCTGCGGACTTTCTGACGGCTATTCCTAGATGACGGACTTCCTCAGATCCTTCGAAGACTCCTCAAAGACTGCTTGAAGCTTGTCCCTAAGACTCGACTGACTCAAGACAAGAACTGTCGGGTTTATATATCTGTCATTTTTCGTCTTCGGTTTCTTTCGTTTATTAATCCGAATTTGATCGAGATTAATCGTGAGTTCGCGACGTTCGCCGAGGATCGTTTCGGCGGCGCCGCGAGTTCGGCTCGGTGGCCGATCATTCCCGAGCGTTGCTGCCGGGTCTTCGGCTAGCCTCGGGTGAGCGCGGTGACAGCGCGGATTCGGGGGGGTACGCGCTCAGCTGACTGCCGCGTGATGTTCAGCAGCAGTCAGCGTAACGACACATTTGCCTATATGTGTCGTTACAGTATTGCCTTCTTTTCCATTTACTGCAACTGTAACTTCTTCCAAATTAAGCGGATCTGTCAAAAATATTAAAACATTAATATGCTACTCACACGTATTTTGGAAATAATACTTTCATGTTAGACAATTTTTATTTCACATTATTAATAAATCTATTAATTTTTTAAATTATTATTAAAAGCAAATATTTAAGTTTATATGAATCTAATAACATATAACACCTAATAAATATCTGGCAATAATAATGTTGGTACAGCACAATAAGTTAATTTTTTTCTTAATTTTAAATTACTCCCAAATTGATCCTCGCATATCGTCCTCTTCGCTATTTTATCGTGTGGAACAGTTAATAAATTAATGTTACCACTGGCTGCTAACCATTTTTAAAATCTATCTTCATTCTTTACAGGATTTGGGAAAGCAAACATTCGTTTGCTCCTCGACAAACATTTATAAACTGAGCATTCTTTACCCGTCATTTTAAAACCATAAATTTTCACATAATCAAATATGTGTATAATGGGCATAGATTTTTATTTGATATACAACGGTAAAACTTTATTGCCCAGCGACATCAGCGCTCCAAGTAGTGGCGCGCTAGCATTACGTGACTCTCTCATACAACGTTATACAGTTTGTCCCCCTTGCGCTCTACTACTATTCTTACGTCACTACGTAACTGTATGGCACAAAGTGACCTGTGTCGTCGAATCTACGTTTTAGGAGCACCGGCATGCATGACTTGCTCTCGTCTCTCATTGCAATGTCGTGAAACGCTGTACGATGAATCGCTCTAAAACGTAGGTTTATCGAAGATTTCCTCGCATCCTCCTTCTTCTCTTCCTCGTTCTCATCGATAGGTATTTTATTGGTGACTAATAAGTTTTTTATACTACTAAAATTAATATATTTCGAAATCTCAAAGTTCAAGGTTATCCCCTTTACTTTGCAAACTTCATGGATTTTACCTTGTGGAGTGGAACGACATAGACATAAAATTTTGGGCTTCCAAATACAAAGGATTCTATGTATTGGGTGAGTGCAAAAGTTCGTGCGGAGTTTGTGAGTAAAAGTCACACAGTGATTAGGCAAACAAAAATCTTTATTCAATCAATGATATATTCTCCATCGTTTTCTATAATCTTTTCCCAACGTTCTGGCAGCATACGGATGCCTCGATCATAAAAACTACGCGGTTTAGATTCGAAGAACGAAGAGACGCCGTTTTTTAAGGCCTCCAAAGAGTCAAAGTTTTTTCCATTTAAATAATTTTGCAATGACCGGAACAAGTGATAGTCAGATGGTGCGATATCAGGAGAATATGGTGGATGCGTTAAGACATCCCATTTCAGGCTCTTCAGTTTGCGCAGCGTCTTTTTCGAAACGTGTGGTCTGGCGTTGTCGTGATGAAAGACGACTCCCTTGCGATTTGACAAAATCGGATGTTTCTCTTTCATTTCTCGATTCAGATTGGTTAATTGGCGACAGTACTTGTCCGAATCAATCGTTTCGCCAGCGGGGAGAAGCTCGAAATAGATTATGCCCTTGCAATCCCACCAAACAGAGAGCATCACCTTCATCGGGTGCAAACTGGCCTTTGGCATTGCGTCACCATGCTCACCTGATTGTTTCCATGTCCGTTTGCGCTGAACATTGTTGTAGAGGACCCATTTCTCATCGCCCGTCACTAGTCGATCCAAAAACGACTCGTTATTGAGCCGCCCGAGTAAAGAAACGGCTGCAGAAATTCGCTTGATTTTGTTCTTCTCGGTCAGCAAATGGGGCACCCATATATCGAGCTTCAAATCGAATCCCATCTTTTTTAAACGCCGAAAAGCGGTTAATCGGTCAACGTTTAGTGCTGTAGCAACTTCTTCTGTTGAAATTCGCGGATTATTGAGCACTAAAGTACGCAAAACATCGTCATCAATGTCAGAAGGTCGACCAGAGCGTGGCTCGTCTTCAAGGTTAAATTCTCCGCGCCGAAATTTAGCAAACCATTTTTCCACAGTTCGTTTAGCTGGTGCTTCATCCTGATAAACATCCTGAATGTTTTTTACGGCTGCGGCAACGTTTATTCCCTTCCGAAACTCGTAAAGCATAACATGCCGTAAATACACCTTATCGATACTCATTTTTAAAGTGATATTTCTCGAAGCAGTTTGTATGAAAACAAATGATTTTTTTTTTAATAACAGCTGAAGACGTCACCTTTCCAACGTTATATAATATGTAGATGGAAGTATTAATGACAACACTTTACGACGCTTATAACTCCATCTATTGAAACTCCGCACGAACTTTTGCACTCACCCAATAGCTACCTTGACCATAACTTTCGAGTTCGTCCGTCATATCGTCCAAGAAGTTACCCGTACGCGGCTCATACTCGTTGGGGTCACCGGTGCTCAGATATATACATGAATCAGTATCATAATATAACACTCTACGATCTAATTTTTCTAAATAAGTGTACAATTTCAAGAGTGCCTGCGTCGTCGTGTAGGCCGCTATTACGACGTTTGTAGTTGCAGAGAGAATAAGCGCCTCTTGTCGTAATCGCCATGAGACGTAGAGAACCTCATCATTCACGGGCAATATGTTTATGATTTCATGCTCGGGACTCGTGGGCAGCGACATGAAATGTTCGCGCGTTTTAACGACCTCGGTATTCGGCAGATTAGATCACTGACCGAATTTACTCCAGAATTGAGGCAAAGCTTTGCAACCGAACGCAACCTTGAATTTACCGCGATATTGTTTCTCGAGAACAATATCCTCTGTTTTTTCGTATCGCAGGTATCGCTCTTTGGCCTCTTCATCGTCGGTTCATTCAGCAGGCCATCCGCTAGCCTCCTGCTTAAGTTGCAGAAAGCAGTTGATATATCCCGTGAACATACCTCCCAACCGAGTACTTGAGTCGTATTGCGAAATCTCATATTTCCATATCTCGCTCACGGATCCGACACTACAGCCCTTCTCTATAGCCTTCCGTAATTCACAGGATACCCAGGTACCCTCGAGTTCTCGATCGGCAGGATTATCATGTGAGAGATTGAGAAAATGTCTCGCAGCAACTACGGCATAGGGCGAACAATAATTTTCCGCGGACGCGAAATGGGAGTACAGGGTGAATGAGATCATGTGGAGCGAGTACCTTGCACCGCACGATCCCCTCCACTCTGCTAAAGTCAAAATCGGGAGCTATACCAATCAAGGCGGAACATTCTTCGCCCACGTACACGTCCGGGTGACTGAGCGGAAAAGAGCCCGTCTTTAGCACAAACAGGTACAAGGAGCATACGTCTACGTAACGTATCTTCTCCGTACCCATAACATCGTACCGGGTGTTCCCTGTACGATCACCGAAGAACGCTTCGCGAGGATCGAGAGGCTCAGTTTCTAACATCGTGTGATTCACAAGGAAATCGCGCATCGGTTGATTGTTCTGCAACTCCCGCTCGAAGACGCACTCCTACTTCTCCGTTACGATGTAACCTAGCTTCTGTAGACGAGATGTTGTCACGCGTGTATGTTTGTATCGTGACTCAATAGTATTCCTCTTCACGGTGATCGAGAGCGGGCTACCACGATTCACCCTGAAACACGCGGGACATCCATGCCAAAAATACCCGTGAAATTGCAACACGTGACTTTGCGCAGGATTCGTTGTCTCGTAATACCCATCGACGAGCAGCCCTTCCGGTATGCGATGTTCGCGAGATCTACCTGCATGTATCATAGTATAACCGGGCTCCATCCACAACAATCATTTTAACGCTTTGCGGGATTGATTGTTCACACGCCGATACCCACCCGAAGGAATAATACCTATCTCCTTTTCACGCAGAAAGTTTTTACGAAAAACTCATGCACTGCGACGGGATTTTCGCTCGCCGTCGGCAAACGGCCGTCGGTCCACGCGCCTCGGTCGTTCGCGCTTGCACCAAAGGGGTTGGGCGCCAGGTGCAGCGGGCTGCACCGTTCACCAACACGAGACGATACACCCCCCAAGACCGAGACACGCGAATTCGACGGGACCGGTAGCTCCGCGGTATTTTACAGTCGGTAGATGGGAGGGTTCGATCAGGAGATTCGGGATTTAGTCGGGAAGACACAAGAATCGAGACGCGCTTCGCTTATCTCAGTCTTTATTCTTTCCGGGGACCGGCACGATCCGACCCCTCGAAATGGTACACTCCGCGAGACGCTCTCGCGAATTCGAAACTTGCTCTACGCCGCTAACAAATACGAGACACGGTACGCCCGGGATACCGAAATAGTGAAGCAGGTGGACGGTCTTACAAAGTCGGGAACCTCCCGGCGGCGTGGTCCTTCGCTTTCCTTCCGCAGCTCTGTTCGCTCCTCCGCAACTCCGCTACCAACGGCAACCCCCTGGGCGCGTGGTACTCCACCAAACTTCTCCTCTCACTCCCCGTAAACGGTATCCTTTTGTGTTCGTTATCGGCACGACACTCCTTTTCGTAGCGATCTAAGCGATACTCCAAGCGATACTTTTTCCGTATTAGCCTGCGATAGACTAACTATCCCAGAGATAACTGATAGGAGAGAAGAGAGAGCGAAGACGGGAGTTCGCTCTTTTATTCTCCGCCAAAAACAGTGTCGCTCCTTTCTTCATTGTTGTGTCTCGCTACGTTTCTCTCCCCGTTCCTCGTTTCATCTCCCAATACGGGAATCCTTCCGCGGATCTTTGTTGTTGATCCGCGGAACGGGTCTCGGTCTCACTCTCGCGCGTTCTCTCTCTCGCTCGCACTCCCGCTGTCGTGTCGCCTAGGCCGGCTTTGTCTAGCCGGCGTTCACGTTTCGAGCACGGGAACGCCGACCGTTTGGTGCGATATCCCTGCAGGCCTGTGGACAACGAAATCGGCAGCGAGAATCTTTCACTACGATACGGAATCGATAATAATATTCGTAAAGAAACGCATTCACCTGGGGTGGCGGTCTGGCTGAGGGGTGTCGTCCTCTTCCCTCCTCCACCGGTCCCTCCGGTCTTGATGGGCGGCGCAGGAGGTCCAGGGGCACAGAGCTCGGGGACGCGGGACCGTTCCACCTGCGCGCTCCTATTACTAACACTAATTAATGCGGGGGAAGGCAAGGCGGCGCTCCCCCCTCCGTAATACTCGCGCGATGTACTGTTCGCCCCCCCCTGCGTAAGGGCCGAAGGTTCGGCCTGGGACGGGCGCCTTTCCGGCTGCCACGTCACAGCACGTAGAGACGATGATTGTGCATTCATCCAATGAACATACTTTTCCACGATCCAGGAAAATCTTACGGAACGCAAGATAAGCCCGTCGAAGAATATCGACATTGTTCCGGCAATGGCTCACAATTTCCCGTTGGAAATAAAATTCTATGTTTTTGCGCGCCATGTTCTCGTGCCATTCTAAAAACCGCTCACGCTCAGACGGTCTCATTGTTTCAGGAGAATAGTATCTTTCATCTGGTATCGGTCCGATGTAATGTTGATTTTCGACAGTGTTAAATAAATGCGGAAACAGGCCTTTACCTGCTGTATCCTTTAACCCGAAGGCTTTTGGTAATGCTGACAAGCGCATAGGCATATAATTAACACTGTCGATAAATTTTGTTTGCCCAACGGTTAACAATATAATCTTCGTACCGTTTAAAATAAGCTTAGGTTCCACCCGATTACCGCTCTTGACCAAGTACTATAGGATAAATTGCGCATCGAATGCGCTTGCGTTGTATGCGATGTAGATGATCTGTTTGAAACTCTTCCTCGGTCTCGTGACAAAATCGACGAATTGTTTCACCGGATTGTCTCAAAATATAAATTCGCGTATCCCGCACAAACGACATCGCAACGCCATATCGTCTACATTCATGCAGCTTTCACATATCTGCTGCGCAACATACCAGGTATGTAAATATGAAACCAGAATTTTTGTATAGAAAATACACGTTTATTGTATGTAAATGATAAAAAATATTTTATTCGAACTATTGCTCATCGCTAGCTATACATTTTTCCAACCTGTCTGACAATTTGTGGATGCCATGCCAAAAAAACTGTTGCTCTTTTGAGGCAAACCAGTCATTGAGCCATTTTCGTACATTTTCGTAAGAAGTGAAGCGCTGCTTAGCAAGTGCGTGTTCCATCGATGCAAATAAGCAGTAATCGGACGGTGTCAAGTCTGGTGAGTAAGCCGCATGCGAAAGTATTTCCCAACTAAACGCCTCAATCGTTTCCTTCACCAGTTTTGCTGTGTATGATGGTGCATTATCATGAAGCAAAATCATTTTGTGTTGTTTTTTTTTATATTCTGGTCGTTTTTCAAGCAAAGATTGATTCAAGTCAATCATTTGTTATCGGTAGCGTTCAGTATGAACGGTTTCGCCAGGTTTCAGCAGCTCATAATAGATCACATCCTTCTGATTCCACCAAACACAGAGCATCGTCTTCCGTCCATAGCGATTTGGTCTTGCAGTCGATGTCGATGGTTCGCCTGGAGTTACCCATGATCTTTTACGCTTAGGATTCTCAAAATATATCCACTTTTCATCGCCAGTCACAATTCGATGGAGAAATGACTTTCTTTTGTACCTGGCGAGCAGCATTTCGCAAGTGGTTTTTCGATTTTCCTGCTGTCTTTCATTCAGTTCATGTGGAACCCATTTTCCCATCTTCTGGATCTGTCCCATGGCTTTCAAACATATGGAGACGGCTTCTCGTGTCACATTTAATTGATCCGCGAGTTGTTGTTGCGTTTGAGCGTCATCCTTATCCAACAATGCTTGCAATTCGCTGTCTTCAACCTTCTTCGGTGGTCTTGCACGTTTTTCGTTTCTCACGTAAAAATCGTCACGTTTGAATTTTTTAAACCACTCAAAGCGCTGTGATTTACCAAGAGCATGCTCACCGTAAGCTTCGACAAGCATTCGATGCAATTCTGCAGCAGTTTTCTTCAAATGGTAACAGAAAATCAATGCTGTCCGCAAATCGTAGCTTCCAGGCACAAAATTCGACATGTTCAACGCTATTACAAACTATGCTGTTGTATGAAACTTGTATTGTTGTGAGTTGAAAATCTTTGTCAGATGTCAACAAATGGAAATGGCGCCAATGACGCACTTTGACGGAAACTGCATTGACAGCTAGGGCCATCTGTGGGCAAATTCCGGTCATACTTACAGACCTGGTAGAGAGTCACAACGTGAGTTTTAACGTTTTCTGTGCCTTCGAGCTATCGTCTCTCTTGACGCGTCTCAAAATCATAGAATACAAACGCGATGCGACCTTTTACGCGCTCACTTGTTTTTGTCGCTTCGTCAATGTCATCAACTACGTTTTCGTTTCCTACTCGCTGCGGATTCATCGTGTCGGATGAACCAATGTCGCATCGAAGTGGTTTCATATAACATAGATGATTCATTGGTTGCAACGCATTGCAAACACGACGAAAGATCTGATTGCAATTGTGTTTGTTCCTCAAGTTTCGCAAACGGCCACAGTCGCTGCAAACTCTCAGGATATTACAGATGCTCAAAGATGAAGTGCCTTGGAGCGATTTTTGAGCACGATGACGCTCGAAACATACCGACCCGTAAAATTCACGTTGACACGCGGCACATCGTATTAGTTCTACGCCTGATACCTCGCACGCTGGAACGCCGTGACACCGTGGACATGCGTTTGAACATCGATGCCCTCTTTCCGGCTTATATCCACTATTACAACGTACACAATAACCTTGGCTGCCCGGTGCAGCTCTTAAATTTAATATTGGATTGTAATGCCGGGATTTTTCGTAGTACATAATATTCAGAGTCGTTTTAGCTTCGCGTCCGTGGAAGGTGAGTACGCTGCTACCATCGTACATGGGGGCACACCACGTGCGAAGGAACTAAAGTAATAAATAACGATCACGATATCGTTGCTAGCAAGATAATGCTGGAAACGCTCGATGTCGGGAATACCGCACCCTTCTTCAGATATACAGACACCGGCTTTCCGTGTCAGTTCGACCGCTAAATCTCGTTGTAATATAGAATATTGTTTCCTCACAGAATTCCATTTATCATGTATTTCTCCTGTGCGAACATTGCCGCGTTCGCTGTACACTGTCGCAGCGATGAGCGAACGGGGAAAGCACAAATTGTCAAAGTTGTTTATAGTTAGGATCGAGCGTTTCGCTATATCTTCGTGAATTAATTTATACGATTTCTTTCCACGACCAGAAGGTGCCGCGACATTGAAAATATTGTTGTGCCCGCGCGTGAAAGAAATAACTCGAGATATACTAAACGAGAAAAGCTTTATTTACAGCCTAGAAAAACGGATCTTAATCAATCCAAAATAAATAATCGCACGAATTCGCTTTACGTCCGTACGCTGTGACAGGACTAGAGCGACTCTCTTATTATTCCCAGTTGTTAGTAAACAAACTCCTTGACAACGATAACAGCTGTTCACATTCTCTATATGCCTTCTTCACAGAGCGTCTTCTCCCAAGAGCGTGGGAACAATACGTTCCCCAAAGGTGTGGGCACAACACTGTCCCCTCTCTTCTAAAATTGTCGTCCCGACAATCCCGTGGAAAAAGTTGTTCGTGATGCTCTTCTTCAAGTCTATTTCCAAAATTTCAAGCCATCTTTGCTGCTCCAGGGCACCTTTGGCGATCCTTTGTCACAACCTGGACTGCTGTCTCAGGTTCTCTTGACTACGCCATCTCTTGTCCCAACAGCTATCAGGCCGAAAAGTTGTCGACGTGACTCTCGAAGTCCCAGCTCACCGCTCTTCAGCTTCTTCTTCGGATAAGGGGGGGGTATAACCCGTGGACCCGACGTTCTTTAAAAGAACACCCCTAATCCCCGCCCCGGTATTCACCCAAAGCCTCACGGAAAAACCACGGTCAAAAACCGTGAGGAGGGCGGTCCTTAACGGATCTCAGTGGAAAAAGACGTCAGCGACTCGGAAAACGGAAAAGGAAAGAGGAATGGGAAATTCTGAAAAAGGATAAGAAAACAAACAAGTATATGTATATACATGTATTAATTCTTTTAATTTTATTTAATATCTCTTTCTCGAAAAGGAGCCAAACGATCTGCATGAACCACTTTTCTTTTATGTTTGAAAGATTTGCCTATACAAAACACGACATCACTAAGTTTCTTTATAATTATAAAAGGTCCTTCCCAAGAACTTTGCAATTTCGGAGCTTTTCCTATTGTACGACGAGAATTGAAAAACCAAACCTTTTGACCTTGTTCAAATGTCACTTGTCTAGAACGTTGATCATACCAAGATTTGGTATTTTGAGACCTAATTTGAAGACGACGTCTAGCAAAACGATGAATTTCATCCAGTTTTTTTCTTAATTTAATAGTGTACTTTTCTTCTTCTTTATCTTTAACTGAGGGAGGCCGACCTCGAAGAAGATCTAAAGGTAAACGAAGATCCTGACCAAGATACATTTCGGCTGGAGAAACTCCAGTTACTTCATGTTTAGAGGAGCGAAAAGCCAGTAGAAACAAAGAAATCCATTTATCCCAATCTCGTTGATTATCAGAAATATATTTCGCCAAATAATTTAAAATTGTTCTATGTTGACGTTCAACTTGTCCATCTGACTGAGGATGAAGAGGTGTAGTACGAGTTTTCCTGATTCATTATACACCTGAAGAGGAGATTTCCCTTTTTCAGAAGGACCTTTCTTAGCTATACAAATTTTGCAAGAAGCACACCAATCCTCTACGTCTCTCTTGCAAGTTGCCCAATAAAAACGTTTACGTATCCTTTGTAAAGTTTTATTAATTCCAAAATGACCACCGGAAGGTGAATCATGAGCTTCTTCCAACACCTCCGAAACCTTCTCCCGAGGAACTAAAATTTGATAAACATGGTTTAATAAATTAGGAGATTCCCATTTTTTATATAAGACACCATTTAAAACAACTATAGCTTCCCATTGAGACCAATAAATCTTAGAAGAAATCTCCATAGGAGCAACAGCCTGCCAAGAAGGCCTTTTATCAATCTCTTTAGCTTGATGAATTTGTGCCAACACTGAATCCTGAAGCTGAAAATCACGCCATTCTTGTAAATTATCTCTTTCTAGAGAAATAAATTCTATAATATTTTCTTTAAAAGATTCCTCCCGTGATTCTACTTTATAACAATAACGACAAGAAGTTTCCAAACAAGGACGTCGAGAGAGAAAATCTGCATTTTTGTGTAATTTCCCGCTACGATAATTAATGTCAAAATCATATTGCTGCAAACGTTCTAACCATCTTGCCAACTGCCCTTCCAAATTTTTAAATGAAGTTAACCATCGTAAAGAAACATGATCTGTTCTTACTAAAAACTTCCTTCCATATAAATAATGATGAAAAGATTGTACAGCATCTACCACAGCAAGAAGTTCCCTACGAGTTACACAGTAATTCTGTTCTACTTTACTAAAAACTCGACTATAAAAAGCAATAACTTTCTCTTTTCCTTCCTGAAGCTGTGAAAGAACTGCTCCGATGCCATGATTTGAAGCATCAGTGTCAAGAATAAATTGACCTTCTCCAGAAGGAAAAGATAAAATTGGAGAAGAAGTCATCACACGTTTTAACTCCTGAAATGCCAACTGACATTCTGTTGACCAAGAAAATTTTCTATTTTCCTCCGTCAATCTAAATAAAGGCTTGGCTAAAAGAGAAAAATCTTTAATAAATTTCCGATAATACGAGCAAAATCCTAAAAAACTTCGCACTTGTTTCCGTGTCTTAGGAATTGGCCAATCTTTAAGAACAGAAATCTTATCAGGATCTGTAGCAACTCCCTCAGCAGAAATCACATGACCCAAGTATTTGATCTTTTTCCTTAAAAATTCACATTTCTTTGGATTTACCTTAAGATTTGCGGATTGTAACCGCAGAAAAACTGCTTTTAAATTAGAAATCATTTCTTCAAAATTCTTTCCAAAAACAATTACATCGTCCAAGAAAACGAAACATTTTTTAGAAATTAAACCTGATAACACTTTTTCCATTAAACGTTCAAAAGTGGCAGGAGCATTACAAAGTCCGAACGGCATCACTGTAAACTGCCATAAACCGTTTCCTATAGAAAAAGCAGTTTTTTCCCGATCCTCAGGAGCTAACCCCACCTGCCAATAACCACTCTTTAAATCAAGAGTACAAAATCATGAATTCCCAGCTAAACAATCTAAAATTTGATCAATTCTTGGAAGTGGATATGAATCCTTGATGGTTACTGCATTTAATTTTCTATAATCTACACAAAATCTTATAGAACCATCTTTTTTTTTTACCATTACAGCCGGAGAAATCCAAGGGCTATTGGATTCTTCTATTACCTTTTTAGCTTTCATGTCTTCTATAATTTTATAAACTTCTTCTTGTAAATGAATAGGAATTCGACGAGGAGTCTGCTTAATAGGATTGGAATCTAAAAGTTTAATATGATGACAAAGAATATCACAATTACCAGCTATAACATTTTCAGCAAATAAATCTTGAAATTGAATAAGAAACTCTGAGAAAATCTCTTTTTGTGAAAAATTCAAATGTTTAGAACTTTGTTCATGAATTTCCCTAAGTAATTCAGGAAATTGAATAGAATGTTTCTCTATTCTAGAACAAATTAATTCTTGTTTTCCAAAACTATTCTTCGAGATTCCAAGAGCCCTTTCAAACAATCCATCTACTAAACCTGTTTTTAAAAGAAAATCTCTTCCTAAAATACAATCATTATTTATATCAGCTACATAAAAACATAATTGTACACAAAACTTCCCCAAAGTAATGGTAGCAACAACTTGTGAATGAACCTGAACTCTTTTTCCTGTAGGGTAAAATAAATTAACAGAACCTATCGGACTCAATTTCAAAGGTATTACCTTCCTAGAACTTATAATCGAGACATCGGAACCTGTGTCAATTTTAAAAGAACAAGTTGTATTATTTAACAACCCCCTGAAACAACAAAAATTACTAAGAAACATTTTATCATTCAATTTTCCACAAATATTATACATGTTTTTATCAATTTTGCGCTTATAAAACGGAGCCTGAATCCTTTTTACCGAACCAGCTCCGTGAAGCTCGGCAAAATTTAGTTTTCCTTTTGCTGCAATGTCGGACATTCTGAACGAAAATGTCCTACCCCACCGCATTGCCAACATTCCCTTTCTTTATTCTTACTCGTTTTAAAATTTCTTCGTGCTTCAACTCTTTCAAATTCTTTTCCCTTCTTATATCCATTTCCTTTTTCTTCAAAACGACAGAAAACTCCGTGACTTTTTGTTCTTTTATTTTCCGTGAAAAACAGTTTTCATTTATTGATTGTAAAATCTTTGCTCGTTCTATAGCCGCTTTAAGTGAAGCTATTCCTTCTGTCAAAAGCGAACGCTTAATAAAATTATCCGAAATTGCAGCAATGAATTGTGCACAAGCAATCTTTTCGCGAACTTCAAAAGAACATTCTGGATAAGCTCCTCTCGAAAGACGCTCTAAATCTGCACCAAGAGTTGCATAATCTTCTCCCGCAAGCATCTTTCGATTTGTAAATTGTGAATAATAATTTTGCATTAATTCACCCTCTCCAAATTGTAATTCTAATTTTTCTTTTATTTCATTAAAAGTTATTTTTTTTAAATCATTTATATTTAAAAGAACCGTTCGTGCTTTCCCTCTTAAACAGGAAGCCAAAGCTACTGTTTTCGCGGAATCATTCCAACCATTAGCTTGCGATATTAGAGAAAATTGTGCAAGGAACTCTTTTAAAGGCACTGTCCCATCATAAATATCTGATTTCACTTTGACATCACAAAATATACGTTCTCTTTCAACATTCATTCTCGAATTTTCGAGATCGATAACATTACGAGATTCATTCCCAAAAATACTATTATTTGAAGGACTCATCTGTTTATCCAGTTTTTCTTCCAGGCGTTTAAAAGCTGAATCACGCTCCTCAAGCTGTGTTTTTAATTCATTTTGTATTCGTAGCTGTTCTCTCTGATCCTGCTGCCGTTCCTCCCTTAGTTGCTGCAACTCCTGAAGAACGGCTCGTAATGAATCATCTGAGGTAGCCGGCGTCTAAGCACGAGTCCTCCTCGGCGAATGTGCCAAAGCCATTTCTTTTTCTTTCACTTTCACACACAAGCACGTCTACGATTTCTATCGTTATTGATCCCGGACGAGCCCCCAAATGTTGTGCCCGCGCGTGAAAGAAATAACTCGAGATATACTAAACGAGAAAAGCTTTATTTACAGCCTAGAAAAACGGATCTTAATCAATCCAAAATAAATAATCGCACGAATTCGCTTTACGTCCGTACGCTGTGACAGGACTAGAGCGACTCTCTTATTATTCCCAGTTGTTAGTAAACAAACTCCTTGACAACGATAACAGCTGTTCACATTCTCTATGTGCCTTCTTCACAGAGCGTCTTCTCCCAAGAGCGTGGGAACAATACGTTCCCCAAAGGTGTGGGCACAACAATATTAATTTTGAAATGTTCTAAAATATCATGATCTCCGGCACTCTGCGCTAACGAATTCACAAGATTCCAAATGTTATTGTAGGTTATTGTAAGTCCCGAGCGGGACGAAGCGATAAACCCGCAGGCCCCCGCGTTAAGTCCGAAGAAGCAAGCGTCAACCCCACGTAGTTGTTTGCGCCACCCGAATTTACCGCGTAGTCATGGATTTCTCGAAAAGCATTTTCTAAATATTCAGTAATGTTGGCTCCTTCTGGAAGTGGGAGAATTCGAATATTCGACTCCCTCCCGAGAATATTAAATTTTCTATAATTACGCGACTTTTCCCCGAGTATTTCAATACATTTATATAAGGACTTACGATTGTTGACCGTGTCGGCTTTTGCTGTCGCTTCGCACACTCTTTGGTCTTCAATTTTGTCCCTTCGATGTTCTTTCGACTGTTCGTATCCATTACCCTATTGTACTGTAAATATGAATTGAAAATGTTATACAGGTATAAATTTTACACACAATTAGAATAAAAATACAACTAAGAGTATAAGACATTTTCTTTTACCTTTTCTTACCTTCGACTAATGTAGCCTGCGAGAAGTCCTTGGTTTCACCAGCTTCACTTGCGTCTTGCGTCGTTTCATCGACTCCATTGTCATCGTACTCGATGATGTTACCCGTGACGTGAACAGCATCGTCATGACTAATATCAATGCCGTTTTCATTCATATTGCAGGCGATATCTTTGTCAGTTCTCGCTATTTTATTACGACTTGCTAAAATTTAATTCGATATTAAACACGAGGCTCTACAATAAAATAATTTTATATTTATTTTTCCTTATACTCACGGGCAGATTTCGCTGACGAAGAAGCCTTATACTCGAGCGAGAGCGGCTCTTTGGATTTCCGCTTCGTACAGTATTGGTGAGAACTGAGAAAATGAAGAACACAAGAACGTATTCGTGAACACCAGCATTTATTAGAATTATTCTTTTATGTCATATCGCAGCGAAAGGAAATTACTTACAATGCGGAAAGGAGCATGTCCTGAACACAGTCACCTATATCTTCTTCGTTCTCTCCGAGTAATCTTCTCGCTTCCACAATCTCGGCTGCGATCCCATGCAAGCGAGGATTATTTTTAAATTGCCCGCAAGCGAATAACATCGCAGTAGGCCACTACTGTACATGGCCGCGAATTTATAAAACACTTCATATATCTTCTCATCTTTATCACTCGCGAGTTCGCACAGATATTTCCTACGTTTAATTATTGGATTTGTTACCGACGCTGCGATTATACAGTCATGTACAATTTTGAAAAGTTGCGACATCTTATACTTTCATATATATCACGGAATAGGAATGTTGCTCGAAACGATGGAAACAGTAAAATACGTCGCAGCAGCTTCGAACACTCTTATATAACATGGATCTTCCGAAATTTTTGGAAACCTCCACGAATGCCTGTGTAAATAAGGCGGGACTAACTATACCAACGTTTTTCGGCAATATACTCGTTTAGTTTTATCGCAGAATTTGGTATCTGTTAAAGGATCACATTATTCCTGCTATAAAAGAATAATCCTTTTTCTTCTCATATCTATATCTCTCATTCTCAGACGTGAAAAATGCAAGTTTCGTGCGGTTCCCCTAGGCCATACACGAAAAACGTTTTGTAGAATTGTCTGTTTATCTAAATTTAGATGCGTGGAAGGAAATATAAGCAGTTTTGACTAGGATAGGACTCCGGTTCACAAAAGAGATGTAAAGGGCATTTTCTCATCCGCTGATTCGGCAAATATAATGCTTACTCCCGCGATAATATAAAACCTGTCGGAATCTGTAGGGTTCGCGCATTCCGTTCAGTCACAAAAGAATAAACCTTATCGCGGCCACAAAAGAATAAAACTTCTTTCTTCTCGTTTTTATAAATTCTCAGATGTGAAAAAATGTGCGTCATTCCTTTGCGGCCTACTCAAACGATTTGTAGAAATGTGTTTATCTAAACATAAATTTAGATGTAAGAATGGACGATATAATCGGTTTTGACTACAATAGAGTCCGATTGGAAACTTTCGCAAACGACTGTAAAATGTATTTTTCCATCCACTGCTTCGACAAACACAACGCCTGCTCCCATGACATCATGAACCTGCAGGAACACGTATGCTCTGTTTTGAGAAATTCTAGAATGTTCTAGGCTGATCATTTAACAAATATTAAGAAATAA
The DNA here is from genome assembly GCF_003227715.2 of Harpegnathos saltator. Taxonomy (NCBI): domain Eukaryota; kingdom Metazoa; phylum Arthropoda; class Insecta; order Hymenoptera; family Formicidae; genus Harpegnathos; species Harpegnathos saltator. The sequence continues at coordinate 449,376 of NW_020230482.1, forward strand.
ATTTATTTGTTGTATGCACACAGAACTACCCCTCCACTTTTCTTTTTCCTATAAGAAGCCCGTTGAGGTGGGCCCAAATCATTTAAACTTCTTTAGTCTTAGTACTTGTTTCGTGCGACGAAGTATTTTAGTTCTCGTGTTTTCACCTGTGGGATAATAAGTTCTTGTGAGAAACATAATGACGATACTTCTACAGGGATCCAGTTCGACTTCGCCACATGGGAAAAGTTTAAGGAGTACAAGAAACACATAGGCGATTACTTGCACTCGGTAACCAAGGCTGTGCCGGAGCCCGTTCATATCAACGATGTGACCATCACCTTTACCACGGCGTGTGGGGCAAGGGCGATCATGGTGACTGAAAATATGAAAACGACCGAGGTGAACATCGCATCGAAGAGGATGCCTACCGATTCCTATGTCCATTGTTATATTAAGAGAATAGAAGTTCGAAAGGAGAGAGAGAAAAGAAAAAAAAATTTTAATTAATTGTCCGGAGTTCGCAGAACGTAACACTATTATTCGCATATATTTGTGTGTGTGTTTACTTATTTTTTCATACGGAAAAGTGGTACTAGACTAGTGGTACTTTTTTACTCTATTTGATGTCAAGAATATATAGTTGCAATAATTCCCTGACTTTTGTTAATTTAATAATTTTAAAATTGAAAGGTTGAAAGTTAACAAACGTTAGGGCACTATTAGCAATATATTCTTGAGACTAAATAAAGTAAAAAAGTCTAGTACTATTTTGTCTTTTGACAAATAGTTAGTCAGATATCGTAAGTTAAATGTTAATAAGTTGAAAAAGTTACCAAGTTTTTCTTAAATGTCTCAAAAAATATTAAGCAAATAAAAAATGTTTCAGACAAAAATTGTTCATTAATTGGTAAAAAAGGTCGATATAATAAAAAATTAGGATTTCCATTTAAGAAAATTGATAATCAATGAATATCTTGAAAGTGGCGCCACCTGTAAACCAAATGTTATCACTGTCTTATATTTTCCTTTAAACCAAAAACTTTTGTCTAAAATGTTTTTCTCTAAAGTGTCGCGTTTACAAAAAATTGGCTGGTACGGGTAGTCTGACACCCTGTATACAGGGTGTCAGACTACCCGGACATTAAAATGGGACACCCTGTATACAGGGTGTCCCATTTTAATGTCCTACCCCAAATAACTCTTCAGTATTGAAGTTTCAAGGAAAATGATCTGAATAAAAGTTGCAGGGATTTAAGTGAGCTATCTTATGATGACTTTGGCCTCTATTTTCAAGGTCATTTGAAGGTCAACTTGTGTTTTTTAAATGGGACCCTTATTTTTTATTACATTGTTCTTTCTACTAGTTAATTTGAACAATTTTGGTCTAAAACATTTTTTTATTAGTCTAATATTTGTTGAGATATTTGAGGAAAACTCGATAACTTTTCAATATTTAACTTACGATATCTCGCTAATTATTTGTCGGAAGAAAAAATGATATTAGACTTTCTTGCTTTATTTAGTCTCAAGAATATATTGTTGCAATAGTGCTCTGATTTTTGTTAATTTGATGATTTTGAAATTTGCAAAAGTTCGTAAATATGTTATGTTTGTATCATATTCAATATTTTCATTGTGCAGCAGAGAATCACGTACGTACGTTATTAAATCTTCTGATATTTTACACTTTATCATTTATTCGGTTATATTTTTCTTCGTGGCATTTATCGCCTGTAAAAACACAAGATTTATCGGTTTTATGCGTCTTGCCGTTTATAGATACGTTTGATTTAACAAATAATGATGCGACAAATCGTATAAACGTTGATATTGTAGTATTTTTTGTTATTAGCGTTCCGTGAACTACTGCTATGTATTTTGAAACATGGAGCGTGCACGAACGCGTTCGCAAGGCATAAGAGAGAAGCTACGTTTTTCTTATATTTTATATTTTATATTTTATATCCCCTTTTATTTATACAAATTCCGTGTGTAGCCCATCTATATAGATGCCAGACGCAGACACGCTATAATTTCCAACACGCGTCGAGCATTTGTTGTCATTTATCTCTGACATTATGCACAATACGTGTAATCCTCTTTACGCTTCCACCCTATTCCCTTTAATACCGTGGCTATTTGACATAAGCTGATATATCTCTCCTTACAAGTCCCCGAGGAAATATTACTTATGCAACACGGCTCGCATGACTGTAATAAAAACGTATTTGCTGAACTACAGGATATCGCCCTTCTGCCGCGTTTTACATCATACAGCAGTCGCGGCCCGATTTATTTTCATTATTTGCAATGCGAATAGCTTTCGTGAATATCGAAAATTTATGTGATCTTATAATACTATTAAGACGACTAATGTTATTGTTATTATTAATGTTATTAATGTTATTATTATAATATAATGTTCAGTTATATATATTTAATTATACAGGGTCTGCCAGAAGTTCCGGAACGGCTAATTATTTAAAAAAATAATGATTGTTTAAAACAATGTTTGAAACAAAAATTATAGGGCTTAGAAAAAGCTATCAGAATTTGAAAATTGTTTGATCTTGGAATGACCTTGAGAAACGTTATCAAGGTCGACATAAAAATCTTAAATGAAAACTCCAATTTTTTATTACACCCTCTATTTCCACCAATTAATTTGAACATCTTTTATCTGAAACATATTTTTTATTTGCCTAATATTTTTGGAGATATTTAAGGATAACTTGGTAACTTTTTTAATATTTAACTTACGATATCTCGCTAACTGTTTGTCGGGATAAGAAAATGGTATTAGACTTTTCTATTCTACTTGGTCTCAAGAATATATTGTTACAATAGACTGACTTTTGTTAATTTGATGATTTTGAAATTTCGAATTTGAAAGATCGATAAATTAACAAAAAATAGAGCATTATTGTACCTATATATTCTTGAGATTAAATAGAATATAAAAGTCTAGTACCATTTTTTATCCCGACAAACAGTTAGCGAGATATTGTAAGTTAAATATTGAAAAACTTACCAAGTTATCTAAATTAAAAATAAAATAAAATAAAATAAAAAAATTAAATATTTCAAAGAATATTAGGCAAATAAAAAAATGTGTCAGACAAAAGTCGTTTAAATTAATTGGTGGAAAAAGACGGTGTAATAAAAAATTGGAGTTTCTATTTAAGATTTTTATGTCGACCTTGATAACGTTTCTCAAGCTCATTCCAAGGTTAAACAATTACCAATATCTAATAGCTTTTTTGGACCTGCAACTTTTGTTTCAAACATTGTTTTAAACAATCATTATTTTTTGAAATAATTAGCCGGTCTGGAACTTTTGGTCCTATAGTATTAGATATTTAATTATAATATTAGATATTTTTTGCACATTTGTTTGTAATTATAATGTTTATTACGTTTTCCACTAACTAGTAAGGATAATTCTTACTAACTTCCGGTTAAATCGATAGTTAGTTAGCTATTAACTTAGCTAATAGAACTGTATGAAAGATAAAATATTAGTAGTGTGATTTAGTTTTGAGGGTCTTGTAAAAAATGGCATTAATGTCAGTTTTGTCGAAGACATTCCGATCACATTTATTGTTCTTTAATATTTTAATATTAATATTAATACATTATATTTAGTCATTTACTAACAATAGATATAGTAAAAATCGTATTAATACCATCATAAAAATGAAGCTTCCTAAAGAGCATTTTCGACATGCATAATTTTTATTTTTTAATCAGAAGGAAACGACGGTCGAAGATCATAGAATTCTGATATAATCTTATGGTGATATTGCTCTATTAATTAAGACACGTGAATATTGGTTTAAACGATTCAAAGTGGTGATTTCAATGTTGACGACAATGATCGCTCCGGACAACCAAAAAAGGTTGAGAATGCAGATTTGTAAGCATTATTGGACGAAAATCCTGTACAATCCAGTTCAAAACTTGCCAGAACATCAAATATTGATCGAATAACAATTACTAAACGTTTATATGATATGGGAAAAGTTCAAAGAAGGAAAGTAGGTTCCACATCAATTATCGAAAAATGCTATTGCGAACCGATTGAACATTCGCATTTTGTTAATCGCCAGACAAAAAATAAAGACTTTTTAGTATCAAATTGTTACTAGGGATGAAAAATAGATTTATTTCGATAATCTCAAACGAAAAAACTCATCGGTTGATCCAGTCCAACCAGCAATATCCATTTCGAGGCGCAACATTCACGGTTCTAAAGTATTACTGTATATTTGTTAGGATCAAAAAGGTGTTTTGCAGTACTATTAGCTAATAATGAGAACGATCTATAAAGACTTCTATTCAGATTCAATACAGCAGGAAAAAACTAAATATGGCCATTTCCTCTGAAAAAACTAAATGTATGAAAATATCGATAGAGCCCTTTTGATGCAAATTAGAAATAGATGAGAAAATCATCCAACAAGAAGCATGTTTTAAATATTAGATGCGCAACTAAGTTCTCGCTGTTTTTTTGATGAAAATGCAACTTTATTGTGAAAAAATGGTTACAAATGAATCGTTCAAAATATTGCCCATCGCTAGCGACAACTTTTTCCCATCTTTCTGGCAGAGCTCGAATACCGTCACGGTAGAAGTGTTCGTCTTTTGAGGCTATCCACGAATCAAGCCATTTTGAGATGTCTTCATATGAGCGGAACTGCTGATTAGCCAGACCATGTGCCATCGAACGGAACAAGTAATAATCGGACGGCGCAATATCTGGGGAATATGGCGGGTGGGGTAGGACTTCCCATTTGAGCGTTTCTAAGTAGGTTTCAACGGGTTTGGCAACGTGAGGCCGAGCGTTGTCATGCTGTAGAATCACTTTTTCGTGCCTCTGCTCGTATTGTGGCCGCTTTTCGCGCAGTGCTCGGCTCAATCGCATCAATTGAGTTCGATACCGTTCCCCAGTGATGGTTTCGTTCGGTTTCAACAGCTCATAATAAATAACACCGCCCTGGTCCCACCAAATACACAGCAAAACCTTCGCAGCATGAATATTCGGCCGAGCCGACGACGTAGAAGCATGACCGGGCAGTCCCCATGATTTTGTTCTCTTTGGGTTGCTGTAATGAATCCATTTTTCATCACCCGTAACGATGCGATGAAGAAAACCCTTCCTTTTTTGCCGCTGGAGCAGTTGTTCACAGGCGAAAAAACGATGCTCAACGTCTCTTGGCTTCAAATCATAAGGAACCCAAGTTCCTTGTTTTTGAATCATTCCCAACGCATGCAATCGTTTGGAAATGACTTGACGGGTAACTCCTAATGCTGAAGCAAGCTCTTTTTGCGTTTGGCACGGATCCTCATCGAGCAATGCCTCCAATTCAGCGTCTTCGAAGGTTTTTGGCCTTCCTTCACAGGAACGGTCGTCAACATCGAAATCACCGTCTTTGAAGCCACGGAACCAATCACGGCACGTTGTTTCACTTAGAGCAGCATCTCCGTAAACTTTTTGGAGTTCTCGATGCGCTTCAGCCGCCGTTTTCTTCGAATGAAAGAAGAAAAGCAATACTTCCCGCAAATGACGATTATTTGGCACAAAATAAGACATTTTCACACAACCAAAAGTATATGACGCAAAAACAAAATCACTAATGTGTCAAAGCGGTTTGTTTACCATACGTCTAAGCTTGGTTCATGACGTTTTGGTTATGTCACAATCGACCAGCACTTACTACTGGAGCCATCTCTTGAAAAACCGCGGGGACTTAGTTGCGCACCTAATACTTAGGAATAACGCTGTCAAATTGTAATGGAAGTCTAGGAGAAAATCCGTCGAAATGGAAGTCAGGGAGTAGGTAATGAAGGCAAACAAAATAGCAGGTTGTCTTAACGATACACTGTAATGGAACAAATATATTAGAAAGGAAACTAAAACAAGGATATACAAAGCAATAGTGAGACCAATTATCACCTATGCAGCGGAGATCAGACCAGACACGACGAAAACGAGAAAACACCTTGAGATATTGGAGATAAAAATCATGTAAAAGATTATGGGAAAGAGCTATCAGATAGGGTAAGGAACGAAGACATCGAAGGAGAGTGTGGTGTGGAAAATATTAACGAATGGAACACAAAAGGAAACAAGAATGGAATGAACCGAAAGCATGAACACAGAATGGTTAAAATCATAAAAGACAAATCCCCGATAGCTAGAAGAAGAGTGGGCAGATCAAGAAGAAGATGGAGCGACGGCTTAGATGTAGGATGAGACCGAGTAAGCGCTGAAGGAAACAGGCATAAGCCTAGGAGGAAAGAAGAAGGAAGAAGAAGAAAAAGATATTGTGCTGTGGACTGTTAAATCCGAATAAAACTGTCACCGCTGATTGTTATCGACAACAATTATACAAATTAAAGCGAGCATTGGGCCAAAAACGATTACCAATTGCAAATAAATGATGCAAAATGATCCTTCTTCACGACAATGCTCGATTTCATGTTGCATTATCAGTGAAGCAAACGCTATTAGAACTAGAATGACAAGTCTTACCACACCCCGCGTATTCTCTAGACATTGCTCCATCCGATTGTCACTTGTTTCGGTCGATGCAACAAGCTCTAGAGGATTTCATAACTTCAAACAAGTACGAAAATTTGTTGAAAATTGGATCAATTCTAAAGAAAAATCTTTTTCGTCGCAGAGTTCATCTCTTGCCAGAAAGATAGGAAAAGATATAGAAAACCAAAGGAAAATATTTTGATTAAGGTATTCGTTTATTATCTTGTCTAAGTAAATCAGTCTTTAAGAAAAAAAACCTTCAAAACTAGATTCCCAACATTCTCAATAATTTTTTATTAGTATGAAAGATAAACTTCTCTTATTTTCTTTTTATCTTTATTTAATTTTATAATAATTTTGATTAATTAATTTATATTATGTATAATTCAAGCTACCACTCAATATTATACAGTTCATGAAGCGATGGGAAATTTTGTTATGCCGAGTGAGTCAGTTAGAGTTACAGACTTATATCTCGGAAACGAAGCATTTTAGGGAAAAATATATCTGAAAAAAGTTGTATGGTTTCAAGGGGGACATAAAACAATTATATCAGTTTGTTTATAAATAGTACCATTTTCGAGATGTTCACTCATAATTACTTTTTTTAAATGGAAAACCTAATTTTTTATTATATCATCTTTTTCCACCAATTAATTTGAACAACTTTTATCTGAAATATTTTTTTATTTGCCTAATATTTTTGTAGATGATTAAGGAAAATTTGATAACTTCTTCAACATTTAACTTACGATATCCCGCTAACTATTTGTCGAAAGAAAAATAATACTAAACTTTTTTTACTCTATTTAATCTCAAGAATATATTGTTGTTACAATAGTGCTTTAATTTTTGTTAACTTACCGACCTTTGGAATTTCAATTTCAAAATCATCAAATTAACAAAAGTTAGAGCGCTATTGTAACAACATATTCTTGAGATCAAATAGAGCAAAAAGGTCTAGGACCGCTTTCTCTTTCGACAAACAGTTAGCGAAATATCGTAAGTTAAATATTGAGAAAGTTACCAAGTTTTCTTAAAATATTTCAAAAAATATTGGGCAAATAAAAAATTGTTTTAGACGAAAGTTGTTAAAATTAATTGGTAGAAAAACATAATATAATAACAAATTAGGGTTTTCACTTAAAGAAGGTAATGATCAATAAATACCTTAAAAGTGGTGCTATCTGTAAACAAAATGATATAATTATTTTATGCCCCATTTAAAACTATACTTTTGTCTGAAACGTTTTTTAGTATATTTCATATTTTTCAAGGTTTTTGCCTGGCTTATTTAATGTGGAACACCCTATATATGGCTTGATGTAGGTACTCAATGCGTTTAGAGAGCGCTGTTAACGTTATTTAGCGTTATAGACTATTTGCAGAGCTAGATACATCATATTTATTATTTTACGATTATTCATATACGTAATGGACAATTGTGTGTATGTGTGTGCGTGCGTTTGAATACATCTTCAGAATATTGAGACTGAAGAGGTGTTTGAACTGCAGAAACAGCTCTATAATGCAGTAAAGTTAACGTTACGCTATTACTGTTCGTTGAACTCGCTACCACTATTGCGCTATTAGCTTTATGAACAATTTTGCATTGCATATGTGTAATGGTTGCATTGGTAGCGCTAATAGTATCTTTTCGAAAGCGTCTTTAATAAGCTCATCATCTTCTTTGAAATAATTTATATATGTGTAAGATATTTTAAATAGAAGAGTAGAAAATAAGTATCAAATATAGAAATAAATATACAGTTATGACATATACATGTTTGATAACTCATGTTGCCATAACTAATGGAGGAAAAAGAAAAGATTAAGCCAAACATAAAAATACCATACTATTATTAATATTAGTTGTTGGATCAACTGTGCTACGCTGTAACCCGAGTGGCTGTAATGCTCTTTCAATCATTTATCTCATCGCACGTTCACTTGCCAAAATTTTATAATTAATAACTCAATAATTATTACGAATATCGTAAAAAGGTATGCTATATTTAGGAACTTGTATGTTTATTTTAATCAGTTCTACGCCTTCATTGGCTATGGTTACATAAGATATCAAACATCCTGTATATGTCTTTTCGATATTAAATAATCTGCTCAACATTTTCTTAAATTCTAATGAAATTTGTAGAAAGGAAGTTTATGCGGAATAAAACGCAGAAAGGTATAAAGCATTTTTTTTCAGTATAAGATATTAAATCTATCATGCTATTTGATTTACAACGTAAATATTAAATATTTAGATTTATAACTTTTTATTCTTCTTGACTTAGAACATACAATGAAAAGTATAACAGCTTTAGGAAATTTTATTGCTTTTTTATTCAATATATTTTTGTAAAACATCTAGATATATTCACATAATATTTATATCATAGTTATATATGTATACCATATTATAGTTATTCATCTGAATAACTCATCTGAATAGTTTGTAGTTATTTATCTGAAATTTATTTTTGTGTCTGCATTTAATTATATTTTCCTAAATACTTATAACTATATATTTAGCTATTTCATTAAATGTATCTGTTATAACATTGAAAATGATTACTGGCAAATTTAGAGTGATTTTAAAACCATACAATGAACAGGAGGCTTGTACGAATATATTGTGTGAGTGTTATTTATCAATGCTGCATTTTCCATCATTATATTACATATTCAGTTGTAAATTCCCATTTGATAGAGCCGCTACATGCGAGCAAATAAAGTAGTGAAAAGGATTAATCCATCGTCTTTAATTTCCGCATTTCATTGGTACAAGAAAGAAAGAGAGAAAGAAGTGGAAGGGAAGAAAAGGTGAGGGAGGAAGGAAGGGAGTGGGGAGTAATTACGTTAAATACTTCCGTTGACAGGCTTCCGCCTTTACTCGTTTTTAATTAATAATCGTTTGATCTCTCAGCAACAATTTAAATTATCGTACATCGGATTTTTCCAAGCAGTATCGCTCTACTACTTTCTTTTAAACTTTCCAAAGGCTGAGCATCAAACTGAATAAATCGTCTAATTTTACTTATTGGGCAAATTTTATTATTGAGGAACATGTTCGGTATACTTACGAGGGTAGATCGGAAAGTTTCTAGAACGAACTAAAATATGGCAAGATATGCAGGAGCGTTCCACTGACATGAAAGAGTCATTTGTCAAAACACGATTATAGTAAAATTTTAGACAGATCGTACGTATGGGATATTTATGCCAGTAAACGAAAATAAATAACTTTTGGTTTCTTTTAATAATGCAAGAAACCAGGTATTGTGTCAAGTGATAAAATTTATTTCTGAAAAGCTTAAACGCTAAAGACATAAAAGCTGAGTTAAATAGAGTTCATCTCTTTCATATGCAACATTTATAAATTAGGTTGTTGAATTTAAACGCGGTTATAAAAGCATACGGATGCATGTTCAGGTAGGCCAGAACGAGGCAAAGGTGAAGCGTAGCAAAAGTTAGCTTCGTTCTTTCCAAATTTCTTGTAATGGAGTCTTTCCTACAGTCTTGTTTGTGTCTTAAAAATGCCGGAACCCCCGGATAACTTTGCAGGATCAAGTTTTCATAAAAAACTTTGAATACAAAAGTTGTAGGAAATCGAATAATGGACTTGTTGGTGACATTGAATTTGACCTCGGCCATGATCTTCAAGGTCATTTGGAGGTCACCTTACGTTTTTTAAATGGAAACTCTTATTTTTTATTACAGTTTTCTTTCACCAGTTAATTTGAACAACTTTTGTCTAAAATATTTTTCTATTTGCTTAATATTTTTTTAGATATTTGGGGAAAACTTGATAACTTTTTCAATATTTAACTTACGATATCTCGTTAACTATTTGTCGGAAGGAAAAGTGGTACTAGACTTTCTTGCTTTATTTAGTCTCAAGAATATATTGTTATAATACCGCTTTGACTTTTGTTCACTTACTGATTTTTAGAAATTTCAAAATTATCAAATTAACAAAAATCAGGGCGCTATTGTAGCAATATATTCTCGAGACTAAATAAAGCAAGAAAATCTAGTACCACTTTTTCTTCCGATACATAGTAAGCGAGATATCGTAAGTTAAATATTGAAAAAGTTATCAAGTTTTCCTCAAATATCTAAAAAAATATTAAACAAATAAAAAAATCGTTTAGACAAAAGTTGTTCAAATTAATTGGTAGAAAAGAACAGTGTAATAAAAAATGGGGGTCTTCATTTAAAAAACGCAAGTTGACTTCCAAGTGATCTTGAAGGTCATAGCCAAAGTTAAATTCAAGATCATCATTAAGTCCGTTAATCGATTTTCTACTTTTGTATATAAAGTTTTTGATGAAAACTTGATCCTGCAAAGTTACCAGGGGATTCTGATATTTTTAAGACACCCTGTATAACAGCTACGAATGAAGAAACTATTAACAAAGGCCACAAAATCATAATGAACGATTGCTGATTAAAGTTGAGAAAAATAGCAAAAGCTGCAAACATTTCTCATATATCTACATATATGTGTACGTTGCATTTTACATTAACGTTTAGATATGAGAAAACTCATTACCCTAGTTTGCTGACAATTTGCCAAAAGTAAATTTGAATAACCATTTCTCAACAATGTTTAAACATGTTTAAACGCAATATAAAAGATTTTTTACATCATTTCATGACTATCAATGAAATACGGATCCTTTACTAGACATCAAAAAGCAAAGAACAGTCAAAAGAGTGGACAGCACGCAGTAAACCGAAGAAAGCAAAGATAATTTTATCAGCTGGAAAGATACAGCTACTGTTTTTGGAATTCACGTCAAATAATTTTTATCGACTACTTGAGAACATGGAAAAAAATAACATTACATGGAAAAACAAAAAAATAACAGGCCAATGTATCATTACTGAATCGTTTAAATGACTAAATCAAAGCTAGAAAATCTCATTTGGCAAAAAAAAATATCTTGTTCATGTAAATTGGCAATTACGATGACAAAATTACATAAATCATAATTAAAATTGATTAAATATGCGTTATATTCGCCAGATTTGGCCTCTTCTAACCTTTTTTGTTAGCGGAAATGAGGGAATGATTGGCTTGAAAGAAATATTCATCAAATACTGAAGTCATCGAAGCTGTTAGATAAGCGTAAATGTTAAATAAGTAAATGGACGTTTCAAGAATTTGGACAATACTTTAGACAATATTTACTTTATTAAAACTATAATACTTACTTTACTAAAAGAATGGAAGATTTTGAAATATATCAAGTTCAAAGGAGATTACTGTTGAAAAATAAATATGATTTTGGTCGAAAAATTGTTTTTTATTCTAAAAATTTCCCAATTTATTTTCGTATCTATATTTTTTTTATTTTTTTCTAGAGATGCATTTTTTATTACGTATAAAATTTGATAAAGGAACGATACAAACGTAAATTCCGTTCTTTTTAAATTTCTTGAGATGAGGTTTATATTTGAAAAAAGAATGATAACAAAGTTACGAACTTAACTCAAATAATTTTTATTTATGTAGAATGAATTCTCTACTTTGAATTGCCGAATGAGTATTTTTGTTCAAAGTTGGAGAATGTATCCCATTTTTCCATGCTAATCAATTAAATGCTAAATCAATCAATTCCATGCTAATCAATTAAAACATTTATTCGTGTGGAACTAGAAACCATTTTAAAAATGAAACTATTTTTGAATGAAATATTTACTTTTGTATCAGTGTTTTTATTATTGTTTAGAAGAAATTTGCACTTGTTTTGAATTTTTTTAATATTTTTGGTTTAAAAAAGTAAGAAGTAATTGTCTTGCTTTATCTATAGGAAGAATTTAATTATTTAGAAAAGTATTTAGTATAGTTACATACATTTTTCTTATTTTCTCCACAAGTAAAAATTTTTATCAAATATGAAAATGAGTCAAACAAAAATAGACGGCAGAGTAGAGAAACGAAAAAGACGTAAACATAAAAAAACCGTTTATATTTTTTAGAGTGAAATTTGACTTGGAAAATAAAGTGACGACTGAATGTTGATGATTTTTTATTGGTATAGAATAAATTCTTTACCCTAAATTGTCTTATGAATATTTTCCTTGGAACTTGAAAAGTGAATATAATATATTTCATGTTTATTCTGATCGACTGAATTATTTCCTTTCATTTGAAAAAAATAGAAACAGGAAAATCATTCTCTTAGTTTAAATATTAGGAGTACAAATAAGTTTCCGCTGTTTTCTATCAAAAATTAGGAATTTATTGTGAAAGAACGGTACATTACGTTTTATTCAAAGTATTGTCCATCACTAACCACTACTTTTTCCCATCTTTCTGGCATTCGGATATCACGTCGGAAGAACTCTTCATCTTTTGAGGCTATCCACGAATCGACCCAATTTTTAGTATCTTCATATGATGTAAAGCGCTGCTTAGACAGTCCATGTGGCATCGACCGGAACAAGTGATAATCGGAAGGGGCAATGTCTGGTGAATACGGCGGGTGGGGTAGGGATTCCCAATTAAATGTTTCCAAATAGGTTTTGACCGGTTTTGCAACATGTGGCCGAGCGTTGTCATGTAGGAGAATAATTTTGTCATGTCTGGAGTAGTAATGGACGCGTTTTTCCTTGAGTGCTCGGCTCAATCTCATTAATTGTGTTCGGTAGAGAGCTCCAGTAATGGTTTCGCTTGGTTTGAGCAACTCATAATACACGACACCAAGTTGATCCCACCAAATACACAGCATGAGTTTTTTTCCATGAATATTCGGTTTGGCTGTCGATGTTGAAACATGGCCAAGTGGTCCCCATGATTTTCACTTCTTTGGGTTATCGTAGTGGATCCATTTTTCATCACCAGTGATTATACGATGCAAAAAACCCTTTCTTTTATGCCTGGCAAGCATTTCACACGTGCAAAATCGGCGTTCAACGTCTCTCGGCTTCAGTTCATATGGAACCCAATTTCCTTGTTTTTTAATCATTCCCAACGATTTTAAACGATGTGAAATTGCTTGTTGAGTTACTTGCACTGAATAAGTGCAAGTTCTTCTTGCGTTACTGCGCAAGGTGCACAGGACGCTGGCGGTCAGGGTCGCTAGATGCTACCGTACGGTCTCCTGCGTGGCGGCGGAGGCTCTGGCGAGCATGCCCCCTCTGGAGCTCCTCGCGCTGACATACAGATACATGTATGTCAGGAAGCGTGAGCTCCTGCAAACAGGGGGGCAGAAGAATCGCTCGCCGGAGCACTGAGGAAGATGAAGCACCAGGCTCGACTAGTCCTCCTCCAGAAATGGCAAAGGATTCTGGCGAATGCCAGATACGGGAGGAGGACAGTCGAGGCCGTCCAGCCCTGCCTGCAAGAGTGGGTGGGCAAGGCATCGGGACCCTGTCGTTCAGGATGGCACAGGTGCTCACCGGACACGGATGTTTCGGTGAGTACCTGTGCCGAATCGGAAAGGAGCGCACAACGTGCTGCCACCACTGTGACAACGATCACGACTCAGCGCAACATACGCTCCAGGATTGCCCCGCCTGGAGCGAGCAGCGCGGAGTCGTGATCAGAGAACTGAGTAATGACCTCTCGCTCCCCACAATAGTCGGGGCCATAGTCGGGGGGAGTGAGAAGAAGTGGAATGTGTTCTTCTCCTTCTGCGAATCGATAATAACGCAGAAGGAGGAGGCTGAGGAGGTCCGCCGCAGGGCGGAAGGACGAGGGAGAAAGAGAAAGAGGAGAGAGAGGCAACGAGCATGGAGGGGAGGGAGGAGCAGAAGCAGAGAGGGGGACGCAGACTCCTCTGAGGAGGAGGCCGTTAGGAGGATGGTGGCTCCACCACCTCCTCCCCCCACTCCCCCTCCTGCTCCCCCTCCGGTACCAGTGGGAAGGACTCATGGGGGACTTAATGCCCCCAACAAAGTCCAAAGGCAAAGGACAGATGGAAACAGGGGGATGGCGGTGGTGGTATTACAACGGCTGACCCCCTGATGATGGCGGCAGCGTTGCTGACCGCCCCCCCCGTGGTGACGATGGCGGGAACACTACCACCGCCACCCCCTGCTGCCCCTCTTACGGCAGCAATGGGAGAGAGAGGCGGATGGAGGGCCCGGCTTAGGCCAAGGCCCTACACCCGCAGACCACCGGCTCCCCTCAAAAAGGGAGTCGGATGAAAATAAGGGGGAGAGAGGGTGTCAATGGTGATTAATCATCATAGAACAAAACACCCCTCCCCCCCAAACCGCAAATCCGAAGTAATTCGGGTATGCGGGAGGGAGGTCGCTAGGACCCCCCATCCCATTCCTCCGCGGAAGTGGGAAGAGCCCGGCGGCGTTTTTTCCCCCCGTAACCGCCGGGCGGGAGGGTGGGGCACCGGGCGGAGACTCCCGGTGCCCCAACCAGCCCTCCCAACGTAGGGTGGCTGGCTGATACGGTGGGTCAGTCAGCCACACAACATGTACTGGCGGCGCCTCATCTGGTCAGGAACGGTGGTCGAAGCGGGCTTCGGCCGGCTTCTCCCTTCCTGACCGAAGAGATGAGGCGTGAGAGACGGGAAAGGGGAGCAGTGGTCGAAGCGAGCCCTTGGGCTGGCTTCCCGCTCCCCTGGGGGAGCGGTGGTTGAAGCGAACCTTTGGGTTGGCTTCCCCTTCCCCCACCCCGGCCCTCAGGGACAGAAGGCATATGCCTGGACTCGGGGCCCCGATAAGCAGTTACGTGGCTCCGGGGCCCTGAGGTCAGTCCCTTCGCAGCGCCACCCGGAGAGGTTTTAGCCGGTAGAAGTCCGGCATAACCCTGGCCCTTCCCCGAGGGTCAGGGTATCCATGATGGATTTCCTCCTCGTCAAAAAAAAAAAAAAGTTCTTCTTGTGTTTGGCACGAATCTTCCTCCAATAATGCTTCCAATTCCGTGTCTTCGTACACTTTCGGCCTCCCACTACGTTCTTTGTCTTCCACGTCAAACTCACCATTTTTAAACTTCTGAAACAACTCACGACAACTTCTCTCACTTAAAGCAGTCTCACCATATGCTTCTAGAAGCGATGCACTTCAGCTGCAGATTTCTTCAAATTAAAGAAGTAAATCAAAAGTTCCCGCAAATGACGCTTATTCGGCACAAAACTTGACATTTTCACACGAAAAAAATTATGTGGTGCTGATACGGAATCACTAATACTTCAAGGTTATGTTGTTACCAGATGTTCAAACTTACGATATTACGTTTTACATCTGACAATTTCAACATAACCTTCTGGTGGGGCCATCTTTTGTCAAACGACGGAAACTTATTTGTACTCCTAATAATATTTCTTCTTAAGATTCGAATTAATAATATTTTTATTGTCGTCTCAAGTAAATTTTCACTTGTTTCGAATGAGTTTTCATCACAGTATTGCCACGAGTTTGTGTCGTCAGACGAATTGGCTCCTATGTGGCGAGCACCTCAGGGTGTCCGTCGCACTCAGCAAAACCGATCGCGCTGAATTTGGCAGCCGTCGGGGTGCGGTGCGCGTTCCGAATCTACTTCACGAGTCGAGTCAAGTGATCGAGGAAAGAGGCAATGCCTCGCCCGTCACTTGCAATGCACATAAAATCCATGACAAAGTATCGTGAGGTACACGAAATACGATTTCCCGACGTGGCTGGTCGCAATGTTGAACTAGCGTCGGGAAATGCACGAAACGGTGGTATACAAGCGAAGAGGTGTCAGAACACACGGGTACCAAATGCCTCGTCATCCGATCAGTGACGCAAAAGGGATAAACTAGATTTATACCCATCATTCCCATTCAGAGGAAGAGTAAACTTCGAACAATCGAACGACCAATGGCACAAGTTGCAAAATAATGGCTCAAATTGTAAAGCATGGCGAAACAAAGGCTTAAATATGATGGCTCAAATGGGATTGCTCAAACACTTCACAATGAAGATGTTATAAGGAAACCGCAAATCTAAGCAAAACTAAGCTATATAGCAAGGAAGAAAGACAGGAAGGCGGGGTCTGGTCTGCAAGAGCTTGCCTGCTCGTAGCCGGACACCCTATCAGTTGTCTCTAGGCATGCATACATACGGAGGAGGGAATTAAAGTCGTAGGCTCGAAGAGATATGGTGAACCCTAACGAAGGGACAGTTACCCACACCTTTCTCGGGAAGCCGCAGCCAGCCTCCGTATGTGCGTAAGAGACAACTGAAGGGCGCAAGAGCCAAGGAAGCGGAGGGGTAACCCGCGACCTAGCTCGAGCGCCATGGGATTAACGTTCCACAGTGACGTTTCTCATTCAGGTACTTAACGGTACCTGCCTTCCATATCATACGAAAGTCGTATGTAAATTTGTACATAATTTGTATATACATAATAATATCAAATATAGCTAATATACATGAGCAATATTTCCTATCAAAGAGCCTCGTTAGAAATGAAAAGCAACACGCCGCAATTGGACTTAGAATATAAACTCTGACTCTGAATCAAAGGCATGCTACCCAAAAAATATTCGAACGAGCTTGCAAGGAGTCATCACACGAATGATGGTCTCCACGGCAAGCGAAAGTCTACATTCAGGCTGAATAACTAAGTGGGAAATGATACGCCTGACCTCGAAGTATTCAGCAAAAAGCATGGCAATAAACGACGGAGCGTGTAAACACTGACGTCTTAGGGCAAAGCACACGTGCGTTGATTGGAACAAAATACACCACACCAAATGGAGATAAGAGCTGAGATCTCCAAGTGTACAGCACGTGTGCATCGAACGAAGTCCAAAAAGACGAAAATCCCACATGGCAGGGGCTCTCAGATTGAGAAAGTAAAGTAAAATGCCCCATGACACGACGAGCAGTCAAGGGTCCAAAATAGCAAATGATGCTGTGGAATGCTAAAGAACTCACCAAAGCAGAGAAGCGAATCTGGGGATAACCGGTTTCAGCTGGCGTCCTACGGACCGCTATTGCCATGCGTGACATGGAACGAAGCGACCTGGGCATTGTCCTGGGGCCCCGAGTCACGTTATGGACTCTGGTATATGTGCGGTACTTGCACGAGTGATGGAACTGATGCCCAACGCAGCAAACTAGGACAGCGAAGAGTGTTCAAGCAGAGAAGCGAATCTGGGGACGATCGGTTTCGGCTGGCGTCCTGCGGACCGCTATTGCCATGCGTGACATGGAACGGGGCGACCTGGGCATTGTCCGGGCGCCCCAAGTCACGTTACGGACTCTGCCAGGTGTACCGGGACATCCATGGGACTCATGCGAGAACCCTCTTTAAGCCAACAAGGAAATCGTTAATAAAGACACTGCCCGGATAGATGAAGGTAGACACACGCTCTGTTGAAACGGGAGTCGCGATGCTAAATCCAAGTCTTCCCATTGCGATGCAACGAATCTAATTGTTTCGGCCTGGGAAACCGAACCAACAGGGGTAGCGATTGGGAAAGACGAATCATCGAGACAGGGAAAATACCAAAATCGAACAGGCAAACAGCTTTGTAGACCGCTCTAGGTACAACGCTGGGACCGGGTATATACCTACACTCGTGAAGTTGAACAAGTCCCAAGGCTAACGTTCAGGTCGCGCCGAAGGCTGAATGACTGTGGGGACGATAAACATGCACAGTCCCTAGCGACCCCCCGGGAAGACTACGGTTGACCCGCGGTCGAACGAGATCTCAAGCTACGGCGAAGGAAGCGCGCCTAGGGCTGAATGGCTGTGGAGATGATAAAAATCACAGTCTAAAGCGCTCCCCCAGAGGACCTATCGACCCCTCTGCGGTATCCCAGACTTGGTAGCAGTCTTCATACTGTCCGCATTGTATTAGAAAGATTAGAAAGGTGCGGGACTGCCTCCGCAAAATCTTCGGGTGACGAGTAGCAGCCACAGAAAAGTTAGGATCTCTTTCGGAGGCATATGCGTCTCCAAAGAGGTAGAGAGAATCTGCCCTCAAGGCTCAGTTTTAGGCCCAGCTTGCTGGACAGTCATGTTCGACGGCCTCCTCCGTGAACTTGACAAAAAGATAGGCAGGTCATCCATCGCGCATGCCGACGATCTGCTGGTCACAGTCGAATGCGACTCCCGTTGCGAAATTAAAGAGCGAGGGCAGCGCACTGTTGACTTTGTCAACAAAAGGTACGAAAGGGCAAAAACTCCAGATCTCTTTGCTTAAGACTGAGACGGTTGTCCTCAAGAGTACATTGATCGGGAGAGCCTGATAAGCATAAAGGGAGAAGCACGCTTAAAACGAAAGGCAGCTAAAGTTGAGAAATCCAATCTTGCGGCGCGTGACCACCGACCAGCCGATCAGGACCGAAGAAAACTCTATTAGATAGAAAGTTAGGCATCTGGGCATTCAGTTGACAAAGAAACGGGAGTATCCTCCCATTGTAAATACATGCGCGGTAAGGTCGGGCCGCAATTTAGCTAGGACTGCGGGATGTCGATGGGGGCTGCGCTTTAGCGCGCTCTCGACGATCTATCGGGGTGTGTTCACTCCGACGGTTGGCATACGCTACCGCCGGATGGATCGACCGATGCGGAGAGGGGCGGCCTGAAGGATCTCCGGACCCTGCAGCGCCGGTGCTCATGTTGGCGGTTGATGCATACCTCACGGCGTCGACGGGGTTGCTTTGTGCTGCTGCAGGTGCGGTCCCAGTTGATATCCTCCTTAACGAAAATAAGGCGTGATATCCATCTAGGAAAGAAATGAATGCCAGAATAGGTAACGTCATAATCCCATTCACCGTGAGCATTAGAGACTTGTGGTCTCTATAGGGAAGAGGTGCTAAACGTACGCAAGCTCGATGGTCTTCTTCGAGCAAAGGCCGTATAACAAGTACCTTCCAAACAACGTTCTGGACAGGGTGACGCCGAGGGCACAGCGATCCGTCACTTGATCGAATGTCCGGACTACGGGCCGCAGAGTAAAGCT
The DNA here is from genome assembly GCF_003227715.2 of Harpegnathos saltator. NCBI lineage: Eukaryota > Metazoa > Arthropoda > Insecta > Hymenoptera > Formicidae > Harpegnathos > Harpegnathos saltator. The sequence goes on from NW_020230482.1 coordinate 468,813, forward strand.
CTGCGACAATTCGTTCCAGCCGGAAGCTGGAATTGGCCGGAGATGGCACATTTCTTCGTGGCAACTCCAGAGGCCTATTCCATGTTTGCGGCATTCTGTAGGGGATTCCCTTTTGGTTAAAGGGTCTACGTCAGGCTTCCAATTTCACTTTCGTTTTCTTCTACTCTCTTTTCTTTCGCTTTTCTCTACTCTATTCTAGAATCTTTACCCGCTTTACAATTCTACTCTACAACCATGTCCGCTAAAAACCCACCCATCGTATCATATTATTCCTCACTAGTCCCATCCTACTCAAGGGTCAGAGCGTGTGTCTGGGCTCGGGACATAAATGAGCGGGTCTCCCCGTGGTTCCCCGTGGACGCGGCACGCGAGGCGACATCCTGACGGGAGTCGACGCGCGTGTCGCGACTAAACCGCTCATCCTGCGAAGTACGACCCACGCAGGCGCTGCTGGATTTTTCCATTGCCCGCTTCAGTGGTAGAGGACAAATCGCTGGAAAGTGGAATTGTGTAGCGTATAGCTTTTAACAAAGCTGAGGTAGCACAGCGCGGCATCTTACGGGTGTCGGGCTTCACAATAACTGTTTCGAATGAGACTTTATTTTAAGAAATTTAAGGAATTGGAAGATACGGAATTATTTGAGTAATTAAACACTCTTACATGATATAGGTAACGAAATAGTGCGGACTTGATGATTCTTCTTTTCGTAGAAAGTTAATATAATAGCATCGCAAAAATCCAAAGAACAAAGTGAAGAAGGAAATGAGAAGCTTTTGTGCCTCATTTTCTGAAATTCCAAAATTCCTCTGAAAATATTTGTCAGGCCAAATGTCCGGAATTCAGGACGCGCTCGCTTGCGCCGGAAAAACAAGAGTCGCGTAGTGCAATATGTAACGAGGAAATAACGGCGCTATGAGCACTGTTGCAACGACGGTCGCAGCCGTGAATTAGCCGCACCATCCTGCTGCATATGCATGCGAACATGCAAGCGCGTTCACTCGCCGGTGAACCAAGTTTATAGCCGCATTTTACCGTAGCCGGATTAATTTCTTCATTCGTAACATATTAATCTTCGAGTCGCTGAAATGTCACGATAGTCGTAATACGTCTTGTGGTGACTATCGTATTATTAAGTATTAACGCTTTGCAACCTTAAATCAAATATATCTTGATATTTATATTTTAGTCGATTTTATCTATTTTATAAAATAACTTTTTATTCATTAAAATATACATATTTAGTACAAACATATTTATAGTAGAACTTTGATTACCTGTTATCTTTTATTAATTGTTTATCAATCTCTGTTATTAATCATCAATCTCTATTAACAATTATTTGAAGTATTTGGATCGTCTTGTGTTAAACTTTTAATGGCTGCATTAAGGCCTTTATAAATTTAATATTTAACAAATAAAATTATTTTATTTACAATTTAAGTTTCTGTTTGCGTGCATGCTTGTATGAACGAATAAGTGTGTGTGCATAGGCGTGCGCTTGTGTGACTGATCTGAAGCATTTTAGTATTTAAGGTTGCATTAAAATTAAATATTTTTACAGCAAAATATCATTGGTTATGGTTAGTAATATCTTAGTAATCATTGTTGTTTAATAGCTCTATTATTCATTATTGTTACATTATATTAGATTGTTATTATTATTTGTTATACTATAATATGTTTTATTAAACATTGTAATGTTAGGTCAAGAAGTAAGTTATATTGGAAGGAAACCAGTATAAACCAATTCCTAATAATGACAAAAGAATATTTGTATGTTTATCTTCCGTTATGAAAAATTTATTAGGTATACAACAAAAAAATATTATACATACAAATATAATACATACAAATGAATAATCCAAATTATTTTAAGCAGTTCTGAAATCAATTTTAAATTGGATAGACTTTTCCGCTTTTTTGTGATTATGCAATGTTGACATATAGCTATTAAAAAGAACATATAGTTTGGCGAAAGGCCCAACATAACCTTGAAAAGTATTCAGTTCAGTATAGTACAGTCGAAAATGGTAACAGATAAGGTGCATAACCGACACTGCATTCTTTACGAATTCCAACAAGGAAAAAATGCTGCAAGAGCGTGCGAATCGATTTGTTCCTTTCTCGGCGAAGGTGTTGTATCGTACGATGTGTACGCATTTTGGTTTAAGCGGTTTAAAAGCGGTAATTTCAGTCTAATCGACAAACAATGCCCTGGAGGCCCTCCGAAGTGCGATAATGATGATTTGGAACAACTGTTCGCTAAGAATTCAGTACAAACACAAAAAGAGCTTGCAGAGCAGTTGGGAGTAACGCAGCAAACGATTTCCAAACACCTACATGAGATGGAAAGATCCAGAAAGAAGGAAAATGGGTTCTGCATGAACTCACTGAAACCAACAAAAATCAACGAGTGACACCGTGTCTTTCTCTTCTCAATAAGCAGAATCGAAAGTCTTTCTTGTAGAAAATCATTACGGGCGATGAGAAATGGATACTCTGTGACAATCCGAAACGCAGAAAGTCATGGGTAAATCCTGGCAAATCATCAAAATCGGTCGCAAAACCCAATCGCTTCGGAAATAAGGTTCTTCTCTGCATTTGGTGGGATATCAAGGGCGTGCTTTATTATGAGTTGTTGGAATGAGTGGGTGAAACAGTTACTGTGGACTGCTACCAACGTCAATTAATCTGCTTGAGTCAAGAATTGGAACGAAAACGCTCGTATACTGGCAAAGGAGAACGTCCAGTGAAATTGTTGCATGGTAACGCCAGGCCACACATTGCTTTCAATACAAAAAAACACCATAATGGAGTCTTGGCTGGGGCGTCTTGCAGCATCCGGCGTATTCACCAGACATTGCTCCATCCGATTATCACTTGCTCCGGTCGATGCAACACGCCTTGTCTGATATGCACTTCCAATCAGTAGATAAGATCCGAAAATGGCTTGACGACTTTATCGTGTCCAAAGATGTAACATTTTTCCGAGATGGAATTCATCAGCTGCCTGAAAGATGGCTTAAAGTTATAGAAAACAATGGCGAATATTTTGATTGAACAATTTAATTTATTTTCTTTTAAAATAAACTTTGAATGTAGCTGAAAAAATTGAATTATTCATTTGTACATCTAATATATTATTACATACTAAAATTTGTATTATTTCCGTAAATATTTAATTTCAGAACATTATTGATATTGATATTATTCGATAAATAAATATAACATAGCTGAAACAAGTTCCTAGTATTATATATTCTGAGATTATACAAAAAATAATATATTACTAAATTTATTGTAGTGAAATATTATAACATATCCTAGTATTAATTATGGTCAGGTATTAATCTCTAATATAAAATATCATTAAATTATTCTGAAATACTAGCAATTTTTATTCTAATAACCGTTATTTAAATACTCAAAAGCATCAGTGATGAAGCTACGGACAATGAGTAACATCAATTTATTAGTAATCAACTAATAAATTCTGTTTTCTGTAATTGTCACCACTACGAACTCAGTAACTGAATTAGTAGGACTTACTAATAGTGATATTTTTAATACACAAAATAAATAATTAATCATTAATCCATCAGTATTAAATTTCAATAAAGGATATATACGCAACAAAAGATGCGAATTGAAACGGCTCTTTGTTTTATTATTTAAACAGTATGATCAAACATTTATTTGTTTTATCTTATTTATTCTCGCAGAATTTGTTGCAAACAATATTCTATGATGATAGTAATTTATTAACATATGATTAAGCATTAGCCAAATAATTACTGAAATACTGCTAGTGTTTAATAATCGCAATTTTTTAAATAATTCTCAATTCTAAATAGTTGTAAATAGAGCCAATTTATTGTATACAAGTTGATTTTAATATATATTATTTTTTAATATGCAATTTATTTTCTTTTCTTTATTATTTATTCTTTATTATTCTTTATTATTTATTCTCTTGTTCGGACAAGCTGTTCGATTATTTGTCACAGTCTTGCGGTCCCGTACTTAAACAGATGATCAAAGTTGTATTATATTATTGTAAATATGTCGTTACATCAGTTAAATACTGAAATATTGAGATAAACGCAAACCACATGATATTGTCCGAAGTAAATTAATTTATACGGATCGATTGAGAACAAAAGTTGAAAACAATCTGAGTCGCAAAGAGTTAACTTTACATTTTTTTCGCTTTTCTGAAGCATTTGAGTACTTTGGTGAATGTTCTTGAGGTTATTTCTTCCAAGCATTTCCGTTATTTTCATGTTGATCTGATATTTCTCAACGCTCAAGATTCGCGCGTGATGGCCATATGAATGGCTGTGACCGCCCTTTCGATTGAAAGGCTTTCTTACTTTCCTGTTGGCGGAAAATCGGATATTATAGTGCTTCTTGAATGTTAGCCTCATAATCAGGACGAGCTGTGGCGTTGGCTTTAATTGATGATCTGACGAGGATGGAAAATAGCATTGGAGAATGAGAGGAAGAGACTAATTACTATTCGATCTCTCGTGGAATCTCGTTTCTCGCGCTCTCTATAAAGAAGCATGAGACACCGCGATATCATCGACGTAATACTGTCACAAAAAGGTGATAATTGAACAGTTCGTCAATTAAGATGAGAAATTCCGTCGGAATAAAAAAATTTTTCCTTTGATAAGAGTGGTGTCATTTCTGAAAGTGTAATTATTCTTTCTTTGTTATAAAAGCCAAATTTATTGGAATGGTAATTTGATTTGAGAAAGTATTTCCTACATTATACATATACGTATACGTGTGGACAAATCATATTCGTAGGGAAAGCATTTGCTACCTTTAATATTTTGCTTCCTTCTTCTTCTGCAAATACTTATTTTTACGTCACTTTTAACAATCTACGTGATAAACTGTGAAAATTGTACACAAAGGGAAACATTTTCTTATAGAAAAGGGGATTTTTCCTTTCCGTTGAAATATGAAACCAGCCGGAGGGAAATTTGATATAAGAGGGAAACTATCCTCTAGTATGCTGGACAAAGGGGCAAATATTCGAAACTTGATATTTTGTGCTGCAGCTTCTGGCAAAGACGAGATCTCAAAGGGATATCTGGCATTATTAAACGTACAAAATATTTGCGACGCGTCTCAGTTAATTGGCTGTAACGCATCTCAGTTAATTGGCTGAACGGCGAAGCGAGTGTTGAAAAAAAGAACTTCGCGGTTACATTTATACGGGATATTATTCAATAAACGGTAATCAATTTTTTCGACATATCTCAAACTTTTCTGACGAAGGACCACGATGGGCCAATAGATTTAAGAAAATAGTTTAAAGTTGATTCCGCAAATGAGATCAGACAAATGACTTGTCGTAAAGTTAAATTAGTTATTTTTAACGTTTTATTAAATTTGATTGAATACTTTTTATTTGGCAAAGAACTTCAATTTTGAAAATTATGTATAGGAGCACTGATTTCATTTTTTAAATACTTCATTAGTATTTTGTTATATTTTAGTACATGAAAAATTTAATCTATTATTTCTCATTCATCATTTTACCGTTTCTCATAAAAGTATAATACTGGAAGTTACTAAGAAAGGATGGGTGTCAATAAGGCCGTTTTTTGGGCCCTCTTCGATTGGCTTGTGAGAAATTATTACTGTTGACATATTTCACAACCCCCTGAAACCCATTTTTCAATTGGTCTTTAGAATCGGAGATACAGCAGTTTGAAGATTCTCGATTTGCTACATTTTAATTCAGAACTCGTGATATTTCTTTAAGTTATTAATCAATTTCGGCCATCAAACTTTTTCAAAAACTATGCATATACATGATATTGAATATATGTAAAAGTTGTTGACCTAGCCTTTTAGGCTGATCTTGAAAATGTCCTTATTTTAATAAGATTAGTAATATGGTTTTCGCATACTTTTTTTATGTTTCTGGGAATCAAAAATAGCTTTTTTATTCCGAAACTTTTATGGGCGTGGTATGTAATATACAAAAGAACATTTCTGCAATCATCAATTCATATGCTATGGACATGATACCTCAAGATGTGATTTTTACAAAAGCTAAATGGAGTTAACACTTCAGAAGGATAGATCAGTAGCAACAGGATACAAATCAGTTTTATTAATCATAGCATATTCTTTTTCTGATGTTCTGATAACTCTGACTAAATAACTCAGTCATTTATCATTGTAAAGGATGTGGTAAGTACTTAAAAAGTGCTTTTGAACTTCTTGTTGGTCGATCCATTCTTAATGTAGATTTTGTGAGAAAAGAAAACATAATACGAATAGTATATTCGTATATAATATATATAATACTCGTAGTATATTCAAGCGATTGATAATTATTCGGCAGAGTGCCGATATTTTGTAGTAAAATCGAAAAAAAGCAACATCTGATTTTTCTTCGAAAAAGCACACTAACGAAGCTAATGAAGCACTTACAATGTCAGAATCTTCAGATTTGCAAAATATTCCATCAACTTCTGCAAAAGTGGCGGTAAATATTAGGTGTGTGAATTAATTCGGTTCATCTGGCGGTCAATTGCTGTACTATGTAATTTTCTAACCTCTAATGTCTGCAAAAGGCTTTATTTTTTAATTTTGATATCTGGCAATAATATTCAGTTGATAAACATTTGGTTTTGTAACAATAACATCGTGTTTATCTGATTCGAAAATGTCGAAATTCAAGCCAAAAAAGCATCATTTCCGGGAAGTTCTCATTTTCTGTTTGTATTTGAAGAAAACAGCCGCTGAAGCTCATCGAATGCTCGTAGAAGCTTATGGTGAAAGTGCTCCTACCGATAAATCATGCAGAGAATGATTTCGACGTTTCAAAAGTGATGATTTCAGTGTCGATGACAAACCTCGTCCAGGTCAGCCGAAGAAGTTCGAGGACGAGGAATTGCAGGCACTAATCGATGAAGATCCGTGTTGATCGTAATATGAGCTCGCGCAATTGTTGAATGTTGATTGATCAACAATTTCTGTGCGTTTGGCAGCCATGGGAAAGATTTACAAAGAAAGAAGATGAGTACCATACGAACTGAAAGAAAGCGACATCGAGAGGCGAAGAGCCATGTCTGAAATCTTGCTTGTCAGGCAAAAAAGAAAAGGTTTTCTGCATCGTATTATGACTGGAGACGAAAAATGGATATATTTCGATAATCCCAAACGAAGGAAATCCATTAAGGATCCAGGGAAACCATCCACATGGATATTAAAGTGGAATATTCACGGCAAGAAAGTAATGCTCTGTATATGGTGGGACCAGAAGGGTGTAGTGTATCATGAACTATTAAAACAGAACCAAACCATCACTGCCAAACTTTACCAACAACAACTGATCCGTTTAAACAACGCATTGAAGAATAAGCGGCCGGAATATGCAAAGAGACACGACAAAGTTATCTTCCAGTACGATAACGCTCGGCCACATGTTGGAAACATTGTGAAGACCACCTTGGAAGCACTTAGCTGGTACGTTTTACCTTACCCGCCGTATTCACCAGACATTGCTCCATCCGATTATCACTTGTTCAGATCGATGGCACACGGGCTTTCAGATCAGCACTTCAACAATTATGAAGAAATAGAGAAATGGCTCAATGAATGGATCACTTCGAAGGACGAGTCGTTTTTCTGTCACGGGATGCAACAACTGCCAGACAGATGGGAAAAAATAATAGCAAACGATGGCAAATATTTTTATTAGTGTACTTTTTCATGTTTTTTCATACTACAGTCTTTTTTTGGAAGAAAGAACAGACCGAATTAATTCACACACCTAATATAAAAAGATACACAGTCTATCCCAGATCCAATGAGACTGGTCTAAAAAAATACAAAGCGTTTATTATAAGGTGTGCAACTAAGTTCCCACTGTTTTTCAAGAGATGGCTCCAGTAGTAAGTGCTGGTCGATTGTGACATAACCAAAACGTCATGAACCAAGCTTAGACGTATGGTAAACAAACCGCTTTGACACATTAGTGATTTCGTTTTTGCGTCATATACTTTTGGTTGTGTGAAAATGTCTTATTTTGTGCCAAATAATCGTCATTTGCGGGAAGTGTTGCTTTTCTTCTTTCATTCGAAGAAAACGGCGGCTTAAGCGCATCGAGAACTCCAAAAAGTTTACGGAGATGCTGCTCTAAGTGAAACAACGTGCCGTGATTGGTTCCGTCGCTTCAAAGACGGTGATTTCGATGTTGACGACCGTTCGCGTGAAGGAAGGCCAAAAACCTTCGAAGACGCTGAATTGGAGGCATTGCACGATGAGGATCCGTGCCAAACGCAAAAAGAGCTTGCTTCAGCATTAGGAGTTACCCGCCAAGCCATTTCCAAACGATTGCATGCGTTGGGAATGATTCAAAAACAAGGAACTTGGGTTCCTTATGATTTGAAGCCAAGAGACGTTGTACGTCGTTTTTTCGCCTGTGAACAACTGCTCCAGCAGCAAAAAAGGAAGGGTTTTCTTCATCGCATCGTTACGGATGATGAAAAATGGATTCATTACAGCAACCCAAAGAGAACAAAATCATGAGGACTGCCCGGTCATGCTTCTACGTCGTCGGCTCGGCCGAATATTCACGCTGCGAAGATTTTGCTGTGTATTTGGTGGGACCAGGGCGGTGTTATTTATTATGAGCTGTTGAAACCGAACGAAACCATCACTGGGGAACGGTATCGAACTCAATTGATGCGATTGAGCCGAGCACTGCGCGAAAAGCGGCCACAACACGAGCAGAGGCACGAAAAAGTGATTCTACAGTATGACAACGCTCGGCCTCACGTTGCCAAACCCGTTAAAACCTACTTAGAAACGCTCAAATGGGAAGTCCTACCCCACCCGCCATATTCCCCAGATATTGCGCCGTCCGATTATTACTTGTTCCGTTCGATGGCACATGGTCTGGCTAATCAGCAGTTCTCATATGCGCATCAGCAGCGCTCATATGAAGACATCTCAAAATGGCTTGATTCGTGGATAGCCTCAAAAGACGAACACTTCTACCGTGACGGTATTCGAGCTCTGCCAGAAAGATGGGAAAAAGTTGTCGCTAGCGATGGGCAATATTTTGAACGATTCATTTGTAACCATTTTTTCCCCCCCTGGCAATAAAGTTGCATTTTCATCAAAAAAACAGCGAGAACTTAGTTGCGCACCTAATATTTTGATTTTTTATTCTTGTTTATTCAAAATAGTCTCCTTCTGAGTCAATACAGCGCTGGAAACGTTCAACAAATTTTTCGAAACATTTTTTATACTCATCGGCTGGAATGGCCTTTAGTATGGCGGTCGAAGTCTTTTGGATGACCGGGATGGTATCGAAACGATTTCCTTTCATCGGCAATTTCAGTTTGGGAAATAGCCAGAAGTCGCACGGAGCCAAATCAGGTGAATACGGTGGATGATCGATAACAATGATGCCTTTTTTGGTCAAGAATTCACGTACCATGATGGCTTTGTGCGATGGTGCATTATCATGCAACAAAAACCAATTGCCTGGCTCTCGATATTGCGGTCGAACTCATCGAATTCTGGCCCACAATCGTTATAGAACTCCCAGATAATATCTGGGCAGACACACAGCGGTCGCTTCGAAGAATTTCTTTGATTTTCTCGATGTTTTCTTCATTGCGAGTGGTTTTTGGCGGCGGTGCTCGATCATCGTCTGCAAGGTCCTCACGACTGTCACGGAATCGGCCAAACCAACGAAAAACCTGTGTACGGAACATGCATTCATCCCCGTACACATTTTTTAGCGTTTCGTACGTTTCTGCACCACTTTTACCCAATTTAAAAGTTGGTTTTTCGACCGACATACACAAAGTGACTTTACATAAAATGTCAAACCACAGTGAAATATCAACCGAATTCGCTCAAATTTTGAGGTTAAGTAGATGAAGGGAAGAACATTCACCTACCATCATTCATTCATAGATATCGCTTCGCTAAGAACTTTGATGGAACCAGTCTCATTGTATCTGGGATAGACTGTGTATATTATATCTGACAAGAAGAAATGTATGGTTTGTAAGAAAAGTGGCAATCTCGTATGCGTTTCATACTATTATGTTTTCTTTTCTCAATGTTCTCATTTTTTGCAAAAAACATAGTAATGGCATATATTGTATATATGTTATATATACAATATATAAAACAACGCAACAACATTTAATTTAAAATCAATATTATCCATCATTTTACTTGGATATATTATTGTAATAGTGCGTAAAATATAAAAATAGAAAAAAGGGAACATAACGGCACATTACATTTACATGTTATTATATGCTTTGAATATTTCAACGCTTTAATCATATCTTGGAGACACTATTCTCTTATATTGTGCTACTTATCAAAAGAATTGAGGTATTATTAGGTGCCATAATATGTATTTTAAGCATATTATGTAGTGATTCTCATCTTGAATCTCTGACTCTCATCTTGAGTATTAGACTTTTTTACTTTATTTACTATCAAGAATATATTACTAGAATAGTATCCTCACTTTTGTTAATTTAATAATTTTGAAATTTCCAAAGGTCGATAAGTTAACAAAAGTTAGGGCACTATTATAGTAATATATTCTTGATAGTAAATAAAATAAAAAAGTCTAATACTATTTTTTCTTTCGACGCATAGTTAGCGAGATATCGTAAGTTAAATGTTGAAAAATGTACCAAGTTTTTCTTAAATATTTCAAAAAATATTAGGCAAATCAAAAAATGTTTCAGACAAAAGTTGTTAAAATTAATTGTTAGAAAAAAAAAGATATAATAAAAAATTGGGCTTTCTATTTTGAAAAATTAAATTGACTTTCAACTGACCTTGAAAATGCCCTCCAAATGAAAAACTGATAATGCCATTCTCTTTCTCATTCAAAATCATGAAACACGTGTTTTAGCTTTTTTCAATGTCTTTCACAGTTTTCGAGATTTTTTACCTATTACGTTTGAAATTTAGCACCCTGTATATGTGTAATATTAGGAGGTTGCATTAAAAGCCGCTGTTTTTTGTGTTTTTGAGCATTTATTTCAATAACAAAATGTGTGAATACATCAATCAAAGTATCTGCCCTCAGAAGCTATGTCTTTTCTGACACAAGTTGAATTCCGCTGCGAAAGAACGGTCTGTCTTTTGAGCTAATCCATTCAGCAACCCAATTTTCGACTTCTCTGTAATTATGGAAAAGTATATCTTCCAAAGCGTGTTGCATCGATCGGAACAGATGGTAATCGCTTGAGGCCAGGTCCGGAGACTACGCTGGGTGCAGGAGAACCTCCCATTCGAGCTTCATCAGTGTTTGTTTCACGGCAATAGGAACATGGGGCCGAGCGTTGTCATAGAGAAGAATCACTTTTCAGGGATTTGATGCAATTGATGTTCGTTTTTGCATCAAATTATCATTCAAACGCTTCAATTGTTGTCGATAACATTCAGCGATGACTGTTTCGTTCGATGTCAACAATTCATGATAACACCCTCCATATCCTATCATTTTATAGAGCATTGCCTTGTGACCATGGATGTTTCGCTTTGGTGTCAACATTGATGGTTGGCTAGGATCAACCTATGATTTCCTGTGTTTCGGGTTGTCAAAATAGATCCATTTTTCATCGCGATACGCCACAAGAAACTTTTCTTTTTATGCCTTGCGAGCAAAGAAATCAAGATGTTTAAACGATTAGCAATAGCATTTTCGGTCAATTCATCTGGCAGCCATCTCCTTTCTTTCCCATGGCTTGTAAACGTCGTGAAGTGATTGACTTATCGAGTTCGAGTTGTTGAGCCAATTCGAGTGTTTGAGCAAAGTTCTTTTTCCAATAGAGCTTGTAGTTCTTCATCTTCGAACTTTTTCGATTGACCTGGTCGTTGTTTGTTGTGAATGTCACAATCATCACTTTTGAATCGTCGAAACTAATCTCTACATATTGTTTCCGATGGAGTAGATTCATCATAAGTTTTTGCAAACAATCGATGAGTTTCAGCTACACTTTTTTTCAAACCAAAGTAGTAGAAGTACACATTGGAAAAACAATTTATCGTGTTCCATTTTAATTCGGTCATAGAAAAGCACTTGTGTAAACAAAGGATAGCGTCTGATGACTGAATTTTAATGGAAAATATTCCCATTTCAAAATAACATAAGAGTCACTGTCACTGCCCACAACATACACAGTTAGAACTATTTATACGTGAACAACAGTTTCAATGCTACTTTCTAATATCAGGGTGTTCCATTTTAATACTGCACCTTGATTATCATTGCAGAAAGTGCTCGGATGGAAAAATGTTTTAAACAAAAGTTGCATGGTTTCGAGAGGGACATAAAGTGGTGCCATTAGTGTAACCTTGAATAGTTGCTTGAAGGTCAGGTGAAAATCACCTTCAATTTCTTAAATAGAATCACCTATTTTTCATGACATATTCTTCTTGCTTATATCGAGAGTTTTCCAAAAACCTATAATAAAGTACCTTCTTGTTAAATACTTTTTAACTTATAAGGTAAGATCGAGGCACGGTTCGACCGATCGAAGCGAGGTCAGTAAATGACTCAGCCAGTCAAGGCAAGATTGGTAAACGACCCAAAAATCCAGAAAACGATAGAGAAAATTTTATGTTAAAAACGTATCGTTCTTCGGACTTCTATTCCGCTCACGCTACAGACAATTGTCAGTGTCGTCGTGCAGTTTCTGATTTAAACAAACAATGGAAGTTTATTTATTGTACGAAATATTATTTTCTATTAACTTTTTCTTGTTAAGATAGAAATTTGTTGTACTTTTGCGAAATTTCTTATTTCATTATTATAATTGTTTTGTTCTTTTTTATTATAATTATGGCCGATTATCTACCAAATGAAATTGTGACCGTATCAGAGAAGCATGCAGAAATATTAATGCAGGTGTTCTTCAAAAAGTTAGGGACAATTTTTGACATAGACTGGAGCTATGCATACAAGTAAATGGCCAGGTTTTCGAACATCTGAAGTAAGTAAATGCAAGCCCAGGTCTTGCCTTAACTGGCTGAGTCGTTTTGACCGGCCGTGCTTCAATCTTGCCTTATAAGTTAAAAAGTATTTAACAAAAAGGTACTTTATTAGGTTTCTGGAAAGCTTTCGATGTAAGCTAAAAGAATATGTCATGAAAAGTAGGTAGTTCCATTTAAGAAATTGAAGGTGATCTTCACGTGACCTTCAAGCAACTATTCAAAGTCACACTAATGGCACCATCTTATGTCCCTCTCGAAACCATATAACTTTTGTCTAAAACATTTTTCCATCCGAGCACTTTCTGCAATAATAAACGAGGTGCACTATTAAGATGGGATACCCTATATAAGGTGTTTCATAACTTAATATGAAGAATTTGTAGAGACATATAACAAATTAAAATAAACATAAAAGTCCTATATTGTTTTAAGATATTTGCAATTCATAAAACAAAAAGTTATTGAGTTATTAATTATAGAAATCTGACGAGTGAGCACGCATCGGTCTTGGAGGAACCGCTCGAGTTTGATGCGGTCCAGTCGATCCAGCAACTCTTGGCGTGCGATGAAACGTAGGAGCGGCGAATTAAGACATGAATAGCAGTGCATTGTCCTTTCTTTTGCTGCGAGTCGGCAACAGTTGCTAGACTGTTGCCGACTCGCCGACCATGAAAGGAGGGCGTACTAGGTGGGGCGACGGGACGCCGTATGCGTTCGGGATCTGCATCTTATTTTCGTTCCGAAAAAAGAAAAATATCGAGAGCGCGGTATCGCTAGACCGGGAATCGAACCCGAGTCTTTCGCTTGCCGGGCGACTGCTCTAAACCATTGAGCTACCTGACGCTCCACGCTCACGACATTCCTCTCTCCCTAGATAACGTTAAGAGATGTCGTTCGGATCGACTGGGCCTTACTCTTGCCCGAATGGCTGCAATGCTTCTTCAATTATTTAGGTCATTGTCAGTGTGTGCTCACTCATCAGATTTCTGTCATTAATAACTCGATAATTATTATGAATATCGCAAAAGGATATGGGACTTTTATGTTTGTCTTAATCCGCTCTATATTTCTACGAATTTCTCGTACTGAATTATGAGACATCCTGTATGAGTGTCCCAGAATAATGCAAGAAGCATAAAATGGTTTAAGGCAAACGAAAAAATCCCATACCGTTTTGCAATATTCGCAATAATTATCAAGTTATTAATATAAAAATATGAGGAGTGAGCGCATGCCGAGATGGATAACTGGAGAAACATTGCAGCCACTTAAGCAAAAGCGCAGCCCAGTCAGTCCAGCAACTGCCAATGCATAGCAAAAGGAAGGACAACGCATTGCTATTCGCCGCTTATCTGGCCGCTTCTACGTTTCATTGCACACCGACAATAGTTGTTGGATCGATTGAATCGCATTAAACTCGAGCGGCTCCTCCAAGATCGGCGCACGCTCATTCGTTAGATTTCTATAATTAATAACTCGAATTATTGCGAATATTGCAAAATGGTATAGGACTTTTATGTTTGCCTTAATCCAGTCTATGTCTCCACGAGCTTTGTAAATATTGTTCTAGAGCACTCTCTATATACATATACAAGGTATCTTAGACCACTCGAACAATCTTTCGTGGAGACGTAGAGCCTTTGATCTGCTTTGTCTTCACGAATTCCTCTGAGATATGGGACAACTTATATATACTTTTATGTATTGGGGATTTGAATAAGTTTTCGCTGTTTCCCGACATATAGTGTTATCTTAGCCTTTTTGCATCGGGCAATACTACAGCCAACTTCATCGTGAAGCTCCACCATTAGGCTCGAAGTGACAGTATATGTTCCGCCGAAGCGTAAACAACATATTTTTTCATACCGTTAAACATGTCGAATTTCGTGCCAAAAAAAGAGTATTTGCGGGGAATTTTATTGCATTACATTTTTCAAAAAAAATCTGTAGCTGAAGCACATAGAATTCTTGTAGAGACTTACGACGACCATGCTCTGTCGGAAACAATATGCAGAGATTGGTTTAGACGCTTTAAAAATAATGATTTTAATATTGAAGATAAAGAACGCTCTGGCGCACCGAAAAACTTTGAAGACAAAGAATTGAAGCATTACTTGATGAAGACCCATGTCAGACGCAAAATGAACTTGCAGAATTATTAGGAGTTGATCACACAACAGTTGCCAAACGTTTAAAAGCATTAGAAATGATTCGAAAACAAGGAAATTTGATGCCGTACGAATTGAAGTCAAGAGACGTTGAACGGCGTTTTTTCACGTGTGAATAGCTGCTCCAATGGCAGAAAAGGAAAGGTTTTTTTGCATCGTATCGTGACTGGCGATGAAAAGTGGATATACTACGATAACCCGAAATGTAGAAAATCGTGGTGTAAGCCCGGCCATGCATCAACATCGATGGCAAAACAGAATGTCCATGGTTCCGAGCTCATGTTCTGTATTTGTTCGTATCAGCTGGGTGTAGTATGATATATTATGAGCTCCTCAAACCCAACGAAACCATCACGGGAGATTGCAATCGACTACAATTGATGCGTTTAAGCCAAGCATTGAAGGAAAAACAACCGCAATACGAGGAGAGACACGACAAAGCAATTTTGCAGCATGACAAAGCTTAGCCATGTTGCAAAACCGGTCAAAACCTACTTGGAAACGCTCAAATGGGAAGTCCTACCCCATCCGCCGTATTCACCGGACATTGCTCCTTCCGATTACCACTTGTTCCGATCGATGACTCATGGCCTGGCTGAGCAGCATTTCCATTCTTATGAAGATGCCAAAAAATGGGTCGATTTGTGGATAACCTCAAAAGATGAGTCGTTCTTTCGACATGGTATTCGTATGCTGCCAGAAAGATGGGAGAAAGTAATGGCTAGCGATGGATAATACTTTCAATGACATGTTCATTACTAATTTTTTTAAAGAAAGCATTCATTTGCACGAAAAAACAGCGAGAACTTATTCAAGTCCCCAATATGAATTATCGTAAAACATTTAAATACTAAATTTCATAAACATATTGGGTGTACAAATTAGTTCGGTCCGTTTTCAAAAGATGGCTCTGGCTGTTATGAATGGTTCATAGTGACCGCCGATTTTGGCGGTTTCAAAGAGGTTAGACATCTGCCAATAATATTCAGTTTATATCGCTTTGAGTTTCATACAAAAACCTTGCTTTTTACAGTGTTGAAAATGTCGAATTTTGTGTTAGCCAAGCAGCATTTGCGGGAGGTTCTAATTTTCTGCTTTAATTGGAAGAAAAGTGCAGTTGAAGCCCATCGAATGCTTGTTCAAGTTTATGGTGACGCTGCTCCAACTGATAAATCATGTAGCGAATGGTTTCGACGTTTCAAGGATGGAGATTTCAGCGTCGAAGACAAGCCTCGCTCTGGACAGCCAAAAAAATTCGAAGACAAAGAATTAGAGGCATTACTCGAAGAAGATCAGAGTCAAACGCAAGAAGAGCTTGCAGAATCATTGGGAGTGACTCAACAAACCGTTTCCGTACGATTGAGAGACATGGGAATTATTCAAAAACAAGGAAATTGGATGCCTTATGAACTGAAGCCGAGAGACGTTGAAAGGCGTTCTTCTTGACAACGCTCGGCCTCATGCAAAAGTCGTAAAAAAATATTTGGAAATGCTCAAATGGGACGTTTTACCGCACTCGCCGTATTCTCCGGACGTTGCTCCTTCTGATTACTGGTTGTTCCGAAGGATGCAGCACAATTTGGCAGGTCACCGGTTCACTTCTTTCGCAGATATCGAAAATTGACTCCAAACTTGGATCGCCTCAAAAGACGAATCATTTTTTCGAGATGGAATTCGAAAATTGATTAAGAAATAGGAGAAAGTAGTAACCAGTGATGGAAAATACTTTAATTGATCCGTTCATTCATTTTGTTTTGAAATAAATACATCTTTTAACACAAAAAATGGACCGAACTAATTTGTACTCCCAATAATTTGATACATTTTCTATCATGATCGAAAAATGAATTTTTATAATCATTTCCTTGCCATTTTGACGTCATCGTAACTTTCTATCTTATTTGAACTATTAAATGTGTACGTAAGATAAACTGAAAAATTATCATAAACATAATTAAATGTTTAACTTAACCCAGTGATCGGAATTATTTTCACTTTTCAAGCGATTTATGGGAGTTTCTTCCTACTTATTTTCCTTTCCCCTTCTCTCCCTTCTCCATTCGCATGCCCGCTAACCATAGATCTGACAGTCGCGTCCGCTGTCTCAAGGCTCTTGATGTCATATCATCTAAGAAGCGCTTACCATAAACTGTAAAATTACCTGTAATTACACCTATTCGTAAGTGTTTATGATGTTAACGACCCTGAGGTGGGAAGCGTGATTGTCAAATCTTTGACTAGCAGGCGTGCGGGTACAGTAAGGGGAAGGTAAAAGGAAATAAGTGGGAGAAAAACATTCGAAAATCGTCTGAAAATGAAAGTAATTCCGGGCACTGACTTAATTCTTTGCGTGATTCGTGGGTCGTTTAAACAACTAAAATTTATATTGACTGTTCATTTAAGTAGATTAGGAACAGAACTTGGCTTTCCCACCTAAAAGTTAAGTGGTATAAAGAGAGTCTTTATTTGCAGGCATAATTGATCTCGTCAACTCAATACAAAATTGCAAGTAAATAAAAATACGTTTTCCTCAATTGATCCACGAATTACATGATGTTAATGAAAAGTAATATTATTGAAACCTCTTATTCGTATTTGGAAAGTTACAAATTTTTGTCTAAAATTAGAAAAATGATACCAGGTATGTAAATATGAAACCGGAATTTTTATATACAAAATATACGTTTATTGTATGAGAATGATAAAAAATATTTTATTCGAAGTATTGCCCATCGCTAGCTATACATTTTTCCCACCTATCTGACGATTTGTGGATGCCACGCCAAAAAAACTGTGGCCCTTTTGAGGCAAACTAGTCATCGAGCCATTTTCGTACATTTTCGTAAGAAGTGAAGCGCTACTCAGCAAGTGCGTGTCCCATCGATGCAAATAAGTAGTAATTGGACGGAGCCAAGTCTGGTGAGTAAGCCGCATGCGAAAGTATTTCCCAACTAAACGCCTCAATCATTTCCTTCACCAGTTTTGCTGTGTATGATGGTGCATTATCATGAAGCAAAATCACTTTGTATTGCCTTTTTTAATATTCTGGTTGTTTTTCACGCAAAGCTTGATTCAAATCGATCATTTGTTGTCGGTAGCGTTCAGTATGAACGGTTTCGCCAGATTTTAGCAGCTCATAATAGTTCACACCCTTCTGATCCCACCAAACACAGAGCATTGTCTTCCGTCCATAGCGATTTAGCCTTGCAGTCGATGTTGATGTTTCACCTGGAATTACCCATGATCTTTTACGCTTCAGATTCTCAAAATATATCCACTTTTCATCGCCAGTCACAATTCGATGGAGAAATGACTTTCTTTTGTACCCGGCGAGCAGCATTTCGCAAGTGGTTTTTCGGTTTTCTTACTGTCTTTCATTCAGTTCATGTGGAACCCATTTTCCCATCTTCTGGATCTGTCCCATGGCTTTCAAACGTATGGAGACGGCTTCTCGTGTCACATTTAATTGATTCGCGAGTTGTTGTTGCGTTTGAGCGTCATTCTCATCCAACAATGTTTGCAATTCGCTGTCTTCAAACTTTTTCGGTGGTCTTCCTCGTTCTTCGTTACTCACGTCAAAATCGCCACGTTTGAATTTTTTAAACCACTCAAAGCACTGTGATTTATCAAGAGCATGCTCACCGTAAGCTTCGACAAGCATTTGATGCGATTCTGCAGCAGTTTTCTTCAAATGGTAACAGAAAATCAATGCTGTCCGCAAATCGTAGCTTCCAGGCACAAAATTCGACATGTTCAACGCTATTATAAACTATGCTGTTGTATGAAACTTGTATTGTTGTGAGTTGAAAATCTTTGTCAGATGTCAACAAATGGAAATGGCACCAATGACGCAGTTTGACGGAAACTACATTGACAGCTAGGGCCATCTATGGGCAAATCCCGGTTTCATATTTACATACGTGGTACATTTCCCTCTTTGTGTTGTGTTAAATAAATAAACATTGAATGTTAAACATTTAAAATGGAAAATAGAGATTTTAAATAATGAGAGGACAAATCTCGCTGTGATATTCTTACTTATATAAAGAGATAAATTTATAGTACACAAATTACGAGCCATATTGTATTAATGGAAAGTAATGAATTACATAAAGGATTAAATGTTCTCTGATATGTTTGATACGTAGAATGAACGAATTGTCATTTACATGTTAATCGGTATCGTAAATCGTTTAATAAATGACCATCTGATTTGTGTATCCTCAAAAATACGAAAAAATATAAACATTTTTATATGTAAGAAGTTCTTGATTTATTTTTTTTCTGCTATTACGGTATCTTGCCAAAAGGTTATAAGTGCAATATTATCAGTTTGCTTACGTTTAAGTGTTAGTGCCTGTTGCAAAGTTCATCTATAATATTAGAAGGTTGAATTAATTCTGGTTTTATTATGTCAATTTTTTTTTATCTTCTTTAATCTTCTATAATCTTCTATAATCTTTAATCTTCTATAATCTTTATTTTAAAGAAATGGTTAAATTTACATCAATCAAAATATTTTCGTCGTTAGCTGTGATTTTCCCCATCTTTCTGGCAATATAGCGATTTCGCGACGATAGAACGATCTGTCTTTCGAAACAATCCATCAGACATCCATTTTTTCACATTCTCGTAATTATTGAAGTGCGTATCTGCCAAAACGTGTTGCATCGATCGGAATAGGTAATCAGATGGTGTTAGATTTGAAGGGTACGCTGGGTGCGGAAGGATTTCCCATTCGAGCTCTAATGTTTGTTTAACAATTGAAGCAACATGTGCACAAGCATTATCGTGCAAAAGAATTACTTTGAGTCTATTGCTGGTTATCACTAGCATTTTTGCATCAATTCATCATTCAATTTGTTCAAATTTGTTGCTGGTAGCTTCTACATAACTGTTTCATTTGCTTTTAGAAGCTCATAGTATATCACATCTTCCATATCCGATTAAATACAGAGCATTACTTTGTGACCGTGAATGTTCCGTTTTGGTGTCGGTGTTGATGGTTGTCCTGGATCAATCCATGATTTTTTTCGCTTTGGATTATCAAAACAAAACCACTTTTTCAGTTACAATTTACCAAATACAATTTGACAAAAAACTCTTCTTTTCTGTCTAGCAAGCAAAGACGTGGTGATATTTAAATGATTTGCAATGGCATTTTTACTCAATTCATTTGCTTTCCTTTTAAATTTGTCCCATAGCGTTTAGAAATAGTTGAATTATCGACGTTGAGATGTTCAATTATTTTCAACCGTTTGATCGATGTTTTCATTTAATAATGCTTACTATTCAGACTTTCCAAATTTTTTTGGTTGGACCAGTACGTTCTTTATTACTCAAATCGTAACCACTGTTGAATCGTTGAAACAAAAATTTACAGTTAGAATATGACGGAGCTTGATCACTATAAGTTGCAACAAGCATTTTCATAAGCTTTATTTGCCGATTTTTTCAAATTATATAAAAATTATATAAAAAAAGTAATGAATGTCGAAAATATAATTTTGTATGATTCATTTTAGTTGCGTATAAACAATGAAACTGTCAGTAACAATAATACGCAAATTGTTATATGTTATAAAGAAATGTCAAATTTTTCAGCGTTGCCAGATTTCAACATTCGTATTAACCACTAACTTGTTACTTAAACCATCTATTGTTAGGGACCAGAACTAATTCAATCTTCTATCAAATTAACTTTTTACAATTATAACGTTAAATTTTATTTTGTAATACTATAATAAAGTGATGTTCATTACAAATCCCTTATTATGTATAAAGCAAAGAACTGTTTTCACTTATCATTGTTATATTATGCAATGTATTTGATATAAATAGAAAATAAGTAAATACAAATTTTAAACCAAATTTGAAGTATTTTTTTATAAAAATGTAAAATTTAATTTAGTTTCTTCTTTTTTAATTCATGCAAACTGTTATTAATTTAATGTAATATGTTTTTCATAGATATTTATTATTTTATATCTTTGATTTTATATAATATATTATTTATATATTAGGTGCGCAATTAGGTGCGTAAGTTCTCGCTGTTTTTTTTATGAAAATGCAACTTTATTGTGAAAAAATGGTTACAAATGAATCATTCAAAATATTGCCCATCGCTAGCGACAACTTTTTCCCATCTTTCTGGCAGAGCTCGAATACCGTCACGGTAGAAGTGTTCGTCTTTTGAGGCTATCCACGAATCAAGCCATTTTGAGATGTCTTCGTATGAGCGGAACTGCTGATTAGCCAGACCATGTGCCATCGAACGGAACAAGTAATAATCGGACGGCGCAATATCTGGGGAATATGGCGAGTGGGGTAGGACTTCCCATTTGAGCGTTTCTAAGTAGGTTTTAACGGGTTTGGCAACGTGAGGCCGAGCGTTGTCATGCTGTAGAATCACTTTTTCGTGCCTCTGCTCGTATTGTGGCCGCTTTTCGCGCAGTGCTCGGCTCAATCGCATCAATTGAGTTCGATACCGTTCCCTAGTGATGGTTTCGTTTGGTTTCAACGGCTCATAATAAATAACACCGCCCTGGTCCCACCAAATACACAGCAAAATCTTCGCAGCGTGAATATTCGGCCAAGCCGACGACGTAGAAGCATGACCGGGCAGTCCCCATGATTTTGTTCTCTTTGGGTTGCTGTAATGAATCCATTTGTCATCACCCGTAACGATGCGATGAAGAAAACCCTTCCTTTTTTGCCGCTGGAGCAGTTGTTCACAGGCGAAAAAACGATGCTCAACGTCTCTTGGCTTCAAATCATAAGGAACCCAAGTTCCTTGTTTTTGAATCATTCCCAACGCATGCAATCGTTTGGAAATGGCTTGACGGGTAACTCCTAATGCTGAAGCAAGCTCTTTTTGCGTTTGGCACGGATCCTCATCGAGCAATGCCTCCAATTCAGCGTCTTCGAAGGTTTTTGGCCTTCCTTCACAGGAACGGTCGTCAACATCGAAATCACCGTCTTTGAAGCCACGGAACCAATCACGGCACGTTGTTTCACTTAGAGCAGCATCTCCGTAAACTTTTTGGAGTTCTCGATGCGCTTCAGCCGCCGTTTTCTTCGAATGAAAGGAGAAAAGCAACACTTCCCGCAAATGACGATTATTTGGCACAAAATAAGACATTTTCACACAACCAAAAGTATATGACGCAAAAACAAAATCACTAATGTGTCAAAGCGGTTTGTTTACCATATGTCTAAGCTTGGTTCATGACGTTTTGGTTATGTCACAATCGACCAGCACTTACTACTGGAGCCATCTCTTGAAAAACAGCGGGAACTTAGTTGCGCACCTAATATTTATAGTTTAATTTGTATATTATTTATATACTTGTAGTTCAAATTTGACATTGAATTTTTGTCAAAATAAAATTCAAAAGGGAGAAAAAGAAAGAAAAAGCACAGAGATAAGTTTTCAAATTAAAAATTTATATCATTATTAATTATTAAGATATTTTATCTTATCTCGCACGTACACATATCTATCCTTTCGAAAGCATTTTCATGAAACGTTGATGTAAACTAAGGAGTAAACCACAAAATTTAATTACATTACGATGCACTTATCGCAATGTTTCGAAGGAGCGTGAGAGAGAACCATTATTTTCGATTGTCATTATATGGCCGAGATATGATCGGACGATGGTCACTCGCTGGAGTACCACACACTTTATGCAGTTATAAAGCACTCAAACCCTCTGGAAAGCCGTTACTCTTCAATTATCGCGTCGTAGAGCTATTAATATTTGTGCATTAGCACAAAGTAACGAGATGATTTGCAAAATTCCCTACGTTGATCTGCTGTCGATTATTAATCCATTATCAATTATACGATCCGACCATTTCGTAATTATGTCAACTACGTACTTGAAACGATATAATCGAAATGCATAGCCGATGTGGAAAATGTAAACAGTAACGACAAACACTTTTCCGAAAACAACGATTCGGTACTACACAAAATATATAAATTAGATAAATTAGATTAGAGTATCGAAATTTGAAAAGAAACAGAAATATATAGAGAAAAGGTTTTGAACTTAGCAATTAATTCTCCAAATATCACATTACTCTCACTGGAAGATTATTATACTTCACTCTCTCTCTCTCCCCTTTTTCATCTCTATTCGTTTTTTCTGTTTTCGCTTTTTCTTTTCTTCTTCACTTTTTCCTTTTTTTAAACAAAGTCATACAAAAATTAAGCAAAACATAAGCTTCTCATGTAGATTGATATATTGCATTTTGCCATAATTCCTCAAAATTTTTCAAAGTGCATTAACTTCTTGACGAGTCATTCCATAGTCATTTTGCGCTTGTAAAATCCAATATTAAGAAATGAAAGGGAAGAGGGAGAGAGATTAAATATTCAATGTTCTCATGTTCTGTATTTATTATATCACGTCATATATAAAGATGTAAAAGATCTGAAAGATTTATGAATCTTCACATGCCACTCATATTTATTATAGAGAATAAAGAAATAGAAATACGAAAAAAATTATCAGATTTCACTCAAAATTTAATATCATGTTGAATGTACGAATGTACGTAATATAAAATCCAAAAATAACTTTTAGTACATTTTTTGCAATATAAATATGAGGAAACGTATATATTGTTATACAATATAAATTTAATGATTAAACGAATACAATACATTTGTTCTATAAATGTAATTGAACATTGTAAAGTTTTTATCATCAATTGTCTCACATGACAATCATGAAAGTCTGTTTGGGAATGTATTTCTCTGTTCATTTTTTCAAATAATGCTAAGTTAAGATCGAAGATGATGGAAAAATATTCTGGCCGTTTTAATTGAGCATGAGTCATAGAAATGATTCTTTTCGCGAAGAAGGAAACGGAAGAAAACAGAAACAGAAGCGGATACAGATCGTAAGTGTTGAGCCTGGAGTCGAGTAAAACTTCATGAGACACGTCAATGTCGGGACTCACAAAACGTTACTATAGTTTTATATTACGAAAATCGTGTCGTTGCGACCTATCATAGTCATGTTCGAGTGAGTTCGATATTACTCCTTTAAATAAAATGTTAATAAATTTAATGAAATTTAGCGGGAGATACACACCGTTGCCAGGAAATTACTGTCTGCGGCTGTTGTCCCTTTAGTTTAATATCTAATTTATGAAACTGATCCTCTCAAATATATTTTCATATTACGGGATATAGCATAGATAGCTTTACAGGTTTCATCGGCCGAGAATTCGATCTCCGTCAAATTAAGAATAAATTAATTAGTAAGTCGTAATTATTTTCTGAGCAATTAAAATGCGTCTTGATATCACTCGAAACAATTGAATGCAGCGCGCATTTGCTTTCCGTTTTTTTATGAGTTCCACGTCACTAATTAGTTTCGTCTGATTATACGACCAGAGGCATCTCGAGTCCAATATTTTGCAATTATATATATTATATCAGTAGATAGAATGTGTGTTATAAATATGTTTACCAGGACACATTTTTCTTATCATATGACAAAAATCACTTTTATTTAAAAAAATTTTTCAGATGTTAAAAATATTATTAATTTTCAGATAAATAATAATTTTCAGATAAAAAATATTTTTGATTTTTATATCATTCAATAAAATTATTATTTATCATTCAATTCAAGATTATTATATCATTCAATAAAAATTATTACGGGGTTGAGAAGAAATGGGAAGGGAGAGAAGAAGTAATTTTCGGGTTTTTCTGTAATCTTAGTTATTCTTTGTGTTGTTCGCATAACATTTCGTGATTATTATGTTCTAAGAAAGTTTAAATTTTTGCTAAAAATCGCGGTAAGTTCGCGTTTTCTCTCTTAAAAGTGGTGAAACTTTTGTTTTCGTTATTCGAGGTGCATACATACATAACGGAGAAAAATGTGAGGTTGGAAGAAAGAGGCCTGAGACAAAGATCGTGGAGGGAAACGATAAAAGAGGGAAATTGATGCTAGCCACGAGCGCGGATGGCTTGTATTTTCAGGACGAGTGATGTGAAAATACCGGTAGGTTTTACGTGACCGAAAAGAGGATTGGGGCAGGGATCGGCGGTCGCGTATTTTTGTGGAGGAGTTTGCGCCTCCGGCACCTCGCGTTTCACCGCAAATATTTATTTTACGGTCGGTGGCACGGCTGTTTAACCTTCGTAGCGGGAGCAGCAGCAGCCTCTGCTGCCGCTGCCGCCGCAGTCACCGCTGTCGCCGTTACTTAGCCACCACACGACGCGATGTCGACATCGTCGAAAATTGCACGCGTTCAAGAACGTAAAAAAAGTTTTATTCTTTATGTGATGCTGAATCTAATAAAGCGTACGCTCTGCCACATGTCACTTTTATCATATAACAATTTTTATTAACTGAAACTGAACTGAACAGCGTCGCAAGATTCCTTGACAACTATTCTTTAACCCGATATCTGTGAGACTTTAATTTCCTCACGATAAATTTATCGAATATTATTAGCTGATCATAACGTATCCGAACATTTTGCTGGGTTGAATTCAACATTCTTCTTTTCTTCTTTCTTTCGATAATTTATTATTACGAAAATTGCGTTTGCGATATTAACGATTTTGCTATTTTGATTCGGGCTTTACATTATTTTACTTGGTTATCTCTTTCGTAGAATTCTGTCTCATGACACGGTAAAATATTTTGTGGTAAAACGTTAAATGTTATGCAGCATCTAATTGTAGATATACATTAACTTTATTACGTATTTGTAAAACATTACATGATTATATAATTACATTTAATTATATAATCACTACGTGATCACTATGTAATTATCAAAAAAGTCTTTGATTTATGTTTTCGGTTTAGATTATTATGGTACTATTTTCGATATATTAATAAGCGAATTTTCAGTTATTATGTTTTATTTATTACAAGTGCCAAGTCGTCGATAATAGAGGATAAAATGGTATTATAGCCACTCTCAATATCTCCGTTATTAGGTAGCGAATTCCAATAATTACTTGTAGAATCATTCGTTTAGTAGTTTACCGTTAACGCAGTGACGTTAATATATCAATACATAATAGTTAGCATTTTTTATAACGCATATTTGCTTTCGAGCATTTTGAAATGTTTTTCAAAGTATATTTCCACATTTAATTAAATATGTTTCTTCATGATTTTTAAACTTGAGCGTATTATCACACGAATATACGTATACTTGAATATTTTGTTTGTTACTTAACATTTTATTCGGCTATACATCTTTCAAGAAATGCAAAGTTAAATGAAATAGCATGACATTTTGCTAATATGACCCTATAAGAATGTTGATAGATATTATCTCTTTTTCGAGATTTTTATACCAAAGTACACACTACGTAATAAAGTAATATACTAACAAAATCAAATTTTTGTAGTATTAGTTTTAATGGGAGACGACATTATCATTCCATTTTCTCACCGACCCATTATGCTGTGTTGCCACATGTTTATAAATAACATCCTAAATAATAAACATTACATAAATTTAAATCTATAATCGATTAAGCAACACTATGACAAATGTAATCATTCAGTTCTCGCTTTAAAATATTAATTATTGACAAAGTTATTATACAAAATGTGAATGGAGAGCCATAATACCATTTTCTTCTCTATTGAATAATGATAAAAGTGGAAGGATGAATAGATCGATGAATGAATGTTCAGAATTGTACTTAAATAATAGTGATAAAAAAAGAAAGAAAGGGGGGAGGAGAAGGAAAAAGAAAAAATCGATTTTGTGACTGCAATTTTTAAGTAATAAATGCAGAATGAACGCACCTGCTGCATAGGTAAAAAAAGGGTAATATCGATGTATATTCCTATTGTAAGCTCTAACCGCCCAAAAACGTTTCCTAGATAGAACAATTTGGTCGCTTCAAAGTTCGCTTATTGCACGCGATTCGATATCGAAACTGTTTCATCATCGTCGCCGGAGGGACGAAATAGGCGATGGTTATTGCATTTCTATGATTATCAATCGAGGGCTGATAGCGTTGTCACGCAAAAAATTCCGCTACTCGTTTTATTTTTATTAAAAAAGAGAGGGTTAAGTAAAAATTTCGGATCTGCAACATATAGTTTGTGTATCGATCCAATTGAATTCTCTTGCAACGACCGGAGAATGTTATATTACGTATATAACAAGAAAAGAATATCAAGTAATACATTACTATGTATAAATTCTCTTCTATAAATCAAATATATAAATTCTCATATTTGTAATTCATAATATTAATTTTAATGATGGCAAGATAAAGGGTACGAGCTAACGTTATCTTTTCAATATAAGATATTAAAACGAGAATGCTTGTAGAATATACGTATCATTTTTGGATCTACCTAAAGTCGTTATTTATGATTTTTATCCACGAACCGTCTATTTATATTTTACCAAGTTATTTTTTCTTATTATTCGTTTGTAAAAATTTTAATTCTAGCATATATATGAGAGAATAATTCCTTTGACACTATATAATCAAACGTCAAACAATAAATGTTGTTAGAACAAATAAAAATTAGAAAAGGTTTTAATTCCAAAAAATATAAATACTAATGAAAACGTTGATATTATATTGAATATATTATTTAATTATTTAATAAATTATCTAAATTCCTTCTAAATTGATACCGAAGGATATGTATAAAGTATATAACTTCTTGACGTTGATTATTTAATATATTAATATGATTAACAGGTATAATTATGACATAAAAATATGGCTATATTTTGTGTCAAACGCATATGCAAAGTAATGATGAGACAGATAAAATTATGCCATTAGACTAGTAAAGAGCGATTTTCATATGGCTATAATGTAGTAATAAATTGGATTCTAAGCAAGATTAATTAAAATTTTAGTCATTCAATTTCTATGTCCTTATTACATTAGAAAATTGTTTCTATTTTTATCTCACATTCTTCATGAATGAAGATGTCTTTTTCCAAAGTCTGAAATTCTGAATTTCACGATTAAGAAGCATTGTTGACATTTTGTACAGTTACAAATTTAAAATTAATTGGCATTTATGTAGGATTTGACGAATACCCGACAGGTTGGGAAGTGAACGTGAACTTTTTGAGGCGATAGAATAGTATATTAGGATACAATCAAAGAATGAGGTTACACGTTAGCTTCTTGTATATCTTAACTCGAGCGACGACTCTCTCCTACTCTTATTCTAGCCTCTAGCCCATGCCTCCACGCGCTAGCTTCCGCGGGGCCCTCTCTCGACTACACTTCAGTGCGAGTCGAGGAGAAGCGCGAATCCTACATTTCTACCGTTGCTAAGTGCTTTCGTATATAAATTATCGTAACTGTGAAACGTATTTAAGCTGAAAAATCAATCACAATATTTTAAATTTGTATATTCTAGAAAATACACTCAAACGCAAAAAATCCGGTACACTAAAAATTTGGGAAAAAATTACAAAATTTCACATGATCATAACTTGGTAAATAATGAAGATACAAATATGCGCAGAAATGCAAAATGAAGCTTGAAACGTCCTCTTTAAGAATATCTGAATGGCAATTATGCTCCGCCATTTTTTTCAAAATGGCGGATGATAAAGTGAGAGGATGCAAAATTGATAATCAAAGGTCCGTGTTTGCGATGGTGCATGGTGTGCATCAGGTATCGCAGCGTAATGGGACCAAATGCACATGAAAGTATAGAGTGTTATCTTTAAAATGCTACTTTACCGAGCTCGATGTGATCATTTTTCACTGAGTTGTTCCAAATTTTGCTAAAAATGGGGTTTTCTTGTTAAATTTGTATAATTCAGTGAATAAGTATCGCATCAAGCTCTATAACGAAGTATTTTAAAGAAAACATTCTATACTTTTAGGTACTTTTCGTCCCATTGAGCTGCGACACTTACTTTGCTCCATGCGCCGTCGCACGCTCGAACCTTTTTTTTAGCAACTTTTCATGTTCTCCTTTTTATCACCCGCCATTTTGAAAAAATATTGTTGCGCACAAATTCGATAAATCTTTCGAAAAGTACGGTTTCAAAGCTTTCTAACCGTTTTTGAAATTTGCTGCTAGGATATTTAGGTGTCGAGATATTCAATTTCGAATTTGCAACAAATGTCGATTCAGCGAGGCTTAAGGGGCTAAGAGGCTCTGCGGTTCGTTTGGCTCTTTCATAATTTTGTAATTTTTTCCCAAATTTTTAGTGTACCGGGTTTTTTGCGTTTGAGTGTATAAGAAACTATAAGAGGATCAATAAATTCGATCCTAAACACAAAAGTAAGTAGAATTTTTATCGATTGGAATCCAAGTTCTTTGGTAAAAATTTCTATTACTTTTGCTAATGACAAAATTATATCAAAATGTCACTTCTATAGACTTCTATAGACTTCTATAGTCATTTAGACTAGTCATAAACTTGAAGTAATATCTTGATTAATCCTTTATCTTACCATGTTAAAGTTATATGGCTTGATTTATATCTTTTCATGTGTATGTTTTTTAAACTCAAGTGCTTCACTATTAAAGTGTTCTGTGTTGATAGTGGTTGCACTCTGACTTTCGAGATTTGTAACTTAGGATAATTTTGACACAAAGAAGTTCATAGTATTTTCTTCAAAAACATTTCAAATTAAGCAACAGTAAAGAGAAAATATAACAGTGTATAATAAAAAATAGTAGATGTCACTAAAATCTTAAATAATAACGTAAGGACTTCAAACAATTTCTATGACGTTGCCTAAGTTACTATTAGGTTGGTTAGCAAATCTTTCCATATTTTGAATCATTCTTGATGTGTATATTAAAAACAAACCACGAGAGGGAGGGAAAGGGCAATTATTTTGAATTTACTCAACTTCGCCGCATTGTTGCGGATGGAGAATAGTAAGCTATTGTGAGCTTACAAAAAATCGCAAAATAGAATTTTCAAAACAGCAAATAAAGCCAATTTTATTATATGGGTTTAAAAGGGACACGAACGCGTTTTAAACCCATCGAAATTTGCCCGAAAATAATGCCCGAAAATAATTGCCCGAAATTTGCATCGAAAATAAGAATCAGTGAATATGTCGAAAGTGGTGCTATTTGTAAACAAAATAGTATAGTTGTTTTATGTTCTTCTTGAAACCATACAACTTTTGTTCAAAACATTTCTGTTTAGAATGCTTCATTGAAGAATTACCGAGATGCGTTTTTTAAAATGAAATGCCTTGTATAAAAGGTGTAGATGAAAACAAAGGAGAAGTGAAACTTTCTTCTCGCATGCGTTGCATGCTATTGCAGAAAATCTCAATATAATACTTAATTTGTGGTACATTAACTTTCGTTCATCTATCTAGGATATTAAAGAAAGGGTTTCAGACTTACAGGATAGAGAGAGAGAGGATACAAGTAATATTTCTTATACTAACAAGTAACACAACCCAACTGTCACTCACCGATTCCAATGAAATTTAGCATGCACGTAGAACATTGAAAAATATTGAATACGTGTTTTTTTATATTGGCTGACAATGCATTTTAAGGATGAAAATCACCCCTCTGAACATGAAAACATTATTTTAACTTTTTGTACATATTACATATGATTTGCGTCAAACTTGTCTTCCATTGAACGAGTCAGTAAGGGGTTTTTAGAGTCGCTGATTACGAATCTGGAGATAAAATTAGAAAATTCAAGATGGCGGACCCCATATGGCGGACGGAAATTGTAAAAAAGATGGCTGATTCAAACCAACTTTGGTATCTGGAGGTTTTTGGGGCCTCTAATTACGAATCTGAAGTTGGAAGTCAAAATAATTCGTTTGTCGCACTTTATTATTGTTATTATTATTATTGTAATATATTTTACTCGAAAGATTTTTAAGAAGGTTTATTGTAAACTTTCAAGGATATTAATTATATAAATTTTCTGGACGTTAAAATTAACGTCCTGAACTTTAATAAATTTTTTGTTGTTCAAGTCCAGAATTTAAATAAATAATATGAATGAATATGAATAAATATATAAATAAATAGCATATAAATAAATGAATAAATATAAGGCATAAGAGATCAATATACCTATATCAAAGATTTCCACTATTCCACATTTATCTATATATCTATATCTTATCAAGATATGTCAGAATGTCATTACATATTCCGCTCGGATACTGACGGATAATAATTTTTTGGAAGACCAACTTCCTAATCTGAAAAAAACTGACGCGACAAGTCAATTTTGAATACCGATTCATTGTTAAATTCAGTAAATGTAATTGCCTGAGGCAATATCATCCTTCACTGGTACAATTTTGATCTGTCATATTGCGTCATATTCCGCCATTTGTCATATTCCACCATCTTGAATTTTGTAATTTTATTTCCAGAATCGTAATTAGATGCGCCAAAAACCTTCAGATACCAAAGTTGGTTTGAATCAGCCATCTTTCTATAATATCGGTCCGCCATCTTGAATTTTGTAATTTTATCTTCAGATTTGTAATCAGTGACTTTAAAAACCCCTTAATGACTAGTTCAATGGAAGACATGTTTGACAGAAATTACATGTAATATGTACAAAGGATTGAAATAGTGCTTCCATATTCAGGGATCAAGGCGTGATTTCCACTTTTAAAACGCATTGTCAGCCGATATAAAAAAACACGTGTTCAATATTTTTCAATGTTCTACGTGCATGCCAAATTTCATTGGAATCGGTGGATAGTGTTAGTTGTAAGTAAAAAGCGCTTAGTAAACCAACAACTGAATAGGAGTATTTAATAAATATATATAAAAAAATATTAACCTTTTAAAGTTACATTTTTCGTTTTTGATAACGCAAAATATTTATGTGCTTCCATTGATTACGTGTGATGAATAAACGAACGAATATTTTATTATATTATTATTTCATTATTGCTTTGTTTACAATAAGTGTTTACGTATTCTTCTTTCATTTCTCACAGACACTTGATATCTTCAAATTATATAAAATTATTTAAAAGAAAATTCCTTGTCTTTTTCGTATTTGGTCAGCTGCAATTTAAATTCATTGATGTAATTCTTATATATTATTTATGAGTGAAATGAAATTATGAATAAACTAAGTTTCTTATATATTTTTATAAAAAGAAATTTAACCCTCTATAGGCCCGTGTAACCTTCAGGTCACATGATAATATATCGACATTTTACCAAATAATTTAGTTTTTTCATAAGATGACGTATACGTCTTAATTATATAATGTCTCTGAGATAACCAATAACAATATAAATAAGAAAAATAACAATAATAACAATAATAACAATAATAACAATAATAATAATAATAACAATATAAATTGTTTAAACTGGGAAATCTGCATATATAGGTTTATAATTGTTGATTTTTTGTTCCATAAATTTTTTTACATTTAAAACAAAAATTCGGCCCATAGAAGGTTAATGGATTTAAATTAAGTCGGGAAATTGAAGAAACCATGCAACCTTTATTTCGTTTAATCCATCTTTCGACAAATGTTTTATTTAAATGTTCTCTGACAATTAATATAAAATCAGCCTGAATTTCATCGTGCATGTACATCTGTAACCTTTCACTAAAAAGTACATTATAGAAGGTACTATATTTATCAAGGGTTTGCAATGGTATGTAAAATATTAGGTCTGGGAAAAAGTTCGTGGCGTTTTTCCCGATAGATGGCGTCAATTGCAAATAATTTGTGGGGACTTTGAGCTCCCCAAAAGCGCACGCATCCGTTTTCCGTGCGGCGCTATAGAGCGCGCGCAAGTGTCACTCGCGCGGGAAAAAGACCAACGAGTCAGTAACCGTTGGAAGCGCACACAGAGCTCACGAATATACGATCGCTAGTTCATAGCTTAATCATTCTTTCTTTGTCGTGTGTGACACCGCGATTTCTGCACGCAGTCGCGATTGTGCGAGAGCGGGCAGGCAGGAGCATCGGCTCCGTTCGGCCCACACACATATACATACGAGTCCCGCTGTGGCTCATATGTCGTGCGAGCGCAGAGAACTATTTTTTGTATTGTCAAGACGCATAAGTTGTACCTGTGATTCACGTGCTCTGCAGCTGGCAGGCACGTGCGCAATAAAGGGACCAAAGAAGAACACGCCTAGGTTAATTTAGGAACCTACCCTCCACTTGCATCGGCGAGAGAGCAAGAGGGCACAAAAAAACCTAAAAATTCAGGAAACACAGATCGCAGCGACACCACTAAACGCTCGTTGGAAAGGTGACACTTCGAGCATTACTTTGAGTGTATAAACATCGAAATTGGTGCAGTGGTTGGAAAGTTGTTTGTGTTTGAAAATGGAGAAAAGTAATGAAAAATTGCGCTATATTTTGCAATATTATTACGACAAAGGGAAGAACGCTGCGCAGGCTTGTGAAAAAATTTGTGCTGTGTACGGTGAAGGTACTTTATCAAAATCTGCTGCGCGGAAATGGTTCGCTCGCTTTCGTTCTGGTAATTTTGATGTGAAAGATGAGTCACGCTCTGGTCGTCCAATCACTGAAAAATCTGATGAAATTCTTGAAAAAGTCCAGCAAGATAAGCATATCAGCAGTATCGATATTGGTCTGGAGCTAGGCATTGACCACAAAACTGTTTTGAACCATTTACACAAAGCTGGCTACAAAAAGAAGCTCGATGAATGGGTTCCTCATGAGTTGAGCGCGAAAAACATGATAGACCGAATTAACATCTGCGATGCGTTGCTGAAACGCAATGAAATCGAGCCATTTCTGAAACGTGTCATAACCGGTGATGAAAAATGGATCACGTATGACAATCGGAAGCGTAAAAGATCGTGGATAAGGGATGGTGAGCCGTCACAAACGTTCGCGAAGCCAGGATTGACACCGAAAAAGGTGATGCTGTGTGTGTGGTGGGACTGAAAGGGAATCGTCCACCATAAGCTACTTCCAGTTGGTCAGACGATTGATTCTCAACCCTACTGTGTACAACTAGAGAGATTACGCCAGGCAATTGAAAGAAAACGGCCGGAATTGAATAATAGGAAAGGTGTTGTCTTCCATCATGACAACGCCCGACCACACACTTCTTTGATGACCCGTCAAAAATTGCGAGAGCTTGGTTGGGAAGTTTTGATGCATCCACCGTATAGTCCAGACATAGCACCCTCTGAATATCACTTGTTCCGATCTCTGCAGAACTCTCTCAATGGAATTAAGCTGGTTTCAAAAGAAGCCTGTGAAAATCACTTGATTCAGTTTTTCAACCAGAAAACACAGAAGTTCTTCACCGATGGCATAATGGCTCTACCCGAAAAATGACGAAACATTGTCGATAGTAATGGAGCATATTTGGTTTAAATAAATTCATTTTCACACTATAAGAAAACCAGTTGAATTTTACTAAAAAAACGCCCCGAACTTTTTCCTAGACCCAATATATTTATCAAAAAATTATGGTAAGCTACCTGATAATTTGTTCGGTAAAATTAGTACATGGAAGTAATAATATGGTACTCGTTCGTTTATTCTCGTGTGTTTCATTGGAAATATATACAGGGTGCGTACGGTATTTGAGGACAAATTGACATTAAAACTAATTTGTTCATATTTCTTGCAAAATTTATTATAATTCCATGAAATTT
Source organism: Harpegnathos saltator (assembly GCF_003227715.2). Classification (NCBI taxonomy): domain Eukaryota; kingdom Metazoa; phylum Arthropoda; class Insecta; order Hymenoptera; family Formicidae; genus Harpegnathos; species Harpegnathos saltator. Next base: position 503,622 of record NW_020230482.1, read on the forward strand.
TTACACGACGTTAATTGACTCCTAGACTGTACAATTATTCAGTAAAATCCCCATTAGTGGCAACAACGGACTCAATCCGGGGTCGGAAACGATTGCATGCCAGAATCAAATGCTCTTTGTTCATTTTGATCATTGTTGTTGTTATAGCATCCTTTAGTGATGAGATATTATTATGAGAATGTTTATTGGTCTCCCATTCAACTATGCCCCATACGTAATAATCCAGGGAATTAAGGTCTGAGGAGCTAAGTGGCCATAAGTTTGGGGTAATGTGGTCATAGAAATTTTCGGTCATCCAATTTTGTGTCGTCATGGCTTTGTATGAAGGAGCAGAGTCTTGCTGAAATATGTATGGTCTGTCCCCACGTACACTATCAATCCAGGGTTTAACAACTGTTTCTAAAATCTCGATGTAGGCGGCAGCATTCACCCGAAGCCCCTGACGAAAGAAGTGGGGTGGCATAACATGTCCTTCGTTGCTCACAATTCCTAAAACCATGACAGTTGCTGAAACTTCGTGTGCATAACACGGGGAACTTCTGTAGGATGTGAGCATAACCACCTGTCATTTCTCCGATTGATTTTTTGGTCTTAGTCGAAACTTTTTCGTCAGAAACCACAACATGTTAGGAACTTCAGGGTGCTTAAGCTTGTTCAAAAGACGTTTTCCTCGGATAAGTCTCTGTTCCCGAGTTTGTGCCGACATAAACTGTCCTCTGCGCATAACGTAGGACATATAGCGGAGGTCTTCGTGGACAACTCGACGGATTAGGCTCTCAGAGACATTCAGGTCCCTCGCAATGGCCTTCATGGACTTTGAAGGGCTTTCGTCAATGATCTCTTGCACTTGTTGAACAAATTGTGTATTTCTAGTAGTGTCCAAATGTTCCTCATGTTTTTTGCGTATTGCAACAGTTTCTACATCGCCAGCTGATGCTTCCAATTCACGACGAACCTTATGTACGAATGATCGGGCGTAATTGAGAAAATTGGAGATTTCTAAATTGGTGTGTTTCGCGCATATAGCGACGATAACTGCATGTCTCTTCGTTTCTTACGTTATTTTATAGTCTTCCATTGATGATCTGACAAGAAAAAAATGAACAAAATTGTTCTCCAAAAATTACATTCACATATATGAGTGTCCTCAATATACCGTACGCACCCTGTAAATAACACTTTGTAACACGATTTTTGTTCCTAGGCAGTGACTACAATTTCCTGGTTGTTTGTACAAAGAAAATAAAGAAAAACTGGTACTTTACTCGCGAAACTTTGGGTTTGAGGTCAGGATATTGAAATTTTGAAATTTACTATGGTAATGGTGAAACAGACTGGAATAGTGGGGAAATCATTTCTTAGTGGGGGAATCACTTCATATTTCTTTGTTTCTTATTTTATTAGGTGAAAAAACAGTATATATGTAATATTTATCTGTTTTTAGTCTGATTATAACAAAATCTGAATAAAAAATGAAAAATAAATACTTTTTCTAGATTTTCAATCTCTATCAATCAAAGTAATATACTAAGAGACACAAAAAGTGCGATTAACATTTATCGCGATCAGGCTGTTGTCTGCGACTGCGTTCGCTTCTACTTACTATACCCTATTATATGCGGGGTATATGCTATACCCCGGACGCATCATCTTTGATTGCATTCAAATTGTGGGCGTGCCGGTTCCTATCCTTTTCTGCAGGGTGACTCGTTGCCTCGCCATCTGGTGGACAGTACTTTAAACATAGCAGCTGTTCACTTGTAGCTTAATGCAGCGCTTGTACCGTGCTACATTGTATATATATTAGGTTGTTCGGAAAGTTCGTTTCAAATTTTTGAAATAAATTAAGAGAGCAATATTTTACACAAAGAGGAACTTTATTGAAGCAAATATGTACCGTTTTATTCAACGACCTTGGCCCATCTTTTAGGAAGCTGCATGATGCCTTTAATCCAAAATAAATGTTTCTTATTGGCGAAGAATTTATCAAGATGACTTTTGATGACTTTCAAAGACTCGAATTTCTTGTCCCGAAGAAAATTTTTTAAAGAAAGAAATAGATAGTAGTCAGATGGGACAAGGTCGGGAGAATATGGAGGATGAGGAAGGACGTCCCATTCGAAGTCTAACAGCTTCCTACGGATAGACATTGCGACGTGAGGTCTGGCGTTATCATGATGGAAAACAATTCCACGCCTGTGGCCAATTCAGGGCGCTTCCGTGCGATCAGTTCGTCCAGTTGAAGGTTGTACTTCGCCGCGTTGATGGTTTCGTTTGGTTGAAGAAGCTCATAATATACCACGCCCTTAAAATCCCACCAGATACTCAGAAGAACCTTTTTCGCGTGAAGTCCCGGCTTGGCCACTGTTTGCGTAGACGCGTCGCTGGTTCCCCACGACCTTTTGCGGCTAACATAATTGTATAGGATCCAACTTCCATCGCCTGTTATGATCCTCTTCAAGAACGGTTCTTTTTGGTGCCGTTGAAGCAGCATATCGCAGACGTTCACATGTTCCAGCAACTGCCGTTCATTCATTTCGTGTGGCATCCACACATCCAGTCGACTTGAGAATCCTAGCTTCTTCAGATGGTCATGCACGTTGGAAACAGATTTGTGCAGAGTGTCGGCGAGTTCTCTAACTGTCACTCGAGGATTTTCGTGCACGAGATCCATAAGAAGCGTTTCATCAACCTCCTGAGGCCGGCCTGAGCGAGCTTGATATTCCATGTTGAAATTGTCAGCTTCGAATCTTCGATACCATTTTCGAACTATCTGGTGAGTGACGCAGGCATCTCCATATACTGAGAACATCTCATTCAGGGTCTGCGAAGCCGTGAAGCCACGTTTAAAGCAATATAGCATCACATGATGAAAATGGACTTTTCGGTTCTTCATTTTTCAAACTGATTTCTGACGAAATAGTTGCACTTAGGAAGATCTGCGAAGTTTTCTTAGCGGGCTCATAGATCCGGGAATGTTTGTTGACAAACATAAAATCGTTTAGAGCGCCCTCGTTCTTACTGATTACATAGAAATATGGAGCGCGCGAAATTTGAAACGAACTTTCCGAATAACCTAATAGTTATATATCTTTTGCCCACGATATAACTTTTGCCTGTGATTCCGTTTGCAACACTTTTCTTTCTATTTTTTAATTTTCTGATGTTATACATGAAATCTACCTCGGTTTCTTTCCCAAATCTAAGCTATACAACAAGGAAGAACCCATCTAAATTCGTTCAATAGCTATTACGTGATGCGAATACAAACAAACAGACAGGTAGACAAAAGTTACTGTCTTATTATATGTATAGATACATTATACTCAATGTTCTGAATACAAATCCAAACTTTATAATAAATGACAATTTTTTTTTTTCTATTGGGTGAGTGCAAAAGTTCGTGCGGAGTTTGTGAGTAAAAGTCACACAGTGATTAGGCAAACAAAAATCTTTATTCAATCAATGATATATTCTCCATCGTTTTCTATAATCTTTTCCTAACGTTCTGGCAGCATACGGATGCCTCGATCATAAAAACTGCGCGGTTTAGATTCGAAGAACGAAGAGACGCCGTTTTTTAAGGCCTCCAAAGAGTCAAAGTTTTTTCCATTTAAATAATTTTGCAATGACCGGAACAAGTGATAGTCAGATGGTGCGATATCAGGAGAATACGGTGGATGCGTTAAGACATCCCATTTCAGGCTTTTCAGTTTGCGCAGCGTCTTTTTCGAAACGTGTGGTCTGGCGTTGTCGTGATGAAAGACGACTCCCTTGCGATTTGACAAAATCGGACGTTTCTCTTTTATTTCTCGATTCAGATTGGTTAATTGGCGACAGTACTTGTCCGAATCAATCGTTTCGCCAGCGGGGAGAAGCTCAAAATAGATTATGCCCTTGCAATCCCACCAAACAGAGAGCATCACCTTCATCGGGTGCAAACTGGCCTTTGGCATTTCGTCACCATGCTCACCTGATTGTTTCCATGTCCGTTTGCGCTGAACATTGTTGTAGAGGACCCATTTCTCATCGCCCGTCACTAGTCGATCCAAAAACGACTCGTTATTGAGCCGCCCGAGTAAAGAAACGGCTGCAGAAATTCGCTTGATTTTGTTCTTCTCGGTCAGCAAATGGGGCACCCATATATCGAGCTTCAAATCGAATCCCATCTTTTTTAAACGCCGAAAAGCGGTTGATCGGTCAACGTTTAGTGCTGTAGCAACTTCTTCTGTTGAAATTCGCGGATTATTGAGCACTAAAGTACGCAAAACATCGTCATCAATGTCAGAAGGTCGACCAGAGCGTGGCTCGTCTTCAAGGTTAAATTCTCCGCGCCGAAATTTAGCAAACCATTTTTCCACAGTTCGTTTAGCTGGTGCTTCATCCTGATAAACATCCTGAATGTTTTTTACGGCTGCGGCAACGTTTATTCCCTTCCGAAACTCGTAAAGCATAACATGCCGTAAATGCACCTTATCGATACTCATTTTTAAAGTGATATTTCTCGAAGCAGTTTGTATGAAAACAAATGATTTTTTTTTAATAACAGCTGAAGACGTCACCTTTCCAACGTTATATAATATGTAGATGGAAGTATTAATGACAACACTTTACGACGCTTATAACTCCATCTATTGAAGCTCCGCACGAACTTTTGCACTCACCCAATATATCACTTATCATAATAAATAATAAAAGTCGTATGAAATATATATAATATAATAGACGATTATTATATATTATATTTAATTACTTACTATTATCTCATCACCATCTTGCATGACCTGATTTGGCGATGCCGTTATCCAAATAATATTTATACTGTACAAATAAGTGCATAAATGAAATCTTCAGTATTGTTTGAGATTTTGAAAGATTGTGATAGCAGTAAAATATAGAAAGTAATATTTTAAAATTCATAACGTTTAAATAAAATTAGTATCTGATAATATGCAACTTAATGTATTGTAACACATTCTGATTGACATACTGCAACTAAATATTATTACACAAAATTCTTGAACACGTTAGTGATCCATCCAAGAGGTTTGTGCTATGATGTAAAGTTACAGCATGTTAGTCAAAATGTGTTACAATACATTAAAATGTGTTACAATACATTAAGTCGCATATTATCAGGTACTAACTTTATTTAAACGTTATGAATCTTAAAATATCACTTTCTACATTTTATTGCTACTACAACCTTTGAATATAGCGTAAAAATTAGTATGCATGAATTAAGTGTCAAATCAGAATTAAACAAATTTATAAATAGCAAAAATTATATAAACTTATATGTACCAGTTTTATATATGACGTATTATGTTACATTCAATTTCATATAAATTTATTATTTATTATCTGATTCAACTATTCTTAGACGATGCTTTCATTTATGTACTTATTTGTACACTATTCCATATTATACATATTTGTGCTTTTCAAAGGCTGTGGTGACAATAAAATATAGAAAGTGATATGTTAAAATTTATTACACTTAAAATAAAATTATCGTCTGATAATATACAATTTAATGTCTTGTAACACACTCTGACGGCATGCTATAATTTATAATAATCATTATACAAATCTCTTGTATACGTTAATGATCCATATAAGAAGATAGTTTATTTTATACATCACTAATGTGTATGAGAAGTTTGTGTAATGATGTAAAGTTACAGCATGTCAAATCAGAAAGTGTTACAACAGATTAAAATGTATATTATCAAAGGATAACTTTATTTTAAGTGTAATGATTTTTAAAGTATCAATGTATATTTCATTACCGCAGTCATCGATTATTTATTATATTAATTAGACAGTACAAAATGAAAAATGGAAGCATCAACTAAGAATAGTTTATTAGGTAATAACAAAGGTTATACGAAATTAAATTTCAAGTTATGTACTAACCAAAATCAAAAACATGCGCAGTTACAGTAACCACATCCAACCGCCACGAACGTGAACAAAAAAGTTTTCTTCTTCTTCTTCTCCTTCTTCTTCATACAATATGGCCACTCAAATCGATGTATATAATTGTAAGTCGATCGTAAATCGATGTATATTGAATGGTCTATGAATATGTATTTATGTGAATGATGTACTTTTAACTGACCGTTTTGTAGCCGCGTGACCTCGTGACGCCCTCTAGTAGAAGTAAAGTCAGTCGGATATTTGTTGAACGATTCGTAAATTTCACGATTTCGTGCTTTGAGAATAAATTTCTAAGCTCACAAGACATATAGAGCAAAAATGAAGATAGTTTTCTTATATAATTCGACCCTGCGGAATCGATTGAGCTTATGCAGAACCTAATCGGTTCAGCCGTTACAGCGGTACGAAAATATATCTTATGATCAACTAGAGGTTTCGCGTAACAATACACGGTCGGTCTCGCCGCCTCGCTCGTGCGTTCACTTGGCGCAAGACACTACCGTGTCTCTTGATTCTATCTCTATCACTTATTACATGTGGAAGGAACATAAGATGACACTCACAGCACGAACGCATTCAAAGGGAATGCAATCTTAGTATCATCTATTTCTCGAACAGTAACGCACCATGAACAACTTTAGGTGCTGCATATTGTTTATAGCAACATCAGAAATGGCTCAGATTGAAGGAGGAGAAATAGATGGTATGTATTAGATAAATCGTATATAATAATTTTATTATGTAATAGAAAAACTCACTTCAAATATTTTTCAGTAGAGATAAATATGGAAATGGAAGAATTCTTATTAAGGGATGAGGATTCGGGAAAGGATGATGAGAAGAAAGAGAGATTGCGCCGGTTGATCCAGAAACAAACAAATATTATAAAAAGATTAAAAATTGGTATGAAAATGTTAGAACCTAGAAGAGAGCAGTGTGTGCAACAGGAGAGGGAGAAAGAAAGAAAGAAAGAAAACAAAGAAAGAGAAAAGGAGGAGCAGAGCAAGGATAAAGAGCGAGAAATAAATAAAAATAAAGGAGGAAGTGCAGCCCAGAAGGTAATAAAAATTTTATTTTTATTTACATGTTTATACTTTACACTGACTCAATTTTCTTAAATAGCACATACAAACACACACACACGCATACATACACAACTAAACAAACACACACACACACAAACACGCGCTCGCGCACGCACGCACGTACGTACGCACGCACGCACGCACGCACGCACGCACGCACGCACGCACGCACGCACGCACGCACATACATACACACATACCAAGTGACAGAAATAAAATTATATATATATATAAATTTATTTTTAAATTATATATTCTATTTACTTTTTCTTTTTTATAATAGCTCCACGACGAGGGAGAGGACATGGTCGCTCGAGGACTCATTTGTATGAACAACGAGGTCGAAGTAACCCATATGGTCGAGGAGGAGGCAGAGGAGGAAATCGACAAATAATCATTAATAATTATTATTAAAAATTATTATTATTATTAAAATTATTATTATTATTATTCAAATAAAATTTAAAATTTACCATGTAAACGTTTTTTGGTACCCGTATCGTATAAACCTGGGTCACTTGTGTCCCACACGTTTTGCTGTATGTATGTACATCAATCTTCTCCATCTTGCTTATAACTAAAAATCTATATATATTTGTAAAATGGTAAAGGACTTTTTTTGTTCAGTTTGATCTAATATATAAGAACACGGCAAACATACATCACCATTACAGCTCATCTACCATATGACGAATGATCATAACGAATCTTCTTTCAATAATAACTCAAAATTTTACGGGGTTACTCGCAAAATGATTGAGGAATTTTTTGTTCAGCTTGACATAATTTATCTGTACACAACAACTACATGGCGAGTTACTAGATACCCTGTGTAACATACATGTAATAACATAAACGGATAAAAAAGATAAAAAAAGATTGAAAAATAATTAAAAAGTAACATCCTGAGAAAAAATGATTCATATTGTTGCGGGTTGAATCTTAGAGTTAACCCGTTGAACGCCGGGATCGCCCAGATCTTGGGCGCTAGAGCGAGTACGACTGGAGCCGACGGAAATCAGCCAAAAAGGAGAGGACCGGTCGGTTCTCTGGACAATAATGTGTTCGAGTCTCCGATTCCGAAGCGTTTATTAGCGTTGACCCAGTACAGCGGCTTGTAGATCGCGAACAATGAAGTTGTGTCTCAATAACGAGACGGAGAAAATAATCATGCGCCGGAGCGACGCGTTGTTGAGATTCGACGGTAGCCGAACGGAACTTGAGTATTGAGTTCGACAGCCGGATTCTGCCGAAAATCTATCGTCATGATATTGATCGTGATATTTATAATTTTATATCGCTGATGCGGCTCAAGCCGATTGGCAGATTTGTACACATCGTTGGTTGACTGACACAAAGATCTAGACGGTAAATACATTGTTTTGCCGTTAGTCACGAGACATTAGACTGCCGCACGTTTCTTCTGATGGAAAGAGCGTTATTGTCACCGACACAATGAGACAGTGTAACGCGCCGAGACAATACCAGGCGGCAAGACAAAGATCGAGCAAATAATTCGTTTGTAAACATGGGTGATTTGCCCGAGCGGTGACTCGCTGTTACCGGCGTCCAGCACACGCTCCGCGAGAATCCGCTGGACGATTTTAATGAGCACGCAGAACCGCCGATATGATTTTCCAATTCGGAACACATACACAGTTACATCAAATTATATATAAATCCATGCATAATTATTTAGTTATATATATAGTATATATTGTATATAGTAGGAAGCAAGAACGTAAAACACAAAGAACATCGGCAAAAAATGCCCGTTTTCGGTACTTCGATTTTTGAAACTTTTTTTATGCCAAATTGTTACTTATGATGACCCAAAAATCTCTGCAAAATTTCAAGATGAGCATATACCCCGTTTATGAAATATAGGAGGTCAAAGTTGACCATGTCCAATTAAAAAATATAGCAACTTCACATTTATACTCCAATAATAATGTCCAAAAAATTCAGCCGAAATGGTTCTTTTAAGATTTTTGGCTGCTTATTACGAATCTGAAATCAGATTTTAAAAATTAAAAATGGCGGATCCAATATGGCGGACGAATTTTTCTTAAATTCATCAGATTCACTTGAAACTCGTTACTCAGGAGTTTTTGGGGTCGCTGATTACGAATCTAACGGTTAACTAACTTTTAACCAACACTAAATCTTCTTTGTCACTACATTAAACCTACTTTGACCCTACATAGAATCTATTTTGTCCTACAATAGACCTATTTATCCTCACATTGGACCTACATTCTACCTAGGAGCGGTGAGCGTCGAGCGAACTGAGTCTCGTTTTAAAGAGTTCGGCCTAGAGTTACGAAACCCTGAAAACAAAAGATCGCAGATCATCATTTCATTAACATTCCATTTCATCCTACATCTTATTTGTATCGTACGCTTGCGAATGTAATAAAATAAAAGTTTCAGTTTCGAAAATCTGGAAATATTGATGTTTGAAAAATATTATTAATGATAAATGGTAAGATCTTTTTTGTACTCTTTGTTTTTTCATGCTAATGACTTAAATCTATGCTTTTTTGTTGTTTAAAAAGTTTTTATATGCGCTACTGCAAAAAGTTCGATTTCCTAGTAAAAATACCTTTCGTTAAATGCGTTAGCTGTGATAAGCAAAAAAGAAGTAAAGATGATAAGTTTTTTATCTCTTTCGTATTTGGTGAACCCCAAAAACCCCCGAGTAACGAGTTTCAAGTGAATCTGATGAATTTAAGAAAAATTCGTCCGCCATATTGGATCCGCCATTTTTAATTTTTAAAATCTGACTTCAGATTCGTAATCAGCAGCCAAAAATCTTAAAAGAACCATTTCGGCTGAATTTCTTGGACATTATTATTGGAGTATAAATGTGAAGCTGCTATATTTTTTAATTGGACATGGTCAACTTTGACCCCCTATATTTCTTAATCGGGGCATATGTTCATCTTGAAATTTTGCAGGGATTTTTGGGTCATCATAAATAACAATTTGGCATAAAAAAAGTTTCAAAAATCGAAGTACCGAAAACGGGCATTTTTTGCATGGAGCTTGCCGAGGCTCTTTCATATATGCTTAATCTGACTTTTGGAATTTGGAAATCTGGCTTTGGTAACGCGTACATCATGGTTTTATGAATATTTCAGTTCTTTAATAATAAAAATCTGAAAGACTATAAAAGACTCCGCACCAACTCGGAAGATTTTATCTAATGCACTTTATCTAATGCGTACATCGTTTATTTTTTTATTGACTGATCCGATTTCTGTAAAAATTGATATTCTAAGGCTTCTGGGGTTACTGAATAATAATTTGAGGTCAAAATATGGCAATTTAAAATGACAGATCCAAAATGATGAACCAGAAAAATAAAAATATTATAATAAAAAAAAATTAGAAATAAAAATTTTCATATTTTCACCTCAAATCGGTACTCAGCCATTCGAAAAATATTTTAGTACCGACGTTTATAAATATCAAGCATAATTTATAAGTTGCCATTTTGGATTGATGCTATTTCTCAATGCCAACGAAGTGGTTAATTAACCTACTCTATATGTACACGAGAAATTTACTATTTCTTCTCAAGTATTCGAAATATTCTATCGTCAGACATTATGTAACCATTTTTTCCCAGGCCGTCGGCATTAGCGTTACCCAAAGTGTACCACGTGGAGATTGCCTGGTCGGATTTACATTTCATGTATACAGGGTAATTAATTATAAGTCGCCAACCCGAAATGTGAAGGTAGATTGGGTTAAGATAAATATAAAAGTACCATACCGTTTTGCGAGATTCGCAATAATTATCGAGTTATTAATGACAGAAATCTGAGGAATGGGAGCGCGCCAACATAGATGATTGGAGAAGCGTTGCAGCTACTCAGGCCATAGCGCGGTCCATTCGACCCAGCAACTGTTGGCGGCGTGCGGCGAGACGTAGGTCCGGCGAGATAAAACAACGAATAGCAGCGCATTGTCTTTACCCTCGCCGCGCACCGGCAACAGTTTCTGGGTCGAATGGGCCGCGCTATGGCCTGAGTAGCTGCAACGCTTCTCCAATCATCTGTAAGATAGGATAGGTGGCAGCACCACCTGGGAGCACGATACGATGACGTGTTCAGGGAGGTGCAGCCGGAGGACAAAAAGGGGATAAAAGACAGAGTTTTGAAAATATAAAGAGAGAAATGGAGAGTCGAGAGAGATAGGTAGTCGTTAGGCGATCGAACAGAACTAAAATAGTATAGTAATAAGTTTTAAATGTAATTGTCGTATAATGGTAATTTATTAAATACAGTGATTCAAGATAACAGTGAGTAATATTTATTCAGTAACCGAAACGACCAGATTTCTCTTTTTTTAAATTCTGACGGAGTTGGGATAGTATACGATAAAGAAATTCTTACAAATTTAATCAGAAGTGGGATATTGTCCCATCGCGCCGCGTGAATAGCCGTCGGATAGTTCATGGTCATCGTCGGATCTCAACGAAAGAAAGTTCCGATCGCTAGCGTGAATACAGATTAGAGAAAGAATATTTGGCGTAATTTTCGGTGGAAGACACGTTAACTGGAGCTCTTTGGAAAACCAACGAAGTGATGTCCACACAAAGGGAGGAACCGACCAGCATGGATCGCAGCGCACTAGATCGCCTGACGTTGGAACAGCTGCAAGAGGAAGCGGCAAGATATAAAATACCGAGCTCCGGTTCGTAATAAGCTAATAGAGGCAATAATAACTCACTTGGAGCGATACGGACCGGTAGGAGATTTGCTTGGTACGGAGCAAGGGACGGATTCCAGACCGTCATCTAGAGCTGCCGACACGGGAAGAGATGATACGAGGCTGCTCCAAGCAACGGCAAGCGCATTTCAGCTTTGACAGAAAGCATCGGCAAGATGCAGCAGCAGATGCAGGCTCAACAACAGCAGTTCCTACAAGTGCAACAAGGTCAATACGAACAATTGATGAGAACGATTTTGTCGCAACCGGGATTATTGCCGTCGACATCGCGGGAGGCTACGCACCTCGCACCGACGGAGAGTCAGACGAGCGGAAACAGTTCGGCTAGCGGAAATGGAGCTGCATTTCTACAACGGACGGAAAATCCAGACGGATCGGCGGTCTCCGTATCGGGGCTTATGTCCCAAATCCCAGCGTTCGCCGGATCTGAAGAGGAGAGTGCCAAGTTATGGATACAACGAGTAGAGCAGGTCGTAAGGATCCACGGGGCATTGGATGGAGTGATCCTTTTGGCGGCGACGGGCCAGATGGTAGGCATGGCAAAAACTTGGTATAACTCCCTCACCGGAACCACCCTAGAAACATGGACAGGGGTAAGAAACGAACTGTTGAAAATTTTTGATCGGGAAGTATCGTTTACCAGAACAATGACAAAAATTGAAAATCGGAAGTGGAGCATGGCGCGAGAGTCTTTTGATACCTATGTATTGGAAAAATTGACGCTGATGCACAGGCTGGAGTTGAATACGCGAGATAAAATTCAACTGTTGATCGGGGGCATACCGGCGGGTGCATTGAGAGCAACAGCCCTGTCATTGGAGTCGGAGTCGATAGACAAATTCCTCGCAAAGATGAGGCGAATCGCGGAGGGAACGGGTGACGTGGAAAGAAAAACACCGGTGTCAAATCATAAGGTCCGTAGAAATAATAATTGCCGAAATTGTCAGCGCAGAGGGCACACCCATAAAGAGTGTCGGGTCGAGCCTACGTGCTTTTACTGCAAAACCAAAGGTCATCGGCAATATGACTGTTCGGCTCTTCGAACAAGAGAAGGCTCTCAACAACAGAGTCGGCGGTATAATCCTCCAGTTTCGGCGAGTAAACGACCGCAGGAAGATGCACCGCAACGAGATACGGTGGCAGCGGTTCAGGAGGCGACGGACACTCTCCACCTGGATAACCCATACGCCAAGGTTGTAAGGCTGATGGGTGAGCGAACAGATTTTATAGCGTTAATAGATACGGGGAGTCCGGTCTCTTTCGTAAATTATGCAATTTATAAAAATGACGTAAGTAGATTCTATAATGCAATTTTGCCGGTAAATGTGGTTCTAAAGAATTTGAAAAATGAACCGCTTGATATTGTTAGATCGGTTAGTGTAGATTTAAAATTAGATCTTTTAGACAAAGAGTTTAGAGATATCCGTTTGTTTATATTATGTGAAAAAGCGTTCGAAGGGGATATCATTTTAGGTCGCGACTTTCTCTCTAAAGAAAATTTCACTCTTATTTTTCGGCCGGATAACAAAGAACGACAAACAGCTCTGTTATTCAAACAGTTGCCTCTTTGTGTCGAAGCGAGTTTATATGAAAACACCTTTATTAATAATCTAGAAGAAATAATAACCGATTTCGGGGAGGAGACGACAACAATAGCCTGAAAAATCTTTTATTAACAATACACAATAGGGACATACCAAAAATAGACGACGGATACGAAGTCGAGGTACGCCTCAAGTACACTAATATTTTTTCGTTTGCGCCGCGTCGCTTCGCACAAGCCGAACGTATACAGTTGCGGAACATTACGGATGATTTGATAAAAAGAGATATAATCAAAACAAGCACATCTCCCTATTGCTCACGAGTTGTGCCGGTACGGCGAAGAAACGGAGATTTGCGTCTCTGCGTCGATCTAAGACCCCTAAATAGTAAAATCGAGAAACAAACATACATTCCCAATTATAGAGGATTGCTTAGCCAAATTGGCGAACAAAACGGTATTCACATTATTGGATTTAAAGGACGGGTTACACCATATAAAAATTAGATCGGCCGATACAAAATATTTTTCTCTCGCTACACCGTATGGTCAATTCGAATACAAACGCTTGCCATTCGGATTTTGTGAAAGCCCGACGGAATTTCAAAAACGGCTGATATAAATATTGAATCCGTTAATCCGACAAGAAAAGATCGTGGTGTATATTGATGATATTCTCCTTCCGACAGAAATGGTGCAGCAAAATCTAGATATTCTCGAAGAGGTGTTAATTATTTTAAAGAGTCATCGTTTCGATCTTAATTATGCGAAATGCCAATTTCTAAGGAAATCAATAGAATTCCTTGGATATATAGTGTCGGAAAGTGGAATAACATTAAGTAAGCGTCACTTAGAAGCGGTACGTGACTATAAACAGCCGACAAATTTGACGCAGTTGCAACGATTCTTAGGGCTGACAAATTATTTTAGAAAATTTATTAAGGATTACGCGTTAAAAGTTAAGCCGCTTCAAGAATTACTGAAAAAGAACGTTAAATTCGAATATAATCATGAGAGTGAAAAGGCATTTAATTTACTAAAAGAGGAACTTACTTCTTCGCCGACGTTGAAGTTGTACGACCCTGCGGCGGAGACGGAATTACATACAAATGCATGCTCACAGGGTTTGGGCGCAGTTTTATTACAAAGACAGAACGATAACCGCTGGTCGCCGGTGGCATACTTCAATAAACCTACGAATAAAGCGGAGCAAAATTACCACAGTTATGAATTAGAAATGTTAGCTGTGGTAAAAGCCATAGAAAGGTTTCATGTCTATGTATACGGCTTACCATTCAATATTGTGACGGATTGCAACGCAATAATATATGCGGTGAATAAGGCCAATCTGAATCCCCGTATAGCTAGATGGACCCTTAAATTACAAGGGTATAATTTCAAAATTCTGCATCGTCCAGCTAAGCGCATGGCGCATGTGGATGCGCTTAGCCGAAGCGTAGGTTATGTAGGCGAACTCTCTATAGAGCAAGAACTTGAATTTAGATAACCATCAAATCCAACAATTCGAGAAATAGGAGTTAAATTAGAATTCAGCAAAGATGATCACTTCGAATTAATTAACAGATTAGTTTACCGCAAGATTGCAGATGGTTTGAAGTTTGTGGTGCCGGAGGCCATGATCGGCAATGTAATCCGGGCGCATCATAATAATGCCGGTCACTGCGGTCTAGAAAAGACATTACACAGGATTAATTCGAGTTACTGGTTTCCACTCATGCGTAAAAAAGTTCATGAACATGTTGAGAATTGTATTACTTGCATAATGGTAAACAATTCAAAACATACCAAAGAGGGCGAATTGAATAATGAAGTAACGGCGAAAGAACCTTTAGAAATAATGCATGTCGATCATTTCGGGCCATTAGCGGAGTCGAGCAATGGTAACAAACATATTTTGGTAGTGATAGATGCGTATACACGATTCCTTTGGTTATTTCCGACGAGATCTACAGGCTCGAAGGAAATCATAAAAATAATTAGCGGGCTAATCTACATGTGTGAGAAACCAAAGGAAATTGTTTTAAATAGAGGCACTGCCTTTACGTCACTCGAATTTGCGGATTTCGTGAAAAATCACAACATAATTCATCGGAAAGTAGCCGTTGCATCTCCGTGGGCTAACGGCATGGTCGAGCGAGTTAATAGATTTCTTAAAAGCCTACTGGTCAAAACATGCGAAACGTCAACCTCGTAGGAGGAAGAGTTAGGGAACGCGCAATACATAGTAAATAATACATTCCACTCCTCAATAAAAACCTCACCATCCATGTTATTGTTAGGCTTCGAGAAACGGAACCATACAGATCACGAATTAGCATGGTTCACAAAAAAATGGTCAGGCTCCGAAGGAGATACACAATGTGATCGTTCAGCTTCGCGAGACGTTGCGCAACGAGCGTCGGAAATTGTACGCGAGTATAATAAAGAATATTATGACCGGAAAAAAGGATCTCCAACAAAATATAATGTTAATGATTTAATTATGATACGAAATTTACGCACGAAACCGGGAGAACATACTAAACTGAAGGCAAAATATAAAGGACCGTATAGAGTGAATAAAGTATTGCACAACAATCGATACGTAATTAACCCGTAACTGCTGTGAAGCCATTTTAAGTACGCGCACACTGTTCACCGGTCAAATTGACCGGTAGAAAACGGAATTGATGAATATCTTGACAAATAACACGACCACACAACTGCGCGTATATCAGTCGACTGATATTCAGAATGTAAGAAAATACACTGACGGATGAATACGCAACTAGAAAATTAACCGCGTTATTTAAATTTCAAATAGTGCAATGGTCAAATTGACCGGAGAACAGCAGTTACGGGTTAAAGACATTCCAGGTTTTAATATCACCGCAAGACCAATAAATACAATAGTTTCAGTCGATAAGATGAGACCATGGATTAAATGGACCGAACCAAATAAGAATAATTGATTAAAATCACTTGCGACGTAGTATACTGAACCGATAAATGTTTATGGTAACACGAGAGATATAGTGCACGCCGGGAGAGGAGACTCTGGAAACGGATGCGCAGAGTCATGCGGGTTATAATCATAAAAAATATATATATCTATAAAGGTGAAGCCTTTATGCAAATGTAGCGCCGCCAACTCCGAGCGCGGAGTTGCAGTCAGAACGGCCGAGCTGTAAGATAGGATAGGTGGCAGCACCACCTGGGAGCACGATACGATGACGTGTTCAGGGAGGTGCAGCCGGGAGAACAAAAAGGGGATAAAAGACAAAGAGGTTTGAAAATATAAAGAGAGAAATGGAGAGTCGAGAGAGATAGGTAGTCGTTAGGCGATCGAACAGAACTAAAATAGTATAGTAATAAGTTTTAAATGTAATTGTCGTATAATGATAATTTATTAAATACAGTGATTCAAGATAACAGTAAGTAATATTTATTCAGTAACCGAAACGACCAGATTTCTCTTTTTTTAAATTCTGACGGAGTTGGGATAGTATACGATAAGGAAATTCTTACACATCTATGTCGGCGCGCTTCCATTCCTCAGATTTCTGTCATTAATAACTCGATAATTATTGCGAATCTCGCAAAACAGTATAGGACTTTTATGTTTATCTTAACCCAATCTACCTTCACATTTCGGATTGGCAACTTATAATCAACCATCCTGTATAAAAGTAAAATTACGTATTGTTTAAAATTTTAGGCCGACATAGAATATTTATTTCATATCGAACAATGCTTCATTTCATATTCCCATGTAGTTCACCCTTATAAAAAGGATTTTCAATTCGGCGCAGCCAATGCAACGTAAACTTTGCAAGAAGGAATCGGTGTTCTATCGCAATAGTTCCTCATTGTTTTTCAAAGATGTTTTTTGTTACTCCTATTTATTTTCGTACAAATATTCACTGTACGAAAGCGTTTTCAATTCCATGCAGCCAGTGCAATGTAAACTTGGCAGAAGGAAGTCAATGTCCTATTCGCAATAGTTCCTCATCGTTTTTTAATCGATTTCTATTACTCCGCTTTATTTTGGCAGGAATATTCATTATACGAAAAGATTTTAAATTCGGTGCATCCACTGTAATGTAATCTTTACACATGCTATATCAATATTCTAATTAGTGAAGAAGGCCTTGTGCCTCCATCGAATCAGCAGAGACCTGGTCACGTGATCAGTTTGCCACTTTCTCCCTTTAAGGCTCTCTAGCTGGAAGTTGGAATCTCCTTACAGTATCTGTTACGTATCTGTTACGTAGCTGGAGAAAAGAGGTATGTAAATACATTTGGTTATTGTAATAAAGACGTTATTGTAACGTCTTTCGATCAAACTGATCTAGATCGCAGTCATATTTTCATCTCAAACGAGAAAGAACGCTTATCGACATATAATGGCAATGTAAATATCGTTTTGCAACACAATTCACTCCGTAAAATAACAATTCGTCCCTTTATATTTTATTTAGTCAAGTTGCAGATGACACAAATGTGTGTGTTGAGAAACTGATGGAGCCTTATAACCTTTCTGAAAGGCCTCATTGTGATTAGACTATAAGCTATTTCAATTCGCTTTTACACAAAATGAACGAATTTTAAAGAAAAAAGTGTTATTCTACTCCATAAAGCAATATGATTTTGATCAATATTGCAAATAACGGTATTATTTAGATTCAAGTTGCTATTTAATTATTATTTAAAATTTTATAAAAATGATAATAATATGGTAATGATATATATTTCAGAAGCTGTTCGTATATCCCACAGCGCAATGACAGACAACGACTATGCGGAATATGTATCGAAATGGCTTGCACAAGCGACTGTACGGATTTCAAGGCAAAAAATTAGAGAAACAGTGGCTCATGATTAACAATGATATTATCATTTAATATAGTATTTTTATTAATAGTATTAATATAATAAAGTATTTTTATTAATAGTATTAATATAATATTTTTCATTTATATGTGTTCCTTTTAAATATATGTGTTCATAATTTTTTATAGTTCTTTGATGTTTTTCGTTTATTTTTTACTACCAAAGTAGATAAAACACTTTATTTATGTTTTGTATACATATGTTTATATTTTGTTACGAATACCATTATGTATGTGCACCATTTAGTATATTAACCAAAAAAGCAAATTTTTATTTAATATTAATTGTTGTAACATACCTTCATAAATAAATATATATATATATGTGTTATAATTTTGACTTATTAATAGTTACAATATGACTGCGATTGCTGTTTAACATAATATCTATACTATAGATAGTATGTGAATCTAACTAATAATTTGCAATTATGATATCTTACGTAATATAGCTGTTCTGCTATATTACTGCTAATCTCTACAGATATCTTGTGGATATCAAATGAGAAAAATACTTCAGTATATTATGACAATATTCAAATATCCGCTTTTTATTACATTTTTATAACAAAATATAACATTGACGTAATTGTTATATTTCGTTTTAAATGTAATAAATAGCGGACTTTTAATATCGCAATAATGTTATACTGACAATTTTGCCATCTGCTGGTATTTGTGGAAAAAGATTAACACATAATTATGTTATATGGAATTGTATAATTACAAAATGTTGAATACATGTTTTAGAATGGTATAGTTGCATTATTAGAGATATAGTTAGAGCTATATAATATTATATTGTTTAATTTCGTACATTACAGTTAATACGCCACTCTACACACACACACACACACATACACACACACACACGCACACGCACGCACGCACGCACGCACGCACGCACGCACGCACGCACATGTATATATATAGGCATAATAGCTGTAACTTTATTAAATGTATACTATATAACATTGTTATTGCAATATTACAACAGAATGTTGCTGTATTATTGCAGTATAATATTGCTGCAGTATTGCAGTACAATATTGCTGCGCTATTATAATGCAATATTGCTGCATCATTGCAACGCAAGCAATTACTGCAAGCGGATATTTTAATGTTGCTGCAATATTGCTGCACCATTGCAGCAACATTTTGCAATGATGTTGTAATGATACAATCTTGCAAAACAAGATTGCTGCAATGTTGCTGCAATTTTCTGTGTTGTATGGGAATTGTTGACATACTTATGTCATACCACGTATATTTCATTTCTCGCTTTTCGTTGTGAGTTACTGCGCAGACGTGCTTCGCAAGCGGAGCAGCAGCTCTCATCTTTCTCGAGTCAGGATGCGTCCCGAAAGTCATTAAAAAAAAAGTGGCAACCTTTATGTCCGCGACCGTACACAAGAAAATTAAGATTCGTTTACATGGACTAATAATAAAATACAATGAATAATTACAACTCAGACAAGTGAAATAAAATAAAGAATATATAAAATGAATATGCAAATATCCACAAGAATTTTGATCTGATCGTACAAGAATTTCGATATGATCGCATGAAGAATTTTGTTTAAGAATTATATAAAACTCGTCTTCAAAGTCTTTTATCATTTCTATAATGTCGAACAATTAAATTTCACACACACACACACATACACACACATACTGCATTCTCATATAATATATATATTTTACCATTCTCTTCCTTATATGTAAAGCTAGATATGCCTCGTACTTCTTTACCTCTGTGCGTGCGCATATCCTATTGCACTGTATCATTTCTAAACATTTAATATTAATATATTCTATCTGGTCTTTGTTCATCATGTATATTTCATGTATATTTCAATATACACGTACAACATATGTTGCTCATATTTATACCCAGACAGCACCGGACATCCAATGGATGTACGTTTCACGTCCAATTTAATGTCCGTATGTCCGATTTACGTCCGTGAACATAAATTGGACGTAACAAGGATGTCCTTATTGGACATCGGACCTATAGGATGCATTGGTCCTATGTCCGAAGTTGTGACAAAAAACGTACGTTCTATGGACGTCTTTTGTAAAAAAAATGAACATATAGACGTCCAATGGACATTCGTCCGGACGTGCTATCTGGGTAATTATATTTTCTTATATCGTTATATCAAGAGGCATGGTAGTGCCTATTATTACGCGAAACTGCGAGTTGAAACGAGGTGAGATATTCATATATGGCTAAACCGATCGACGTTTTTTTTAGTCCCAATCGATTCAGCCTTAAAAAATAGGAAGAAAAGTGTTCTTGTGCTTTTTGTGTACGTTGTCTCTAAGTGGAGATATTTTAAGATTAAAGTCTGAATCACAGAAATTACGATTCAGTAAGAAAGTAAGAAAGAAACGCTAGACCGCCGAGGAGAGGGGATTTGTGCTTCTCGTTTTTCCGACACCAGAGGCGTTACGAGCGCTGAAGAAGTAAAGAGCAGCGAGTGCGAGTGAGCAAGCGATAGGGAATAAGAGACAGAAGAATATAAAACAGGAGGTGAAATAAAAATAAAATATTGCTAGTTTATTTATTAGTTTATTAGTTTATTTATTAGTTTATTTTATATATATTATATAGCACGTGAATTCGAGTCGAACACGAGCAACGTGATTGCAACGTTGATAGTTTACGTCGAGCAATGAACGACAGCGAAGGTTTGACAATCGCGCATTTCGGTTTTGAAGCTTCCTAACCTCAAAAATATCACAATGCTGCGCTCACATTTTCGACTGAAAGTTGACTTGTCCAAGTTTTTTCACGATGTGCGTCGGATCTGCTAAATTTTTATTGATTGATCACTAAGATATTTGGCATAAGAGAACCATTTCATTTGTTGTTGAACGATGCCGAATATCTGCCACCGATGGAGGATATTCGCATTCTCATCGAAAACGAGACGATCAAGTAAGTATAATTCTTTTAATATAAAGTTCTAAACTTAACTTTTCATATATTTTTAGTTCAAATAGGTTTTATGTGTTTATTCATTAATATTATTTGTATGTCATTAACAGATAGAGTAATCCCTGGATCTGGCATATAGAAGTTTTAAATGCATTAGTTACTGTATATCAGATAATTACAAAACTTTCTTTAAGATTAAAGCATGTCATAATATTTCACACGATAAGGTTGTCGAAACAACAAATGTTATGACTGAGAAAATAAGAATAAATGCAAGTAATGGATTGGATATATCTGACGATCCTTTGAATGATACAGATTCAGCTTTGATATGTTAGTATATCTTATGATACAAGAAATGTAATGTTTACTACTACAATTGATTATACAGAAGCAGATGCAGATTCATCTTTTCAAAGGTTACAGATTACAGTAATATAAATGAAAGTTGTAATACATTCAAATTACAAAAAACAAATTATATGAAAGAATATTAAAAATAAATAAAAGATAAAAAAATATAATTTCAATAAGGTCGTCGGCCCCTTCTTTATCTTCGTGCGCTATATCTGGACAATTTTCCAATTGCTTGTATAACAGATAATATAGTTTGTCTGCGACATCTGCCACCGATGGAGGATATTCACATTCTCATCGAAAACAAGACGATCAAGTAAGTATAATTTTTTTTAATATAAAGTTTTATACTTAACTTTTAATATATTTTTAGTTGAAATAGGTTTTATGCGTTTATTCATTAATATTATTTGTATGTAATTAACTTACAATCTTATTCTTATAGAGTAATTCCTGGATCTGGCATACAGAACGAAGTTTTAAATGCATTAGTT
Organism: Harpegnathos saltator; assembly: GCF_003227715.2. NCBI lineage: Eukaryota > Metazoa > Arthropoda > Insecta > Hymenoptera > Formicidae > Harpegnathos > Harpegnathos saltator. The sequence continues at coordinate 525,623 of NW_020230482.1, forward strand.
ACTGTATATCAGATACTAATAATTACAACAATTTCTCTAAGGCTAAAGCATGTTACAATATTTCACACGATAAGGTTGTCGAAATAATATTAGGTGCGCAACTAAGTTCCCGCTGTTTTTCAAGAGATGGCTCCAGTAGTAAGTGCTGGTCGATTGTGACATAACGTCATGAACCAAGCTTAAACATATGGTAAACAAACCGCTTTGACACATTAGTGATTTTGTTTTTGCGTCATATACTTTTGGTTGTGTGAAAATGTCTGATTTTGTGCCAAATAATCGTCATTTGCGGGAAGTGTTGCTTTTCTCCTTTCATTCGAAGAAAACGGCGGCTGAAGCGCATCGAGAACTCTAAAAAGTTTACGGAGATGCTGCTCTAAGTGAAACAACGTGCCGTGATTGGTTCCGTCGCTTCAAAGACGGTGATTTCGATGTTGACGACCGTTCGCGTGAAAGAAGGCCAAAAACCTTCGAAGACGCTGAATTGGAGGCATTGGTCGATGAGGATCCGTGCCAAACGCAAAAAGAGCTTGCTTCAGCATTAGGAGTTACCCGCCAAGCCATTTCCAAGCGATTGCATGCGTTGGGAATGATTCAAAAACAAGGAACTTGGGTTCCTTATGATTTGAAGCCAAGAGACGTTGAGCGTCGTTTTTTCGCCTGTGAACAACTGCTCCAGCGGCAAAAAAGGAAGGGTTTTCTTCACCGCATCGTTACGGGTGATGAAAAATGGATTCATTACAGCAACCCAAAGAGAACAAAATCATGGGGACTGCCCGGTCATGCTTCTACGTCGTCGGCTCGGCCGAATATTCACGCTGCGAAGGTTTTGCTGTGTATTTGGTGGGACCAGGGCGGTGTTATTTATTATGAGCTGTTGAAACCGAACGAAACCATCACTGGGGAACGGTATCGAACTCAATTGATGCGATTGAGCCGAGCACTGCGCAAAAAGCGGCCACAATACGAGCAGAGGCACGAAAAAGTGATTCTACAGCATGACAACGCTCGGCCTCACGTTGCCAAACCCGTTAAAACCTACTTAGAAACGCTCAAATGGGAAGTCCTACCCCACCCGCCATATTCCCCAGATATTGCGCCGTCCGATTATTACTTGTTCCGTTCGATGGCACATGGTTTGGCTAATCAGCAGTTCCGCTCATATGAAGACATCTCAAAATGGCTTGATTCGTGGATAGCCTCAAAAGACGAACACTTCTACCGTGACGGTATTCGAGCTCTGCCAGAAAGATGGGAAAAAGTTGTCGCTAGCGATGGGCAATATTTTGAATGATTCATTTGTAACCATTTTTTCACAATAAAGTTGCATTTTCATCAAAAAAACAGCGAGAACTTAGTTGCGCACCTAATATTATAATAAAAATGCTGTCACGTATGTATTAAACAAGTTTTAGTCTGATATAGTTTTTGGTGCAGCCGCGCCAAGATTTTTTGTATTAAATATTATTTTTATTGCATTATTATAATAATTAATTTGTTATATTTAAGAATAACAAAAATTAGATCTCGTTTAAGGAGTTTTTAAAGTCGTTTCTGAAATCGAATCCGACGTTGAATTTTACAAATTCAAGATGAATTTTACAAATCCAAAATGGCTCCCGATATTGAGGAATTACCAACAATCGGAGTGTGACCTCGTACGTAACGTAAAATCTCATTCTTCACATTATGGAGGGGTAAAAGTATGTGTTCCCAGCCTAAAAAAATTAATTGACCTTGATATGACGGACAGATAACCTTAAGAACAAGGTCAAGGTTGAAAACGTCATATCCGTACGTAAAATTTTTCAATCTTGACACTTTTAGGTCAACAGTATGGATTTTCAGTCCTAAAAAATCCGGTTTGATCTTAATAATAATCTTAACTCATGACCTTGAGAATAAGGGCAAGGTCACGGCTGAATGTCCCTCGTTGACCTCTACATTCTTATTCTTATGCGTAACATTGCTCCCTAGCAGGTGCATTTTCGAAGATATTCGCGTTTTCAGCCTAAAACAAGCTTAGACCTTTATGTGACCTTCAGAGATCAAATTTGGCAGTGTTCAAGGTCATATCCGAACGTAAAATTTTCCGCTCTTTTCATTTCTGAGGTCAAAAGTATAGGGTCCCGTTTAAAAAATTGATCTGACCTTGAAATGACCTTCGAGATCATTGTCAAGGTCAAATCCAAGGTCACTGTCAGATAGCCAAGAAAAAATCATAAAAACCCAGTACTTCGCATTTTTTCTAGGACTCATATTTTTCAAGTTATTCTGCTCTTCCCGGACTTTTATCCCCGCAACACCCTGTATTTGAATTGAAGGTAACATAAAATAACTCATCCTTAATATAAGGTGTTGAGAAAAAGGAGTAAATTATTTTAAGAGGGTTTAGTATGATCCAAAATAATTCGAAACGTTTTACATAAACATGTATATGCATATCTACAAATTTGCCATTTTAGATATTTTAGAGAAGATGTTTAAAATCATCTCTTCATAATTATACAGATCTTGCATCTGCGTAAGAAGGAATTTTGCTCTTCCAAGACATCTAGGTTTATCGTGACTGTATACGCAGGCTTTTTGTATAAGATATTATAATTGTTTCAAATTATTAATTAGCTCTGCATGTACCAGACTTTTTAAATAATTCTAAATAAAAATATCAGACGGATTTACATCGAGAGATCTAGCAAGTCATGCAACCGGATTTCCATATACTTTTATTCTTCTTCGTACATTTGTTTTATATATTCTCTAATACAGCTAATGAAAAAGGTAAAACATCATCGTGCATGAACTAAAACGAAGCGTTAAGATTTAATAGAACATTTTCTAGTAGCGGGAGCAATGTGTTCATTAAAAAGTCCTGATATGCTAAGCTAATTAATCAATTTGGTAAAGCAGCAGAGCCTACGAACTTGTCTTTCAAAATATTTAACCAGATGTTTAACTCAAAACACTGTTAATATTTGGATTCAACAATAATATGTAGATTTTCGTCAACCCACTAATGGATATTATGCAAATTAAAAATGTCATATGTAGTAATTTTAATCTCGTCAATAAAAACAAAATACACTGCTCAAAAGAATTATGGCATAGATAATTTATTGCCGAAAATTGGCCAACTTTGACTGGCGATTACTTCGCGAAAAATTATTGTAGACCAATGATTTTTATTTCAAAATGAAGCTTGAAGTCTCTACTTTAAGAATATATCTCCATTTTTTGCATGCGATGCACCCTTATCCTTGTAACCCCTGACATCTGAGGACATGTTTGGTATACTGAAAATTACAAAGTTTGACGGAATGCACGGACGTGGACAATTTTTTTCGGGGACGCCGTTTGCATCGTCATTAAGTTCAAATCTTCCCTTTCAATTTGAAAAAAATGGAGTCGCTACAATTTTTTTCGCAAAGTTACAGCCCTCCAAAATTATCGTTATTTTTGGCCTTCGGGTCAAGTGTGCACGCATGGGTGTGTGTGTCCGTGACAGAAGAGATAAGGACCCCGTGGTTCGTCACTTTCACAGTCAATAAATACGCTATTTACTGAGTAGTTGCCGAAACCCATCACGATAGAAACTTGGTGGCTTTGAAGTTATAAAGTCATCGATCAAATTTCGTACGTCATCAACTGTCGAAAAATATGTATTAGACAGTTGCATCGACCGAAACAAGTGAAAATGGAACCAAGTTTATAGAGAATACGTGTGACTTCCCAGCTTAAGTGTAAGATGATTTCCTCTGTGGATTCTGCTGTATGCTGTTTAGCATTGTCGTGTAGTAGAATGTGCGACGTTCTTCACGCCAAAGGAGATCCGCGCAAGATTCTCCGTCGCAAGGAAATCCGCCGGTAGCGGGACACTGCGGATCCGATCCGACCCCAGAGGGCATATCGCTCCCAATGCCACCAAATTCGTAGGCGCCAGGTACGGAGGCGGCCGTACCACCGATCCTCGCCAAAGTCACCAAAGTTATCGTCGGATCGCGATACCCGCTTCCCGCCCCGTGCGGGACCGACTAGCTCTCCGTTATTTAAGTCGGAGGTGGGCGGGATCGTAAAATAGAAGGCGACTACTAACGCGGTCTCGTCTGTTTGTAACATGCACTATATTTACAAATTATCCTACGTAGCGGGCGAGGCGGCTAGCTTCCGCTCGCCCGATCGTCTCGCACGCACCAAGAGCTCGTTGGTTCGAGCCGTCGTCGACTTCACCGTCCGACGGGCTCCGCCAAGGATCACCACCGCTACCCGGTGGTTGGCACCAACATCTCGGACCGCAATCTCCGGAAGGAAGATTCGGCCACTCTCGCAATAGGCGAACACGGTTTGTGAGCTTACGCAGCAGCTTCCTCCTTCTTGTCCGGCTCCATGGCTGCGGACTTCGCGTCCCTTCGCCGCTTGCTCGCCGTTCGTTTGTATTCCCGTGCTCTCGCTCTCTCGCCCGCTCGCTCGCTCGATCTCTCCTTCGCTCGTTCTCTCGTTCGCTCGATCTCTCCTTCGCTCGGTCGCTCGTTCGTTCGGTCGCTCGCTCGCTTAATACTCGGTTCGCTCAGTCGCTCGCTCGAGGTTCCCAGACGGAATAGGACGATTTTGTCCTGTCGTCGCGGGGACATCGGCTCGAAGGTCCCCCACTCGCGGGACTTCCCAGGGAGCCTTGCGCGGTCCCGCCGCCGTGCCCCGCCGTCTCGCCGAATCTTTCCCCTGTCGCGACCGCTGTCGCGCCTCCCCCCGCATTCGCGGGCACCCCGCTCTCACGGAGTTCCGCTGCCAATTCCCAAATCTAGCCTTAATTATTTACCCCGTAACGGGCGCTTCGAGCTGCCACGTTACAAATGACTTTCCAGCTGCCTTATTTAGTAAATGGCCTTTCTTCTCAATTGCATCGTTCAAAATCAATTGCTCTTGGTATATCTCTGCTTTAATGGTTTTACCTGGCTCCATGAGATTATAATACAGCACACTCTTCTGATCCCACTATATATTAGGTCAATCGGAAAGTTCCGTCCGTTTTCTTGCAAAACGTATGGCTTTATTTAAGAAACAAAATGAAGAAATACATCAATCAAAGTATTGTCCATCGTTAACGATGACTTTTTCCCATCTTTCGGTCAGCAAGCGAATTTCGCGGCGAAAGAATGACTCATCTTTGGAGGCTATCCAGTCAGAGACCTATTTTTCGACGTTTTCAAGAATTGAAGCATTCCTCAGCAAATGCGTGTGCCATCGATCGAAACAAGTGGTAGTCGGAAGGGGTACAGTCTGGTGAATAAGCCGCATAGGGTAACACTTCCCAGCGAAATGCTTCTAACGTTTCCTTGACAGATTTTGTGACGTGAGGCCGAACGTTGTCATGAAGCAAAATTACTTTATGCTGTCCCGTTTCATATTCTCGTCGTCTTTCGTGCAATGCTCGGCTCAAACGGATCATTTGTTCTCTATAGAGATCTCCTGTGACTGTTTGACCACTTTTCAACAGTTCATGGTACAATACACCTTTTTGATCCCACTAAATACAGAGCATTGCCTTCTTTCCGTGGATATTCCGTTTTGGCATCGATGTTGAGGGCTGTCCGGGATCGCAAACAGTTTTTCGACGTTTAGAATTGTCAAAATAAACCCATTTTCCATCCCCAGTGATGATATGATGTGAAAACCCCTTTCTTTGTTGCCTAGCGAGTATAATTTCTCAGGTAGTTTTCCGCCTTTCAATGTCTCTTGGCTTCAATTCATATGGGACCCATTTTCCTTCCTTGTAAACTTTTTCTAGGGCTTTCAAACGATTGGAAATGACAGATTGAGCACAATTTAATGCTTCTGCAAGTTGCTTTTGCATTTGACATGGGTCTTCGTCCACCAATGCCTGCAATTCTTCGTCTTCGAATACTCTTGGCCGTCCAGAACGCTCTTTGTCCTCTACATCAAAATCACCAATTTTAAAGCGTTGAAACCATTCTCTGCATGTTTTATCGGGAGGAGCATTATCACCATAAACTTCTACAAGCATTCGATGAGCTTCAGCTGCAGTTTTCTTCCAACTGAAGCAAAAGATTAACACTTCGTGCAAATGACGCTTATTTGTCATCAAATTTTTTCATCACATTTGTTATCAAATTTCGACATTTTCGATGCAGTGAAAAACAATGTTATTGATGCAAACGTATACTTTTTTATGTACTGAACGTTATTGATAGATGTCAAAACAAACTGTTAAGTTTCGTTTAGACATTACAGGTTAACGACAGTTCTAACTTGTTGCTAAACGGACGGAACTTTCCGATTTACCTAATACAGAGAAGAACCTTTTTCCGAAATATTTAAGTCGACGTTGTCGGTTGATCAGGGTCTACCCATGGTTTTTTGTGTTTAGAAATTTCATATTATACATAACCCATTTTTGTCACCAGTTACGATTTTGTGCAAAAAATCTTTCTTTTGTTGTTCGGCAAACAAGGTAATGCATGTGGTCAATCAGCGATTTTTGTTGCCAATAGTTAGTTTGTGCGGAACCCATTTCTCTTTTTTCTGTATCTTTCCAATACGATATAAATGATCTCAAATCACTTTCTGGCTTACTCCCAACTTTTCCGCAAGTTCTTGTTATGTTTGTGCCGTATTTTCATTCAATTAATTTTGCAACTACTTATCTTCAAATTTTTTTGGCTGACCGAGACGTGATTGGTCGTGAAGATCAAAATCACCACTTCGAAAATGTTCAAACCAGTTTCAGCACGTGCGATTGATCACAACATTTTTATAAACAGCACAAATCTGACTTTTGACTGCTCTAGGAGCGTTTTTGTTTAAAAAAGAACAAAATATATCGCGTATCGAATATGTTGATAGCCATCATAAACATTATTACTTATACCGGATTACTTATACTGGATGTATTAAAAATGCCGGAACCTCCGAATAACTTTGCAGGATCAAGTTTTCATGAAAAACTTTAAATACAAAAGTTGTAGAAAATCGAGTAACGGACTTGATGGTAACCTTTAATTTGACCTTGGCCATGACCTTCAAGGTTATTTGGAGGTCAACTTGTAAAATTTAAATGGGAATCTCTATATTTTATTACACTGTTTTTTTCCACTAATTAATTTGAACAACTGTTGTCTAGAACATTTTTTTATTTGCCTAATATTTTTTTAGATATTTGAGGAAAACTTGATAACATTTTCAATATTTGACTTACGATATCTCGCTAACTATTTGTCGGAAGAAAAAGTAGTATTACACTTTCTTGCTTTATTTAGTCTCAAGAATATATTTTTATAATACCGCCTTGACTTTTGTTAACTTACTGATTTTTGGAAATTTCAAAATCATCAAATTAACAAAAATCACGGCGTTATTGTAACAATATATTCTCGAGACTAAATAAAGCAAGAAGGTCTAGTACCACTTTTTTCCGACAAATAGCAAGATATCGTAAATTAAATATTGAAAAAATTATCAAGTTTTCCTCAAATATCCCAAAAAATATTAGGCAAATAAAAAAATATTTTAGACAACAGTTGTTCAAATTAATTGGTAGAAAAAAACAGTGTAATAAAAAATAGGGGTTCCCATTTAAACTTTTAAAGTTAACCTCCAAATGACCTTGAAGGTCATGGCCAAGGTCAAATTCAAGGTCCCCGTCAAGTCCATTACTCGATTTTCTATAACTTTTGTATGTAAAGTTTTTCATGAAAAGTTGATCCTGCAATGTTATCCGGGGTTCCGGTATTTTTAAGACACCTTGTATGTATCAAACGCCAAACCATATGAAAGAATTATTAAACCTAATAAATCTACCTTTATTTTCGACACTCCGTCATTGAATTTGTTATGAAAAGAAGTACAAATGTGGGAGTTTAAAAAATTAGAGTTCTATTAAAAAATATGAAGTTAATCTTCATTTCATTTTGACATTTCACTCGAAAATCAAACCAATAGCATCATCATATATCCTTTTTGAAATTTTACAACTTTCATTTCTTTTCATTTTATTTCATTTTTTATACATTATAGTTTTATCTTACGCGTTTGTCAGATATATCTTGTATATGTTTGAACGAAAAATTTTTTTCAACTTTAACTACACGATCAGTCTCATTTTATGTCATTCATGACCATTTCACTATTTTATTGACTAATGAGGCGTAATCAAATAGCAAACTGTTCAAAATTCATATAAAGAATATTATAAAGAATAAAAATAGCTCGTAAAACCACCGTGCGTGTTGCTTCGAAACCTCGTAAAGCAGCGTGTCCTTTTGTCGCGCGATTCCATTTTTTCGAAAGAGTTTTACATCCGTCGATTTCGCTCTTTCGCCGAAACGTTATATTGAGTTCTCGCTACTACCGAGTGGTAAAAAGAAGAAGGCAAAGAAGAGCGAAAAGCAAAAATACAGCAAGGAAAGAGAGAAAATAAAAGAAAAAAAAAATTAAATCCGACTCACAAGCAGGAATCAAAGAAAAGCGAGTAACCAACGTGATGCCATGGAACCCGAGTTTTTAATTTATATCGCATTACGACGAGCCGACGAGAGATAATACTTCGACGAAAACGCGCATGTAAAGTTCAGATGGGAAATATTCCTGCAGCCGGGAAGTTCTCATTTCGAGCATGTTCAAATATATGCCGGCCGACTACCGCTAGCTGCTACCACTAGCACCGTCGCATTTCTCTTCCTCTTCCTCCTTGTCTACTCACACTCATTCATAATTATAAGAATCTTTCAACGACTTCTTGGATTTTTGAGCCCCTTTTCTAACCTCATCAGTTTTCATTAGCCGAGAATTTAGTTTATCTCATTAAACATATAATATGTTCAAGATTAATAATAAATTGCATAATTATGCAATTAATAATTAATAATAAATAATAAATCATGGAAATTAACAATAACAGTAATCATGTAAATAATAGTAATCATGTAAATAACTGGAAGCGGTTTCATAAAATTTTGGCCGAGAGGAATCTTGATTCAATTAACTATAAAATTATAAATTTATTAAAGTCCTTTCTAAGCCACATGCAAAATGTGGTTAAGAACAAACCGCATACGAGTAGAGATTTAATAAACAAGTGATGAATTTATATCAATAGTATTAAATATGTTTCTCTAATTTGTTTCGCTACAATATTAAATTACATTTGTTACGTCCTAGAGGAGGAGCGCAACCTTTTCGTTCGCGAGTAAGGCGAACCTCGTTCGTACACGCGTGTCAGTGAACGGGTCAGGGACCCGACGGGTCCCTTTACTCGGACACCGATGTACGACGAGCGGTCCGTTTTTCGGTCAAGGACGCGAGTCCCTTTATCGGAGATAGGACCATGAGTTGACTGTTGGAAGGGTGGGTGTGATTTTAAAATCAATTGATGAAATTAACTATTAACAGATTTATTAAAATAAAGATGACAAAATGATATAGCGGTACGGTTTGAATTAGCAAATTTATTAATTATAGTATATAACGGCGCGGTTTGAATTTTACAGATTTATTAAGATAATTATATCTAGACGAATGAGTGTATGTGTGTGTGTGTGAGTATATGAAATGGAAGAAGAAAAGGATGGGAAAGAGAACGAATATGAATAGGAAGTTAATCAGGTGAAGGGGAACGAGAGTGGTATGGCGAATTTAAAGGAGTGGACAGTTCAGAAAAAGAGACGGGAGAATATGAGATTGAATGGATAGAAGGAGTGGATGCGCGTGGGGGAGACGAGGGAGGACTAATAGGTAGACATCGGAATAGAAAAGGGGGTAGGAGTGTCGGGTCTGGGTGAAAGTCTGTTTCAAGTGAAATATTTATAACGGAGATATTGCAAATGATGTTCGAATTCATATAGATCTCTAGTCCCGTATATCGTCTCAAAGAAACGAAGGACTTGTTGGATGAATACCACTGAATGACGGTAATGGCCCACTAAAACCGGATTTCAAAACAAGGGTGGAATAAATAAAATAGAAGTGGGAAAGATAAAGTAAAAAAAATGAAACTTACTACTGATTCAGGATGAGTTGACACAAGCAGAAGTGAGAATGGCGCAGATCTGCGTAGGTATTCTTGTTTCCAATATTCCGATTGAGGCACCAAATAGTCGTTCACTTATATAAAGAGGAAGCCTGCACTTTTTCCAAAATCCGAATGCTTGAATATTTGAATACTAAATATTTGAATGAACTGGAATTATGAAGATTTGAATCTGAGTCCTAATGCTCAAGATCTGAATATCCGAGTTCTGAATATCTGAGTTTTGAATATCTGCGTAAGAGCGCGAGTCTGAGCTTTTTCGTTTCCGTGTTCTTCTGTTCGCGGAGGCGGATTACCGCGGTTTTTATATCAATTATCGGAGGCAGAAGCTATCAGGATGGGTAGAGAAATGGCCCTTTGAGGAAGGGGTGAAGCCCTAAGGAGAACCCAATAAAGTTAAAGATTTTGTTATTAATTTTTATTATTGGTCCTGGTTGACAGTAGTGGGAAAAAGTGTTAACCATTAGTGAAGTTAGAAGACATCGTGGGAGGAGACAGTTCTAGAAGACGTGAATATAGATGGGATAAGGGGTGGAGCGTGGATGTCTCATAGTTTTGGGTGGATAGGTTATGATTAGGCGCGACAAGTGTGATGGTGGTGGACTTTTGTGAGATAGAGAACTATATACAAGTGGCCAGCTGGAAAAGTCAAGGTGCCGTAAATCAAAGGCTGAGATCAGATTTTACGACTATCAGTGAAGTAAACTTTGTTGGTTAACTGATGGGGCACATATGGTTTTGGATCGGGAAGATGTAAGTTTCAAGTTTTAGAGCAGGAATGCTCTGAGTTGCTTTGTTTTACTGAAGGTTTGTTAGCGCGGAGTTTCAAATTTTTATAGCTAGGACGACGGACACACTTGGCGAACACTACCCAGATATAAACTTTAAACGAAGACGTGTAGATTTTTACAACAGGGCACTGTTTCCTGTTATGAAATTTTTCCCGAATCGCCTTTCATTTGGCGCGACGGCTGTTCGCCAGATGGGTCTGTTTCTTAATTTATATTTATATATGTATATATTCCTATTATAGTTATATTAGGAGAATGTAAATCCGCGAGAGCAAAAGACAATTTTGTTAGTTAAATCTGCAGGACGTAACACATTATTTATAACAAAGAAATTATATGTCCATGTTCAAGTGTTTTTCTTTAGTTACACACTAATACTATTAGTATTTTGTCTTGAAACATATTGTATATTATTTATTTTATTCGACTATCTGTTATTTATAAAGCAAACAATGTATTGAGTTAGCAACTAAGTGATTGCGGATTTTGTCGACAGATGGATTTTACACTTTCTTTTGTTTCGTTAATGTGTTCAAAGTACCTAACCTATATTTTTTTCTTATTGTTTGGACTTCTACCTTTCATTTAGTACAAAAATTATATCGATTAGTTCTTTAGTTTTGTTTTTATCCCAATTTAAAAATGGAAGAGCAAGACGTGCACTTCAGACATATTTTATTGTATTATTTCCGAAAAGGCAAGAACGCATCGCAAGCACATAAGAAGTTATGTGCCGTATATGGGAATGAAGCCTTAAAAGAAAAGCAGTGTCAAAATTGGTTTGCCAGATTTCGTTCTGGTGATTTTTCATTGAAAAATGTTCAACAATCTGGCCGTCCAGTTGAAGTCGATGAGACCCATATCAAGGCCATTATCGATTCAGATCATAGCAAAACACGTCATAGCACAACACGTGATATTGCAGAGAAGCTCAATGTATCGCATACATGCATTGAAAAAAATTTAAAAAAGCAAATTTAAAATTTTGAATTTTCATTCTTATTTAAAATCCGCAATCACTTAGTTGCCAACTCAATAAACGAAAAATATCATGTGCTTGATATCTTTTGCGCCGCGATAGTTTCTACAAACCGATGAACTTGTTGGACGAATAAGGGCAAACATGTTTGAAAATAAAGAAAGAAAAATATTGAAAGAGGAAATAAAGAGTCCGAAAAGGAGAGCGAAAGAAAATAACGCCAAAACTGGACACATACATACATTACATATATGTTCTTTCGTCGTGATGATATGAAATCTTTAATCAGTATGTGTGGTATAGTAAGAAAAGGTGAGAACGAAAGAGAGATAGAGAGAGAGAGAAAGAGAGAGAGAGAGAGAGAGAGAGAGAGAGAGAGACAGAGAAGAAAGACGTCTTTTTCGATATTGTTCATTGACCCGAGCTCGATTTTCACGTCGATTTATTGCTGACATAGACGCAGGTTCATTTTTGAGCTAGAAAGCTTTTTTCTTTTTTCTTTCACAGAGGTTCCTATTCATTCATAATATTTTCATGGCGTTCAGTTTTCTAACAGAGCACGATCACTCGCTTATGCCATTACATCCAAAATTGTAAAATTCTATTATCACGCTTAAAAACAAGTAACTCGTAAACATATAAAATGAAAAATCAATTATATGAATTTTATAGAAAAAAAAATAAGTTATACGATAGCATATAAAATTATAAACTCTCGTCCACAAATTAAGCACATTTGATATTAAAAATTTGATATATCTTCAATAAAACGCTAATATATTACTATAATTAAAGGATCTTCGCATTTTTGTGTTATATTAGGAGATTAAATTAATTCTGGTCTTATTTTGTCAATCTTTTTATATCTATTTTAAAGAAATGGTTAAATTCACATTAATCAAAATATTTTCCGTCGTTAGCTGCGATTTTTTCCCATCTTTCTGGCAACATAGCGATCCCGCGACGATAGAACGATCTATCTTTCGAAGCAATCCAGACACCCATTTCTGCACATCTTTGTAATTATTGAAGTGTGTATCTGTCAAAGCGTATCGATCGGAATAGATAGTAATGTAGGAATGAGATTTCTAGTAATTTTTTGTTTATATCATTTTGCGTAGTAGATTGTATTTGGTGCGTACTATGATTTAGTTGGTTGACGTTGATTATGCTCTGTGGTCTCGTCCGGATGGACATTGGCCACGTTTACACCGTACGACCTAATTGCGACCTGACCTATGCCGTGGCCTAAGCAGGTTTAGTCCCTAACTGTTTACACCGAAAAAGACTTAAAAATTGAGGAGGTTGTATGTAGTCCACTTTGGTCCGGCTTATCTTAACCTTCAAAATGGCATCTACACAACATATTTACACGTTTTTTATATTTGAAAAAAATAGGAGAAATATTGTGTACTGGAAAATTATGCGAAAAAGAAAAAAAATGTGGGACAAAATTCGACAACTGCACAGGATGCAGAAAATATTATATATGGAATATATGAGAATGTTTCCTATGGCCAACATTTTGGAAATATATTTGGACGTGATACAGGCTGAAAGAAGTTTATGGATGAAACCGAGAAGCAATAATTTTTGGAATGAAATAGTGCTATGTACGTATACAGACTCAGACTGGATAGAGAGTTTTCGAATGTGCAAGGAAACTTTCAATGAGTTATGTTTTTTGTTACAACCTGCTTTGGAGCCTAAGCCTGTTATGTTAAAATCAAGAGAACCGTTATCAATAGAAAAGCAAGTTGCTGTCGCTTTATACAAATTAGCAAGTTGTGCAGAATATCGTGTCGTGGGAAATGTATTTGGCATTCACAAATCAACAGTGAAAAAGTGTCTTTATAGAGTTGTAAATGGTATAAATGAATTAATGATGAAAGATTATCTTCAAATGCCGAATATACACGAAGCTGCAGAAATAGCTATGGATTTTGAAAAAATATCACATATCCCAAAAATTATTGGATGTATTGATGGTTCGCACATACCCATTTTGGCTCCTGCAGAAGGCTATCGAGATTTTGTTAATCGTAAGGGTTGGCCCTCATATGTTTTGCAAGCCGTTATTGATAACAAATACAGGTACATATTAACATTTAATTTCTTAATAACGGTAAAATAACTGATAGATTATTAATCAAAGTATTGTTTATAGGTTTAGAAATATTTGTATTCGTCATCCTGGGAACACTCATGATGCTGCTGTTTTTAAAGATTCGAGTTTATATAAAGATGTTGAAAATATTATTCCACAGGTAAGATTAAAAATTTAATAATTATTTATATGAAAAATATATTTATACTTTGCTTACAATTTAAAATCATTATATATTTTTTATTGAAGGTTACAAGAAATATTAGTGGCTTAGAAGTACCTTACCTAATTATTGGTGACCCAGCATATCCGCTATTACCATGGTTAATAAAAAGTTATCCTGGTAACGTAACAGCAGCACAAGAATCCTTTAATGTATATTTAAACTCTGCAAGAGTTGTTGTAGAAATAGCATTCGGCCGTTTAAAAGCACGTTGGAGAATACTTTTAAAAAGAATTGATGTAAACTATACATTCGTTCCACATGCTTTTAGTGCCTGCTGCATTTTGCAAAATTTTCTCGAATGTAGGAAGGAACAATTTATTCAGCAATGGCTGAATGATATGGTTGAAGCGGAAATAATGTACCCGCAACCTGTTAATGCTATACATCGAGAACGTGATGACATATCTGGGTCAACTATTCGAAAATATTTAACAGATTATTTATGTCATAATTATCCGTTGCGTGCAAGTATATTAAAATAAGATATTCTGTTCATATTTAGTATTTTATTCTTATAAAATAAATGTACATTTTTGTAATAAAGTAAATATAAAAGTAGAAATAGAACATTCGTTTATATTTATTTATACGTACATAACACTTATAAATGTAAGAAACAGAAATAAAATATTAATATTTATATGTAATGTATATTTAAGTTATGTATGATTCCTTTTGTTTTTATTATCTGCATCATATGAAGATGAGCTTGACGATCCTGGTGAATGCACATTGATACATTTGTTTCTTGAAAATGTATGGAAGTTGGCGATGATAACGAGAAGGAATTATTGTAAAAGGTGAGGATGGTGTTGGTGAGCGTGATAACGAAGATGGTGACAATTGTGACGGATACAAATGTTGAGTAGTTGAAAATGTACGCACTGGAATTTGTGAAAACTGAGGATATTGGATGTTGGCAGTTTGCGTTGCTCCTAATACTTTTAAGAAGTTGTCAAACATCATAATTTGATGTTCGTGTTCTTTTTCTATCATCTCTTTTTCCCATTGACATTGATTCTCTATTTTTTTATTTATAGTTTCATCAAATATACGCATTTGGTCTGTCATAACTCTGTGCATTTCTTCCGCCTGTCTTTTTGCAAAAACTTCAGCAAAATTCTCTGCCAGTTTCATGTTTGTGTTGCGACCTAAAAATATACGAACAATGATTTTAAGTGGCCTTATCTAGAAACTAAAATTATTAGAATCTATATTATATAGTTATAAGCATCGAATTTTTATATATTCTTTATTTAATCTTTTGATGAGATGTTTAATAATACTGACCTGTTTTTCGTTTTTTTGAGGATGGAATATTATTCATCATAGGTATATTTTCACTATTCTCTATTTCATTTGCTACAGCATTCACATCATCTTCAACTTCAAATATTTCTTCCTCATTTTCTTCTAGAATCATATCAATGCATGTTATTGCTTTTATAAATGAGTAATAAATAAACCTAACAAAAAGATTATTCATACCTCGAACAATATTACTTGAATCTATACCAATATCTTCATTAGCTTGGGCTGATGGCCTTCCGCCAAGTAGTTATTCCATTTCATCATAAAAAAGAAACGTTTGACGAGCAGCACCACTGACGTTATTATTTCTTTTACACTTAAGATACATTTCTTTTAGATGTTTTAATTTTATTTTCATTTGAGCACCACTTTTTATAAAACCCATCTCCTTCATCGAAAACTCTAATCAGTTATAGATATCTATGTGCTTAAAGCGTTTTCCATCCATCATTTGCATTATCCTCTTTTCAATACAAACAGCAATAAAAGTTCTTGTTTCCTCTTCAGTCCAATTAGAGCCTTTACGTTTCTTTTCACAGCTATTGAATAAAATATTTTTGAGGTTAATTTATACTTTGAAGTTCTATTTATATTACTTTCATTAGCAAAGACATTATTACTTACGAACTTTCATCTTGTTGAGAACCGCCGCTGTAGACATTTTATGTATTTGTTTTTCTTTATGCACAAACAAATCTTTACACACCAATATCAACTTCAACGCACTTTAGGTCGAGTCCTTAGGTCGCGTTGCGTGTTTACACCGAAAAAGCAGACGTCCTATTTTAGGTCAGGTCACTAAAATTCGAGACCTGACCTAAAGCTAGATGAAGTGATCTACCAAGTGTTTACAGCAGACGGCCTAAATAATTTAGGTCGAATTTGGGGTATAGGCCGCGGCCTAAGTATACGGTGTAAACGTGGCCATTGTAGTAGTGTCTTCTGTATACGCACTTCCCAACAGTTCACATCCCTGTGAAGAAGGAAAAAGGGGGCGCGTGCGTCACCGCTTTCCCGCGCACTCGCGCGTGCCACCGTTCTCCCGCGCGCTCGCGCAGGATCATCTCATTATGTTTCTGTTGCGCGCAACCTACAGTACGTTGTTTTTGTGTGCGGTGTGTACTGTGTTTATTCTTCATCTGCTTTGTTCCTGGTGGGGCTCCAAGATGCCTAAACATAAGAGTCATCGTTCCCGGAAGCGTCGGCGTAATTCTCGCGATAGATCGCGCGAACAAGACCTCGGAAGTCGCTCGCGCGAACGCGATTTGGAGGTTAGGCCGCGAGCTTCCTCACGCGATGCTTCCCTCTCGTCGGAGGGGGATCTCGCCATTATCTTGCACGATATTTTGGCCTTCAGGAAGACTCAACGGGCTTCCGCATCTCTGCCTGCCGACGACGTCCGGTCTGTTCCCGTTGCCGCGATACAGGTAGCTGACCCAACCCTGACGGATGATGCTCTCATCGCCGTTCCAGAGGACTCGCAGGCAGATGAGCATCCGGTTCCTGAGAACCGGGGCGGCGTACCAGATGCGTTGCCTTCACGTATCCGATTGCTCTATCTGACTATGCTTCTTTCTCAGCGGGCCAGCCTCAGTCAGTCACTGTCACCTTCGCCGAGTTTTCTCCACTCCCTTTGGAGCTAGACGATATTCTCATCAACGTTTCAGAGGAGTCGCAGGCAGATGAGCATCCGGTTCTTGAGAACCGGGGCGGCGTACCAGGTGCGTTGCCTTCGCTATCCGAAGGCACGTATCCGATTGCTCTATCTGACGATGTTTCTTTCTCAGCGGACCAGCCTCCGTCAGCCATTGTCTCCTTCGCCAGGTTTTCTCCACTCTCTTTGGAGCTAGACGACTCCGAGAAGGAGAATACGTCGTCGTTGGCGAATGAACTCTTCGGCTCCCCTCCTGCTGCGTCTGAACCTTGGGATCCACTTATCCTCGCCTCTACTTGCAGTGAGGTTCACTCCGGCCTGAAGGAGGACACTCGCGCGGCTCTACTGTCCAAGTACCAGCTTCAGGGAGAGCTTCTGCAGCTAGGTCCTCCCAAACTTAACCAAGAGCTTGTTTCAGCACTCGGAAAACGCTTAGCGTTCTAAAACGAGATGAGCATCAGGGGCGGGATCTACGTCAAGTTGGCGCTTGCCTTAACGCAATTGGCTCAGGGTTTTTGGATTCTTTACGCCATTTTCACGGTCTATCACTAGATGCCCCTGTGAAGGATGCCCTCGCAAAAATGGCGGAGGCGATTCATCTTTTGGTGAACCACCAGTTCCGCCTTTCATTAGTCAGACAAGTTTTCATCAAGCCGTGCCTCACTTTGGTCGGCAAATCAGCCGTGGACCATTCGGTTATTGACGAATAGCTATTTGGCTCGGCACTCACCGAACATCTCAAATCTGCGCAAGCCTGTGAGAAGACAGGACGAGACCTCTCGAAATCTCAGATGACTCCCTCGACGGCGGCAGCTCACCATTATCCTCAGCCGCCTCCAGTGCGTCGGGGAAACTTGCGGGCTCCTACTCCACGGGTGACAACTGCGGTTCGCAGATCAAGGGCCGTGTCGAAGCTGAACCGCCTCCGAGGTTATCGCCTTCGCTCCCGCTCCCGAACTCAACGTTGACGGAAGTAAGAACTGGGCCGATTGGCGGTTTTTTCGGTCTACTACATAGGCTGAAAAGTCTTTGGCCTGACATATAGATGGCGCCACAAACTAAATATCCTTATATTTCCTATAGAGTACCAACCTTAACTTACATGCTGTAAAAATTTCATGATATTTCGTTGACTCGTGTACAAGTTACAGCTTTCGAAGTGACGTTACCTCTGAATTTATCTTTACTATGGAAAAAAGTGAATTTCGTGTTTTGATTAAACATTGCTTCCTGATGGGAAAAAACACTGTTGAAGCAAAGGCATGGCTTGATAAATGTTACGGCACATCTGCCCCACCGAATTCAACTATCAAATATTGGTTTGCTGAGTTTCGTCGTAACCGTACGAGCACAAATGATGCACTACGTTCAGGAAGGCCAAATGAGGCAGTTACTCCAGAAAACATCCAGAAAATCAGTGAAATCGTGTTGAATGACCGCAAAATGAAATTGAGTGAGCTAGCTAACATCATAGGCATCTCAAAGGAACGCGTTGGTCATATCATTCATGAATATTTACACATGAAAAAGCTTTGCGCGCGTTGGGTGCCGCGTTTTTTGACAATTGAGCAAAAAGCGGAACGTGTTCGACTTTCAAAGCAAAATTTGGCCCTGTTTAACTGCAATAAGGAGTTTTTGCGTCAATTTGTCACAATGGATGAAACATGGATCCATCACTACACACCGGAGTCCAATCGGCAGTCAGCGGAGTGGTTATTGCCTGGTGAAAGCCGTCCGAAGCGCCCGAAGACACAACAATCAGCTGGCAAGGTTTTGGCCAGTATTTTTTGGGATGCGCATAACATAATATTCATTGATTATCTTGAACATGGTAAAACTATCAATAAAGAATATTACTGTACATTACTGGATCGATTGGGCGACGAGGTCAAGGTTAAACGGCCACATTTGGCAAAGAAAAAAATTTTGTTTCACCAAGACAATGCTGCAGCTCACTCGGCTCGCGATACGACCGATAAATTAAAGAAATTGCGCTATGAATTGGTCCCGCATCCTCCGTATTCTCCAGACCTGGCCCCCAGCGACTATTTCCTTTTTCCCCGACTGAAGCAGTGGCTCGCTGGTAAAAGATTTTACTCGAATGAGGAGGTCAAGTTGGAAACAAATGCCTATTTTGAGGGACTTGACACCGAGCACTATAAGACCGGCATCGAAATGTTAGCGGACCGTTACACTAAGTGCATTACTCTAAATGGAGATTATGTCGAGGAATAAAACACGTTTTTCATTAAAAAAATCGTTTTTTCATTGTTAAGCCAAATACTTTTCAGCCCATGTAGTATTAAATTGTTTGAGGTTTAGTATAAAGCGCATACCTCCCGACGCTTTCTTGACGAGGAAAAAACTCGACAAGAATTGGTCGGGGGAAGAAATGGTAATAACTACAGCGCCTTTGGAGAGCAGACGCGGAATTTCGACATCGCAAGCCACCGCAACTGTCTGAGAGAAAACGGGTTCTGATAATGATACCCGAGGTGGCGGTGGGGACACGAACGAGATATTGTATCCCGTTCGTGTCCTCACCGCCCACTCACGGCACCCAGGATTCTGGATCGCTGGTCACCTTTTCTCACATACTACATGGGCTGAAAAGTCTTTGGCTTAACAATGAAAAAACGATTTTTTTAATGAAAAAAGTGTTTTATTCCTCGACATAATCTCCATTTAGAGTAATGCACTTAGTGTAACGGTCCGCTAACATTTCGATGCCGGTCTTATAGTGCTCGGTGTCAAGTCCCTCAAAATAGGCATTTGTTTCCAACTTGACCTCCTCATTCGAGTAAAATCTTTTACCAGCGAGCCACTGCTTCAGTCGGGGAAAAAGGAAATAGTCGCTGGGGGCCAGGTCTGGAGAATACGGAGGATGCGGGACCAATTCATAGCGCAATTTCTTTAATTTATCGGTCGTATCGCGAGCCGAGTGAGCTGCAGCATTGTCTTGGTGAAACAAAATTTTTTTCTTTGCCAAATGTGGCCGTTTAACCTTGACCTCGTCGCCCAATCGATCCAGTAATGTACAGTAATATTCTTTATTGATAGTTTTACCATGTTCAAGATAATCAATGAATATTATGTTATGCGCATCCCAAAAAATACTGTCCAAAACCTTGCCAGCTGATTGTTGTGTCTTCGGGCGCTTCGGACGGCTTTCACCAGGCAATAACCACTCCGCTGACTGCCGATTGGACTCCGGTGTGTAGTGATGGATCCATGTTTCATCCATTGTGACAAATTGACGCAAAAACTCCTTATTGCAGTTAAACAGGGCCAAATTTTGCTTTGAAAGTCGAACACGTTCCGCTTTTTGCTCAATTGTCAAAAAACGCGGCACCCAACGCGCGCAAAGCTTTTTCATGTGTAAATATTCATGAATGATATGACCAACGCGTTCCTTTGAGATGCCTATGATGTTAGCTAGCTCACTCAATTTCATTTTGCGGTCATTCAACACGATTTCACTGATTTTCTGGATGTTTTCTGGAGTAACTGCCTCATTTGGCCTTCCTGAACGTGGTGCATCATTTGTGCTCGTACGGTTACGACGAAACTCAGCAAACCAATATTTGATAGTTGAATTCGGTGGGGCAGATGTGCCATAACATTTATCAAGCCATGCCTTTGCTTCAACAGTGTTTTTCCCATCAGGAAGCAATGTTTAATCAAAACACGAAATTCACTTTTTTCCATAGTAAAGATAAATTCAGAGGTAACGTCACTTCGAAAGCTGTAACTTGTACACGAGTCAACGAAATATCATGAAATTTTTACAGCATCCAAGTTAAGGTTGGTACTCTATAGGAAATATAAGGATATTTAGTTTGTGGCGCCATCTATATGTCAGGCTAAAGACTTTTCACCCCATGTAGTACTTACCTGTCGCCGCCGCATTTTCAGTTAAAAGACTGGCGTACAGTTGTGCAGTTGATGACTCATGATTCGTGGCTGTCGACCCTCGATTTAGAAGATGCACATCTCTTAGTGCTCATTGCAACTCACTGTCGCCGTTTTCTGCGCTTCCAATGGCGTTCGGTTACTTACGAATTTACCGCATTACCTTTTGGATTTTCTACGGCGCCATATACGAGGGTGGTCCGATAAGTACTTAGCCTACAAAAGAAAAACGGAAATTTTGGAAAAGTGGCGATTTATTTCTCAACATAGTCTCCTTTTAGCTCGATACACTTGACCCAGCGATGCTCCAACTTCTTTAACCCATCTGAAAAATACGTTTTTTCGAGGTCTGCAAAGTAGGCCTCCGTGGCGGCGATGACCTCCTCATTCGACTCAAATTTCTGCCCAGCGAGTGACTTTTTCAAGTTTGGAAACAAAAAGAAGTCGCACGGAGCCAAATCTGGAGAATACGGTGGATGGGGCAGCAGTTCGTAGCCCAATTCGACCAATTTGACCGTGGCGAGGGCGGAGGTGTGAGCCGGTGCGTTGTCATGGTGGAAGAGCACTTTTTTCTTCACCAAATGGGGCCGTTTTTTCTGCAATTCGGCGTCGAATCGGCCCAATAATTCGGCATAGTACAGCCCTGTGACCGTTTTGCCCTTCTCCAGGTAGTCGATGTAGATCACACCTTGTGAATCCCAGAAAACGGTGACCATCACCTTTCCGGCCGATAGGACAGTCTTCGCCTTCTTCGGAGCACGTTCGCCGGGTGAAGTCCACTGTTTCGACTATTCCTTGGTCTCTGGTGTGTACCAGTGGATCCATGTTTCGTCGACGGTCACGAAACGACGCAGAAACTCCTTCGGATTGCGCTTAAACAGCGTCAAACACTGCTCTGAAGTGGTCTCACGGTTGCGCTTGTTGTCCGGAGTGAGCAAACGCGGCACCCATCACGCCGACTTCTCATGCCCAAAATTTCAGGATATGATGCAGGAAAATGCAGGATATGACCCACGCAGTCTTTTGAGATGCCTACTGTCTCAGCTATCTCGCGCACCTTCAATCGGCGGTCTGCCAATACGAGATCGTGGATTTTTGTTTCATGTTATCCTCCGTGGTAGCCGTTTTCGGGGCACCTGGGCGTGGCTCATCAAAAACCGACGTGCGACCACGTTGAAACTCGTTAAACCAATTTTTGACGGTCGCCATCGAAGGAGAAGAGTCACCGTACATAGCATCCAAGTGCTCTTTGATTTCGCTGCGCGATTTCCCTTCCAAAAACAAGAATCGAATCACCGACCGATATTGCTCTTTTTCCATTTTACTAAAATCCGTGGACACGCCCGCTTCCACACGCGGTCAAAACAAAACTACGAGTCCGATTCGGCTGAAATTTCGACAGTAGCCGTCTACGAGAATGTACTACACGATAGTAAATTTCTCTTGCGATAGTGGCGCCATCGGGCGGTGAGGCTAAGTACTTATCGGACCGCCCTCGTATTTTCACCAAGCTCTTACGACCCGTCATGGCCCGTTTACGTGACCAAGGGTTTTGTTCGGTTGTTTATTTGGATGATTTCCTCTTTTCCGGCGCCTCGAGAGTCGACTGCCTTCTACCTGACTGCATCTCTGTCCCGCGGTAGAATATGGCCTCTTACACATCAAGGATTTTGAGCGTGAAAAGTTCTCGCCTTAGTGGTGGCAGTTATGCAGCTGCAATGCGTCTTCCTTCTCATCTTGAACGTGACTTCCGATTGTGATTTTTCCATTTTTTCTAACCTCCATCAGGCTAAGACTATACATTCCGGGGTCGCTACCCGCGAAATCTTTTCGGACGCCTCTCTCTCGGGCTGGGGTGCATCGTGTAGATCACGTTATACCCGTGGTTGGTGGTCGGCGTCTGAACGGTCCTGTCATATAAATTTTCTTGAACTCAAAGCTGTTTTTTATGCTTTGCAGTGCTTTGCAGCAGATCTTCGAAACTGCGACATTCTTCTTCGCGTCGACAATATTACGGCTATTTCCTATATCAATCGCTTCGGTTCGGTGCAATACCCACACCTTACATTGCTGGCGCGGAAACCTGGACCTGGTGCGAAGACCGTAACATCTTCATTTTTGCCTCTTACATTGCTTCTATTCATAATACCATCGCTGATAGCGAATCAAGAGTGTCAGCGAGAGTCAGCGTGGACACGGAATGGTCATTGTCGCACGCCGCCTTTTTCGAAGATCTTGACTGCATTTGGACCTTTTGAGGTGGACCTATTGCTTCCATTATTAATGCAAAATGTTCTTCCTACCTCTCTTGGTTTTCCGACCTAGGCTCTGTGGCGGTAGACGCATTTACACTCTCCTGGGCAGATATAAAATTCTTCGCTTTTGCCCCATTCATTCTTTTATCGCGCGTTCTTCGTAAAATTATTAATGACCGCGCAGAGGGGATCGTAGTCGTTCCTTCGTGGCCATCTCAAACATGGTTCCCTCTATTCAATCGTCTTCTTGTCGGGACGCCGCTCATCCTTACACCAGCTCCTGATTTGCTCTCTTCTCCTTTCAGGGATCGTCATCCGGCCTGGAGTACGTATTCTCTGGCGGTCGGACGCTTATCCGGCTAGTTTTTTCTTGACCGCCGGGTACCACCCAGTGCGGTGGAGACTTCGTCTACTGTCACTTCGTTAACGGACTCTACGATTCGTCAGTATCCTCGCCCCCTTCGCGACTGGTGGCTTTATTGTTACCTCGGTCGTCCCTCTGTTCTCACCAACTCCGGAGCAATTTCTAGACTTCCTCGCTTGCGAGTTCACACGTGTCCGTTCGTATTCGACACTCAATACAGCCCGTAGTGCCGTCTCTCTTATCACATATAGCGAAATTGGTAACCACCCAAGTAGCACTTAAAGTTTTAAAACGGCTGCGATAATGTTGTCACAGCTTAAATCGCAGCATTTTTGTCCAGCACAGTTAATGCCACAACGTTATTATAATGTTTTGACAACGTTGTACCAGCAAAAATGTAACAACATTTTTAAGCTTTGAAAATTTTATTACAGCTATTTGGCTGCATAGCTGTTTTGCTGCAAAGAAGCTGTCATAACTTCTTTACAACAAAATAGCTGTGCAGCCAAATAGCTGCAACAACATTTTCAAAGCTTAAAAATGTTGTCCCATTTTTAGTGATACAACGTTGTCAAAACGTTATAATGACGTTGTGGCAGCAATGATGTTGCATTAGACAAATATGCTGCGGTTTAAGCTGCGACAGTATTGCAGCCGGTTTACAGCTTCATTTATTAATTAGGTAAACAAATTAATAAATGGAGGATGTTTTCAATATGTTAATATTATTTAAAAAATAGAAGTTATTGGGTGAGTGCAAAAGTTCGTGCGGAGTTTCAATAGATGGAGTTATAAGCGTCGTAAAGTGTTGTCATTAATACTTCCATCTACATATTATATAACGTTGGAAAGGTGACGTCTTCAGCTGTTATTAAAAAAAAATCATTTGTTTTCATACAAACTGCTTCGAGAAATATCACTTTAAAAATGAGTATCGATAAGGTGCATTTACGGCATGTTATGCTTTACGAGTTTCGGAAGGGAATAAACGTTGCCGCAGCCGTAAAAAACATTCAGGATGTTTATCAGGATGAAGCACCAGCTAAACGAACTGTGGAAAAATGGTTTGCTAAATTTCGACGCGGAGAATTTAACCTTGAAGACGAGCCACGCTCTGGTCGACCTTCTGACATTGATGACGATGTTTTGCGTACTTTAGTGCTCAATAATCCGCGAATTTCAACAGAAGAAGTTGCTACAGCACTAAACGTTGACCGATCAACCGCTTTTCGGCGTTTAAAAAAGATGGGATTCGATTTGAAGCTCGATATATGGGTGCCCCATTTGCTGACCGAGAAGAACAAAATCAAGCGAATTTCTGCAGCCGTTTCTTTACTCGGGCGGCTCAATAACGAGTCGTTTTTGGATCGACTAGTGACGGGCGATGAGAAATGGGTCCTCTACAACAATGTTCAGCGCAAACGGACATGGAAACAATCAGGTGAGCATGGTGACGCAATGCCAAAGGCCAGTTTGCACCCGATGAAGGTGATGCTCTCTGTTTGGTGGGATTGCAAGGGCATAATCTATTTCGAGCTTCTCCCCGCTGGCGAAACGATTGATTCGGACAAGTACTGTCGCCAATTAACCAATCTGAATCGAGAAATAAAAGAGAAACGTCCGATTTTGTCAAATCGCAAGGGAGTCGTCTTTCATCACGACAACGCCAGACCACACGTTTCGAAAAAGACGCTGCGCAAACTGAAGAGCCTGAAATGGGATGTCTTAACGCATCCACCGTATTCTCCTGATATCGCACCATCTGACTATCACTTGTTCCGGTCATTGCAAAATTATTTAAATGGAAAAAACTTTGACTCTTTGGAGGCCTTAAAAAACGGCGTCTCTTCGTTCTTCGAATCTAAACCGCGCAGTTTTTATGATCGAGGCATCCGTATGCTGCCAGAACGTTGGGAAAGGATTATAGAAAACGATGGAGAATATATCATTGATTGAATAAAGATTTTTGTTTGCCTAATCACTGTGTGACTTTTACTCACAAACTCCGCACGAACTTTTGCACTCACCCAATATATTTAATTTTAAAATTACGTAAAAATATTTAAAAAAGAATTTAAAAAATTATTTAACTAGGATTGAACCTTATGCAATCCGGAACTTTCGCCTCATTAAAGTTAGATCAAATTTAGAGATTAATCCATATTAATTAATAACTGCAAATTATTGCAACTATAATGTGCAAATTACATTAACGCGGGCGCAAGTTTCTAAGTACGCTGATTACAGAACTACATACAGATCCTTAAGTAATAATTTTCGAGCTCTATAACTAACGCATAGATGCACTTGACCATCGCTGATACATATATTAGACGTGATTAAAATTGATAGTCACATTACTCTTTGTTTTCGCTATGACATACAACTTACAGCCAGATTACAACTATTTTGGCTGTATTTTAGCTTTTACTCATGCGCATGCTCAATTACGACTTACGGTGAGCATGCGCGATAAACTTCTTACATGCCGTATATGTATATAATACGCGTCAACCACAGTATAACCTCAGAAATCTAACTATTTTCTTGCTGTGTAATAACGTAAGAAGTTCAAGTGTATTAAACAATGTTCATAATCGTAGAAACGATAGAAAATGGCGAAGTGATTTTATGTATTGTGCCCGAGGGTTGGGAGAAGAATGGAACTTTATTTTGGCCACCAGGACGTAAAGGAATGAATCTCCGAAAAGATGATAGTGATTTACCAGATTTTAATAGTTGGTCAAAACAAAAATGTACTGTCAAAAGAAAGAATTTTACCACATTTCAAGCCGCTGTTAAAGCGGCTTGAATATATATATAAAAATATTTAAGTCAGTTTAATGATACTGAGGACGAAGAAAAGTAAGTATATATTGAAAAAACATTTCAAATGTAGATTAGTATTATATAAAACGCTGTACTTTCAGACTAAATTCATTCAAATCATATTCCTAAAAAAATACATTGAGTGATTCTATCTTTAAAAGAGATATCATATTTAAACGTTTATAAAAAAAATCGATTCATGAATTTCATTAATAATAGAAATTCTTGAACTGCATTTTCATCGAATTGTACATTATTTATTTACAGTTATTTGGCGCTGAAATCTTTGAAACACACACAGCATTCCCAGAATAGGAACAATATTGATTTTAATAATTTAATAGTAGAACATAATAGTACTATTGGGTGAGTGCAAAAGTTCGTGCGGAGTTTGTGAGTAAAAGTCACACAGTGATTAGGCAAACAAAAATCTTTATTCAATCAATGATATATTCTCCATCGTTTTCTATAATCCTTTCCCAACGTTCTGGCAGCATACGGATGCCTCGATCATAAAAACTGCGCGGTTTAGATTCGAAGAACGAAGAGACGCCGTTTTTTAAGGCCTCCAAAGAGTCAAAGTTTTTTCCATTTAAATAATTTTGCAATGACCGGAACAAGTGATAGTCAGATGGTGCGATATCAGGAGAATACGGTGGATGCGTTAAGACATCCCATTTCAGGCTCTTCAGTTTGCGCAGCGTCTTTTTCGAAACGTGTGGTCTGGCGTTGTCGTGATGAAAGACGACTCCCTTGCGATTTGACAAAATCGGACGTTTCTCTTTTATTTCTCGATTCAGATTGGTTAATTGGCGACAGTACTTGTCCGAATCAATCGTTTCGCCAGCGGGGAGAAGCTCGAAATAGATTATGCCCTTGCAATCCCACCAAACAGAGAGCATCACCTTCATCGGGTGCAAACTGGCCTTTGGCATTTCGTCACCATGCTCACCTGATTGTTTCCATGTCCGTTTGCGCTGAACATTGTTGTAGAGGACCCATTTCTCATCGCCCGTCACTAGTCGATCCAAAAACGACTCGTTATTGAGCCGCCCGAGTAAAGAAACGGCTGCAGAAATTCGCTTGATTTTGTTCTTCTCGGTCAGCAAATGGGGCACCCATATATCGAGCTTCAAATCGAATCCCATCTTTTTTAAACGCCGAAAAGCGGTTGATCGGTCAACGTTTAGTGCTGTAGCAACTTCTTCTGTTGAAATTCGCGGATTATTGAGCACTAAAGTACGCAAAACATCGTCATCAATGTCAGAAGGTCGACCAGAGCGTGGCTCGTCTTCAAGGTTAAATTCTCCGCGCCGAAATTTAGCAAACCATTTTTCCACAGTTCGTTTAGTTGGTGCTTCATCCTGACAAACATCCTGAATGTTTTTTACGGCTGCGGCAACGTTTATTCCCTTCCGAAACTCGTAAAGCATAACATGCCGTAAATGCACCTTATCGATACTCATTTTTAAAGTGATATTTCTCGAAGCAGTTTGTATGAAAACAAATGATTTTTTTTTAATAACAGCTGAAGACGTCACCTTTCCAACGTTATATAATATGTAGATGGAAGTATTAATGACAACACTTTACGACGCTTATAACTCCATCTATTGAAACTCCGCACGAACTTTTGCACTCACCCAATACAATAACATAA
This sequence comes from Harpegnathos saltator, assembly GCF_003227715.2. NCBI lineage: Eukaryota > Metazoa > Arthropoda > Insecta > Hymenoptera > Formicidae > Harpegnathos > Harpegnathos saltator. Next base: position 553,750 of record NW_020230482.1, read on the forward strand.
TAGTACTACAAATAATAACACAGGACTGACTGAAAATGTTGAAGATCATCCAGTCGATATTGTGCTAACCTTTGATCCAATTTCAACAAGTTTAAAAAAATTAGATACTACGATGAAATCTGCGGATGCAATAATAAATGACGCTAATGAAATTTTTACATTGCCCTTGAATAGTTCTCACAAAAAACCATTTGATAATATTGAAGGTAACCTCAAATATTTATCTATATGATGTCATGTATAATATTGGAGAATAAAGTTTTGGTGTTTCTTTTTCAGTTCAAGAACAATTTGACACGATAAATTCAAATCTGGAAAGTTTAAAAAATCATATTCTTCGAGATATATCTGAGTTACAGTACCGGCCAAAAATATATCATCTTTAAGATTTTTTAGCATAACTTGGTTTAAAGTGTATGGATATCTACTAGGTCATAACATATTTTGATAACAGGTGTAGCTTACCGAACAAAGTACTTTTCATCAAATAATATAAACAACTCATGAAAAAAATAACTTTATTTCAAATGTCCAAAGTACGTGAAAATGAATAGTAAACTTTAAATAGCCATAACTATGTTCAATGTCAACAGAGGAACACCAGATTCATAATTTAAATTAAGTAACTCTAGTATTTTGTAGCAAAGCCTTTTGCATCGATTACAGTTTGACAACGTCTGGGCATGGAATCAATGAGTGCGTCGATTGTAGCTTGAGGGATCTTTTTCCATTCTTCTTCAAGTTGGGAGAATTTCTGGGTCGCATTCGTAGCTCGCTTTCCTGCCAAACGTCTCTCCAGCACTTCCCACAACGATTCTATAATATTTAGATCGGGCGATTGACTTGGCCAATCCATGAGAATTACGCGATGGCGTCGGAATCACTCCTGCACTTTAACTGCTCGATGTTTCGGATCATTGTCTTGTTGGAAGATGAAACCGCGACCAAGGAAACGTTTTGCATATGGAAGCATTACATTCTGGAGGATGTTTATGTACACTGTTTGATCCATGATGCCGTCGATTTTATGAAGGGGACCCATTCCTTTTGCGGAAAAAGCACCCCACACTATAACCGAACCGCCTCCATGCTTCATTGTAGGAAGTTGGTATTTGGGGTCAAAGCGTTTGCTTTCAGGACGACGAACCCACTTTATTCCGTCACTACCGAACAGCATAAACTTACTTTCGTCGCTCCAGGGAACGTCAGACCATTGCCGTGATGTCCAGTTAAGGTGTGCTTTGGATCACTCTACTCGCGCCTTCCGATTCTTCGCAGAAATGAATGGCTTCTTCACAGGTCTTCGACCATGTAGTCCTGCGTCTTGCAGGCGACGGCGTATGGTACGTACAGATAGATTAGACTGTCCTGGAGTCAATATTTCTTTAGCAATGTCCGGCGCCGTGAGATGTGGGTTGCTACGAGATGTACGCAAAATGTTGCGATCGACGAGAGAAGTAGTACAACGCGGTCGGCCACGTGTTTTCTTATTAATAGAACCTTCCTGAACCTTTAAACGCTTAAGCAACTTGGTCACCGCTGATTTGGAAATGCCAAATTGCTGGGCGAGTTCTTTATGCGTCCGTCCTTGTTTGCGACCCTCTACGATAGCTTTCCGTTGTCGTTCGTCCACATTCCGAACACCACGAGTCTTCGCCATCTTCTAAGATACTAAACTAATGTTTACAGCCGTGTAGAAGTAGCGACAGAATACATAAACATAACGAGTACACAAAGGTTGTCAACGGACAATTTTGGGACAATCAATAAATAACTTTGAAAATCATAGTATATGATGTCAAATTTTTTTATACATTACACACACAGTGTACATGATACCAGCTATCTGCTGTAAAAATTTGAATTTATTTTCTTTACTGTGAAAGAAGTTATGGTCAAAAACCCTGAAGGTGATATATTTTTGGCCGGTACTGTACATGTTAAATTTGACAAATTAATCGATCTTTTAATTAAAAATCAAACCATGATCATTGAGAAATCTGAAAGTTACATATTAAAAAGCGAAATTCTTGGAAAGGATATAAAGCAAATGAAACCACTAGCAATGGAACCAGATATTAATAGGTTAGAGAAGAACCTATGTAATGAAGAATTCGAATTGGCATTTGTAAGCGTTTCTCTCTTTGTATATTCACAATATGTTATAAATGTCAAGGCTTTCAAAAAACTTATGATGTGTGGGGTAACGCACAACCAAAAGCAACGTACATATGTGCTCTACATCGAAGCATGAAGTGCATACACATATGGTTTTGTGTCGTACGCGTTATATATTTTCGTTTCAATTTATTGAAAGTTTTGGTTATCACCTAACATATCAGACTTATTAATGCTTATTTATTTAATAGATAAATGTGATGAGCGAAATTGGAGGTACAACTGGTAAAAAAGATGGAAACAAAATAGTGTATTTATTAATGGATCGATTATTTGAAAGTCAATTGTTAGCCATGTGTTCATGAACTGGTTCTACAAAGAAGAAAGAAGAAAAAACGAAGAAAATTGCTTTCTTTAAATACAACCGAATAATTGAAGCAATTTATAAAATTATACATTTAGCTGACTCACGTTATACAGTTGACGATAATATGGTTTTTTTTAAACGAATTCTTAAAAACAGTGTTAGCCGAAATAAACAGCTGGAAAAGCGACAGAAGTAAGTGAGAATAAGAAATACAGTTGTTTATAACACACACACATACACGCACGCACGCACGCACGCACGCACGCACGCACGCACGCACGCACGCACGCACACACGCACGCACGCACGCACGCACGCACGCACGCACGCACATATTTATAAAACTTGTAACTAATTAGCTTGTAACTAATTAGTTTTTAGTATGCCGAGTGAAAACTCTAAAGAAGCTGACAGCCTTGAACATGATGACAATGACGAAGATATGGAGGAAAGAACAGCTGTAAATATCGATAGGATCAGTTTTAATTGTTAACGATACTAATAATAAGCAATTCTAATTCCTTTTAACATCCTTTAAGATTCGTTATAAAATAAATGTTATAAAAAAATTTATTGATATGATATATACACTATAATATTAGTAATAGTTATGTATTATTACTAAATCATAAAAAATGTTCCAGTTTATAGAATTTATTTTATGCGTTTTTCAATTAAAGAAGTTTATGTTTATTTATATTAATTATGATAATTCTGAAGTATTACTGTTGCAGAGTATAAAATGTAAGTAATATCAGGTGTAGTAAAAAGAAATCCATTATTTTTCCAATAGATGGCTTTAGTTATCTGTATCTCGCGTTGTATAAGTCCGATCGGGTTCCACTAGATAGCGTTAGAAAGATGAGATTTCGTACTAAAAAAACTTTTCTGACAGTTTTGTGATTAGTTGACTCAGTTTTGTTTGAGCGCGCGTCAAAGATGGACACTAGCAAAAAGAAAATACGCTATATTTTACAGTTTTTCTTCGATAAAGGCGGAAACGCAAGCCAGGCGGCTGAAAATGTGAATAGTGTTTATGGTCCTGATACTGTAATAGCCAATTACGCGCAATTTTGGTTTCGTCGATTCCGTTCCGGTAATTTCGATGTCAAAGATGCACCACTCACTGGAAGGCCGATTGTCGAAAATATCGATAAAATCATGGACATTGTCGAGTCCGACCGTCATGTAAGCACTGTTTCGATTGCCCAAGAGCTAAAGATTGCACAAAAAACCGTTTGGAACCATTTGAATAAGGCTGGATACAAAAAAAAGCTCGATGTATGGGTGCCACACGAGTTAACGAAAAAAAACCTCATGGACCGAATTTCCATCTGCGAATCGCTGCTGAATCGCAACAAAATCGACCCATTTCTGAAGCGGTTGGTCACTGGTGATGAAAAGTGGATCACTTATGACAACATCAAGCGAAAACGGTCGTGGTCGAATCGCGGTGAGCCGGCGGAAACGGTGGCCAAGCCAGGATTGACGGCCAGGAAGGTTTTGCTGTGTGTTTGGTGGGATTGGCAGGGAATTATCTACTATGAGCTGCTCCCCTACGGCAAAACTCTTAACTCGGAACTGTACTGTCAACAATTGGACCGTCTGAAGGAAGCAATCGCCCAAAAGTGGCCAACTTTGGCCAATAGGAGAGGAACTGTGTTCCATCAGGACAACGCCTGGCCACACACATCGATAGTGACTCGCCAGAAGCTCCGAGAGCTTGGTTGGGAGGTTCTTATGCATCCACCTTATAGTCTGGACCTGGCACCAAGTGATTACTATCTGTTCCTGTCCATGGCGAACAATTTTGCTGGTGAAAAATTCGCTTCAAGAGAGGCTTGTGAAAATCGACTGTCTCAATTTTTTGCCAATAGGGACAAGGGCTTCTATGAGAGAGGCATAATGAAATTACCTTCAAAATGGCAACAAGTTATCGAACAAAACGGCGCATATTTGACCTAAATCGGATCATTCTAACTATGGTAATTAAAGCCTTCAATTTTATGCAAAAATAATGGATTTCTTTTTACTACACCTGATATAAGATGAAAGATTATATAGTTTTGTTCAATATTTAAGTATGTTATGTATTTAATATGCTGCATAAATCTAAAGTATGTATTAGCGGAAAAAATACAATATTTTCATGATATTCCACTGCCACTAATTTACACTTAATGTCCTTTACATCATACCATTTAAGCAAATCTTCCTTGCGATTTGCAAGAAATATATGTAAATAAGATGATGCAATTGGCGTTTCGAAAAAATTATGTACTTCTTTCAAACTGTTACCGAATATATAAATTTTATTTTCAAAGATTGTCGCATTTTTCAAACCAATAATTTTATTTCCTTTTGTTAAGAACTATTTATTTCTGTTTTCATTTGTTAGTGTTAATCCGTCTATTAATTCAACTTTGTAAAAAAATTGTTTATATTTACATGAACCACAATTCTCGCCAGAATTTTTATTCTTCATGATAGGAAACTTTTTATTATTATAATTTTGAGCATGTTTTAAATTATTAATTTCAAAGATTCGTCGAGCTATTTGCGGCAATGGCTTGTTTCCGATTCGGAGCATTTTCTTTATTTTCTGTAAATAATTTTCAAATGGATATGCGTTGAAAGTAGATAATTCGCCGAAATCTTTTACTTCATCGACCAAATGACAAAGAGTATGTATGTTACTGCTAATAGAATTAATACCATAAATTTTAATATAACGTTCTATAAAGGGTTTAAGTAATTTGTCTGCAATATGTAAATAGTTTAAATATGACTTGCTATAACAAATTACAATACCACAAAAAGATAACATAAAATGTTGGTATATTTCCTCGGATAGATAATCTTTCAATATAACGGGTCCAAGGTATAAACTAAATGTCCGATATTCTGTCCCTTTCCAAAATTTTAAACAATCAAGACCTCTAACAGCTCGATGAATTTCATTTGGCATCCTACATCGAAGGAGAAAATCAGACACTGATTTAGTTACATTTGCAGACCACTTAGTTTTCAAGCCTAAGGTTCCGTATACGTAGCTAGTTAATAAACGTTTTGTTATACCCAGGTCTAACAAATGCAATGAATCGAATAACGGAATACTTTTTATCATATCAATCGGAAGTTTTTCCAGAGGTGTATCCATTTTATGATGGTCCGGATCGGTTCTGTTGCGGAAAGTTGTATCAGTTTTTCTAGGCATATCTATGCGTGGAAAACTAATTCGATGTTATTCATAAAAATATTCACCTGTTGTCGTACTTCAGACATGAACTATAACCGTTAAAATTAGTAGTACCTGTTAAAATGGATTATAAACATTAATATAATGTTTGAAAGAATAAATATATACTAAAAACGTAAAAATATTCAGTAATGAAAGTTCAGCATATATTTATTGTAATAAGTATTTTTATTTATTATATTTTACTATCTAAAAATAAATAAATATAAGTAAATTTTTACACATAGATAAAAAATTTTTAAACATAGATAAAGAAATTTTTTATATAGTTAACTTTTAATAAAAGACCTGGCAGGAGTATCACATGTGAAGCATCGAATATGTATGTTAATTTTATATCCATTGATGATAATACCATTGTTTAAAATGGTTAACAACTCATTAACAAAAGGAGTTAAAAACTCATTAGGCGTTGGAGGTTTATTTTCTCCGCAATAAATACCAATAATCATAGGTTCAGTATTAAAATTATATATTGAACGCAATATTGGCCAGAACTGCAACTTTGAATTATTATGAATTGGTAATCCATCAATATTAAAATTGAGTACGATGTCCATTGAGTTGTGCACATGAGATAAACTCTTTTCAAGACAAGTATATAATCCATTGTGCCAATACTGTCCGCTTCCCATCTGTACAGTTCTCACTATTCTCGGTGTTTCTAATAGTGTCCTCGGATCTTGAGGCAGATTTGGCATTTTGAACAAATTAAAATATCTAATAAAGCCTTTAATGCATTATATTAAATGTCAGCGCCCATTCTTTTAGTGCCGCTCGTATGTCGATACATTGGGCCATCTCATCTTCAAGTATGTTATTATCAGATAATTCACTGTCACAATTGTTTTCACAAATATTTAAAATTAAGAAATTTAAATTTTCGTTTTCCGAAAAGTTTTCAAAAATAGAGTCCTGTACTGGCAATTTTTCAACAACTTGTGATAAATCTGATGTTGAGACGATATTTTTTCACCCAACGTAGCTTTCTTAAAATTGGATTTTATATTACTTTCTTTCATTCGATGGTCAATTTTTCTATAGAACGTAGTATTTCTTTTATATCTTTTAAACTTTTATAAATCAGTCAGCAGTGTTTTTCCCATATTGACAGTTCTAACCTCAAGATAGCAAATGACTAAGGCTATAATTTTGACTTTTCTTTAGTTGTCACAATGCTTTCACAACCATTAATATAGTTAAAATAGCTGTGAATGGATTTTGGCTTTTGTTATTGCTGTTACAACGACTTTACATCAATTAATGTAGCTAAAATGACTGCGACTAGTTTTAGTTTCTCTGATAGCTGTCATGACGACTATACAGCTATTAATACAGCTTAAATAGTTATGGCTATATTTTGACTTTTTTATTTGCTGTTACAACCACTTTACAGCTATTGATACGGCTAAAATAGTTGCGGCTGTATTTTGACTTTTTTATTAACCGTCACAACTACTTTACAGCTATTGATACAGCTAAAATAGCTAGGGCTGCATTTGGACTTTTTCATTAGTCGTCACAACGCTTTTATAATTAAAAATCTAGCGAAATAGCTTTTGTTGCCAAATAGCTGTAATTAAAGTTGGTAGGACGTTATTCCAGCCACATTTTTGCTGTTACAGCGAATATTGCCAGACTGTGTTATTTGGGCATGCTCTTGTTAAACGTTTTTTATAAAGAGGCAGGGCTGCTTAAGCCTCCCCGCCCTCGCTATGATTTTATCTGGGATCCAGCATCGGTCATTGCTCACCTCGCTACTATATTTCCGTACGACTCGCTTCCCTTGTCGTTCGTATCCAGGAAGTTGGCTTTGCTCCTAGCGCTTGGCACAGGTCAGCGTGCGCAAACGCTCGCCTCATTCCGCCTTTCGCAGGTAATCCTGTCAGAAAAGCTTATTATAAAAGTCCCGGATCATCTAAAGACTTCTGCGCTCGGACGTTCTCAGCCTTTCTTTTCTTTTTCTCAGTTCCCGGATAACACTAGTTTGTGTATTTACTCCTTAGTTAAGCATTATTTACAAATTACTCAGGACCTGCGTGTTTCCTCGGGCGATTCCTTTTTTATTTCTTACGTACGCCCGCATCGTGCTGTTGGCACCCAAACGATCAGTCGCTGGCTGCGAGCGGGCCTTAGCGAATGCGGCGTCCAAACTGATACGTTTACACCGCATAATACCCGTCATGCATCCACCTCGTTGGTGGCGCAGAAGGGAGTAGCTTTAGATATAATCAAACATGCGGCCGGTTGGTCAGGCTCTTCCCAAGCTTTCGCACGTTTTTACAATCGTCCTATCCTCCACTCAGAGGTTTTTAACAAACTCCGTTCTTCGCGCTTAAGGCTCACGTTGTTTTCTCTATTGTTGTTATTCTGCGACTGCCTCCTTGCAGTTTAATACACCCCTTTAAGGCCAGTTGCGCTAATTTTATTTTCTTTTCACCTCCCTCCTCTGCAAATCGCTTTCTGAACATCTACAATATCCATCCGGACAAGACCACAAAGCATAATTATAAAAGCAAACGAACTCACTGAGTGAAGTTCGCTTGGAATTATACTTGTGGTCTCGTCCGGATAGACTTTCCCTCCCACAGCATCCGCGTTTTTTCCCACCCGCGGTTTCTACATTGAGCGATTTGCTGTTTTCGTTCTGAAAAATGAGATGATCCTGCGCGAGCGCGCGGAAGTGCGCGTCAAGAAGGAAAGCGGTGACGCGCGCGCCCCCTTTTTCCTTCTTGACAGGGATGTGAAATGTTGGGAAATGCGTATACAAAAGACACTACTACAATATCCATCCGGACGAAACCACAAGCATAATTCCAAGCAAACTTCACTCGGTGAGTTCTTTTGCTTTTATAATTTTATAATTTTGACTACAGCGGTGGAGAAAGAGAAGGAAATAGCGGTAGTAAAGACGTCTATCGAGGAAGATAGCAGCAAGAATAACGAGAAAGTGCGAATTTATTTTCTATTTCGCTTAGTATCCACGCAACTCCTGTATTTATTTTAAAGAAATATATATATTGTTTTATATTCAAACAAGTAATTTCCTATAGTAATTAGATGATGCTATATATGGGGGGGACATTGGGTGCTAAACGATTTCCCATTCGAGCTCTAACAATATTTATTTAACATTGAAGCAACATTGGATAATAAAGATGTGCGACTCAGGAATTTTTATGTCGAATCGAATCGAATCGAATCGAATCTCCTTTTTTAAATTCGAATTCGAACCGAATCAAATCTATAAAATTTCACTCGAATTCGAATCGAATCGAATGAAATCGAATCGAATCATTAAAAAATTTAACATGACTATTAAACATGCAAATAATGATGGAAGATTTTTATATGAAAGGGAATATTTATATTATAATATCATCTTAAAGTAAAATATATATTTAAATATTTAAAGTAATTTATAATTAAGTTATTAATTATAAGTTAAGTTATTAGGTGTACAAATTAATAATCCAAATTATTTTAAGCAGTTATGAAATCAATTTTAAATTGAATAGATTTTCCCGCTCTTTTGTGATTATGCAATGTTGACATATAGCTATTAAAAAGAACGTATGGTTTGGCGAAAGGCCAAACATAACTTTCAAAAGTATTCAGTTCAGTAAGTCGAAGATGACAACAGATAAGGTGCATATCCGACACTGCATTCTTTACAAATTCCAACAAGGAAAAAATGCTGCAAGAGCGTGCGAATCGATTTGTTCCTTTCTCGGCGAAAGTGTTGTATCGTATGATGCGCATTTTGGTTTAAGCGGTATAAAAGCGGTAATTTCAGTCTAATCGACAAACAACGCACTGGAGGCCCTCGGAAGTCCGACAATGATGATTTGGAACAACTGCTCGCTGAGAATTCGACACAAACACAAAAAGAGCTTGCAGAACAGTTGGGAGTAACGCAGCAAATGATTTCCAAACGCCTACATGAGATAGGAAAGATCCAGAAAGAAGGAAAGTGGGTTCCGCATGAACTCACTGAATCCAACAAAATCAACGAGTGGCAGCGTATCTTTCTCTTCTCCATAAGCAGTATCGAAAGTCTTTCTTGTGGAAAATTGTTACGGGCGATGAGAGATGAATACTCTATGACAATCCGAAACGCAGAAAGTCATGGATAAATCCCGGCGAATCATCAAAATCGATCGCAAAACCCAATCGCTTCGGAAAGAAGGTTCTTCTCTGCATTTGGTGGGATATCAAGGGCGTGCTTTATTATGAGTTGTTGGAACCGGGAGAAACAGTTACTGCGGACTGCTACCAACGTCAATTAATCTGCTTGAGTCGAGAATTGAAACGAAAACACTCGTATACTGGCAAAGGAGAACGTCCAGTGAAATTGTTGCATGACAACGCCAGGCCACACATTGCTTCCAATACAAAAGACACCATAATGAGTCTTGGCTGGGACGTCTTGCAACACCCGACATATTCACCAGATATTGCTCCATCCGATTATCACTTGTTGCAGTCGATGCAACACGCTTTGTCCGATATGCACTTCCAATCAGTGGATGAGATCCGAAAATGGCTTGACGACTTTATCGTGTTCAAAGACGTAACATTTTTCCGAGATGGAATTCATCAGCTGCCTGAAAGATGGCTTAAAGTTATGGAAAACAACGCCGAATATTTTGATTGAACAATTTAATTTACTTTCTTTTAAAATAAACCTTGAATGTAGCTGAATAAATTAGATTATTCATTTGTACACCTAATAATTATAAGTTAAGGGCTCAAACCCTAATACAGACCCAGATGACCCGTTTTATAACTGATGCACGCAAACGATAATGTATTTGATTCCTATTCGAATTATTCGGATTCGAATCATAGGGATTCCGAGTCGAATCGAATCGAATTACATTAGATTCGGTTCGATTCGTTTCGAATTCAAATACTTCGCACATCTCTAGTGGACAAGTATTATTGTGTAAAAAAATCACTTTGCGTCTATCGCTAGCTTTTTTTGCATTAATTCATCATTTCAATTTGTTCAATTTATTCAATTGTTGCTGGTATCGCTCCCCCCATAACTGTTTTATTCGGTTTTAGAAGCTCATAGTACACCACACCTTTTATATCCCATCAAATACAGAGCATTACTTTATGGTCGTAAATATTCTGTCTTGCCCTTCCAAAAAAAACTACAAGAATACGAAAGAATTATTGACATACTATTGAAGAACTTCAGTCTTTCAATAGTTACCAATAATTCTTTCGTATTTTTGTATTTTTTCTTCCGTAAGGATAGTGTCCGTAAAGTTGATGGTTGTCCTCAATCAACTCATAATTTTTTCACTTTGAATTATCAAAATAAATCCACTTTTCATCTCCAGTTACAATTCGCCACAAAAATTTTTTTTTCTAGCAAGCAAAGATATGGCGATATTCAAATGATTGACAATGGCACTTTCACTCAATTCATGTGGAACCCATTTGCCTTCCTTTTGAATTTTTCCCATAGCCATATAGGCATTTAGAAATTGTTGATTCATCAACATTGAATTGTTCAGCCAATTGTTTTTACGTTTGAGCGATGTTTTCATTCAATAATGCTTGCAATTCAAAATCTTCGAATTTTTTTATTTCATCAGTAAGATCACAACTTTTGAATCGTTGAGACTAAAATTTACAGTTGGAATACGATGGAGTTTGACCATAAGTTGTAACAAGCATTTCATGAGCTTCAGTTGCCTATTTTTTAAATCAAACAAAAAAAGTAATGAATGTTGTAAATGCAATTTTGTACTATCCTATAGCAGACAAACTCTCATATGTTATAGAGAAATGTAAAATCTTTCAGTATTTCAACATTTGTACTAACCATTAACTAAAGTCATTTATTGCTAGGAACTAATTCAATTTCCTAATACATTATTACGTTCTTTCATACATATTGTTGTGCTCACTCTCGCATTCGCGCTTGCACTCAAGTAAATGAAAACACTCGCGTAAGAATAACAAGCTTTACTATATACAGCGCAGCTCACTCAAGCTTTAAACAAGAATAATTCTCTGATCTACAATTCTCGCGTCTGTCTACGATGACAGCTTGCCAGAGACTCTCTGTCAGCTGTTGTTTTCTTCTTATCGATTTTCCGTCGTCCAGACAATCTTTGTTCAGTTGTCAAAATCAGATGCCTAAGGCTCATGGACAACGGATGCCGCCACAAACCTTGTGGCTCGGACACAACAATATATAAGTAACATAATAATAAACAAATAAATTTATTTTTAAAAGTATGGTAAACAGAAAAGTAACATATACAGAGATTAAATTGATTAAAAAATGTCATCAGATATCACATGCGTTTGTTTAAAGAGATTGCATCAAGGTGACAATTTGAAAAACTTTTTGTTTGTACAAATCGATAGTTCCATATCTTAAAAATAGCATGTAATTTATTTCAAAATGGTAATCAAAGTAAAAATTATTTCACTTTGTAATAAATAATTTTGTAATAAATAATTTTATAATAAATAACGTACGTCACTGATATAATTATATATCTTCATTCATAATAAATCAATATTTTTTCCAAAATATATTATAAATATCTTTTTCCAAAATATATTAGGAGTACAAATAAGTTTCCGCCGTTTTCTATCAAAAATTAGGAATTTATTGTAAATGAACGGTACATTATGTTTTATTCAAAATATTGTCCATCACTAGCCACTACTTTTTCCCATCTTTCTAGTACCATTCAGATACCACGTCGGAAGAACTCTTTATCTTTTGAGGCTATCCACGAATCGACCCAATTTTTAGTATCTTCATATGATGTAAAGCGCTGCTTAGATAGGCCGTGTGCCATCGACCGGAACAAGTGATAATCGGAAGGGGCAATGTCTGGTGAATACGGCGGGTGGGCTAAGACTTCCCAATTAAGTGTTTCCAAATAGGTTTTGACCGGTTTTACATGTGGCCGAGCGTTGTCATGTAGGAGAATATTTTTGTCGTGTCTGGAGTAGTAATGGGCGCATTTTTCCTTGAATGCTCGGCTCAATCTCATTAATTGTGTCCGGTAGAGGGCTCCAGTAATGGTTTCGCTCGGTTTGAGCAACTCATAATATACGACACCAAGCTGATCCCACCAAATATACAGCATGAGTTTTTTTCCATGAATATTCGGTTTGGCTGTCGATGTTAAAGCATGGTCCCCATGATTTCCTCTTCTTTGGGTATCGTAGTGGATCCATTTTTCATCATCAGTGACTATACGATGCAAAAAACTCTTTCTTTTATGCCTAACAAGCAGCATTTCACACGTGCAAAATCGGCGTTCAACGTCTCTCGGCTTCAGTTCATATGGAACCCAATTTCCTTGTTTTTGAATCATTCCCAACGATTTTAAACGATGTGAAATTGCTTGTTGAGTCACTTGCACTGAGTAAGTGCAAGTTCTTCTTGCGTTTAGCACGAATCTTCCTCCAATAATGCTTCCAATTCCGTGTCTTCGTACACTTTCGGCCTTCCACTACGTTCTTTGTCTTCCACGTCAAACTCACCGTTTTTAAACTTTTGAAACCACTCATGACAACTTCTCTCACTTAAAGCAGTTTCACCATATGCTTCTACAAGCAATCGATGCACCTCAGCTGCAAATTTCTTCAAATTAAGGAAGTAAATCAAAAGTTCCCACAAATGACGCTTATTCGGCACAAAACTTGAAATTTTCGCACGAAAAAAATTATGTGATGCTGATACGGAGTCACTAATACTTCAAGGTTATGTTGTTACCAGATGTCCAAACTTACGATATTACATTTTACATTTGACAATTTCAACATACCTTCTGGTGGAGCCATCTTTTGTCAAACGGCGGAAACTTATTTGTACTCCTAATATCTCTCCAACATTCTGTAGTGATTTAATATTAACTCTTACCTTCAATTATTCTTGCTGTAATGTTTAAAATATTCTAACATGCTTTAATAAATATTTGTTGTTGTACGAGAAACATAATAAATACTTGTCAATCGAGAGGACGCACTCGACAGAAAAAAAATTCAATAATTTTACCTTAATAAGTTTCGCAGCACTTTCCGTATACAATAAAAAATTTAGATTTTAATAATTTTCGAAAAGTATTGGGTGAGTGCAAAAGTTCGTGCGGAGTTTCAATAGATGGAGTTATAAGCGTCGTAAAGTGTTGTCATTAATACTTCCATCTACATATTATATAACGTTGGAAAGGTGACGTCTTCAGCTGTTATTAAAAAAAAAACCATTTGTTTTCATACAAACTGCTTCGAGAAATATCACTTTAAAAATGAGTATCGATAAGGTGCATTTACGGCATGTTATGCTTTACGAGTTTCGGAAGGGAATAAACGTTGCCGCAGCCGTAAAAAACATTCAGGATGTTTATCAGGATGAAGCACCAGCTAAACGAACTGTGGAAAAATGGTTTGCTAAATTTCGGCGCGGAGAATTTAACCTTGAAGACGAGCCACGCTCTGGTCGACCTTCTGACATTGATGACGATGTTTTGCGTACTTTAGTGCTCAATAATCCGCGAATTTCAATAGAAGAAGTTACTACAGCACTAAACGTTGACCGATCAACCGCTTTTCGGCGTTTAAAAAAGATGGGATTCGATTTGAAGCTCGATATATGGGTGCCCCATTTGCTGACCGAGAAGAACAAAATCAAGCGAATTTCTGCAGCCGTTTCTTTACTCGGGCGGCTCAATAACGAGTCGTTTTTGGATCGACTAGTGACGGGCGATGAGAAATGGGTCCTCTACAACAATGTTCAGCGCAAACGGACATGGAAACAATCAGGTGAGCATGGTGACGCAATGCCAAAGGCCAGTTTGCACCCGATGAAGGTGATGCTCTCTGTTTGGTGGGATTGCAAGGGCATAATCTATTTCGAGCTTCTCCCCGCTGGCGAAACGATTGATTCGGACAAGTACTGTCGCCAATTAACCAATCTGAATCGAGAAATGAAAGAGAAACATCCGATTTTGTCAAATCGCAAGGGAGTCGTCTTTCATCACGACAACGCCAGACCACACGTTTCGAAAAAGACGCTGCGCAAACTGAAGAGCCTGAAATGGGATGTCTTAACGCATCCACCATATTCTCCTGATATCGCACCATCTGACTATCACTTGTTCCGGTCATTGCAAAATTATTTAAATGGAAAAAACTTTGACTCTTTGGAGGCCTTAAAAAACGGCGTCTCTTCGTTCTTCGAATCTAAACCGCGCAGTTTTTATGATCGAGGCATCCGTATGCTGCCAGAACGTTGGGAAAAGATTATAGAAAACGATGGAGAATATATCATTGATTGAATAAAGATTTTTGTTTGCCTAATCACTGTGTGACTTTTACTCACAAACTCCGCACGAACTTTTGCACTCACCCAATACATTTTCTCTCATTGACTACTGGATTCATTCTGATGTTCACCAAAAAATAATATAACTTTTCTTCCACTAATTATACATAATATACATAACATACATACATAATATGCATCATATACGGATCGAATAGGTTGAAGAAAATAAATCAGCCAAAAATTATATCAACGATAATAAATATTGTAAAAATAAAAGTATATCTATTTATAAACTTAACTCAAAATTCGAAAAACATTATAATGTATGTATAATATGATTAAAGTACATAAGGATTTAGACAACGATAAACTGTTCAAACAATGCTAAGATAGTTATCGCTAAAACGTAATGAAAGTTATAACACCCGGTTATGTAGAAAATTACTTTGGAAATGTTTAACAGCAGAAGAGAGGAAGACAAAATGGAGGATAGAAAGAGAGGCAGAAGTAGAGAGAAGGGAGGGTAAGAATGTACAGGTAGGGTATATGAGGATGTGGGTGAATGAGAGAATGCAGAGATGGGATGAAGTAAGGGAGAAGTGATGGGAAAGGGAGGGAAACTAGGAGGGGGTGAGATGGAGAGAGAGGGAGGACAGAAGGGGGAGAATGAGAGGGGGAGGAGTGGGAAAAGTATATAAGGTGGCTTTCTGGAACGTGACGGGGCTGAGAAATAAGGATGGGGATTTTTGGGAGGAATTAGGAGGATGGGATATGATGATACTGTGTAAGACATGGACAGATGGAACGGGATGGGAAAGGATGAAAAGGAGGTTGCCGAAGGGGTACAGGTGGGAATGCCAGGAAGCGAGGAGAAGAAATAGGAAGGGGAGAGCGATGGGGCGAATGGTGGTAGGAGTGAGAGAGGGAATAAAGATGAGGAGAGAAGAAGAGGAGGAGGTGGAAGGAATAATAGTTAGAAAGGTGCGGCTGGGGAAGGAATGGTGGAGACTAGTGGGGATATATGTAAATGGAGATATAGAAGATGGAGAGGATGAAGAAATGGATGGAGGAGGGAGAGGAGGAAGGAAAGACGGTAATATGAAAAGATTGGAACGTGAGAACAGGGAGGGAGGGAGGGGAAGTAGTGGGAGGGGAAAAAGAGGAGGGAGGAGAGGAAGGGAGTAGGAACTCAAAGGATAGAAAAATATGTAAGAAGGGAAGAAGGCTATGCGAATTTTTGAGAGAGAGAAGATAGTGGATTCTAAATGGAAATGTAAGGGGGGATGAGGAAGGGGAATGGACATATGTAGGAGAAAGGGAGGTGTCAGTGATAGATTACGTGGGACGATTGGGAACATATAGACGGTGGAAGGGGTAGAGAGGATGGCAGTGGGAGAGAGAGTGGAATCGGACCATCAGCCGGTAGTGATATGGATAAGGGGAGGAGTGGAAAAAGAAGAGCAGGAGAGAGGGGGAGGAGAGGAGAAAAAAGTAGATGGACGAGGAAAGAGGTAGAAGGGTTTGGAGAAAAATTCAGGAGAAAAAGGGGAAGGGAAGAGAGAGTACAGGAGGAATGGAGGAAATTAGAGGGAGAGATGAAGAAGACGATGAGAGGATTGGGTAGAGGGAAAGAGAAGAATAAGGGAGGGTGGTATGAAGAATGTAGGGAAGCGAAAAGGATTGTGAGGGGGGAGCTGAGGGAATGGAGAAGAAATGGGGGAGAGGGAGAGAGATGTAAGGTACAAGAGGATATATGAGGAGAAGGAGAGAGAACAAAGAGAGAAATGGGAGAAGGAGGTAGGGGAGATTAGGACACAACAGCAGGTATGGAAGGTGATAAATAGGGAAAGGAGGAGGAGGAGGGGAGTGACTGAGGAGATAAAAATGGAAGAATGGGAGGAGTACTTCAGGAGAATACTAGGAGGAGCGGAGGGAAGGATAAGGAGGGAAATAAATAGAGTAGGGGAGGAAGATGGGGAAGAAGGACTGGAGCAAGAGGAGATAGGGAGGGTGATAAAGAGATTAAAAGATGGGAAAGCGGTAGGAGGAGACGGAATTCCAAATGAGGTGTGAAAGTACGGGGGCAGGAGGTATAAAGATGGTTGGGGGAGATATGTGGAAGGGGGAAGGTGGCCGGAGGAATGGAGTGAGGGAATGGTAGTGCCGATAGTGAAGAAAGGAAGGGAAAAAGAGTGGAGGAATACAGAGGGGTGACGTTGACGCAAACAGCGTACAAAGTGTACACGGCGGTGCTAGCGGAGAGAATGAGAGAGGAGGTGGAAAGGAAAAGGATTTTACCAGAGAGTCAGGCGGGATTCAGAAAGGGAAGGGGGACGATAGATAATGTGTGTACATTAAACTATCTAATAAATAGGCAGGTGGAAAGGAAAGAGAAAAGGATGGTAATAATGTTTGTAGATCTTAGGGCGGCATTTGATTTAATGGATAGGGGGATATTAGGAAAAGCAATGAGGGAAAGGGGAGTGAGGGAAGGGCTGATAAGAAGATGTGAGGAGGTGTTAGGGGAGACAAGGAGTAGAGTGAGAGTAGGGGGGAAGGAGAGTGAGAGATTTTGGACAGAGAGGAGGGTGAGGCAAGGATGCCCGTTAAGCTCGATATTATTCACATTATTAATTGCGGATATAGATAAGGAATTGAGGAAGGGGGGTTGGGGGGTAAGGCTGGGGAAGGAGAAGGTATACACGTTGGCATATGCGGATGATCTGGCAGTATTGACAGAGAATGAGGAGGGGATAAAGGGAATGATGGGGAAACTGGAGGGATATTTGGAAAAGAAGAGATTGGAAATAAATACAGAGAAGTCGAAGGTAATGAGGTGCAGGAAAAGTGGTGGAAAATGGAAGAGGGTGGATTGGAGACGGAAGGGGAAGAGGATAGAGGAAGTAAAGGAATATAAATATTTAGGATACGTGATGAGGAGGAACGGGGGGCAGGAGGAGCAAATCAAGGATAGGGTAAAGAAAGGAGTGAAGGTGTTGAGACAAGTATGGGGGATAGGGAGGAGGATTGGAAAGGACTGGGGTAGGAGGGTATGGCTGTTCGACAAATTGGTGTGGTCGGTGATAAGTTACGGGGTAGAGATATTGGGATGGAAAGAGAGGAGAAAGATAGAGGAGCTACAGGAAAGATATTTACAGGAAAGATGGATATTGGGAGTAGAGAGGTGGATCCCAGTGTATATATATAGTGTATATAATAAGAGAGGAGATGCAGAAGGAACTAATGAGAAGCAGAGCGGAAATGAGAGCATGGGGATATGAGGAGAGACTGGAGAAAGGGAAGGGAGGAGAAATAGCAAGAAGGTGCTGAGGATGGAGATGAGGAATAGAGCAAGGAGAGGAAAGGAACTGGGGAAATGGGAAGAAGAAAGGAGAAGATTTTTTAAGGAAAGGGGATGGAAAATAGAAGAGGTGGAGGAGTAAGGGAGGGAGGAGGGGAGATAAGGGGAGAGGAAATAAGGAAGAGAGAGGGGAGAAGACAGGAGGAGGAAAGATGGAAAAAGATAAGAAAATCAAGATACAATGAGGGACATGGAAGGGTGAAGTGGAGGGGGATACCAGAATATTTGAAAAGGGGGTGGGGAGAGAAAAGATGGAGGAGGATAACGAGGTTCAGGATGGGATGTGAGTTAAGAGGAGGAAGATATTGAGAGGAGGAGGAAAAGAGGAGATGCAGGATGTGTGGAAGAAGGGAAGAAACATGGAAGCATATATAGGAGGAGTGTATAGGATGGGGGGAAGAAAGAGGATGGCAGGAGATGGAGAGGGAGGTATTAGGAGAGGAGGGAAAAGGGGAGAGGTGGATGAAGGAAGTGGAAAAATGGTGGGGAGGAGAGGAAGGATAAGGAGGGGGGAAGGAAGGGGAAAGGTGGCGGAGAGGGAGGGAGATAGAAGGAGCATCGGAAACGGAGGTCATGTAATGAGAGGAAAGGAGTGGAGAGTAAGAGAGGGGGAGAGATGGAGAAGAGTAATATGTGTGTGAGGAGCTCTCTCTCTCTCTCTCTCTCTCTCTCTCTCTCTCTCTCGAGCGATTAGTATATAAGAGATAAGAAAGCGAGAGGAAATGTAAAAGTTAGGATAAGGATTGCAACCCCAAGGGGAGGCAATAAAGTTTACATACATATTGCAAAAACAATTTAAATTATAACAAATATTATTGCACGCATATTTTTAACAAAATACTTATATCTTTATTACTTTATTGTCTGCGCCACATGCTTTTTCAAATAATTTACAGGTTGTAAAGATCAATCGTTAATATTTATATAACATACCGACAGAATAATATTAAAGACCGTCAATTCTGAGTAAATTTTCGTAATTATGTCACTACCTTATATCATTGTAACTTTGGCTTTTACATGAATAAGATTCTAATAATAAGCTCATTTTTTTAAACTCTTTGTAATAACTTTTTATTTAAAGGTTCCTCAGAATCCTTTCCTTGATATGTATGAAGGTCACAGACATTCCCAAGTAGTAAAACCTGTAAAAATAAATTTTACAGTGCAGATGTTATCTAAGTTTGCTAACAGTTTGCTAAATACGACAGAATCTAATAATAAAGTATGATGACAGACTGACGACAGAACCGAGCAAGATCTATCGTTCTAATATACTTAGATACTGAATTTATTGCAGATCTTTCTTGCTTTCTGCAGCCAATCTACTGTCAGAATCTGTTAGCAGACTCTGTGACAGAACATAAACTGAATGCGGACATAGATGTCTATGGATCTTGACAGATCTAAAGTATTATATTTGAATAAAGTTATTATATTAAAAAAGATTAATATATTCAAAACAATTTCATCGACTTTAAAGATTCAGCTCTTGAATTATATCCGAGTGGCCTTAAAATTGAGATGGAAATTAGTTTCGAAATCTTAGTTATGTGGAACATCAGTTGAATTTAAAATTTCTAAAGGGAATTCTTATACAAAATTAATTTCTATAAAAAAGGACTACTTTGTTTCATCCAAAATATTTTTTGTCAGATGTTTCTATTAAAAAATATAACGATGTGGAATTTCGACTTATAGCTGCATAAAGCGTTCGCGAATAATCAAAATCAAAATCATTATACTCTATTTTGATTTATTCAACTTATTATATGTTCAAGGTGGCCACCATGGGTTTGTAAAAGTTTATTTATCTGAATTAACAAATTATTCCTAGCATTTAATAACAATTCGAGTCATTAAAACATAAGCATCGCGTATTCTTTGTTTCATATTCTTTTTCGTCGTTAGCGATTTAAACATAACCTTTTCTTTAAAAGATATATATATAAATGAACATTATCATACTGTATTGTATTCATTACATTATGTAGTACATTTTAAAGTTACATAATGTATATAACACATCATTCAATAAGTTCGTAGGATGACTAATAAAACATCAACTTTTAGGCAAAATTTGACTTTATTCATCTACATAGTCTCCTTCAAGAGTGATACATTGATTCCAACGCTTCTCTAACATTTCGATAGCTTTTTTGTAGAACGATTTATTTTTGGCCTCAAAATAGGCTTCAGTTTCGGCTTTGGGCGAGTTTCGCCGGTTGCTGTCCACTCAACTGACTGCCGATTTGACTCTGGAGTGTAATGATGGATCCATGTTTCATCTATTGTCACATACCGCATCAAAAAATCCTTTTTATTGTGCTGAAACAGCTCCAAACAGCCCGCTGCATCGTCGACGCGTTGCTGTTTTTGATTGACTGTGAGCAAACGCGATACCTACTTTGAACCACGGTAACTTGTGAACTAAACGTGCGATTGTCATGAAATTTTGACACGTATCATTTGAACGTTAGTACTTCCTAAAAGTTATATGGATTTGTCAATAGTAGCGCCATTTATATGTCATCCTACAAACTTATTGAGTAATGTGTTAATATAAGTTATATAATGTATATTATATTATATTATGTACAGTAAACATATTATAATATGTTAAGTACATTATATGCATAATATACTATAACGCAGCATTAAGTACTATTATATACAAGAGTTTTAGTGATATTCTAGCAAAATGAAAATACAAAAGCTAGAATAATATCGCTTGCATCACCAGCGCTTGTACTTGTCGATAAAATGATTAAAGGGGGCGAAAGACGAAGGTAGGGACAGGTACGGGATAAAAGAATATTTAATCAGCGCACCAAGTAGCACAAAATAAAACAAAAAGTAGAATCGTCCTGAATAGGAAGAGGTCCTCAAGCATGAGATAAAGAGGGCAGATAAACGCACGGTTAATTAGTATGCAAAGTTTGGGAATACCTTAGGCTTGTTAACGGCTGAAGGCGTCACCGATGATGTAACGTGCGAAACTTAAATGGATAAGTTACCGGGAAAATTTTACAGCGATTAATTCAACGTCGATGAGGGTTGAATTAACGCTGATTCAACGGTTCGTCGACCATTTCGACGTCAAATCAATGTCAAATCTATGTTATGGTTCTAATTGGGGAAGAAAAATAACCGGTATAATATTTTTAATATTTATTATAAAAGTGTAATAAGAAATACGTATATATACATATAATTCTTGATTAGAATCGTAATTCGCATTTATATCAATAAATAAATCAATCACACTATTATCAATAATATCTTGAAGTATGCAGTGGAATATAGCTTCAACAACATTGATCTTAACATATGTTATCAAAATTACCGATATATAATGAAAATCAAAAATAAGTAGCTACCATTAAAACTTTATGAAATTTATTAAATGCAGCTGATACATTTTTTGTTTAGTATAACGTATATTTCAAAAATAACAGAATAAAGATATATAACACAGGGTCAAGGTGAA
Source organism: Harpegnathos saltator (assembly GCF_003227715.2). NCBI lineage: Eukaryota > Metazoa > Arthropoda > Insecta > Hymenoptera > Formicidae > Harpegnathos > Harpegnathos saltator. The sequence goes on from NW_020230482.1 coordinate 575,658, forward strand.
TCAGTGAATCATCTAAATTTCTAAAGATTACGTCTTTGTAAAGAAATGTCCAAAAATGTTCAAAGCATATCAATATTATTCTTTAGACATTAAACTTTCTTTTTATATAGAAGAATTTCTTACAAATGCGAATTACAACGAAATTATAATTTGTTTTTGAAAGTGGGAAATAGCCACTATGTACACTGGGATATACACAGTCTGTCCCAGAGCCAATAAGACTGGTCTAAAAAAAATACAAAGCGTTTATTATTTTGATTTTTTATTCTTGTTTATTCAAAATAGTTTCCTTCTGAGTCAATACAGCGCTGGAAACGTTTAACAAATTTTTCGAAACATTTTTTATACTCATCGGCTGGAATGGCCTTTAGTATGGCGGTCAAAGTCGTTTGGATGACCAGGATGGTATCGAAACGATTTCCTTTCATCGCCAATTTTAGTTTGGGAAATAGCCAGAAGTCGCACGGAACCAAATCAGGTGAATACGGTGGATGATCGATAACAATGATGCCTTTTTTGGTCAAGAATTCACGTACCATGATGGCTTTGTGCGATGGTGCATTATCGTGCAACAAAAACCAACTGCCTGGCTCTCGATATTCCGGTCGAACTCGTCGAATTCTGGCCCACAATCATTGTAGAACTCCCAGATAATATTCTGCGTTCACTGTCTGACCTTCTGGAACGAATTCACTGTGAACAATTCCCTTTGAATCGAAGAAAACGGTCAGCATTGTTTTGATTTTGCTCTTCTGAAAGCGTAATTTTTTCTCTTTTGGCTCTTCTGGTGACTTCCATGCCGCATTCTGACGTTTTGTTTTTAGCTCGTATTGAAAACACCACGTTTCATCACCAGTTACAATGGCTGACATGCTTGCCGGATTCCTTCAGGACATTTTTAACATGTCTTTGCAATGCTGAACTCTCCAAGTTTTTGGTCGTCCGTCAGAGTGTGTGGCACGAAGCGCGCACAGACCTTCCGTTTGCCCAAATCTTCGGTCAAATTCGATAGACTGTGCTTTTCGGTATCCCAGTTTCCTCTTCGATGAGTCTCGCAGACACACAGCGATCGCTTCGAAGAATTTCTTTGACTTTCTCAATGTTTTCTTCATTGCAAGTGGTTTTTGGCGGCGGTGCTCGGTCATCGTCTGCAAGGTCCTCACGACCGTCACGGAATCGGCCAAACCAACGAAAAACCTGTGCACGGGACATGCATTCATCCCCGTACACATTTTTTAGCGTTTGGTACGTTTCTGCACCACTTTTACCCAATTTAAAACAGAATTTAATATTCGCTCTTTGTTCCATGTTGGTTTTTCGACCAACGTACACAAAGTGACTTTACATAAAATGTCAAACCACAGTGAAATATCAACCGAACTCACTCAAATTTTGAGGTTAAGTAGATGAAGGGTAGAACATTTACCTACCATCATTCACTCATAGATGTCGCTGCGCTAAGAACTTTTGTGGGGACTTTGAGTTCCCCAAGGCGCACGCATCCGTTTTCCGTGCAGCGCTATAGAGCGCGCACAAGTCTCACTCGTGCGGGGAAAAAGAGCAACGGAATTAGTAACCGTTGGAAGCGCTCACAGAGCGCACGGATATATAATCGCTACTTCATAGCTTTGATTATTCTTCCATTGTCTTGTGTGATACCGCGATTTTTACACGCGATCGCGTGTGTGCGAGAGCAGGCAGGCAGGTGCATCGGCTCCGGTCTGCCCACACACACATACAAGTCCCGCTGTGACTCGTATGTCGTGCGAGCGCAGAAATTGTTTTACCTTCGAGGCACATACGCCACATCTGTGATTCACGTGCTCTGCGACTGGCAGGCACGTGCGCTATAAAGAGACCGAAGGAGAAGAACACGCCTAGGTTGATTTAGGAACCTACCCTCCACTTGCAATCGACGAGAGAGCAAGAGGACAACAAAAATCCTAAATTGGTGACCCCGACACCTAAATTGGCGACCCTGACACCTAAATTGGTGACCCCGACACCTAAATTGGTGACCCCGACACCTAAATTGGTGACCCCGACACCTAAATTGGTAACCGGACAAGATTCGCAGTGCAACGGAAGAAGAAAGAGTCATTGTGCCTATTCCAACGGACCTTTTGGCTGAGGTCACCTTACCGACCGGTGAAAATTCAAACTTCCCAAAAATTGGAAACATTTGTCCGCATCGGGTGATTCCGCCGCCATCGGACAGCTTCGCTTCGATGAAAGGCAGAATCGAGCTATGATTGGTCGGAGACTCGGTGCTGTGCGCGTAGTGACTATCGGCGCATGCGTGACAAATTCTGATTGGTCGGAGAATCGGTGCTATGCGCGTGGTGATCATCGGCGCATGCGTGACGGACTCTGATTGGCTGAGACTTTGCTCTGCGCATGCAGTCATCGTGAGTGTGACACGTGCAGTTCCACAACGGTAAAAATTTTAATCAAGTGCTACACACTTTTTCGCGTCTGTTTGCATCGCGACAGCCGCACACGCAATTGTTATTAGTGCCTCGAGAAAAAAAACTGCGTACAATCGTATTCACTCCGTGAATCCGAACAGAGACACCATGTCGCTACATCACACCCCTCCGTCCAAGGGACCGGAGTAGCCACCCGTCACACCGGCAGGGCCAAGCCACATCAAACTACCTCACAGGAGTGCATTCCAATTGGAGCCGCTCATTGACATGGGGCCTCCGTTCAGCGACAATGTCATCGAGTCTATCACAGCGTGTAAAATTCCACCGTTTTGGAAACAACAGCCAGCTCTGTGGTTCGCTCAAATAGAATCACTACTTCAGATACATCGTATCCGCTCTGATGACGGCAAATATCACCTTGTCATCGGTGCACTCGACTCTGAAACAATTCAGGAAATAGCGGACATCCTGGCATCATCACCTGTCATTGACAAGTATGTCACTTTAAAAACGCAGTTACTTGCACGTTTCGCAGATTCTGCAGACAAGCAGCTCCACCGTCTACTCACAGACTTGGAGCTTAGCAACCGCAAGCCCTCGCAACTCCTTCGTCACATGAGGACGCTTACAGGCGACCGAGTGTCACAGGACATCCTGCGAGTGCGCTGGCTGGCACTTCTACCACTCGGGATACAGCGAGTCCTCAAGATCCTTCGGACAACCTGCTTAGAGGACCTCTCAACAGTTGCAGACGAGCTCATGGAAGGCTCTTCTACATCTCAAGTTCTTGCAGTTGCTGCACCACATTCACCGTCACCAGGTAGACTGAGAGCTGCAGCCTCTGCCGACACCCAAACCATTCAGCGGTTAGGAGAAGCAGTAACCACCATGCAACAGTCCGTCGCACACCTGACGACTCTGCTTGAACGCCTGCTGCCTGCTGTTGTCCACCAAGGACAGCCCACCCAGCGTCAACGTATACGTTCCAGGTCGCGCTCTCGTAACAGCCACACTCAGCAACGAACCAGTCAGTGGTGCTATTACCACCGCCGCTTCGGTGCTGCTGCGAAACGATGCCAGCAGCCGTACAGCTTTACACTCCAAGCCACTAATGCAAATGGCGCGGGAAACTGACGTCGACACAGGCAATCGGCGACAGCATAGCAGCGCCTAGTGAGAAAAGACTCCACGTTTTTGACAGGACCACGAACATTAGGTTCTTGGTCGACTCTGGATCCGTTGTTTCGCTGATTCCTCGGAAGTGCGTGCACAGGAAGCTCACTCCTACTGAGCTACAACTATTCGCCGCCAATTCATCAGCCATCTGCACATTTGACCAGCAGCCGTTCACCCTCGATCTCGGACTTCGCCGCGCATTAAAATGGTCGTTTATCATTGCTGATGTGAACTCAGCGATCATCGGAGCTAATTTTTTCTCACACTACGGTCTAATCATCGATCTTTCTCTACAATGCCTTGTGGATCCAAAAACCAGCCTTGCCACACAGGGTCAGATATGTGAGACAACCATTTTTAGTGTCTCCGCAACCAGCCAGCACAATCTTCCGAACTCACCACACCGAGAGGCATATGCCACACTACTGGACTCGCACGCTGAAGTCTTCGCACCAAGGCCAATTCCTTCAGAGATCCGCTTTGACGGGATCGCACATCACATAGAAACCACAGGACCTCCAGTGTTCGAGCGTCCACGACGACTTTTAGGTGACAAATTGGCAGCCGCCAAGGCAGACTTCGACCTTCTCTTGCATCTCGGGGTCGTGCAACCTTCACGCAGTCAATGGGTGAGTTCGATACACATGGTGCAGAAAAACCAAGGTGGCTGGCGCACAACAGGTGATTATCGGCGTCTGAATTCTCAAACTTTTCCAGACAGATATCCGATTCCATGAATAGAGGACATCCTGCAACAGTTGCATGGGAAAAAGGTATTTTCCACGCTAGACCTAATCCGAGCGTATCACCAAATTCCTGTTGCACCGGAGGACGTCCCCAAAACCACTGTCACGACACCTTTCGGCCTGTTTGAATTCTTAGGCATGCCGCCTGGACTCCGAAATGCCACGCAAACGTTCCAACGGCACATGAACAATATACTGCGCGGGATCAACTTTGCTGCATGCTACGTGGATGACATCGTCGTCTTCTCAGACAGTCATGAAGAATACCTTCAACATCTCGATGCCGTTCTCAGAGTGCTCCAGGAGAACAACCTTCCAGTCCATGCGACCAAATCCTTCTTTGGACAGGATTCTGTGCGTTATCTCGGCTACACCGTCTCACAGACTGGACTTAAACCACCACTCGACAGGGTAACAGCCATTCAACAGTTCCCAAAACCCAAGACCATCGCAGATCTAAGCCGCTTCTTGGGGAGGGTAAACTATTACCGTCGAGTATTGCCGAATGCCGCTCAACAGCAAGCTCCGCTAACGAGACACCTGAAGGATGCGAGGAAGAGGGACAAGCGAGAGATTCCCTGGACAGCGGAGACAGAAGCTGCATTCCAGAAATGCAAGGACGCATTGATAGCTGCCACACACTCAGCCTTCCTCGCTCCGGATGCACCTCTCACACTGACGACCGATGGTGCTGACTCCGCTATAGGCGCGTCACTCGAGCAGTAGATAGACGGACACTGGCAGCCGCTTGGATTCTTCTCGCGGAAACTCTCTCCGACCGAGCAGAAGTACATATGACCGAGAGCTTCTTGCTGAGAGCTTCGCTGCCGTCAAATTCTTCAGACACATACTTGAAGGAAGAGTATTCCAGGTACGGACAGACCACCGACCGCTAACATACACTTTTAGCAGGAAGGCAGAAAAGAGCTCGCCACGCCAGCTGAGACAACTGGACTACATCTCGCAGTTCACCACGAACATAGTCCATGTGAGAGGCGAAAACAACGTGGTTGCAGACATGCTCTCCAGGATCAGCGCAATTGAGATGCCAAGCACACTCTCAGTGGAAATCATTGCAAACGCGCAGGAAGCAGATCCAGAACTCGCAGACATCGTAAGATCCACGTCGCTCGAGCTGAACTACCTTCGAATCGAGGAAGAAGACATCTGGTGTGATGTCTCGATGGGCATCGTACGATCGTACCTACCACAACCACTTCGACGCAAGGCATTCGACGTCATCCATGGTCCGGCTCATCCGAGCGCTCGCTCAACGCTGAAGTGCATCAAACAGAAATTCATCTGGCCAGGCATCAACCAAGATGTTTCTCGCTGGGCACGCGAGTGTTTACCGTGCCAGCGATCAAAAGCAGACACAACAAACCACAGCCTGAATATATCGAAGCAGCGGACAACCGATTCAATCACATCCATTTGGACCTGATATAGCTACCGCCTGTACGAGGTAACCGCTATTGCCTCACAATCATAGATCGTTTTTCCAGATGGCCAGTTGCAGTTCCACTACCGAACATTGAAGCAGACATTGTAACATCCGCTCTCTTCAATCACTGGATATGCAACTTTGGAACTCCACTGACGATCATCACAGATCAGGGAACGCAATTTGAATCTGCACTCTTCCAGTCATTAGCGCGACTAATTGGCGCAACTCGGATTCGCACTACGCCGTATCATCCACAAGCGAACGGACTCATCGAACGCTGGCATCGCACCCTGAAGGCAGCGCTGAGATGCCATGCACCAACACCGTGGCCGGACATCTTACCAACCATTCTTCTTGGCCTAAGAGCATGCGTGAAGGAGGATCTGCAAGCGTCTCCAGCAGAGCTTCTCTTCGGCACAACACTACAGTTACCGGGTGAATTTTTTGTTCATGAGGATCCACCGGCTGATCCATTTATATTTTTAGAAAAATTCCGCGAATGTATTCGTAAGATCCGTCCAACGGCAACAGTTCATCACACAAACGCGAAACCGTTCGTTTTCCGAGATTTATACACTTGTTCGCACGTCTTCCGTCGCATTGACTCTGTTCGCCGGCCGCTCGATCCGCCGTATTCGGGTCCTCACCGAGTAATCAGGCGCATAACAGACCGCATATTCCTCGGACATCAATGGTGAGGAAAAAACTTTATCAACAGAGTCGCTAAAACCCGCGTTCACAGTACTGGAGGATAACGGCTCCGAACAGCCGCAAACAAATGATCCGCGTCCGTCCACTTCGTCCGCGCCACAAATCAAAACATACACGAAGAGGAAAAAAGTTTCGTACCTCTCTGCCTAGAGAGGCACTGAGGGGGGAGTACCTGTAGGTACTTTGAGTTCACCAAGGCGCACGCATCCGTTTTCCGTGCGGCGCTATAGAGCGCACGCAAGTCTCACTCGTGCGGGGAAAAGAGCAACGGAATTAGTAACCGTTGGAAGCGCTCACAGAGCGCACGGATATATAATCGCTACTTCATAGCATTGATTATTCTTCCATTGTCTTGTGTGATACCACGATTTTTACACACGGTCGCGTGTGCGCGAGAGCAGGCAGGCAGGTGCGTCAGCTCCGGTCTGCCCACACACATATACAAGTCCCGCTGTGACTCGTATGTCGTGCGAGCGCAGAAATTGTTTTTTATACCTTCGAGGCGCATACGCCACATCTGTGATTCACGTGCTCTGCGACTGGCAGGCACGTGCGCAATAAAGAGACCAAAGGAAAAGAACACGCCTAGGTTGATTTAGGAACCTACCCTCCACTTGCAATCGACGAGAGAGCAAGAGGACAACAAAAACCCTAAACTTTGATGGAACCAGTCTCATCGTATCTGGGACAGACTGTGTATACCCCAGTGAATCATGCCGCAGTATACAGTGAATTGCCTTTGTCTACAGTGAATCAAAATATAAATACCGGCAATAATGACCCAAATTTCAATAAAAATAATATTATTTATTTAAAATCAAGTCAGTCTTTTGACAATCTTCAGTCTTACAAACAGCAAGTAATGATCATATAACATATTGATATCTACTTTAAACTAAAAAATAACATTTCCAATTAAAATTTAAAATTCAATTATCGAAATTAAAGCATTTCTAGTTTTATCATATCACATATCGATATCACATCACATTCATATCGACTTAAAACTAAAACAGAACATTTCTTATTAAAATTTCAAATTACATTTTTGAAATTAAGGCATCTTCTAGCTTTAGCATATCATATTCATATCGATATCATATCACATTCATATCGACTTAAAACTAAAAATAAACATTTCTAATTAAAATTTCAAATTACACTTTCGAAATTAAGGCACTTCTACCTTATCATATAACATATTCATATCAACTTAAAAATAAAGAATAAAATTTCCAATGAAAATTTCAAATTAAATTGTCGAAATTAAGGCACTTCCAGCTTGTAAACTGTAAAGTATTGTAAACTGTAAAGTATATAACAATACAAAAAAAACTAATAATTAAGTTAAATAAAAAAGACGGTAAACTGTGTTTACTCAAATGAACGAAGAAAAATAAAGAAGGTAAGTAGGCGTAATATTGAGATCGAAAGTAGGATCAAAATTCCGACTCGGGTACACAGTGGATTGAGATCCACTGTGTACTGGAAGTCGTTGATCCACTGTTTATTCACTCTCCTTTTTTTCAAACTGTCAAACCATGACCTTATTTACTAATCGTTATGATCGTAAAATGACTATAAATAAACATAAATTAGAATAGAAATGGAGAAAAATTGTTATTTAATACTTCTGTACCGAAAAATAAACAGAAAAGTCTCACCTTAGATAGAAATTTTGACGTGAAGAAACACAAAATTGTCTCCTGAAATGCGTGTTTGTCGCGTACGCGCGTAATAAACTAATACGAGTTTCCACGTCGGATATGCTTTGTAAAAAAAAGACAACAATATCAGTTCATGTCTTCCACTCAAAACGAAATATTCACTGTACTCCTGATCCACTGATGCTACCTAGACCCTACTTAACCCCTTGACTGTGGATGACGTGTATAGCCGCATGAAAAAGTCGTGCCACCAGTGTGGATGACGTGTATACACGCATCGAAGAAAAAAACTAAAACTATTGTTTTTTGCATAAAGGTGGGAATCTATATGTTTTTGGAGTCTCTGAATCCGAATTTGATATCAAAATTTCGAAATTCAAAATGGTGGATACAACATGGTGAGTCAAAATTATAAAAATAATCGGATTTTAATGAAAGTGGGAACCTATATGTTTTTGGGGTCGCTGAATCCGAATTTGATATCAAAATTTTGAGATTCAAAATGGCGGACCCAACGTGGCAGGTTAAAATTATGAAAATAATAAGATTTTCATGAAAGTGAGTATTTACAGGTTTTTGAGGTCGATGAATTCAAATATGGTATCAAAATGTAAAAAATCATAATAGTGGAATAAAAAAATTTAAAGTAAAAAAATATTTATACAGGGTGTCCCATTTTAAGTGTCCACCCCAAATATCTCTCTTATTTTTGATTTTAGAGAAAAATGGTTTAGACACGTTTTGTATTGTTTCAAGGGGGGCATAAGATGGTACCATTGAATTGACCATGAAGAGTCATTTGAAGGTCACATGAAGGTTACCTCAACTTCTTTAGATGGAACCTCTTATGTTTTATTCCATATTCTTATAGCTGACCTTGAGAGCTTCCCAAAACATATACTATAATCACTATAATCGAATGTTCTTTGGTGAAGTACTTTTCGAGTTATAAAGCTTCAAATTTACAAAATTTTGATAAAAATATAAAATATTTCGTAAAACATTCACTTTCCGATAATCTTATCTTACATGATCCAACCAGTCAAGGCAAGATCCGAGCATGATCCAGCCAGTCAAGGCAATATCCGAGCATGATCCAGCCAGTCAAGGCAAGATCCGAGCATGATCCAACCAGTCAAGGCAAGATCTTCTTTTGTGTACAATTATTTAAAGTGTTCAAAACCTTGGCCATTTACTTGTATGCATAGCTCTAGTCTATGGTGAAAGTCGTCTCTAACTTTTTCAAGGACACCTACATCAATATTTCTGCAAGCCTGTCTGATCCGGTTTTTCATATTTTCAACGGTTGTAGGCTTTTGCGAATAAACTATATCTCTAATGTAGCCCCAGAAATAAAAATCTAGGGGTGTCAAGTCCCGTGATCTTGGGGGCCATTCTTGAACTCGGCTGCCCATACCAATCCACCTATTTGGGAATCTATTGTTTAAATATTGTGTAACAGCTCGAGATCTATGAGCCGGTGCTCCATCTTGTTGGAACCACATTCGTCTGAGTAAATCATTGTCTCAAGAGGTTAGGCAGGTCATCTTGAAGAAATCTTAGATAGATTGCCGCATTGCGATTTTCTTCAAAATGATATGAACCAACAATAACATATCCCAGGATGCCTGCCCAAACGTTGATGGACCACTGCCGTTGGAACTCTTGGCTTCTCTGCCAATGTGGATTAGCATCTGAATAATAATGGCAGTTATATGTATTAACGCCTCCTCTATTACAAAACGTGGCTTCATCAGAAAAAAGCGTATCAGCAATGAACCGGGGATTTTGTTGGATTTGATCTCGAGCCCAGTTACAAAGACGTACACGGCGTTGGTAGTCCCTCTCTTCCAATTGCTAAGTTAGATGAATGTGATATGGGTGAAACTTGTTGAGCTTGAGCACACGATTGGCTATTGATTTAGATATACCGTATTGCCTCTCAATTTGTCTCGTAGAGATTTGAGGATTCAAAGCAACGACACCTATAACAGTCAATGTGACTTCATCAGGGCCCGATTTCCTCCGGTTTCTTCTAAGAAAACCCTGTTCAGCTCTGTCGCAGAGTCTTTTTATTACTTTCCTATCAGGATGGCGTCTGTTGGGAAATCTTTCAGCATAAAGCCTTTCTGCTGCCGAGTAATTATTCCTGGCCTCACCCAAAATGCGAATCATGTCCACAATTTCATTTGATGGATAAACAGCCATAATTATAAAGAAAAAAAGCGCTAAAAAACCAAAAATTCTTGTCTTATCAAAAAAAATTCAATGGATAATAATATGCGTCTGTCTGAGACTTCGCCAAAATACCGACAGTTGCCCAAGTAAGAAATTTGAAACAAGCCTCTTGATATTTGTTTCATTAAAAGAATTAACAATTGCACTTTCACAATTGTTACAGTCCATTGATTATCAGGCAATACAGGATTTCGTCTTGACTGGCTGGATCATACTCGAATCTTGCCTTGACTGGCTGGATCATGCTCGGATCTTGCTTTTACTGGTTGAATCATGTAAGATAAGACTATTGGAAAGTGAATGTTTAACGAAATATTTTATATTTTTATCAAAATTTTGTAAATTTGAAGCTTTATAACTCGAAAAGTACTTCACCAAAAAACATTTGATTATAGTGTTTTGGGAAGCTCTCAAGGTCAGCTATAAGAGTATGTAATAAAACATAAGAGGTGCCATCTAAAAAAGTTGAGGTAATCTTCACGTGACATTCAAATGACTCTTCAAGGTCAAATCAATGGTACCATCTTATGGCCCCCATGAAACCGTACAAAACAAGTCTGAACCATTTTTCTCTAAAATCAAAAATAAGAGATATATTTGGGGTGGATACTTAAAATGGGACACCCTGTATGCAAGAAACTGTTCTAAAATTTAGTGGCCCGTTTTTTTGCGGGTGAATATATTTTTATTATGGCACATTTTTCTACATACGATAAAGTTTTTATCATAATACTATTTTTAATCATTTATTGAAAATTCTATATTTTTATAACACTGTCTAACGCATAAAAACAAAAGCCATTGTTCTAATTCGTTGTGAAACGTTACAAAATCAAAATAATTACTACAAGCGCTACGTAATCGGTTAAAAATACCGAGCGTCAATTAAAGTTTTATCACGTTTAGTATCGACAGCTCGTTGTGTGGATGCCGGCTATAGTCGGCACTCATATGTACAAGTCCTCACATCGATGCTGACTGGTGTTAGGAATAAAAGAATTAAAAAAGTTGCAAATTTACTTATATGAGCTAAATTATCTTATTTTATTATTTTTCATAAATAAATAGTCAAAATATCAAAATATCAGAAAATAATATCTTAATATTAGTTGTAATATTAGGTGTACAAATGAATAATCCAATTTTTTGAGCTACATTCAAGATTTATTTTAAAAGAAAGTAAATTAAATTGCTCAATCAAAGTATTCGCCGTTGCTTTCTATAACTATATAAGCTATCTTTCAGGCAGCTGATGAATTCCATCTCGGAAAAATGTTACGTCTTTGGACACGATAAAGTCGTCAAGCCATTTTCGAATCTCATCCACTGATTGGAAGTGCATATCGGACAAGGCGTGTTGCATCGACTGCAACAAGTGATAATCGGATGGAGCAATATCTGGTGAATATGCCGGGTGTTGCAAGACGTCCCAGCCAAGACTCATTATGGTGTCTTTTGTATTGGAAGCAATGTGTGGCCTGGCGTTGTCATGCAACAATTTCACTGGACGTTCTCCCTTGCCAGTATACGGGTGTTTTCGTTTCAATTCTCGACTCAAGCAGATTAATTGACGTTGGTAGCAGTCCGCAGTAACTGTTTCTCCCGGTTCCAACAACTCATAATAAAGCACGCCCTTGATATCCCACCAAATACAGAGAAGAACCTTCTTTCCGAAGCGATTGGGTTTTGCGACCGATTTTGGTGATTCGCCGGGATTTACCCATGACTTTCTGCGTTTCGGATTGTCATAGAGTATCCATCTCTCATCGCCCGTAACAATTTTCCACAAGAAAGACTTTCGACACTGCTTATGGAGAAGAGAAAGATACGCTGCCACTCGTTGATTTTGTTGGATTCAGTGAGTTCATGCGGAACCCACTTTCCTTCTTTCTGGATCTTTCCTATCTCATGTAGGCGTTTGGAAATCATTTGCTGCGTTACTCCCAACTGTTCTGCAAGCTCTTTTTGTGTTTGTGTCGAATTCTCAGCGAGCAGTTGTTCCAAATCATCATTGTCGGACTTCCGAGGGCCTCCAGTGCGTTGTTTGTCGATTAGACTGAAATTACCGCTTTTATACCGCTTAAACCAAAATGCGCACACATCATACGATACAACACTTTCGCCGAGAAAGGAACAAATCGATTCGCACGCTCTTGCAGCATTTTTTCTTTGTTGGAATTTGTAAAGAATGCAGTGTCGGACATGCACCTTATCTGTTGTCATCTTCGACTTACTGAACTGAATACTTTTGAAAGTTATGTTTGGCCTTTCGCCAAACCATACGTTCTTTTTAATAGCTATATGTCAACATTGCATAATCACAAAAGAGCGGGAAAATCTATTCAATTTAAAATTGATTTCATAACTGCTTAAAATAATTTGGATTATTCATTTGTACACCTAATATAATTATAATACAATATAATTGTAATATAACTTAATTAGTAGCGTGTTGGGTCTTCCTTTGTCTTTATTATGACGTTGTGGCATGAAGTCAACCAATGTCCTAAAGTACTAAACTTAATTTAGTTCATTCCTTAAATAGCACATCTCTATACTCTTTAATACACTAATATCGTTTACATCGTTTAATATATTGGGTCTGGGTCTGGGAAAAAGTTCGTGGCGTTTTTCCCGATAGATGGCGTCAATTGCAAATAACTCAGGAAACACAGATCGCAGCGGCACCACTAAACGCTCGTTGGAAAGATTACACTTCGAGCGTTACTTTGAGTGTATAAACAACGAAATTGGTTGGAAAGTTGTTTGCGTTTGGAAATGGAAAAAAGTAATGAAAAATTGCGCTATATTTTGCAATATTATTACGACAAAAGGAAGAACGCTGCGCAGGCTTGTGAAAAAAATTGTGTTGTGTACGGTGAAGGTACTTTATCAAAATCTGCTGCGCGGAAATGGTTTGCTCGCTTTCGTTCCGGTAATTTTGATGTGAAAGGTAAGTCACGCTCTGGTCGTTCAATCACTGAAAAAGCTGATGAAATTCTTGAAAAAGTCCAGCAAGATAAGCATATCAGCAGTGTCGATATTGGAATGAAGCTAGGCATTGACCACAAAACTGTTTTGAACCATTTACACAAAGCTGGCTACAAAAAGAAGCTCGATGTATGGGTTCCTCATGAGTTGAGCGCGAGAACATGATAGACCGAATTACCATCTGCGATGCTCTGCTCAAACGTAATGAAATCGAGCCATTTCTGAAACGTGTCATAACCAGTGATGAAAAATGGATCACGTACGACAATCGGAAGCGTCAAAGATCGTGGATAAGGGATGGTGAGCCGTCACAAGCGTTCGCGAAGCCAGGATTGACGCCGAAAAAGGTGATGTCGTGTGTGTAATGGAACTGGAAGGGAATCGTCCACCATGAGCTACTTCCAGTTGGTCAGACGATTGATTCTCAACTCTGCTGTGGACAACTAGAGAGATTACGCCAGGCAATTGAAAGAAAACGGCCCGAATTGAATAATAGGAAAGGTGTTATCTTCCATCATGACAACGCCCGACCACACACTTCTTTGATGACCCGTCAAAAATTGCGAGAGCTTGGTTGGGAAGTTTTGATGCATCCACCGTATAGTCCAGACATAGCACCCTCTGACTATCACTTGTTCCGATCACTGCAGAACTCTCTCAATGGAATTAAGCTGGTTTCAAAAAAAGCATATGAAAATCACTTGATTCAGTTTTGCAACCAGAAGCCACAGAAATCCTTCACCGATGGCATGATGGCTCTACCCGAAAAATGGCGAAACATTGTCGATAAAAACACAGCCACACAAAAAAAAGTGTCTTGATCTGGGGATGAGACATGTGTATTCCTATGTATTTTGACGCGCTAAATCCAAATCCGCTATCAGAATTAGCCCAACGGGTCTTGGTTCAACCCTAACCTCAAAAAACACCTAAAAATCACAGAAATATGCGAGGAAATTGTGATATACTGCCTGACAGGCAAATTTTCACCTAAAAACCAATGCCTGCAGAGCCTTAACCATACAATTAACCTTCTTTTTTTTTTTGGTCACGCAGGGGAAATCCATCATGGATACCCCCTCCCCTTGGGGGGGAAGGGGGTTATGTCGGACTCTTACCAACTAAAACCCCTGCGGGATGTCTACCTGTCGGACCGCGAGGAGGGGAGTCGGGGGAACTACTCCCGTATTCCCTCCCCAACCCCCCGGCCCCAGGGCTCCCTTCCGGGAGCCCCTCGCCATCTGTGTACCGCGCCCTGTTCCACGAAGGGAATCCAGGGCGCGGTCCCCGACGAGGGTTACCCCCCGCCGGTTGGCCTTCTGGTGTCTCCTGTCAAGGAGGGAGAGGACATCCGCCCTCCCTCCTTACCCCCCCTCCCTGCTAGTCAGGGAGTGGAGGATTTGTAGGGGAGCGGGCCCGGCCCCAACCGCAGCACCGCTCCCCCCTGTCCCTACTTGTCCGGTCGCTCGGAGGGGAAGGTAGAGAAGGCGTCTCGCCGCCCCCTACTCCCCCCCTTGCGACCGGTGGCGGGCCCGGGGGGGCCGAGGGGACTCCCTACCCTCGCGGATCTGTGAGCCCCCTCGGCCGGCGCTGCCCCGGGCCCGCTGTCGCGTCCCCCGTCCCCCTGGGGGCGTTGTCCGTCCGGGAGCTGCTCCTCGCAGCCCCGGTACTGTCTTCGCTCCCACTCGGCGGTCTCCTTCTGGGACATTACTGTCTCACAGAAGGAGACCGCCGCTGTCCACGCCTCCTCGCTCCCGCACATGGCTTTGACCATGTGTGGGAGCGAGAGCTCCCCCTCTCGGCATCCCACCGCCTCGCAGAGGACATGGCGCTCCCCGGCCCATGCTGGGCACGAGCCCAGGGTGTGGTGCGCCGTGTCCTCCGCCGCGGGGCAGTGGTGGCATCGAGTGGTGAGCTCCTTCCTTATCCGGCACAGGTACCGACCGAAGCACCCGGTCAGCACCTGCGCCAGACGGAAGGATAGTCCACGTCCCCTCCTGCCTATCAATTCGGACAGGCAGGGGCGGACAGCCGCTGCCGTCGCTGGCCCGGGACCCCGGGGGTCGGACAATAAGTCCTCCCACCTCTCCCGGGTCCGGGCCTCGGCTTGGAGCTTCAGACCCCTTAGGGCCCTGGCCGACATTCTTCCCTCCCTGTGAAGCTCCTTTACCCTCCAGTAAAGGAGATGCCGCTCCTCGGCTAAGAGCTCCACAGGGGAGACGCCGGCCAGGGTGGTCGCCGCCATGTACGACACGGTCCGGTACCCCCGAATTGCCCTGATGAGCACGGGCCTCAGGGCCTGCCGCAGTGCGCACTTGCCTCTGCGGCAGGCCCCCAGCTGTGGCGCCCAGATGGGCGCCCCGTACAGGGCGATCGAGAGCACCGCCGTGACGTACAGGCGACGAGCCCTCCATCCTGGGCCCCCTTGGTTGCGCGTCAGGCTGGCCACCGCCAGACCTGCCTTGTGCACCCTGGGGGCCAGTTCCCCAAAGTGGGGTCCGAAGCTCCACCGGCTGTCCAGCGTCAGGCCGAGATATCTCATCGTCGGCTCGACGCGGACGTGGATTCCATCTACGAGTACCCGGGTCCCTGGCGGCACACTCCGACCCCGGCCGTGAAAGAACACGGCCTGTGTCTTTTGGGGCGCCACCTTGAGACCCAGGTCTCTGATGGTATTCACCACCGACACCAGTGCCGTCTCCGCTAGGAGGCGGGCTTCCCCCCAGCTCTCCCACCCGGCTACCACTAACGTGTCGTCCGCATAGCAGACGACGTAGCAACCGGGGGGAAGCGGAGTGCGCAGCACCCGGTCGAACGCGATGTTCCATAGCAGGGGGCCGAGAACCGACCCCTGCGGAACACCGCGCTCCATAGCGCGCCGGCCTTGGACCCCGCCCTCCACCGGGAAGGCGAGGTCCCTGCCCCTGAAGTAGGCCGAAATTATTCGCCGGAGATAGGCGGGCACCACATGGTGTTCGAGGGCCCGCCCAATCTCCGGCCAGGGCAAGGTATTGAAGGCATTCGTTATGTCCAACGAAACCGCCAACAACACCCCGCCCTCTTTCTCCACAACCGCCTGGGCCAGGTCCCGGAAGCATTGGATAGCATCCAACGTCGATCTTCCGGGCCTGAACCCGTATTGGCGGTCGTGGAGATCCGGCCCCTCCGAGGACAGATGCTGGACGAGGCGGTCTGCAACGATACGCTCCAGCATCTTATCCACCTCGTCCAGCAGGCATATCGGCCTGTAGGCCGACGCACTCCCGGGTGCTTTGTCCTCCTTGGGGAGGAGGACCAATTTGGCCCTCCTCCACTCTGGGGGGGAATACCCCCTCCTTGAGGCACCCGCTGAATACCCTGCGCGTGGCTTCGGACAGGTTTCGCTCGCCGAGGGCGAGGGCCCAAGCTCGGCCAGGAATTCCGTCGGGGCCAGGGGCTTTCCCCTTGGCCCCGAGCCTTTTCCTGGCAGCGGTGAGCTCCTCTGGACTCACCGCCAGACCCTCGTCCCAATCACCCTCCCCAAATGGGGGGGTCGGGATCATGGGGGGCCCCCTTCTGCCCTCGGAAAGAGGGCGTCCAGGAACCCTTCGAGAGTCTGGCGGTCCAACGTCTCCGTTGGTGGGGGCGCCCATGGACGGATCTTTCCCATGACCCTTTTGTATGGGCGCCCCCACGGATCGTCGTCCAGGGAGCTCACCATCTGCTCCCAGGCCGCTCGCTTGGCCTCGACGATGGCAACCTTGAGGGCTTTCCTGGCTTGCAGGTAGCCCTCTCTTGTCCTCGCGGCATCCCCGCCTCGTCGCCGGGCCTGGTAATACAACCGTCTGGCTCGGACGGAGGAGTCCCGGAGTGTCTCCAGCTCCTCCGTCCACCAGTACATAGCCCGGCGCCGGCGGAGGTGGGATTAGGGCATCGCGAGGTCACATGCCGACGCCACGATGCCCACTATTTCCCCAGCCCCGTCCGCGGGACTAGGGTCCCACTCACCTGGCCCCACATCTAGGTGCCAGGTAGCCGCAAGGACGGCCGCCCGAAACCTGTCCGAATCGATTCGATTAAGGGCCCATCTTTTGGGGAGGGGAAAGTTCCCCTCCCCTAGGCAGCGGGCCAGCACCTGTGCGGGTTTGGGGAGGCGGAGGGCCCACGCTATATGTCTATGATCAGAAAGCGATTCGCCCTCCGCCTCCACCCTCCATTCGTGGAACATCCCGGCGGCCGAGGGGGTGGCCCAGGTCAAATCTATGACCGAACTCCCCCTCGGCTGCACACAGGTGCTGGTTGAGCCCCTGTTCATTAACAGGAGGCCCAGCCCCGCTGCCCAGCCGATCACGGACTCGCCCCGAGAGTCCCTTTGCCGGGGACTGCAACCCCACCCTTCCGAGTGGGCGTTGAAGTCCCCGGCAATCACGACAGGTCGGGGATGGCACCTACGTACCAATTCCCCGATCCTGTCGAGGACTCTCTTCACTGGGGCGAGCTCCCCGAGACCGGCCTTATTCCTGCGGTAGGGGAGATACACCCCCACCACAGTGATGGGCCCCCAATCGACCGCCACGTACAAGGACCCGTTCTCCCTAAAAGTACAGGGAGGGGTCCCCGCCGCAGGGTTCGCCACCATGGCCACCGAGCCGTCCGGGCTGCCGAACCAGTTCGGACCTGGTACCGGCACCCAGTACGGCTCGGCTACCACCCCCAGCCCGGCGCCCAGCTCAGCCGGTAGATTCTCTGCAAGCAGAGATCCTGAGCCCGGGCGCCGCGGCCGAGGTTGGCCTGTAGGGCCCGGAGTAGCGTGAAAGCTAAGCCTTTCACGCCTCCTCCGGGCTGCCTACTTCAACCCCCTCCTCGTGGGAGACTTCCGACGGCTCTGCCGTCTCGGTCTCCCCGGAGGGGGTTTCGGCCGTGGTGGCCTCTAATGCGGGTGTCTCCGCGGAGATATGGAGGGTCCCTACTTGCGTGGTATCCTCCTCTGGGGGGTACGAGGGGGAGCCAACCTGTAGGGGAGTCAGGGGCAGCGCTCCCACCGACTCCCCTTTTTCTACTTCCGTTGGGGGTGTGCCCGAGGACTCCACCCTCCTTACCTTCAGGTCGTCTTCATCCCTGTAGGCCTCCTCCTCTTCCCCTCTCCTTTTTCTTCTGGGCAGAGATGTCGGTTCCTGGGTGGTCTCCGGTTCCCAGTCAAAATCAATGAGGTAACCTGTGAGAACCTCCTCTTCCTCCTGGGTTCTTGCCTGTGAGGCAGTCGGAACCACTGCAGTTCCTTCTTCCTTCGTTGGGGGGGAGGTCCTTCTCTCCTCTCCTGAGGCTTGATGGGGTCCGGTCCTCCCCTGGCGGTGGTGGTTCGGGCCTCCCCCGCGCCAGTAGTTTTCTCCCCCTTTTGCCTCTCTCCCTCTTTTTTTTCCTTCCCCCCTTTTCCTCTCGGGAGGGGGTTTGCAGGCAGGTCCTCCGATCTTATGACCGGAGGGCCTGCCCGCCTCAGCGCATATCGGGCACCTCACTGCCTCCTGGTACCCTTTGGCGCGGTGGCCGGGGTTACCGCAGCAGTAGCACATACCGCTGCGGTCAACGGCGCTTGTGCACCGCTCGCGCACGTGCCCCCGCTCCAAGCAGCGCAAGCACAATATTGCGCGAGCGGGCAACGCCGTCACCCCGGCGCGGGTCCATCCAACTGGTACCCGCTCCGCGGCGGCGACTTTAGCAGCCGCCGCCAGCGGACACCGCACCACCATTGCCCCAATCTCCCGCTGGGAAACGCTCATCACGCCCGAGGAAATCTCCTCGGGCGTGCATCCCCCAGCGAGGGCCACCGCGGCCGCCACCTCTTCGGCCCCGGTCGTCGCGTCCAGCCCGGCGATTCGCAAAGTTGCGAACTTAGTCGGGCGTTGGACGCGATAACCGGGATCTTTTTCCGCAGCCAGCTTGCGGAGCTCCTCCGCAAGCCGGTCGGCGGACGCCTCGACGTTGAGGCCAGGCACCTCGATTAACATAGCCCCGTTCAAGGCCCGGCGGACCCTCAGGGACGACTTGATCCCCAGGTCCGCCGGTCTGATACTGGTCTCTATCATGAATTCATGATACTTTTCGTCGGGGCACATTAGGGTGACGGCCGCTGAACGAGGCGGTTTAGGTTTTCCCCGTCCGGCCGCTGATGTCCCCCTCCCGGGTCCCTTTTGTTTTGGGGCGACAGAGGCAGTAGAAGGGTTCGTCTTCTTCTCCTCCTCCCCTCTCCTCTGCTTCTCCCTCCGCCCCACCACCTGGGACCATAATTCCCCTTTTCCTTCCTCCTGGGTTCTGGGGTTTTGGCTCCTCATCGCCTCCAAAAGGGTTTTGGCCGGCGTCCCCTTTCCTTCCCGTTGGGCTCTTCTCTCTTCCTCCTTCATCCGCCTAGTTCTTTCCTTCCTCCTCCTCTTCTGCTCCTTTCTCCTTTCTTTCCTTCCCTTACCTTTCTCCTTTTTCCCGGTTTCCTTCGGTGCCACAGGTGTTGTGGGCGTCAGGACTTTCCTCCCCGAGGTTTCCTGTCCCTCCTTTCTCCCTTCCTGGACTGCTGCCGCCGGCTCCTTGGTGGTTCTTGATGTTCCCACCTCCACAGCCGCCCGGCCCCTTCCGCCCGCCGCCATTAAGGAGTCAAGCTCCGCCCTTATGCGGCGGAGCTCCTCCTCGTGGTTGCAAGCATTGAGGACCGTGGCGGCCATGGCAGCGTCAAGCTCCTCCGCCGCCTTTTCGGCTTTCCCCGTCGGAGGGGGTGGGTGCTCGGGGAGGTTATCGTCGTAGGACGGGAACTCCACAAGCACCCCCACCTCCACTTCTTTCCCTTTCAAAGGAGGAGGAGGGTTAAAGGTATGGTGGGGACCCGAAGGTCCCCCAATACCCCCCCCCCCGCCGGTGAGGAACCGACGGGGGTACCTACCTAGCCGACCCCTGAAGGGGATCGGCCTTCCCTCCTCGGGAGGTGTTCCAATGATGATCCAACGTCACCATGGTCCCCCTCCCGGTTTGGGGCTATCCCTCACTTGGTTGCGGTGGGAGGAGTTCCCCTGAAAGGGGTCGGCTCTCCTCCCACCACTACCATTTAGGACTGTGGCCTTTCACCGCGGTGAGTGTCCCGGCAGGTGGCTACTCTCGCCTCGACTGCCGGGCACATCTCACCGCGATAGGCCACTCTAGTCCAGTGTCCGGGGCGTCACGGAAGAGAGCCTTCTTGGCACTATCTGCCGTGCACGTCCCCGGGCTCGGGGTGTTCCGATCGGGCGGATGACAGATTACTGCTCATCCGCCAAATCGTCCCACCCCGCCTCCTGAATGAAGGAGCACGTCGCTACAACTTCTTCCGTTTCGTCCTCTTGGGTCTCCATCCCTTGGGACGGAGTTTCCGGGCAGGGAGGAGTAGCCGGTGCTGCCTCCGTGCTCGGTCCTACCTTTGGTGGCACCGGTAGTCGTGCCTTTATTGGAGGTGGTGGAGGAGGGGGCATTTCCCCTCCTCCTCCTCCTACTTCCATTGTTTTTCCTTTTCCGGACCCCTCGCAGGGAGGGGGAGGCTCTTCACTTTGCGCGTGAGAAGCCTCCTCCCCCCTACGAGAAGCCCGAGAGCCCGGCTTTCGGCGTTGCCGTCGATATCGCCGCGGTTTCCTACCCACGGCGGCCCTAGGGACCGCCTCCCATACGGTGGGCAGGGTTTCTTCCTAGTGCGTCGCACAGGGTGCACCGCGGTTCTGCAGTGCAGCCCCGTGCGACGTGTCCAGCCCCCCCACACCTGAAACAACGGCCACCCCTGGGGTGTTCTGCCCGGCAGTCCACCGCCATGTGGCCAAAATCCAGGCATCTGTAGCACTGGGTAGGGCGTTCTCCTAACAAGCGGACTGCGGCCCTCGTCCACCCGAT
This sequence comes from Harpegnathos saltator, assembly GCF_003227715.2. Taxonomy (NCBI): domain Eukaryota; kingdom Metazoa; phylum Arthropoda; class Insecta; order Hymenoptera; family Formicidae; genus Harpegnathos; species Harpegnathos saltator. The sequence goes on from NW_020230482.1 coordinate 596,938, forward strand.
TTGAAGCCCGTTAGCTTCTGACAACTTATGCGCTACCTCTAATGGGCAGCGCAACCAAATCGCACCGAGTCCTACGGAGGACTGCCTGACCTCACCGGTCTGGATGTCCTCCGGAGGACACTTGGCTATGGAGCTTACTGCCTGTCTGACAGCTCCCTTGGTTACGCTGTCGTCCAGACCGACAATTCGGACCTCAGCCCTCTTCGTCGGCCTGGCAACGACAGCGTCCCCAGATAGGGCGTCTTCGAGATCACGGGCAAAGCTCTCGGCTTTCGCCCTAGCGCCATTGCCCGTGATCTCGAATAAAATTCCGCCATTGCGGGCTCTTTTGTATTTAAGGCCTGCCCCAGGGGCTAGGTCGTGCTTCCCGAGGTCTACTTTGGCCTTGGCTTTTGTCAAGACCTGAGCTGAAGTCTTTCCCGGCAACGGAGTGATTGTAACCACTGGGTTACGTGGAAGAGGCCTCAGCTTCGCCTTCTGAGCAATCGGGGGCCCCGCAGAGCGTGGCCCCTTCTGCCCTTTTATCAGGGGGTGCCGTTTTTGTGGCGCCCGCATACGTTGGTGCGGTTGCGGGCTTGTTCGCGATCGCGGCTGTACGCGCGGGTCCCGTCTTGGCGGGTTTCGCGTTCGCGACCTTATTCCCTCCCCTCGGTTTCGGTGGCGGCTGTCCTGCTCCAGACTTTCCCCTCTTCCCCCTACCTTGTTTCCCCTTACGGTTGGACACTATTGTCCAGCCGTCATCCCCTCTAGCAGGTTGTCTCTGCTGTGGCTTCGGAGAGCCGAGCCTTGCCGCCGCTACAAATGCTGGGGGGACTCGTCCCTCCAGCATTCGCCCAAGGCGGGCAATTTCCGACTTGAGGCCGCCGATTTGGACCTCCACGGCCGCAAGCCGGGCATCGGTTCCTCCCTCCGAAGCCATCTCGACCAGCCCCTCAATGCTCTCCTCGATGTCGCTGAAGCCTTGTCCTGCATTGCTGAGCCGGTCGATGGCCACCCCATCATAAAAGGCTTCCGCCCCACTCCCTAGCCTCTTCCCCGGAAACACCCGAAGATCCCTTAGGACCTTCAGTCCTTCGTACGCGAATTGCGCGATATCCTCGGCGATCCGGGGTCATACCACCGGCGGAATTCCCCAGTTGTTTCGGGGTTTAAACTCCCTCGGATCCCGGCTATTTTTATAGCCGCAGTCCACGGCAGGGTTATCCCTCCCTCTCAAAGAGGCATCTCCGCCTCCCGGGAGAGGGGGATAATCCTCCCTTTCACCTCGCGAGTGAGTGGAAGCCGGTACTTCCACCCGTCTCCTTTTTCTCGCGTCTGCCGATGCAACGGGAACCGAATCTTGATGACTCGGCCCCGCCGCACCACCAGACACGTCCCTTCGGGCGGTAATCCTTTTGGACGACGTGCCCATCTGGCACACGTCGCCTAGCCCGTCGCATGATGACGACGTAGAGGGGCCGGGACTGTACGCCCTCTCACGCCGTTTTCCGGCTCCGAGTACCGGAAGGTGTTCTCCTTTCTTGGACATTCTACCATATAATGCAGGGGTTTACGTCCCCTGCCGAACGGGTGTGATTTTCCTTCCCCTAGACCGTTGCCTGCCAAGGCTAACGAGCCCGCTCTGCCCGCGCTGTAGGGTCCTTTGGGCATCACGAATGAGACCCTCCAGACCCTGAATAAAACCTGCAGGCAGCTGCCCATCCAGGAGTATTATGGACACTCTTAGTCTGGCCCCTCTGTACAGACCTCTCCGGCATGGTAGAACCTCCCAGGGGCCGAAGCCCCCGCCGGCACAGCTCTGTACATCATTAGGGCACGCAAGCCCCCCCACCACGTCAAGGTGGTGTCCACAGGGGGGGATACAATTAATCTGACCTGACCTAACCTAACTTAACCTAGCCTAATCTAACCTTTTTTTTGTTACGCAGGGGAAATCCATCATGGATACCCCCGGCCTCTTGGGGGAGGCCTCCGGGCCTCCGAGGGTTATGTCAGACTCCTACTGACTAAAACCCCTGCGGGATGCCTACCTGTCGGACCGAGGAGGGGGGAGTCAGGGGAACTATTCCCATTTCCCTCCCCAACCCCCCCGGCCCCAGGGCTCGATTGTCGAGCCCCCTACTATCCTTTACCACGCCCCGCTCCACAAAGGGAATCCGAGGCGCGGTCCCGGTCGGTCTGGGACCGACCGGTTGGCCTTCTGGTTTCACCTATGGGGTGAGGGGGCATCCGCCCTCACCCCTTACCCCCCTCCCCTAGTCGGGAGGTGGGTTTTTTTGGGGAGTGGGCCGTCCCCAAACGGGCGCCACTTCCCCCTAACCTAACCTTTCCGTTGCAGGGAGATCCATCTTCCACCACTATGTGGAGAAAGAGCCGGATCCCCCTCGCCGACGGAGTCGGGCCCAGGGCGGCCGAGGAGGAGGGTTCGAATCCCCGCTAGTCGAGGTTCCCCCCTCCTCCTCGGCCGGTGTTTCGCCGGACCCGCTGTCTATGACCCCCCTGGATCGCCGGCCACCCCGTCGTCGCCGGCGACGACGTGTTTGCTGTGGCCGGCGCTCCCTTTCGGCGGCCTCCTTCTTGGACATTACGTCCCTGCAGAAGGAGGCCACCGCTTCCCAACCCTCGCTCCCGCACATGGCTGCGACCATGCGCGGGAGCGAGTTTACCCCGTCGCGCCACCCCATTGCCCCGGCCAAGACACGGCGCTGCTCCTCCCAGGCCGTACATTCGGCCAGGGTATGGAGCGCCGTGTCCATCGACGCGGGGCAGTGGTGGCATCTGGTGGTGGGCTCCTTTCCTATTCGGTGCAGATACTTGCCAAAACACCCATGGCCAGTGAGTATCTGCACCAGATGGAAGGACAGTCCGCATCCCCCGCTGCCTGCCCACTCCGGCAGGCAGGGGCGGACAGCCTCCGCTGTATCGGGCCCGTACCCCCGTGGGTGAACCTAATCTAACCTTTTTTTTTCTTTTTTTGGTTACGCAGGGGTCGGGGGTTATGTCGGACTCTTACTGACTAAAATCACTGCGGGATGCCTACCTGTTGGACCGAGGAGGCGGGAGTCAGGGGAACTATTCCCATATTCCCTCCCCAACTCCCCCGGCCCCAGGGCTCGAAACCTAATCTAACCTAACCTCACCTCGCGTAACCCAACCGAACCGATTGTACTCTACTGCCGGGCAGGCCAATTTTGACACAAAATCCATTGTCTGCGAAGCCTTAACCTACAAAAAATCTAACCTAACCTAACCTTTCTCGGTTGAAGTTGACATGACCGTCCGTATGGTCATCACATTCCTATACATTGTCGGGGTATTCGAGTTCAATTTTACGGTTTTGTAAAACTTACTTGTATCCCCAACCTCATGACCATTGAATCTTACTTTAAAAGATATCTCTGATTTCTCAAAATTGCTTATTTTGCAATTAAAATAAGGACATGTGCTCAAAATATGTATATATATGAGCATGACATTTCAAATGTTTCTCGCGTCGCAGTTTATGAACTAGGGGTCACAATTTATATTCTTTTTCATGTTCATGTTCATGTTTCATGTTCGTCTCTCTTTTCAGCATCCGGCAAAAATTTTTGCTGGATGCTGAAAAGAGAAACGAATATAAAAGGGAAGAAACGTAAGCGAAACCCTTTGCATAGATCCTTCGAAGAAAAAAGAACACGGCATAGTAGAAAGAAAATAGATTGAAGACAATTTGTTAATTAATTTGATATGGATGACAAGTTAGGTTTCATTTGAACATGAAAAAGAATATAAATTGTGACCCCTAGTTCATAAACTGCGACGCGAGAAACATTTGAAATGTCATGCTCATATATATACATATTTTGAGCACATGTCCTTATTTTAATTGCAAAATAAGCAATTTTGAGAAATCAGAGATATCTTTTAAAGTAAGATTCAATGGTCATGAGGTTGGGGATACAAGTAAGTTTTACAAAACCGTAAAATTGAACTCGAATACCCCGACAATGTATAGGAATGTGATGACCATACGGACGGTCATGTCAACTTCAACCGAGAAAGGTTAGGTTAGGTTAGATTTTTTGTAGGTTAAGGCTTCGCAGACAATGGATTTTGTGTCAAAATTGGCCTGCCCGGCAGTAGAGTACAATCGGTTCGGTTGGGTTACGCGAGGTGAGGTTAGGTTAGATTAGGTTTGACTTCCCTCCCGTGGAGCTCATTGCGGAGGAACGCAGAATCCTCTATTGGAGGATCAAGGAGCTCCACGAGGGGGGGGCCTAAGAGCCAGGGACGTGCGGGCCTTGAAGTCTCAAGCTGTGGCCCGTACCCACACAATGTGGGCAGACAAATTGTCCGACTCACGGGGGTACGGGCCCGATACAGCGGAGGCCGTCCGCCTCTGCCTGCCGGAGTGGGCAGGCAGGAGGGGATGCGGACTGTCCTTCCATCTGGTGTAGATACTCACTGGCCATGGGTGTTTTGGCAAGTATCTGCACCGAATAGGAAAGGAGCCCACCACCAGATGCCACCACTGCCCCGCGTCGATGGACACGGCGCTCCATACCCTGGCCGAATGTACGGCCTGGGAGGAGCAGCGCCGTGTCTTGGCCGGGGCAATGGGGTGGCGCGACGGGGTAATCTCGCTCCCGCGCATGGTCGCAGCCATGTGCGGGAGCGAGGGTTGGGAAGCGGTGGCCTCCTTCTGCAGGGACGTAATGTCCAAGAAGGAGGCCGCCGAAAGGGAGCGCCGGCCACAGCAAACACGTCGTCGCCGGCGACGACGGGGTGGCCGGCGATCCAGGGGGGTCATAGACAGCGGGTCCGGCGAAACACCGGCCGAGGAGGAGGGGGGAACCTCGACTAGCGGGGATTCGAACCCTCCTCCTCGGCCGCCCTGGGCCCGACTCCGTCGGCGAGGGGGATCCGGCTCTTTCTCCACATAGTGGTGGAAGATGGATCTCCCTGCAACGGAAAGGTTAGGTTAGGGGGAAGTGGCGCCCGTTTGGGGACGGCCCACTCCCCAAAAAAACCCACCTCCCGACTAGGGGAGGGGGGTAAGGGGTGAGGGCGGATGCCCCCTCACCCCATAGGTGAAACCAGAAGGCCAACCGGTCGGTCCCAGACCGACCGGGACCGCGCCCTGGATTGCCTTTGTGGAACAAGGCGCGGTAAATGATGGCAGGGGGCTCGACAATCGAGCCCTGGGGCCGGGGGGTTGGGGAGGGAATATGGGAATAGTTTCCCTGACTCCCCCCTGCTCGATCCGACAGGTAGGCATCCCGCAGGGGTTTTAGTCAGTAAGAGTATGACATAACCCCGGCCCCCCCAAGGGACCGGGGGTATCCATGATGGATTTACCCTGCGTAACCAAAAAAAAAAAAGAAAGGTTAATTGTAAGGCCAAACTGGTCCTCCTCCCCAAGGAGAGCAAAGCGAGGGAGGGTAGTGCGTCGGCCTATAGGCCGATATGCCTGCTGGACGAGGCGGGCAAGTTGCTTGAACGCATTATTGCCGACCTCCTCGTGCGGCACCTGTCCTCGGAGGGGCCGAACCTCCACGATCGCCAGTATGGGTTCAGGTTCGGGAGATCAACACTGGACGCAGTCCAGTGCCTCCGGGGCCTGACCCAGGCGGTCGTGGAGAGAGACGGCGGGGTGTTGCTGGCAGTATCCTTAGATATAAGGAATGCCTTCAACACCCTGCCATGGCCGGAGATAGGGCGGACACTCGTGCATCACGGTATGCCCGCTTATCTGCGGCGTATCCTCTCGGCCTAATTCGGGGACAGGGACCTCACCTTCCCAGTGGAGTGCGGGGTCCAAGGCCGGCGCACAATGGAACGCGGTGTTCCGCAGCGGTCCGTCTTGGGCCCCCCTGCTGTGGAACATCGCGTTCGACCGGGTGCTGAGAACTCCGCTCCCCCCGGGCTGCCACGTCATCTGCTATGCGGATGACACACTAGTGGAGGCCGGGGGGAGAGCCGGGGGGAAGCCCGCCTCCGAGCGGAGGCGGCACTGTCATCGATAGTGGGCACCATAAAGGACATGGGCCTGTCGGTGGCGCTCCAGAAGACCGAAGCCGTATATTTTTACGGCAGAGGTCGAAGAGCGTCTCCGGAGACTCAGGTCCTTGTGGATGGCGTCCACGTCCGCGTCGGGCCGACTATGAAGTATCTCGGCCTGACGCTGGACAGCCATTGGAGTTTCGGGCCTCATTTTGGGAACTTGGCCCCCAGGGTGCGCAAAGCGGGCTTGGCGGTTGCCAGTCTCATGCGCGCCCAGGAGGGCCCAGGATGGATGGCTCGCCGCCTGTATATCACGGCCGTGCTCACGATCGCCCTATACGGGGCGCCCATATGGGCACCCAGCCTCTTGGTCTGCCGAAGGGGAAAACGCTCTTTTCGGCAGGCCTAAGAGGCCGGTATTAATCAGGACGATTCGGGGATATCGAACCGTGTTATACATGGCGGCGACCACCCTGGCCGGCGTTCCTCCCGTGGAGCTCCTTGCCGAGGAGAGGTCCATCCTCTATTGGCGGGTGAAGGAGCTCCGCGGGGAAGGGACGCTAACGGCCAGGGAGTTGAAGGGCCTGAAACTCCAGGCCAGGGACCGGACCCTTTGGAAGTGGAAGGACGAATTGTCCGACCCGAAGGTGTCCGGTCCCACAACGGCCGCGGCTGTCCGCCCCTGCCTGTCTGACATTCCACCTGGTGCAGATGCTGACCGGGCACGGCTGCTTCGGTCGGTATCTGCACCGGATAAGAAAGGAGCCCACCACTCGATGCCACCACTGCCCCATCCTCGAGGACACGGCGCACCACACTCTGTCTGCATGCTCCGCATGGGACGGGGAGCGTCGGGTCCTCGAGGGGACGGTGAGGTGCCGAAGGGGGAACTCTCGTTCCCGCGCACGGTCATAGCCATGTGCGGGAGCGAGGAAGCGTGGGACGCAGCGGCCTCCTTCTGCAGGAAGACCATCTCGCAGAAGGAGGCCGCGGAGTGGGGACGCTGACCGGGGGTGCGCCGCAATAGGCGACGCACTGGTCGGCGGTCCCCAGAAGGGGGAATCGGCAGCGGGCCTGAGGTGGCGTCGGCCGAGGAGGACCTACCTGTCCGCAAGGACGGGACAGACACTCCTCGGCCGCCTCGGGCTCGCCTCCATCCGAGCGGGGGGGACTAGGTTTCCCTGGTCCCCCCGCGCGTTCGGACAGGTAGGACAAGAGGGAGCGGCGTCCCAGTTGGGGCCGGGCCCACTCCCCTAAAACCCTCCCCCCCTTGACTAGCAAGGAAGGAGGGTAAGGAGGAGGTGGATGTCCCCTTCTTCCTAATAGGTGATACCAAAAGGCCAACCGGTGGGGCAACCCACCGGGGACCGCGCCTTGGACTCACTTTGTGGGACAGGGCGCGGTACGTTGATGTCGTGGGGCTCCCGGAGAGCCCTGGGGCCAGGGAGTTGGGGAGGGAATGCGGGAGCAGTTCCCCTAACTCCCCACCCAACGGCCCGACAGGTAGACATCCCGCAGGGGTTTTAGTCGGTAGGAGTCCGACATAACCCCCTCCCCCCCAAGGGGAAGGGGTATCCATGATGAATTTCCCCTGCGTTACCAAAAAAAAGGTTAATTGTAAGGTTAAGGCTCTGCAGACATTAGTTTTTAGGTGAAATTTGCCTATCAGGCAGTATATCACAATTTTCTCGCATATTTCTGTGATTTTTAGGTGTTTTTTGAGGTTAGGGTTGAACCAAGACCCGTTGGGCCAATTCTGATAGCGGATTTGGATTCAGCGCGTCAAAATACATAGGAATACACATGTCTCGTCCCCAGATCAAGACACTTTTTTTTTGTGTGGCTGTGTAATGGAGCATATTTGGTTTAAATAAATTCATTTTCACACTATAAGAAAACCAGTTGAATTTTACTAAAAAACCGCCACGAACTTTTTCCCAGACCCAATATTAATATTGTTTTGACCTTATCACACTTCAGTCTAACTCATCCCATAAATGCTCTATGAGATTAAGATCCAGATTTTGAGGAAGCCATTCAAGAATATTGATATTGTTCTCTTGAAGAAATATTTTGACAATGGATAAGGTATGCTTTGGATCGTTGTCATGTTGCGAAATCTTGTTTCCAAAACCTGTGTTTTGAGCGGATTTTCGCAAATTGTTTTTTAGTATATTGCAATAATCAAATCCAGTTTGCCACTGATCTCTTTCAAATTATTAAGCCCTGCATATGAGAAGCAACCCTATAATATATTATTAAGTGCTTGAATTAATTCTCGCTGTTGATTAATAGAGGTCAATAGCTGTGCTCTTTTAACATGACCGAAAGTGACCGTTGGTGTATATGAAAGTACTGTCAATAGGCTTTAATAATCAGTGTGTGACATTAGATCGGAGTACAAAGAACATAATTTTTTATTGCATTGAAAATGTCGGGTTTCGTACTAAAAAAGAGCATTTGTGGGAAGCATTACTTTTCTGCTTTCATCTCAAGAAATCTGCTGCTGAAAGTCATCGTTTGCTAATGGAGGCTTATGAGGAGTATGTATCTGAAACAACTTGCAGAAATTGGTTTAGACGATTCAAAGACAACAATTTTGACGTAAATGACAAAGAGCCCTGGTTAGCCGAGAAAGTTTGAAAATGGAGAATTGGAGACATTATCGAAAAAAAATTCATGCCACATGCTTAAAAAGTTATCGGAAACACTAAACGTTGATGAGTTAACCGTTAGTAAACGTTTAAAAGCAATGGGAATGATCCAGAAGCTAGGAAACTGGATCCCACATGAATTGAGAGAAAAAGACATGCTGAAACGTTTAACCATTTGTGAATTGCTGCTTCAAAGATAAAAACGGAAGTCATTTTTGTATCGAATTGTGACTGGCGATGAAAAATGGATTCGTTACGACAATCCTAAGCGCAAAAATTATGAGTACGTCCAGGCGAATCATCAACATCAACGCCACAACAGGATATTCATAGAAAGAAGATCATGTTATGCATTTAGTGGAATCGAGTCAGTGTAGTATATTATGAGTTGCTACAACCGAGTCAAACCATTAATGCTGACTGACGACAATTACTCAATTAAAATCACGCACTTAAAGAAAAATACTCGCAATACGCCAAAAGACATAACAAAATTATTCGGTAAATATGCACATTAGGTCAACCCCTCAAAAGTTTATGACCTTGATATATATTGTTAAGGACATGTTCCTGAGTGTTACGCAAAAAGTTACAGCCGTTGCTTATTGTTTATTAAAAAGTTATTAATAAAAAAAGTTTGGTATATACGTAAGTTGCAAGTGCGTTTAACACAACGCAGTGCTAAACGCACTTGCAACTTACGTATATGCCAAACGTTTTTGTTAATAACTTTTTAATAAACAGTGACTACCAGCTAAAACCTTGCAGCATTACTCAGAGTGATGATCTACAGGATGTCTCAGAACTTTGGGACACGGGCTCCGTAGGGACATAGAGCTAAGTGAGAGGAACAAAAAAGTCCTCTACCATAATGTGAAAATTGTAATAGTTTTTTAGTAATAACCGCGTAAAGTTTGGCGTTTTCCATGCCCATCGCGGCCTATAGACGCTCCGCGGCGAGCTGTGTGCGTCGAGGCTGGGCGGTAAGGCGGCACGCGCTGACCGCCGGCGATGGCGTTTTGACGCCGCCGGCGCGTGGCGAGACGATGATGAACGCGCCGCGAGTACGCTGCAAATCTAAGCGTATTTTCTCTTTGCCAAAAGTGTGTGGCGCACACTCCTGGGTTGCAGGCGATAATTAAACGTTTATTAAACACGACGACAAATGTGAATTAAACGCAATTGCGTGTGTTAAAATTATTTTTTCACATAGAAACGTTATCATTTACATACCACCTATGAGGTAGATAGCTTGGTGCGTTTTTTTTTACGTGATTTCCCCAGTAGGCCTAATCCACAGTTACTAATTAATGTAATTACTGTTCGAAGTGCCTTCCTGCAGCTTATAAGCAGAGTTCAGCTCTTTGTGTTATCTGCTGCGTCGCACGGTGCGCCATATCCGGCGTGATGGTAGCGAAGGCCGCAATAATTGCTGCACATACCTCCGCTTCTGTATCATCGCGCCGTTGCTCGACTAAAGATTTGACGTGTCCTCATAGAAAATAATCGATGACGTTCAAATCGGGCGACCGTGCCAGCCAAGTGATTGGGCCACCACAATCCATCCACCTGTCCGAAAAACGCCTATTTAATACTTGTCGCGCTGCACGCGAAGAATGCGCTGGAGCATCGTCGTGCTGAAAAATAATAATTTCGCGTATGCGGAGAGGAACGTCCTCGAGGAGAAGAGATATCTTGTTCTCTAAGAATTCCGCGTACCTCTGTCCGTCGAGACGTGGTGGTAAAAAAAATGGGCCGATCTGAAAAGAATTACCATATTAAAATAATTAAATGCGCATAAAAACATGTTCCGCATGTTGAAAATTATAAGAATACATACCACTTTGTCCGCAATTACTCCTGCCCACACGTTGATCGCTTGTAGGCGATAGAGAAAAACAGTTGTACATCGCGAAAATGTTCAACTATTTTTCTCTATCGCCTACAAGCAATGTTCTTAACAACAATAACTTCTGTGGAGTGCATCACATATGTGATCACAACTAAAACAATGAGCTTCACGGCAGAAGAGTATTTTCACATGCTCATGTGCTACGCGAATGCGGATCGCAGTGCCCATGTCGCGGCGCGTCTTTACGCGCAACGTTATACGAATCGCGCGTGACGTCCTTCGCGAAACGCAATTGTTCTTCTTGTGCGACGAGCAAGGAAAACCGGAAGTCTCCTGCCTGTTTGTAACCGCGGTGGTGCGCCGTTAATTCAGCATCCGATCCGCGACGAAGAGAGAATTTTACACGAAATCGAGAACGATCCCGGGAATAGCGTGCGCGAGTTATTGAGGCGGCTAAATCTTTCTCGATGTTCGGTACATCGCATCTTATGTTGAAATCAGTTGAGGCCGTATCATTTTCGATGCGTGCAACAGTTACTCCCACGCGATGAAGCACCGCGGGCGCACTTCTGTGTAGGTATGTTTCTTGCTTTTATCACTTGCGATAAGTATAAAAATGTTAATTAATATATCTACGCGAAACACGCGCAGATCTCCTCGCACAATGTGGGCGAAATATATCGTTTCCCGATCGTATTTTGTGGATGAATGAGGCAACCTTCACACCGAACGGTGCGTTTAAATCTCATAATACTTTGCTCTAGCAATACGAGCTGTTTTATTCTATCGCCTACAAGCAACGTTCTTAACGGCAGTAGCTTCTGTGGAGTGTTTCGCGCATCACATATGTGATCACAGCTAAAACAATGAACTTCACGGCAGAAAAATATTTTGACATGCTCATGTGCTACGGCTCACGTCGTTCGGCAATGCGCTTTCCAGTACCGGTGGTCGATCAACGTGTTCGCAGGAGTAATTGTGGACAAAGTGATATGTATTCTTATAATTTTCAAAATACGGAATATGTTTTTATGCGCGTATAATTATTTTAGTATGGTAATTCTTTTCAGATCGGCCCATTTTTTTTATCACCACGTCTCGACGGACAGAGGTACGCGGAATTCTTAGAGAACGAAATATCTCTTCTCCTAGAGGACGTTCCTCTCCGCATACGCGAAATTATTATTTTTCAGCGTATTATTTTTCACGACGGTACTCCAGCGCATTCTTCGCGTGCAGCGCGTCAAGTATTAAATAGGCGTTTTCTGGACAGGTGGATGGGTCGTGGTGGCTCAATCACTTGGTCGGCACGTCGCCCGATTTGAACGTCCTCGATTATTTTCTATAAGGACACGTCAAATCTTTAGTCGAGCAACGGCGCGATGATACAGAAGCGGAGGTATGTGCAGCAATTATTGCGGCCTTCGCTACTATCACGCCGGATATGGCGCACCGTGCGACACAGCAGATAACACAAAGAGCTGAACTCTGCTTATAAGCTGCAGGAAGGCACTTCGAACAGTAATTACATTAATTAGTAACCGTGGATTAGGCCTACTAGGGAAACCACGTAAGAAAAAAAACACACCAAGCTATCTACCTCATAGGTGGTGTGTAAATGATAACGTTTCCATGTGAAAAAATAATTTTAACACACGCAATTGCGTTTAATTCACATTTGTCGTCGTGTTTAATAAACGTTTAACTATCGCCTGCAACCCAGAAATGTGCGCCACACACTTTTGGCAAAGAGAAAACACGCTTAGATTTGCAGCGTACACGCGGCGCGTTCATCATCGTCTCGCCGCGCGCCGGCGACGTCAAAGCGTCAAAACATCATCGCCGGCGGTCAGCGCGTGCCGCCTTACTGCCCTGCCTCGACGCACACAGCTCGCTGCGGAGCGGCTATAGGACGCGATAGGCGTGGAAAACGCCAAACTTTACGCGATTATTACTAAAAAACTATTACGATTTTCACATTATGGTTGTTGTGTTTGTACTTTCTACGTGGAGTTTATTGTGGGAATCTATACAAGGGTGGTACGTGCGTGCATGTCGTGTGCTTATACGCTAGCTCGCACTGCAACAACAACTGCGTATGCGTGGTACATCACGTTCCGAATCGCATCGATACGCCGCTGTTGGTCATCAATCGGAATCACAATTACTCCGTCGGTAAAAATACATAACGCATACACTACATTTCCTCCCCCCCCCCCTTCGCGATTGTCGTTATCCGGGTACAAATCTTTGAAGCGGGCGACTGATGCGCGTAGATTTGCGGATGGTTGGAGACGACGAGTTGATTCTACATTCTTTAGGTGGGCTAGCTATCGGAGTTGACAAACTTGATGGTATTGAGAAAAATTATTGGGAATCGTTCTCCGAAATATTCTCTGACGATGTCGATGGTGTTACTCTCATGTGGATCATTATGGTTATCGTAAAAATGTATTCGACGAAGTCTTTCAATTCGTTTCTTGTGCTTCGACAAATCACTGTGTTGTGAACTGTTCTCACGACTAAAACGATTCTTCATCTGGTCAACATGTCATTTGATCTTCTTGCCTAAATACTCTATTACTCTATTACTCTATTACTCGTAGTGCAAGTCTCTTAGGCAGGTGACTACGATGCCAGGTAACCACTTATCTGTGCGAGGGTCTCCAGATAGAAAATAGACTTGCTGCTTTGGCTGGAATTCGTGGAATATTGCGTTAACTGATGCTTGCTGCTTTTGTGTAACTCTAACGTTTGTTTCTTCCGGTCGTACGAGATCTAAATTTGTTCAAATCGCACGTCCTAAAAAGAGTAGAGACGACGATTGTCCTGTTGTTGCATGAGGAGCTTTTCGATATTGTCGTAGGAACTAGCATACATTATATTGCAATAATGCTGGTATTGTTTCCCATGTTCTTCAGAGCATCTTTTACTGTTTGGACATATCGTTCAGCCTGTCTGTTCGTCGATGGATGATATGGAGCCGTTTTCTGGTGGTATTTCACACCATTTCTGTGTAAGAATGATTTAAATTCAGATGCTGTGAATTGAGGTCCATTATCTTACAATGGTGACTGGGGCACCATACGCCGCGAATATTTCTTCAAGGATTGCAGTCGTCGCTGATGTCGTCGTTGAATTTGTAACTTTAACCTCAAGCCATTTACTGTAGGCGTCCACGATAATTAATAGCATTCTTCCTGCTATTGGGCCTGCATAATCTAGGTGTATTCGTTCCCATGGGCCTTTCGGGTATTCCCAATAATGAATACGAATCTTCGGTGGCTGATATGAATTCTTGGCACAATCTATACACGTTTTTGCCACTCTCTCGATATCGGCGTCGATGCCGGGCCAAAATACAAACGATCCTTTCATTTTTACTATACCGAGATGCGCGGTGTACAATTCGTTCAGGACTGCTTCTCTGAAAATTGACGGGATTATAATTCTGTGTTCGAATACTAGGCATCCATTACTCAGTCTGTAGTTGGTTTCTGGCGGCTTATAACCTAGTCGAGTAAGGTCTTGACCTGATTCTAGTTGCTGAACTATTTTACCAAGATGAGAATCTTTTCGTGTTTCTCGTGCAATGTTCTCTGCGCAGATTGGTAACTGCTCGATTTGATGTAAAACGAATTTGTCGAATCCGTCTAACTACTGTCTCTTCCTTCTTTATGAGAGAAATTCATTGTATCGATTGAGACGTAGGTAAGTGCATACGTGAACAATAGTCTGCGTTTGCCTTCGCATGTAGGCTTGAATATTATGTCATAATCAAAATACGATAAATAATCGGCGTAATTAGCCATTCGACTAATATAGAGTGTTGGCAACGATTTTCTTGGATGCAGTATTTGTGTCAAAGGCTTGTGGTGCATAACCAATGTGAAGTGTTTTGTATACAAGTAATAAAAGTATTTTTGGGTAGCCCAGACGATAGCGAGTGCTTCTTTATCGTTTTGTGGGTATTTCTGTTCTGTAGGAGTTAGTGTGAGACTCGCGTAAGCAATTGGCCTCTCTTGATCATCGCATAATCTGTGGGATAAGACTGCTCCCAAGCCTGTTTTGCTGGCATCTGTAGAAAGAACTAAAGGTCGATTTGGATCGTACGGCATTAATACTTGAGGAGAGATTAATGTTTTCTTAATAGCTTCGTATGCTTTTTCTGCAGCCGGTGTCCATCTAAATGATTTGCTGAGTAACATGTTTCGTAATGGGCAATCTTTTGTTGATAAATTCGGGATAAAAGCACTACATAATACGTAGCTTCCCCAATAAATAACTGCAATTCTTCTGGGGTAGTTGGCTTTGGAGCTATCTCTGATAGCTTAAATGTGCTTATTCGATTTATGTATACCAAGTGCGTCTATTCTGAGTCCTAAGAATTCAACTAAAGGCGCAGCAAATACACATTTATTCCGGTTTAAACGTAAACTATGTTCTTTTAGTCGTTCTAGAGTTTCATCTAACGCCTGTAATAAACCATCAAAATCGCTTGCAAAAACGAGTATATCATCATAAAATTTTTTAACATTCAAAAGACCTTGTAATACGGTTTCCACCCTTCGCTGCCAAATCGCGGGAATACTAGCAGCACCGTAAACTGCTCGAGTTGGACGAATTAACTCGTGAGTACGGGTGTTCAATGTTAATGCCTGTGCGAACTCGTTATCTAGAGTGAGATGAGAATATACGTCCGTAATGTCAAGATGACAAAAGAATTTAGCACCTTTCAGTTGACTAAATATATGCTCTGCTTTAGGAATAGGATGCTCGTCAATTATTATCTGCGGATTAAGAATCGGTTTATAATTACCTGTAATTCGCAGTTGACCATTCCTTTTGATAACGATATGAGTTGTGGAAGCCCTTTCTGAGTAATCTACACGTTTGTAGAATCCAGACGCAATTTTTTTATCGATTTCGCTAGCGTACTTATCTCTAAGCGCGATTGGAATTTCTCTTGCTTTCGCAAATACTGGTACTGTTTCTGGTTTCAAATGTAATGATACTGGTGGACCGCTAAGTGTACCTGCAATGTTACTAAAAATACTATCGTGTTTTGACAGGAGTTGTTTGAGTTGAGCTTCTTGACTCGTTGTGAGGTTAGGTCGAAGAATTTATCGCATGTATGGTGTTTGACAATGAAAAAAGTTGCTTGAAATCTAACTCGTGTGCAAACTTTGAAATCTACTCGCGTTCAAATAAAGAATCGAAACGACCTTTAACAATGAAAAGATTCAACCTTTGCGTTGTTTGACCAATCGTTACTCTAACCTCAATGCGTCCGATGCATGGAATGCGATGTCCCGTATTACAAATTGTCTGTTTGTCTTCTCTAGCATATAATTAGGCTTAAACGTACGCAATGTGTTTATGCTAATAATGCCGCATGGAGCACTTGAGTCGACTTCCATTTGTATAACTTTTCCATCCACGGAGACGTTTATCATATATTTTTGAAGAGAGTTTACCGAACTAACTCTTTCTTTAATGCGGATCGTGTCGATATGTTCGGTCAGTTGTAACGACGCCACTACTCGTGCTTCTGTACGCAGTTCTTTCAATCTACATACTCTCGCGATGTATCCTTTCTTTCCACATGTGTTACATAATACATCACGAAAACAGCATTGACTTCTAGCGTACTGCCCTCTACAGCCACTGCACGTACTTTCAGCGCTCGACTCCTTCCCTCTCCATTGTCTCGGTGACGCTTGGCCTTCTTGAAATTTCAAATCGTGACGATGAACGTTGACGCAGCTTCTTGTCCTTTTTCACTTTAGGCGGTGTAAATCCGAGTTTATGCGTATTCTTCTGTGTCGGGAGCTCGGCATTCTTCACGACGTTCGTCGTCTTATGAGTTGCTTCCAGCATATTCGCGATCTCGTAGGCTTCAACGAATGCGGACAGCTTTTTTGCGACGATCTCGTCACACATCTCACGAGATCCTAAGCCATGCAGCAACTGTTCTATCAGCATTCTGTTAAGAAATTCTCTATACTCACAATGCGTTGCTCCTTGTCGTAGACGTAGTGCGAAGCTGGCAATAGATTCCTCTCTCTCTGCTGCTTGATAAGACAAAATCTGATACTTTCCGCATACTTATTCTTTGCTCGGTCAAAGTGTGTAATCAATGTTGTGCGAAGTTCCTCGTAGGAGACGTCCACTGGCAGTCGTAGGCTGACGAGAAATTTTAATGCGTTGTTGAGCTCTGATCCTATGTGCACTTGGGCATAATTGGCGAGTTAATTCTCTGGAATTTTACTCAATTCAAGAGCCCATTGAAAGCGCTTGAAATAGTCTTTGACGGATGTCCCTTCCGTCGATCGGAATTCCGTCATCGAAAACGATGGTACGACGGGTATGTAGTTGGGGAAGTTCCGTTTGTGTCGGCTCCCATGTTTGCGACCGACGCCTGTAAGGCACTCGCCATCATGGCGGACAGAGCCTGTAGCAGGTCCGGGGAGATGTTTGCCTGTGCCATTTTCTATGCCAGGTCAATGTTCTCGTCGTAATAGTGCACTCGTGGAAAGATCCGGGAAATCTCACTTCTGATACCACTGTTGTGTTTGTACTTTCTACGTGTAGTTTATTGTGGGAATCTATACAAGGGTGGCACGTGCATGCATGTCGTGTGCTTATACCATGGAGGTAAGAATATCTGGAGGGAGCATAAAGTATTTTTGAGGGCGAGGGGAGTGAAGCCTGAGAGGTAAGAGGAAATATCCATAGCGGCCATCTTGGTGGTTCAAAAATAACATATATATAAGATACGATATATGTAACTCAAATCTATTTTCACGTCATACGGCGTGATTATAACCAAAGAATTTTGAGGTTGTGTGTGTTGCACATATTTTGTAATAAAAGTGCTTGCAATAAAGTTGTTTATATCTGTAATAAAGTGCTTTGCAATAATAAATTCACATAATAATTCACGCAATATGCCTGATTGTTATACAAAAGACTGCAAGAGCAGAAGACACGTAACACGAAAAAAATTTCATAAAACACAATTGAGATGGGAATACTCGCATGGCAGACTAATTACATTTCACAGGTATGTTTTAATACTATTGATTATTCAAAGTAAAATTATATTTTATATTATTGTTGACATTTTTTAAAGTAATTTGATAATTACAGAATTCCAAAGAAACCACAAGTACGTAAAAAGTGGCTTGATAGAATGGACTTAAATGACAGTAATGTTCCAGAAAATGCATTTATTTGCTCATTACATTTTGAAGAAAGTGATATGGGCAAAACATCACTTAATTGTATTAGAATTAGATCTGGTGCTGTCCCATTTGTATGTATAGACATAGAATTATCAGTTTCAAGTATTTTATATTTTGTAAGACAATATGTATTAACAAAATATGTATTATAGAATAATATGAATATGAAAAATGACGAGTCTCCTGTGAAACGAAAAAAAATATTGGACGAACATAATTATAATTTAATGAAAGAGCAACAGAATCTTGATCCTGTAAAAATACAAAAAATACATCACAATGCAGAAAAAAGTATGTTAAAACATAATTATCTTATTATAAAAAATATATTATTTAGTGATCATCTTATTGTAACTGTTTAGTGATGTGGAGTTATGAATAATCTTATTAATAATTTCTTATAAAATATAATGATTCTTTTAATGACAATTATATAGATTATATAGATGATCCTGAAACATGCAGAATCAAAGAAGCAGAAAATCTTGATTCCATGGAAATATGTGACAACATTGAACAAGGTATATTTATCAATTGCAATAGATAAAACAAATCATTTTGTAGAAACACTGTTAAGTGATAGCGGACTATTACAAAAATTTTATATTAATAATAAATTGGCCAGTGATTTTTAATAGTTTTGTTACTAGTTACTATAGATTGAATAATAGAATAAAAATTTAGTATTTCTACTCAAGATATGTAGTTACTTTTTTTTCCTAATAAAAGAATAATGTTTATGAAATTTTTTTCGTTTAGTTATATTTTTTCATCAACGTTGTATTTGATACAGTTTTCCAGACGAGTACACCACGTACTTCAAGAATTAAAAATCAAGGAATAATTGTTTCGCCATATCTATAAGAAAACACGCCACGGAAACAATCGTTGAGAACTGCGTTGATGTATACGAGAAAAGAATTTCAGAAAAAAATTAAAATGTTACAACAAAAGCAACGACGAACCATTAAGTGTGTTGCAAAATTGAAAAATGTATTGACTTGTTTGAAAAAAAAAAATCTTCTTAATGCAGAACAGCTGGATGTCTTAAAAGATTTAGGTAATTTCAACAAACAATTATTAAAACGTCAAGTTAATAAGATTAATAAAACTCCAACGTCTAAAAAGTATAGGCCAGAATTAAGATCGTTTGCTTTAACGTTGCACTTTTATTCGCCACGAGCGTATGCATTTATTCGAAAAAAATTTGATACTTGTTTACCCCATCCAAAAACAATAAGTAAATGGTACAAGTCGGTTCACGGTGAACCTGGTTTTAACGAGGAAGCATTGAAGTCCATTAAAAAACGTGCTAATTTAATAAATTATCCTCTTTTTGGCGCTCTTATATTCGATGAAATGGCTGTAAGACAACATGTAGAATATGATGGTGAGAAATATTATGGATATATAGACTTGGGGCCTAATATTGATTGTGAATACGGTATAATAGCAAAAGAAGCACTAGTGTTTCTTGTAAATTGTATTAATGGATCCTGGAAAATTCCCATTGGATATTTCTTTATTTCTGGTCTGAATGCAGAGCAAAAGTTCAATATGGTTCGTCAGGCATTAATACTATTGCATGAGCATGAAATAAATATAATATCTGTAACTTTTGACGGGGCTCCAGCTAATTTAACCATGTGCACACTTTTAGGATGTAATTTTAACTTTACATCTTTTCAGACTTATTTCTTTCATCCGATAACGGACAGAAAAGTTACTGTATTTCTCGACCCATGCCATTGTGTGAAACTATTACGTAATTGTATTGGAGAACATAAATCAATAATTGATGACAATGGTGATATGATCCAATGGGAACATTTTACGAAGCTTAATGACATTCAAGTTAAGGAAAGTCTACACTTGGGTAATAAATTAAGAACGCGTCATATATAATACCATAAACAAAAAATGAAAGTAAAACTCACAGTGCAAATCTTCAGTAATTCTGTAGCTGATGCATTAGAAATTTGTAAAAATGATTTACGATATACAGATTTTGCAAATTCGGCCCCAACGATAAGATTCATACGAATAATAAATGATCTTTTTGATATCTTAAATTCGAGGAACATGAAACAGATAGGGTTCAAACAACCGTTAAATAAAAACAATAATTCTATAATTTTGGAAAAATTAAAAGAAGGCTATAATTTCCTATCACAATTACGAAAGACAGATGGTCAATTGTTGATTTATCCTAAAAATAAATGTGCATTCCTCGGTTTTATGATATGTATCAAAAGTATAACAATACTTTATAAAGATTTAGTTGTTAGTCAAGACGTATTAAAATATATATCAGGTTATAAATTTAACCAAGATCACGTTGAATTGTTATTCAGCTCTATACGAGCTCATGGAGGTTCTAACAATAACCCGACGGCTCGGTAATTTAAAGCCGCTTATAAAAAAATTCTTGTCCATACAGAGATCACAGAGACAGCAACTGGTAATTGCATCCCGCTAGAAATAATTTCAATACTACATGTTTCTGCGAATTCTGCAACTATAATAAATCAGTCAACTCCGAAATCTCGAGTAATAGATGATAGCAATCATGAAGATAGGAACGAAAATTTACCTCTTTTGCTTGATACAATAACGCTTTCAGAATTTACAACGAGAGTTATAGCTTATATTGCAGGTTTTGTTGTAAGATATTTAGAAAAAATTCTACATTGTGAAACTTGTATCGAAGCTCTTACTGGCAACGAGACACATATCGAATGTTCTTTAATTAATATTAAAAATCGTGGGGGCTTAAGATTGCCTTCACACGATGTAATTGTAATTTGTACTAAAGCTGAAATTGCAATTCGTTTAGCTTTGCGTGAAAGTGGCGATAAATGTTTATCAAAAAAATTTACAGAAATTTATCTCTTGAACCAAGTTTTGCAACGTCTCATTGAAAATAGAAATATTTTCTCAAATATAGAAGAACATTCTCGTGATCAAACAATTTTAGAAAATCATGTGTTTCATCTTATGAGAGCAATCGCCTCTAAATATATTAAAATAAGATTACATTTTATAGGGCGTAATATACTTCGTGATAACATAAGTATAAGGCAAGCATTTAACAAAATAGTTTTGTTTAAGGGACAATAATTCTAGTAAACAATAACTAACAGTAACATTACACTCATGTTCTAATTTCTAATTATACAATATCATAATGTGCATCCTACGTAACAGTTACATCTTGAGTAGAAAATTATAACATTGTATTGTGTTACTGGTAGTTTTTGCGTTTACATTTATATTTCTTTTATGTTAATAAAAAGTAAGACATGCGTTATAGTCTATAACTATAACTATATTATAAAATTATAATTTACTTTTATAATTATATTATATTTATAATGCAATTTTTATTTTGTCATACGTTTTGTATATTTCATAATAAACCATACGTAAATTGATTATATTTTTGTTCTCTGAAATTACTTTTTCTCACAATGCATCAAATTCAATTTATTATTTTTATTCATGTGAAAGTTGTATTTCCAATTACAATAGATATTCCATGTAATCACCGTCACTGCTGTCGCCATCTTGGTAGTTCATATACGTTACAATAGACTTACACTCCCCTTTCCCCTTAGGCTTCATGACCGGAGAAATATGCTCCCTCCAGATATTCCTACCTCCATGGCTTATACGCTAGCTCGCAGTGCAACAACAACTGCGCACACGTGGTACATCACGTTCCGAGTCGCATCGATACGCCGCTGTTAGTCGTCAATCGGAATCACAATTACTCCGTCGGTAAAAATACATAACGCATATACTATAATGGTACAGGACTTTTTTGTTCCTCTCACTTAGCTCTATGTCCCTACGGAGTCCGTGTTCCAAAGTGTTCTGTCCGTGTTCTGAGACACCCTATATATAACATATAACTAAAATTTTTTAGATCAGGAGGTGGTCCCCATAGGTAAATATTTACGAATAAATATAACAGAAACGATTTTCAAGAACTGTTTAATAAACAATGAATGACGGCTGCAACTTTTTGCATAACACTCAGGAACATGTCCTTAACAATATATATCAAAGCCATAAATTTTTGAGGGGGTTAACCTAATGTGTATATTTACCAAAAGTAATGAAATAAAAATGTTGCGCCAATTATTAATGCGAAAATATGTTGTACAAGACATGAAAAACGAAGCAACGAAAACAAATAAAAGTAAAAATAATAAAACAATGAAAAAGAAAATTAAGATTTAGACAAAAACACTTGACGTACTCATATATTATAAACTGTCAAATATATAAATAGTGTTAGCATATTCAATATTAACTTTTAGGAATATAGATTACCATAATATAATTCTAAAATGTACCAACGCAATTATTAGAAGACTGAAATGTTAAATATATTACAACTTTTGTTTTAATGCATCCTAGGTACGCCAAGTGTTTTTGTCTAAATCTTAATTTTCTTTTTCATTGTTTTATTATTTTTAATTTTATTTGCTTTCGTTGCTTCATTTTTCATGTCTTGTACAAGATATTTTCGCATTATTAGTTGGCGCAACTTTTTTATTTCATTAATTTTTGTTTAAAGATATTAAAAAGTAACGTTTTTGTACAAACTTGCATTAATAATTTTTCCTAAATATTTTTTTCCGTATAATGAAATAGTTTTTGGGAAGTTAAAATATAACATCCCATAATATTATTTTCTTGGTCCTTAATTTTTTATAACATTTTTTAAAATATTTTTTTGCGCAATAAACGCTGGAACGCGTGTACTTGGCGTTTTTTTTTTCTTCTTTTCAAAAGTAATTTTGTTTGGATATACTTATATCTGGAAGATCGCTTATTTACTAGCGAGCATGGTATAGTACGTAGTGCCACTTGGCAGACGATAGAATAACTACATATGCGAATAAGCATATTAGAAAAAATATCCCCAGTAAAGTAAAAGTAAAGAAAGAAAATAATATATATCGATTACACGAGAAAAAGATACTTTTTTACTGTAAGCATGCGTTAAATCAACAATAATAACATTACAGCTATACTTACTAAAACATAGGTTTTTAAATAAAATATTAATTCACCAACCAAAAACCATTATATACGACAATTAAAGAAAAATCAATTAAAAGCCTAAAAATAGACTACCCGTCCTCAAAAGGTTAAGTACATTGGTACTAACTTACAGCAAAAAAGTATTTTTCGTACCTTTTAGGCGGATTTTTTAAATAAATAATTCTCGGTATTTATTTGACAGAATGTATTCCATACAAGCGTAAAAAACCATTTACGCCAGCTGGGATATATCTCTCAACTCCATGTTTGGGTGCCACATAAATTAATCGAAATCAACTTAGCCATTCACATATCCATCTGCGATTTGCTTCGAAACACCAAGAAAACAGTCTATTTTTGAGGCGGATAGCGACGGGCGATGAAAAGTAGATCGTTTACGATAATGTAGCACGTAAAACATCACGGAAACACAGCAGCGAGCCGCCGCAAATAACCTCGAAGACAGGATTGCATCTAAAGAAGATCATGCTCTCCGTATGGTAGGATTTCAAGGATATCATCTACTACGAGCTGCTACCGTCATGCAAAACGATTGATTCAACCGTATACTGCTCGCAGTTAACGAAATTGAACCACGCAATTCGCACGAAACGTCCAAAAGTGACAAATCGCAAGGGTGTTCTCTTCCACCACAACGCCAGACTCCCTACGTCATTGACCACGCGGAACAAATTACTTACAAGGGACATTCGGCAACGCGGAAATTCAAAAAAATCTGAAACTCTGCATAATTGTAGAGCAGATATACCTAATAACAAAACAATTTTTCGTTGGTGCCCAAAAACGGTTTTAAGGGTGGAAACAACCCCTTGAACAAAGTTGATTTTTGTCTTTCTAAGCGAATATTATCGAAACTATTAAAGATATGAAAAAATATTTTAGACAAAAGTTTTATGGTTTTAAAAGTACTTTATTATGCTATATTTAGATTTTTTAAAAATGTAAAATTGTGTATAAAATACCCCCCCTCCTTCTCTTTTTTCAAATTGTTAAAATCAATTGTCCAACCAAAATAAAGCTTATTTTATGACAAATTCAACCATATATAATAACATTATGTTTGGAAAAGGCAATATTGAAAAAAAAATTAAACATGCTCTTATATGTATGCTACGCGTACCAAACTTAAGGATTCGCTACTTGACGATGGCATTTCTTTCTTCCTCAAATCTTCCTCATAATTGCAAACTGTAAAAGATAAGGAAGGAAGAAAATAGAAAATCTAAAAAAGCAATAAAGTTGATGTTAAGAAGTAAGTAGGAGAAAAATAGCATAATAAGGATACAGTCACTAATATTTAAAAATGTTATAAATTATAAAATTTCACGTAATAGACGTTTATTTTGCCAACATTGCGGCTACCTTTTTCATTAATTTAAACGACAAATATAAATAAATATGTGTGTGTGTGTATGTGTGTTTTTGTACGTGCGCACGTGTGTGTACATCATGGCAACATGCAAAACACTTGTCACAAGTTTTATGACTGTGCGATCAAAATAGCACTCTTTATCAAGTACAGTGCAATCAAGGTTCATTATATTGACATATGTTATCTTCATTCATTTGCATATAAAAGCTGTCCATTTTGGAATACATTTCAGTGTTATTGAAGCAGTTATTGAAGCAGTACGTATATTATTATTGCTGTGAGAAATGTTTAATTAAAATATCCTTAAGATTTGTATCATAATGTCAGTAATAAATCCAGCTAATGTTATTAATTTGTTAATTGCGACATTTCATTTCACAAATATTGCAATAACTCCTGTTAATCATCAAGAGGTGGAACTCCATGATACAATTACTGATTTAATAAAGAGTGCTATACATCACAATATTACGATCGAACATGAGTGGGGACTTGATTTTGACGATCCATCAGAACCGCATGACGTACAATTTGTAGATGTGTACGATATTGATGCTGAAGAAGATAATTATGGAAATGAAGTTTGCACTGTGGATGATGAAGGTGGAAATGTAAACTTAAATTATAAGAAAAAGGCAATCGAATTTTGGAAGAGTGGAAAGAAAGGACATTTATCTCTTACTTCTGTACAACATCGTTTTAGAAAAGTAAAGTTTAATTAAAAAATAAGAAGAATAATATATAGTATTGGGTGAGTGCAAAAGTTCGTGCGGAGTTTCAATAGATGGAGTTATAAGCGTCGTAAAGTGTTGTCATTAATACTTCCATCTACATATTATATAATGTTGGAAAGGTGACGTCTTCAGCTGTTATTAAAAAAAAATCATTTGTTTTCATACAAACTGCTTCGAGAAATATCACTTTAAAAATGAGTATCGATAAGGTGCATTTACGGCATGTTATGCTTTACAAGTTTCGGAAGGGAATAAACGTTGCCGCAGCCGTAAAAAACATTCAGGATGTTTATCAGGATGAAGCACCAGCTAAACGAACTGTGGAAAAATGGTTTGCTAAATTTCGGCGCGGAGAATTTAACCTTGAAGACGAGCCACGCTCTGGTCGACCTTCTGACATTGATGACGATGTTTTGCGTACTTTAGTGCTCAATAATCCGCGAATTTCAACAGAAGAAGTTGCTACAGCACTAAACGTTGACCGATCAACCGCTTTTTGGCGTTTAAAAAAGATGGGATTCGATTTGAAGCTCGATATATGGGTGCCCCATTTGCTGACCGAGAAGAACAAAATCAAGCGAATTTCTGCAGCCGTTTCTTTACTCGGGCGGCTCAATAACGAGTCGTTTTTGGATCGACTAGTGACGGGCGATAAGAAATGGGTCCTCTACAACAATGTTCAGCGCAAACGGACATGGAAACAATCAGGTGAGCATGGTAACGCAATGCCAAAGGCCAGTTTGCACCCGATGAAGGTGATGCTCTCTGTTTGGTGGGATTGCAAGGACATAATCTATTTCGAGCTTCTCTCCGCTGGCGAAACGATTGATTCGGACAAGTACTGTCGCCAATTAACCAATCTGAATCGAGAAATAAAAGAGAAACGTCCGATTTTGTCAAATCGCAAGGGAGTCGTCTTTCATCACGACAACGCCAGATCACACGTTTCGAAAAAGACGCTGCGCAAACTGAAGAGCCTGAAATGGGATGTCTTAACGCATCCACCGTATTCTCCTGATATCGCACCATCTGACTATCACTTGTTCCGGTCATTGCAAAATTATTTAAATGGAAAAAACTTTGATTCTTTGGAGGCCTTAAAAAACGGCGTCTCTTCGTTCTTCGAATCTAAACCGCGCAGTTTTTATGATCGAGGCATCCGTATGCTGCCAGAACGTTGGGAAAAGATTATAGAAAACGATGGAGAATATATCATTGATTGAATAAAGATTTTTGTTTGCCTAATCACTGTGTGACTTTTATTCACAAACTCCGCACGAACTTTTGCACTCACCCAATAAAATACTTGAGGCTTTTACGGTGTATAGTGACCGGCAGTGATTCGTTCCGCGACAGAGAGAACTCTATTTCCCCTCTCGCGGAACGCGTCATTGTCGGTCATTGTACATACAGCTTTGACTATAAGTATAAAGCATCCCAAAAAATTTATTTAAATTATGTAACAAAAACATACTATATGAATATATGGAGAACATAATATAGTATACGAGTATATGGAAAAATAATATAATAAAAAAATATAATATAAGAATATGTGGAAAATAATATTTATTTTACAATATTTATTGTAATATAATATAATATTAATATAATATAAATTATAATATAAATATAATATACATAAATATAATATACACATTATATTATAAAATATTAATATAATATTTATTGTAAAGAGATTATATATTTACTATGAGTATATGCACTGATTTCTAGGAAAATACAATGAGTTAGAGATGCTTTATACTTATGACCAAAGCTGTAAATTATATAGTTAGAGTCGCGTTGTTTTTTATTTTAAGTTTTACAATTTGATGTTTCGTGAACATTTAATTCGTATATAACTTCTTTTATTTTTGAATTCGAATTGTTTAATATTGAGATTTGTTTTCTTCTAGGTAAAATCTATTCAACAATTGCACAGATGGCAAGAACATGTAATGCGTGGGGGTTCAAATACAGACAAACTTGTAGTTATTGCTGAATATGTTCTTATAAAATTCCAAGAAGCTGTTAATAGAGGACTTATTATTCATGATATAAATCTGCGAAAATGGGCGCTAGAAGCAAAGGAACAAGTGGATTTTTCTTCATTTAAAGCAGGAAATTGGTGGATATGGAATTTTAAAAAGGCACATCGTATTACATCACGTAAAATAACTGCATTTAAAACGCGGTCTTCTCATTTAACTGATCTAACTATACGTCAAAACGCTGAGGAATTTGTAAATACAGTAAAGCCACATATTAATGTAATCGGTGCTGAATCAACTTATAATGCGGACGAAAGTGGCTTTAATTTAGAAATACATGCAGGAAGAACATTAGCTAATGTAGGAGTGAAGACAGTTGGAGCTACTATCCAATCTTTATCTGCTATGACTCATAGCTACACCATTATGCCTATTATATCTGCAGATGGACATCTCCTTTCGCCTTTGTATATAGTATTAAAAGAATCTATTGGTGTTTTTGGACCACAAGTAGAACAAACTCTTTTTAGACCAGTGAATATTTACATTGCGGCTTCAAAATCAGGGAAATTGACAACTGAACATTTCAAAAATTGGTTCCAAGAAGTGTATCTACCAAACACTGGAGAGAAAAGTATACTACTGCTTGATTCATGGACGGGACATTGCCCGAACCAATTGGAAGAACTTGTACCAAAAGACAAACATGTAAATATTCTAACAATACCAAAAAAAACAACTGCTTCTATACAGCCATTAGATGTTTTTGGTTTCAGAATCTGGAAAAATTTTGTTCGAAGCTTTTCTGATAGTGTTATTATAAATAATTATGACATAAATTTACATTTACGTAATAACATAATAAAATTGCAATCTTTAACACACAATCAACTGTCTTCTCCAAGATCTCCAAGAAATTTATTTAGATATAGCTGGTATAAAAGTGGTTATTTATCAACACGGCCTGAAAAATTTCATAATCCAATCGATTATTGTTATTTTAAAGAAGAAAAACGTATACCAAAATGTAGCATTTGTGGTAAAATGGCTTTTATACGTTGTGCATTGTGCAAGCAATATTTTTGTTTTGAACATTTCTTTGAGCAATATCATTATTGTAATAATTATATAGAATAAATAATATTTTACTGTCCTCAATTCCTGTAAAATTTGTATATATTATAATCCATACCAAAATATAAGATATCTTTCACTCGAATATCTATATCGACTACTTAATTAATAAAACCTATATACTGAATGAAGCAAAACACATACACACAAATGTACACTGAATAAATTTATAAATTATATTTTTCATTATTAAATCCGTGTGTGTTCTCCTTTTTTCTTCATATCATTCATTTCCTTATTTGTTCTTTACAATTGAATTTAAAAGATTATCTATATTAGGGTTATATACACTCTCTCTGCGTCCTCCTTATCATGCTGTTCTTCTTCAACTTACTTCTTAACATCAACTTTATTCTTTTCTTAGATTACCTGTTTTTATTCCTTCCTTACCTTTTACAGTCACTAATTATGAGGGAGAAAGAAATGCCATCGTCAAGCAGCGAACCCATAAGTTTGGTACGCGTAGCATATATATAAGAGCATGTTTAATTTTTTTTTCAATATTGCCTTTTCCAAACATAATGTTATTATATATGGTTGAATTTGTCATAAAATAAGCTTTATTTTGGTTGGACAATTGATTTTAACAATTTGAAAAAAGAGAAGGAGGGGGGGTATTTTATACACAATTTTACATTTTTAAAAAATCTAAATATAGCATAATAAAGTACTTTTAAAACCATAAAACTTTTGTCTAAAACATTTTTTCATATCTTTAATAGTTTCGATAATATTCGCTTAGAAAGACAAAAATCAACTTTGTTCAAGGGGTTGTTTCCACCCTTAAAACCGTTTTTGGGCACCAACGAAAAATTGTTTTGTTATTAGGTATATCTGCTCTACAATTATGCAGAGTTTCAGATTTTTTTGAATTTCCGCGTTGCCGAATGTCCCTTGTTAGTCTTGGCTGAGATGTTTTGCCTCATCCTGCGTATTGGACCTGTCTCCTTTTTTTTTTTTTTTGATAACGATGGGGAAATCCTCATGGATACCATCGGCCCTGAAGGGAGCCATGTGGTTATGCCGGACTCTTACCGGCTAAAACCCCACCGAAGTGCCTATTCTCACTGAGTACGAGTGGGGGCGGAGGGAGAACTAATCCCTTATTCCTTTCCCGCCGTCCCCGACTCTTGGTCCAACAACCAATCCTCTGTTGCTGCGTCTACTCGACGCCATAATAACCGCCCGGTTGTCAGCCATTGTCAGATGATCCAAAACGGGTTCATCTAACCTTAGGAGGTAGGGCGGCACTTAAACCCTTTCCTCCCATCCCATCTCCCTTCATATCGGAGATAGGATTTGAGGGTAATGGGGCCCGTCACTTCACCGGGCTTATCCATTCCCTTCCCCCCCTGCTGTTACCACAGGGGGTCTATCTTCACAACTGTCCACCACTGGCCACCACTGTAGAAAGGGCTAACCTCCCCCTTTACCTGACTGGACCTGGCTCCTTCCGATTATCACTTACTCCGGTCGTTACAGAACATTATAAACAGAAAAATTTTCAAGGATGAAGAGGCCATTAAAAACCACCTGGATTGGTTTTTCGCCCATATGTCCCAGATGTTTTACGAAAGCGGCATAATGAAGTTGGTGAAAAGATGGCAAAAGGTCATCGATAAAAATGGTCAATATACACTGCTCAAAAGAATTATGGTATAAATAATTTATTGCCGAAAATTGGCCAACTTTGACTGGCGATTACTTCGCGAAAAATTATTGTAGACTAATGATTTTTGTTCCAAATGAAGCTTGAAGTCTCTACTTTAAGAATGTATCCCCATTTTTTACATATGATGCACCTCTACTCCTGTAACCACTGACATCTAAGGGCATATTTCGTATACTGAAAATTCCGAAGTTTGACGGAATGCACGGACGTGGACAATTCTTTTTCGGGGACGCCGTTTGCATCGTCATAAATTTCAAATCTTCCCCTTTAATTTGAAAAAAATGGAGTAGCTACAATTTTTTTCGCAAAGTTACAGCCCTTCAAAAATATCGTGGTTTTTGGCCTTGGGGCCAAGTGTGCATGCATGTGTGTGTGTGTCTATGACAGAAGAGATAAGGACCCCATGGTTCGTCCCTTCCACAGTCAATAATTAACTTTACACCTGTATGTGTGCGTGTGCATGTGCGTATGCGTGTGCGTTTGTATGTGTGTGTGTGTGTGTGTGTGTGTGTGTGTGTGTGTGTGTGTGTGTGTGTGTGTGTGTGTGTGTGTGTGTGTGTGTGTGTGTGTGTGTGTGTGTGTATGTGCGTCAGCAGAAATAAGGACCCCGCGGTTCGTCACTCCCGCAGTATTTAATGACTCCAAACCCTCTCTACTGTGTGTGTGTGTGTGTGTGTGTGCGCGCGCGGCCGCGCGCGGGCGCTCGTGCGTGTGTATGTAAATGGGTTTTTACTGAATTAAGTGTTCAAATTGTCTTCCGTCTGCTGCTTGACAATGACCTAATCGTAGATAAAATTCATTTAAAACATTTCGTCCCATTTTTGGTGAGATAAGATTTACTTGGTACAGTATGCGTTCCTTAAAGTCTGCCAAGTTAGCAGGTTTCGTTGCATACACATTGTTTTTAACATACCCCCCTAAACCATACTCCTGTTACGTCCTAGAGAAGGAGCGCAATTTATCTGTTCGCAAGAAAGGCGAACCTCTTTCGTACGCACGTGCCAGGGAGCGGGTCAGCAACCCGATGGATTCCTTTACTCGCTCGCTGACGTACTACAAGCTGTCCGTTTTTCGGTTAGGGACATGAATCCCTTTACCGGGGATGGGACCATGAGTCGATTGTTGGAATGTGGGCTATCTGGGGTGATTTTGAAATTAATTAATGAAAAATAGATTATTAACAAATTTATTAAAATTAGGATAATAAACAAAATGATATAACGACGCGATTTAGAAAATAACGATTTACAACTACGCGATTTGACAGAATAATTGTATGTGTATGTGTGTGTGTGTGTGAGAAGTACTAGGAAGGAGGAGGAAAGATAAAGGAAGGAAAACGAATATAGTGAAGACTAGTCGGGCGAGGAGGAACGAGAACGGTCTGGTGAATTAAGGGGAGTAGATCAGTCAAAGAGACAGGAGAATAAGATATCGAAGGGGTCGAAGGAGTGGACAAACGTGTGGGAGAAGGGAAGGAGTACCAGGGGATAAACGTTCAGGAACAATGTAGGGGGTAGGAGTGTCGGATCTGTGTGATAATCTATTTCTAGAGAAATATTAATAATCGCTCGGAAATATTGCACCTGAGATGCTAACTCGTCGGGGTCTCTTGTCTCGTAAATTGACTCGAGAGTGTAAAGAACTCGGTGGATGGATACCACGGAATAATAATAATGGTCCACTAAAACCGGATTTCAAAAAAATGTGTTCAGTCGAAAAAAGAAACTTACTGCTGATCTCAAGAGCCTTGTGCAAGGAAAAGAAAAAAAATTGCTGCTGGTCTACATGAGTGCGCAATGCTGGCCCTGTCGCTCACAGATATCCAATTTGGCACCAGTTATGTTACACACAACGATGTATTTGAGGCAGTAGATAATATCAGGTGTAGTAAAAAGAAATCCATTATTTTTCCAATAGATGGCTTTAGTTATCTGTATCTCGCGTTGTATAAGTCCGATCGGGTTCCACTATACGGCGTTAGAAAGATGAGATTTCGTAATAAAAAAACTTTTCTGACAGTTTTGTGATTAGTTGACTCAGTTTTGTTTGAGCGCGCGTCAAAGATGGACACTAGCAAAGAGAAAATACGCTATATTTCACAGTTTTTCTTCGATAAAGGCGAAAACGCAAGCCAGGCGGCTGAAAATGTGAATAGTGTTTATGGTCCTGATACTCTAACAGCCAATCACGCGCAATTTCGGTTTCGTCGATTCCGTTCCGGTAATTTCGATGTCAAAGATGCACCACGCACTGAAAGGCCAATTGTCGAAAATATCGATAAAATCATGAACATTGTCGAGTCCGACCATCATGTAAGCACTGTTTCGATTGCCCAAGAGCTAAAGATTGCACAAAAAACCGTTAGGAACCATTTGAATAAGGCTGGATACAAAAAGAAGCTCGATGTATGGGTGCCACACGAGTTAACGCAAAAAAACCTCATGGACCGAATTTCCATCTGCGAATCGCTGCTGAATCGCAACAAAATCGACCCATTTCTGAAGCGGTTGGTCACTAGTGATGAAAAGTGGATCACTTACGACAACGTCAAGCGAAAACGGTCGTGGTCGAATCGCGGTGAGCCGGCGGAAACGGTGGCCAAGCCAGGATTGACGGCCAGGAAGGTTTTGCTGTGTGTTTGGTGGGATTGGCAGGGAATTATCTACTATGAGCTGCTCCCCTACGGCAAAACTCTTAACTCGGAACTGTACTGTCAACAATTGGACCGTCTGAAGGAAGCAATCGCCCAGAAGCGGCCAGCTTTGGCCAATAGGAGAGGAATTGTGTTCCATCAGGACAACGCCAGGCCACACACATCGATAGTGACTCGCCAGAAGCTCCGGGAGCTTGGTTGGGAGGTTCTTATGCATCCACCTTATTGTCCAGACCTGGCACCAAGTGATTACCATCTGTTCCTGTCCATGGCGAACAATTTTGCTGGTGAAAAATTCGCTTCAAGAGAGGCTTGTGAAAATCGACTGTCTCAATTTTTTGCCAATAGGGACGAGGGCTTCTATAAGAGAGGCATAATGAAATTACCCTCAAAATGGAAACAAGTTATCGAACAAAACGGCGCATATTTGACCTAAATAGGATCATTCTAACTATGGTAATTAAAGCCTTCAATTTCATGCAAAAATAATGGATTTCTTTTTACTACACCTGATAATTAAAAACTACGAAAGACATGCAAGATCAACTGCAAATGAGATGCGTGGAAAACGCCAAGAAAAACTGCAGAAGAACTAAAAAAAATAACTGAGAACAACTGCCAAAGAGTATAAAAAGACGTGTAAAACCACTGATAAAACTGCTGAAGAAAAAGAAAAAGGAGTATGTCCGGAGGCAAATTATTGCGGTTTTTATACCGTTGATCGAAAACAGTAGCCACCAGGGTGTGTAGAAAGATGGTCCTTGAAGAAGGGATGAACCCTTAAGAAGAGCCCAATGATGTCAAAGATTTGATTAGTAATTTTTTATTATTGGTCCTGGTTGACCTTGGTGGGAAAAAGTTTTAGCCATTAGAAATTAAGGTTAAAAAAGTCTCGTGGAAGGAGACAGTTAGTTCTAGAAAACATGAATATAGATGGAATAAAGGGTGGAGCGTAGATATCTCATAATTTTAGGCGGATTAGTTATGATTGGCCGAATGAGTTAGATATGAAAAGTGCGGTGGTAGTGGATTTTTGTGAAGTAAAGCCAAGAAAATTTTAAAAGATAAGGAGATAGGAATCATATGTTTTGGTCAGCTGGAACAGTCAGGATGTCGTAAAGCATAGGTTGAGATAAGATTTTATGACGACCGGTAAACAGATGGTGGCAGGTTATTTGGTAACTCCGATTGTTTGACTAGTAGGATACATATGGATTCAGACTAAGAGGATGCAGGTTTCAAGATTTTAGAGTAGGAATGCTTTGAGTTGTTTGTTATACCGCGGATTTGTTAACGCAGAGTTTGAAATTTTATAAATAAAGCGACGGACATATTTGGTGAACATTCCCAGATAGATAGACAACAGGGGACTGCTTCCTGTTAAATTTTTCCGAATCGCCTTTGGTTTGACACGGCGGCTGTTCGCCAGATATGTCTGTTTCTTATGTCCATTGTTATATAAAATTGTTATATAAATTGTTCCATTGTTATATAAAAAAATAGAAGTTCGAGAAAAGAAAGGTTTTAATTGTCCGGAGTCCACAGGACGTAACATAAAAAGTAGTCCAACGAAGAAAGATCTAATGATTTAGAGGGCCACTCTATTTCTTCACGTCTTCCTATCCATCGGTTTAAGAAAGTATCGATTAAAAATTGACGCACTACTACTTATGGAAAATGTACTAACTTCAGTCGCCTGTGCTACCTTCTTTATCGAAGAATTAGGATTTTCTACAAATGATTGCATCACATCCAAACTTTTATCGAAATGTGTCGCTGATTTTGGTAGCGCCCACTCCGCAGGTGGTCCTTGATAGATCCCGTTTCTTCAAATCGTCTGACAGTTTTTTGAACTGTAAACTTTGAAATTGGTTCATCTGCATAAGTGTCATTAAACAATCGCTACTTGTTCGAAGAACCTAACGCGGTCACTATATCCTCGCATCATCAATATTGTAATTCTTTCTCTTTCAGTCAATACTATTTTGGCGACTACCGAAGGTAATTTCTTACTTTGCAAAAAAAATTACTTTGACTTGATATATGAACAAATTTGTTACTTGTATGACGAACACGATCTGCATCTATCTAGCATCTAATAAATTTTCTTCAATAAAGAAGGGTCCGATAACCAAAAACCCGTCGACATGTTTTTTGGGGATACTACATGTGGAGATCACGTCTATGCTACCTTCCTTACCGAAGAATAAGGATGGGCTCCTACAAATGATTTGTAAGTCTAATGAACGTCTATTAAGCTGGCACAGCCCTTTCAGCACAATCGCATGGGACTAGCACAGAAATTTAGTGCTCTTTTGTTGCTAATTTGTTGCTCTATTCCCGATTTTGTTGCTCCAGCCATTTCCAAGAAAACAGGAGCTGTGCTAGCTTAACATTAAAGTTAGCACAGTCCCTCGAAAAAAAAATAAAAAATGAAAAACGGACACATATTTTTAAACTACGATTTTGTTGCTAATTTGTTGCTCTATTCCCGATTTTGTTGCTCCAGCCATTTCGAAAAAAAAACTGCCGGGGACCTAGAGAGAGACGTGTGCTGGCTACAAGAGTAAACTACTCAAAAAAAATTTGTTGCTCGCCCAATTTCGGTCTCAGTATGTTGCCTGACTTTGTTGCTCTTAAGATATCCCAATTTCAAATTTGTTGCTCCCGGTATATATTTAAACAACAGCCAAGGACTTATAAGGCTGTGCTGGCTACAAGAGTAAACTACTCAAAAAAAATTTGTTGCTCACCCAATTCCGGTCTCAGTATGTTGCCTGATTTTGTTGCTCTTAAGATATCCCAGTTTCAAATTTGTTGCTCGCGGTATATGTTTAAACAATAGCCGAGAACCTATAGGTGCATGCTGGCTACAAGAGCAAACTACTCGAAAAAAATTTGTTGCTCGCCCAATTTCGGTCTCAGTATGTTGCCTGATTTTGTTGCTCTTAAGATATCCTATTTAAAAATTTGTTGCTCGCGGTATATGTTTAAACAACAGCCGAGAACTTATAGGGCTGTGCTGGCTACAAGAGTAAACTACTCGAAAAAAATTTCTTGCTCACCCAATTCCGGTCTCAGTATGTTGCCTGATTTTGTTGCTCTTAAGATATCCCAGTTTCAAATTTGTTGCTCGCGGTATATGTTTAAACAACAGTCGAGGACTTATAGGGCTGTACCGGCTACAAGAGTAAACTACTCGAAAAATTTGTTGCTCGCCCAATTCCGGCCTTAGTATGTTGTTCGATTTTGTTGCTCTTAAGATATTCTAGATTCAAATTTGTTATTCTCGGTATATGTTTAAACAATAGCCGAGAACCTATAGGTGTGTGCTGGGAATTGGGCAAGTAACAAATTTTTTTCGAGTAGTTTACTCTTGTAGCCAGCACACATCTATAGGTTCTCGGCTATTGTTTGAACATTATACCGTGAGCAACAAATTCGAAACTGGGATATCTTAAGAGTAACAAAATCAGACAACATATTAAGAGCGGAATTAGGCGAGCAATAAATTTTTTTCAAGTAATTTACTTTTGCAGCCAACACAGCCCTGTAAGTCCTCAGCTGTTGTTTAAACATATACCGCGAGCAACAAATTTGAATCCGGGATATCTTAAGAGCAACAAAGTCGGACAACATATTAAGACCGGAATTGGGCGAGCAACAAATTTTTGTCGAGTAGTTTATTCTTGTAGCCAGTATGCACCTATAGGTTCTCGGCTTTTGTTTAAACATATACTGGGAGCAACAAATTTGAAACTGGGATATCTTAAGAGCAACAAAGTCAGACAACATATTAAGATCGGAATTGGGCGAGCAACAAATTTTTTTCAAGTAGTTTACTCTTGTAGCCGGCACAGCCCTATAAGTCCTCAGCTGTTGTTTAAACATGTGCCGCGAGCAATACTCTTATAGCCGGCACACGTCTCTAGGTCCCCGGCACTGTTTTTTTTCGAAATGGCTGGAGCAACAAAATCGGGAATAGAGCAACAAATTAGCAACAAAATCGTAGTTTAAAAATATGTGTTCGTTTTTCATTTTTTATTTTTTTTTTCGAGGGGCTGTGCTAACTTTAATGTTAAGCTAGCACAGCTCCTGTTTTCTTGGAAATGGCTGGAGCAACAAAATCGGGAATAGAGCAACAAATTAGCAACAAAAGAGCACTAAATATCTGTGCTAGTCCCATGCGATTGTGCTGAAAGGGCTGTGCCAGCTTAATAGACGTGTCTAATGACAATTTACAAATAATTTATTACAATGTGTACTCAACGAAACCTGCTAATTTGGCAGACTTTAGAGAATGCATATTACACCAAGTAAATCTTATCTCACTAGAAATGAGATGAAACGTTTTAAATGAATTTCATCTACGATTAGGTCATTGTCAAGCAGCAGATGGAAGACAATTTGAACACTTAATTCAATAAAAACCCATCTACATACACACGCACGAGCGCCTGCGCGCACACACACACATACAACAGATAGGGTTTGGAGTCATTAAATACTGCGCGAGTGACGAACCGCGGAGTCCTTATCTCTGCTGACACACACACACACACACACAGAGGTGTAAAGTCCGACCATGCAACCTCCACGCGATACATCCTGGATAATACTAATACCGGCGGCACCGTAAATTCTAAAGCTCATAACTCTGACAATTCTCAACAAAATTAGGTCATCAAGTAGTGTTTTGGAAATGTCTTGCTATCATCTTTAACATTATGTAATAAAAAATGGGGTATTCTATTTAAAAAAATCATGTTGGTCTTGACCTCGCGTTGACCCCTCCACTCAAGGTCAAACGGATATGATCATTCAATGAAACTTTTAGAACCCTACAACTTTGGTTGGAAACATTTTTCTCAGAAATATTTCGTTTTCGAGATATTTGACCGTTTCCAAACTTTTCTAACACCCTGTATATTTGTGTTTTAGTAATATATATTTAGTTACATTAGGGACTCCCCATCTTTCATAAAGTATCATAAAATTGAAATGATTGCATAGTGATCATAAAGAATTGGTTTTAAAAAACAGAGAAGAAGGAAAAATTACAGCGAAGGATCAATATAAAATATAGATTAAGACAGATGTGTAATTACGAAGAGATAACGTTAAAAGCACACACGATGCCGAAATGTCGCTAGGAACGAAGTGAGATGAAATGATACTCCGCAAATGAAACAAAGTATCCGCGAACATCATTGTGATGAAGAGAAATCGGAAATCGTCGTTCGGATCATTTGTCAAGCAGTTACTGCCAGCTGTAACGAGGCGCAGATGCACCTCGTTACTACCGGCCCGACCGACCACCTGTCGGGCCGAAGAACGGCGCTTTGCGCCACCATAAATTAACAAAGACGATCGCGCCGCCGGTATCACGCGCCGCCGCTATCGCGCGCCGCGGCGATCACGCGCTGCCGCTAGCGCGCGCGGCCGCGATCACGCGCCGTCATCATGCCTCGCGCCGATAGGCGCGCCGCTCGATCGCCGCCGTATCAATCGTAGCGCGAACAACTATAAAACGGCGGCGATCGAGCTCCTAGACACCAGACCGATCCGTACCGCCGATTCGATCTAGACGCTTGTATGCCGAAAGAGAGAATATCCGGACCGTTTCGCTCTGCTTTCCGTATTCCGACTACCCGACCGGCGACTAAGCAAACGGGATTGTGCGTCCGCAGTCTCGATCGAGCGTTCTCGATACTTGGCCGTCTCCCGTCTTCCTGGGCTCGTGTGTACGCGTGCTCAGTCGAGCGTACTCGACAGTCTCTCGCCTTTACCCGCCGCCTCGAGTCAGGGGTTCGTCCGTCGGCGAACTCCGCTGAGCGTACTCAGCCTTTAGGCAATCCGTCTAGCGACCAGGAACCCGGGACGGTGTGTTCGCCGTCTCCGCTGAGTGTCCGCAGCACTTGGTCGCTTTCCTCCACGAACGTAGGGAAAAGGGAAGGTGCGTACGCCTTCTCTGTCGAGAGTCCTCGGCCCCGACGGACGAAATCATCTCGCGTCTCCCGCGACTCGCGTGCGTGCGTTCGACCGAGAATCGAAATCTCCGGTCCGGCGACCATTTTTACGCGAGCAATTCCGAAGCGAGTATTGGGCGATAATTGTCCGAGACGCCCAGCGTCGCGAAGCGAGACCGATCACCGCGCCGTTACGATCTACACGCGTCGCGTAATAGGCCCCGCCTTCCGCACGGCCTATCCGTTCGTACGAGCGCTCGCACCGCTCACCGCACCGCACCGTACCGTACCGACGCGCCTTACAAACGCAACCCGCGACATCGCCTTCGGGGCCGAACTCTTGTATCAAATTAAATATAGAATAAAGCTAACGTACTACTCTCGAACGTCTCGCTGCTTT
Source organism: Harpegnathos saltator (assembly GCF_003227715.2). Taxonomy (NCBI): domain Eukaryota; kingdom Metazoa; phylum Arthropoda; class Insecta; order Hymenoptera; family Formicidae; genus Harpegnathos; species Harpegnathos saltator. The sequence continues at coordinate 635,683 of NW_020230482.1, forward strand.
CCTCCTCACCGAACCCGGACTCCGACGAGCCTTATCCGCGCGAAACGCGTAGCAGCGACCGAACCGCGGAGTTCGGCCGTTACACAGCTACTTGAGCTGATACGTTTATTATTTGAAATCATAGGAAGATTGAAAGAGTGATTGAGCAAGTCGACCGAGCGAGATTTCATAAAAACAAATCACGCTGCCAAATGGACGGGCTGAATTGCAATGAATAAGAATGCTTTTGCGTGAAAACAAATAAATTTAATAATGAATTTTATAATCGATCGATTTAAAAGAAGAGAAATATATGCGAATAAATGAAATTAGGAAGAGGATAAATGCGAAATAACCGATATCGAGCGGCATTTTGCGAGCCGAAATAATCCGCGACTAAATATTCGCTACACTCGAGAGTTTCGTGATTTCCCACATCTTACCTCGCTGTCCACAATTGTACAGACTTGGCATACTTTATGAAAGCTCAGTAGAAATGCGCAAAGTGAAATGAAAGACGAGCGATCAAACTGCAATCTCAACGAAGATCGGTGCTCGAGCACCGGACCGTTTGTCAGAAAGACACCGTAAAGATCCTCGCGTGAGAGAGAGAACTCTTTATTTATGCGCTCTAGACAGTCGTTTATTACCCGGAAAGGTCGATAGCTCGAATACGGTTGTAAGGGTAGTTGATCGTGGACCGTCTGGAGATGCCTATCGTTCCAGAAAAGCACTTCACGTCGCTCTCTTGCTTCTCCTCACGCGTCCTCCCACTTTGTCACCGACTTATTTCGCTCTATCGTAATGCGACCCCACCCTTCTTCTCCCAACGATCTTAATAACGATGTGATCTCGATCGAACCACTATCCTACACCGTCAAGCACCAACGAGAAAACAGAGATATGTATGTATTGTATCGAAAACGTATGTACGCTCATCTTTATATGGGTAAAATCTTAAATTTATAAGGATTTAGACCGTTTAGATAAACAAGTATGTTAAAATTTAGTTTGCAGAAAGGAGCTAATAAAAATCTACGACAAATATATTTAAAGCTACTAATTAATACACGCGAAGAACTATCGATTGCATAATCTATAACTGTCGATAGTTTACATACATACAATACAGGTAATAATAGATAGTCTATTTTAAAATATTGATAGTTTTCGATAGCTTTTCTTCGTCACAATTTTATTTTTAAAATAATGGTTTGTTAATAACGAAATATAATACTTTAAATCGTTTGATTAATAATTAATAAATTTAGTTTTTTGCTTCGAGTAATAAATAATATTTTTAAAAAATATGTATCTACATTCCAGTTACTTCTGTACCAGTAGAACGTATTTTTAATAATGCTGACTAAATCATTTCAAAACGACAAATAAATTTAAGATTGTAAAAAGTTAATGCGCTGATATTTTATAGCAGAATAAATATCTAATTCCTTAATTAAAATATTTTTGGAGTACTTTGTGTTCCATTTCTTATTATATCTTTTTATTATCAACTGAAACCTAATGAGTTATAACATATTAATAAGAAAAATGGAAAAAAAATTAAATAAATGGATAGCCTTTCTTATTAACTTCTTTTATAAATTATAATCTATCGAAAACTATCGACAGTTACCGATAGTCACATTCATAAACTATCGATATTATCGAATTATCAATAGAATAGAATATCGATGGTCATTCACCTCTACTATTTAAACTTAATTTCTAACGGCATCTTATATTTTCTACCGAAATATTTTCTACCAAAATAAAAGAAAATTGAACAAATTCTTATTCTTTGTCATACCCTCATTTCTTTTCTCAACATCTCTAACATCGATATCTGTATTTTCTTAATGTACAATTGCCAAAGCTAGTAATCTCTTTTGATATAATGAATATATATTTCTAACAAAAAGTCTATAATGCCCAGTTCATAATATATAAATAGTTCAAAATTATCTTCAGGATACTTTTGGAAACCGTATTATAAGTAATATAATAGACTAGACTGATGACCGACTTCTCCGAATTTACCCCCGATAAATTTATTTTTGTGCAGATATCGATATGTATTTTCTGCAAACTCTTATGTGTCAAACACCAATCAATAATGTTCAATATCTTTGAGAAAAGATAATTATAGCTTATAAACTTTGGATTCAAATGATACAATAATAACTGTTATGCACAATAATAAGTTGTTAAAATAACTTGTTGAAAGAAATAGAATTTTGTATTGTAAAAGGAGGCAAACAATTTAAATATTAATTTTTATGACTTAGAGTTTTTTTATTGTTTTTATATTTTTATTATTAAAAATGATATTTCTCTGATAGTACATTGAATTCATCTTAGAATCTTCTATAATATTATGTGAAAAAGGTTGCATAATACTATTTAAAAAATTCAACTTTATTTTTTTATGTAAAAATTCCGTCTTTTATTTTCTTATTGAAAATTGTAGCCTGTATGAAGCAGATGAACATTCACCTTACAACTTTTTCTTTAAGCCGCCGGAAATTTCTAAAAAATTGTACGGACTATTACGCTGAATACCCTATATAAAAATTTATTTTATTAACTTCAAATGCGATGTCCTAAGAACCGGAGGTCGATGAATTTAAAATTTCCATGTTGAATCAAATCTAGTCATCGAAACTTAACTTCTAAATAAAATATAAAGTAAAACTTTCGTTTAGGGGAGACACCTTCAATTACTTTATCCTTCACATAATGTTATATAACGATCATCCTTCTAAATAATAATTAAAAAGTCTTAGCCATCGTTCATTGTTTATTAAAAAGTTATTAACAAAGGAAGCTTTACAAATGGGACATAATTTCTCGATGCAGTATATATTTAAATATTTAATATTATACGAGATATCATTCTCGAAAATTAGTTATAAACGCTTCCATATATACACTTATGCGTACTATATGTGTAAGTCATTATCGCCGAAACAATAAGATATATGAAAAATGTTTATGTAAAATTTTTATCTATGTTTTCTATGTATTTATAACTGCATATTGTGTATATTTAGAATTGTAAAAAAATTTTTAAATTGTTTTAAAAAATTTAAATTAATAAGAATTTTTTAAATATATCCCCAGCTCTCTTATTATTTCTTTAACATTTAATTCCTTCTATAAAAATTAAAAAGAATTTTATTCTAAAATTACCTACTTATAATAAAATTATTTTACAATTGAATCTTGAAAATATACATGTCGCAATAATTGGCATAAACAATTTATATCTTACGTTAAAAAATTAAGATAAGATTATGTGTACATGTTCCAGATAAGTTCTAATTAAATTATTTTACAATTAAATCTTTGCGAAAAAATACATATCGCAATATTTGGCGTAAACAATTTATATCTTACTTTAAAAGATAAGATTATGTGTATGTGTTCTAGATAATATATTAGGTTGTTCGGAAAGTTCGTTTCAAATTTCGCGCGTTCCACATTTCTATGTAATCAGTAAGAACGAGGGCGCTCTAAACGATTTTATGTTTGTCAACAAACATTCCCGGATCTATGAGCCCGCTAAGGAAACTTCGCAGATCTTCCTAAGTGCAACTATTTCGTCAGAAATCAGTTTGAAAAATAGAGAACCAAAAAGTCCATTTTCGTCATGTGACGCTATATTGCTTTAAACGTGGCTTCACGGCTTCGCAGACCTTGAATGAGATGTTCTCAGTATATGGAGATGCCTGCGTCACTCACCAGACAGTTCAAAAATGGTATCGAAGATTCGAAGCTGGCGATTTCAACATGGAAGATCAAGTTCGCTCAGGCCGGCCTCAGGAGGTTGATGAAACGCTTCTTATGGATCTCGTGCACGAAAATCCTCGAGTGACAGTTAAAGAACTCGCCGACACTTTGCACAAGTCTGTTTCCACCGTGCATGACCATCTGAAGAAGCTAGGATTCTCAAGTCGACTGGATGTGTGGGTACCACACAAAATGAATGAACGGCAGTTGCTGGAACGTGTGAACGTCTGCGATATGCTACTTCAACAGCACCAAAAAGAACCGTTCTTAAAGAGGATCATAACAGGCGATGAAAGTTGGATCCTATACAATTATGTTAGCCGCAAGAGGTCGTGGAGAACCAGCGATGCGTCTACGTAAACAGTGGCCAAGCCGGGGCTTCACGCGAAAAAGGTTCTTCTGAGTATCTGGTGGGATTTTAAAGGCGTGGTATATTATGAGCTTCTTCAACCAAACGAAACCATCAACGCGGCGAAGTACAGCCTACAACTGGACGAACTGAAGACTGCCATCGCACAGAAGCGCCCTGAATTGGCCAACAGGCGTGGAATTGTTTTCCATCATGATAACGCCAGACCTCACGTCGCAATGTCTATCCGTAGGAAGCTGTTAGACTTTGAATGGGACGTTCTTCCTCATTCTCCATATTCTCCCGACCTTGCCCCATCTGACTACTATCTATTTCTTTCTTCAAAAAAATTTCTTCGGGACAAGAAATTCGAGTCTTTGAAAGTCCTCAAAAGTCATCTTGATAAATTCTTCGCCAATAAGAAACCTTTATTTTGGAGCAAAGGCATCATGCAGCTTCCTGAAAGATGGGCCAAGGTCGTTGAACAAAACGGTACATATTTGCTTCAATAAAGTTCCTCTTTGTGTAAAATATTGCGCTCTTAATTTATTTCATAATTTGAAACGAACTTTCCGAACAACCTAATATATTGTTTCATGTAGCAGCATAATTCTCACAGTCAGTGTAGTCTTCTCATTGTAATCATATCTGTGTGAACTATTTTTATATTGCAATAGAAAGCAAAATTTAACATCTTTGGAAATGATTATCAATCTGCTTAACGTTGTTAGACTTTTATTGGTGTCAATAAATTCAATATATCTAACAGAAAAGCCAGTAACTGAAGCAGAAAAGGAATTAAAGGAAAACATACAAAAATTATTGCTAGATGGTGTTTTTCATTATAATGGGTTGGAAGTAACGGAAGAAATATATCTCGATTATGAAGAAACTTATAAATTACATAGTTCTGAAATAATTGGAGATGACGAAGAAGCATGGAATGAAGATAATTTAAATTCTCATCCTCATTGTTCAAATGATGATACAAAGAGCATCGGCAAAAAATGCCTGTTTTCGGTACCTCGATTTTTGAAACTTTTTTTATGCCAAATGGTTACTTATGATGACCCAAAAACCTGCAAAATTTCAAGATGAGCATATACCCCGTTTAAAAAATATAGGGGGTCAAAGTTGACCATGTCCAATTAAAAAATATAGTAGCTTCACATTTATACTCCAATAATAATGTCCAAAAAATTCAGCCGAAATGGTTCTTTTAACATTTTTGGCTGCTGATTATGAATCTGAAGTCAGATTTTAAAAATTCAAAATGGCGGATCCAATATGGCGGACGAATTTTTCTTAAATTCATCAGATTCACTTGAAACTCGTTACTCGAGGGTTTTTGGGGTCGCTGATTACGAATCTAACGGTTAACTAACTTTTAACCAACACTAAATCTTCTTTGTCACTACATTAAACCTACTTTGACCCTACATAAAATCTATTTTGTCCTACAATGGACCTATTTTTCCTCACATTGGACCTACGTTCTACCTAGGTGAGCGTCGAGCGGACTGAGTCTCGTTTTAAAGAGTTCGGCCTAGAGTTACGAAACCCTGAAAACAAGAGACGATCAGCAGATCATCATTTGATTAACATTCCATTCCATCCTACATCTTATTTGTATCGTACGCTTGCGAATATAATAAAATAAAAGTTTCAGTTTCGAAAATCTGGAAATATTGTTGTTTGAAAAATATTATTAATGATAAATGGTAAGATTTTTTTTCGTACTCTTTGTTTTTTCGTGCTAATGACTTAAATCTATGCATTTTGTTGTTTAAAAAGTTTTTATATGCGCTACTGCAAAAAGTTCGATTTTCTAGTAAAAGTGCCTTTCGTTAAATGCTGCGACGTTTTTCACCAAAAGGGTCGCCAATTATCCGTGCAAGATTGTCCGTCGCAAGGAAATTCCACCGGTAGCGGGACACGGCGGATCCGATCCGACCCAAATCGTATATCGCTCAAAATACCACCAAATTTGTGGGCGCCAGGTACGGAGGCGGCCGTACCACCGATCCTCGCCAAGTCACCAAAGTTACCGTCCGATCGCGATATCCGCTTCCCGCCCCGCGCGGGACCGACTAGCTCCCCGTTATTTAAGTCGGAGATGGGCGGGTTCTTGGAAATAGAGTTTTACTACTAACGCGGTCTCGTCTGTTGGTAACATGCACTATATTTACAAATTATAAGTCGCAGCGGGCGAGATGGCTAGCCGCCGCTCGCCCGTCCGTTCCGCACGCACAAGAAGCTCGTCGGTTCGAGCCGTCGAAGGCTTCGCCGTCCGAGGGACTCCGCCAAGGATCGCCACCGCCACTCAGTGGTTGGCGCCAACGTCTCGGGCCGCGATCTCCAGAAGGAAGATCCGGCCTCTCGCAAGAGGCAAACACGTGTTGTGAGCTTACGCAGTGGTTTCCTCCTTCTTGTCCGGCTCCATGACGGCGGACCTGACCGGCACTCCACTTCACCCTCTCCTCTCTGCTAGCTCACTCGCCCTGCTCGCTCTCGTTCGCTCGTCCGCTCGTACGCTCGTTCGCTCGTTCGCTCGTACACTCGTTCGCTCGTTCGCTCGTACACTCGTTCGCTCGTTCGCTTGTACACTCGTTCGCTCGTTTGGTCGTTCGCTCGCTTGATATTCGCTCACTCGTTTGGGATCCCAAGATGGAATAGACCGAATTCTTCCGGTCTACACAGAGACATCGGCTCGGAGGCCCCCCACTCGCGGGACCTCCCAGGGAGCCTTGCGCGGTCCTGCCGCCGTGCCTCGCCGTCTTGCCGAATCTCTTCCTTGCCGCGACCGCCGTCGCGTATCACCCCGAATTCGCGGACACCCCGTTCGTACGGGGGGTTCCGCCGCCAATTACCGAATCTAGCTTAATTATTTACACCGTAATGGGCGCTCCAAGCTGCCATGTTATAATGCGTTAGCTGTGGTAAGCAAAAAAGAAGTAAAGATCACAAGTTTCTTCCTGTTAACAATATTCAAGATCCATTAACAGTTATTAATAATATGAGACAATTGGGCAACTCAAAAAACGTAAGCTAAGTGAAATAAGTGATATTTCATCAGATACTAAACTCTGCAGAGGTTGCTATGTATTATGGAAAAGTTCAAATCTTTCAACTGATCTTAATGAATCAGATTTATCGATTTACCGAGAGGGTCTTAGTTCTCACAATCGATGCACATTTTCATGTCAAAGTTTTGATAACCTTATTGTAGTCCCACCGTTGATTTGTCGTGATCTTCTTATGACTTATAAGTTCTTTGTTCCATCTGGTGCTCGAATGTGTTCTGAACATGTAGGTATTACGAATTATTGGCCTTTAGTCAAACAATCTGAAGAAGTACCTTCTAAAGATCAAGCTTCAATTAGTGATTTAATGTTTGAATATTATCAAGAGCTAAAATCAAGTAATCAAATAGTTTTTGATATGAATAACATCGATTCGATTGATGATAGTACATTTAAAGCTTGGTTTGCGTACAATAAAGTACAGTTTAAACAAATCTGCACTTATACCGATAAAAATAATCCAGTACATATAGGTGTCTTTCTATGTAAATTACGCACGGCTCTCTCAAATAAGCAGATTAGCTTTTTATTTGGAGTTTGCGAAAGAACAATTGGCAATTATATTAAATTAGCAATAGAAGACTTAATGGATCAGTTAGTTCCTAAATTCGTTAATAATAATGACCGAACAGTACTTATTAATCATGTTACTCCTATGGCAAAAGCACTTTTCGACATACCGGAAAATAAAACTTGCTTAATATTTGATGCTACTTACCGCTTCGTGAAAAAGTCTAAAAATTACTCGGGACAAAAGCAACTATGGAGTGAGCAAAAGAAAATACCACTTATAAAACTCATGGTAGGATGTACTTCTGATGGTTAGGTACAATTCGTTTTTGGTCCATTTGATGCTACTCATAATGATGCAACAATATTGAAAGATTGCTTTCAAGATACCCTTCTGAAATGGAGGTTATTCATGAAAATGATGTCATTTTAGTTGATAGAAGCTTTCGGGATGTTATACAATTTCTTACTGAAAATAAAGTGTTGAAGGTTCATCGTCCAGGGCTTGGTCAACTAAATACTCTAGATGCAAACCTCTCTAGATTTGTTACAAAATGTCGCTGGGTTGTTGAACAAGTTTTTGGTAGAGTGAAAGGAAAGTTTCCAATATTTGCCATTCCTGCACATAATTCAACATTGATTCACGATTATCAATCACTCCTGATTGCTTTTGCATTGCTTAACTTATTTCATGAAGCCATTCTTTCTGATAGGATAAACGAAGATGTTGCTGTTCTAACGAAATCGAGACTACACATTCCAAACCGATTACAATGTATTGTAGAAGACTTCAACCTTTCGAAAGTTAGAGCAGCGTTTTTGGAAATGGAATATATAACACTTAATAATGTCGAAAACAACCAACAGCTTCGCTTTCCACAACTTACATTAGACGATTTGTATAATATTAGTCTGGGTCCTTATCAAATACAAAATGCTATTTTCTATTATGCAAAACATCAGAATGAAGGAATATTTCTGGTTTCTAAGTTTCAACCAAACCCAAAACATAAAATAGCAGCTATTAGATACATAGATTTTAATATCAGGTGTAGTAAAAAGAAATCCATTATTTTTGCATGAAATTGAAGGCTTTAATTACCATAGTTAGAATGATCCTATTTAGGTCAAATATGCGCCGTTTTGTTCGATAACTTGTTTCCATTTTGAGGGTAATTTCATTATGCCTCTCTCATAGAAGCCCTCGTCCCTATTGGCAAAAAATTGAGACAGTCGATTTTCACAAGCCTCTCTTGAAGCGAATTTTTCACCAGCAAAATTGTTCGCCATGGACAGGAACAGATGGTAATCACTTGGTGCCAGGTCTGGACTATAAGGTGGATGCATAAGAACCTCCCAACCAAGCTCCCGGAGCTTCTGGCGAGTCACTATCGATGTGTGTGGCCTGGCGTTGTCCTGATGGGACACAATTCCTCTCCTATTGGCCAAAGCTGGCCGCTTCTGGGCGATTGCTTCCTTCAGACGGTCCAATTGTTGACAGTACAGTTCCGAGTTAAGAGTTTTGCCGTAGGGGAGCAGCTCATAATAGATAATTCCCTGCCAATCCCACCAAACACACAGCAAAACCTTCCTGGCCGTCAATCCTGGCTTGGCCACCGTTTCCGCCGGCTCACCGCGATTCGACCACGACCGTTTTCGCTTGACGTTGTCGTAAGTGATCCACTTTTCATCACCAGTGACCAACCGCTTCAGAAATGGGTCGATTTTGTTGCGATTCAGCAGCGATTCGCAGATGGAAATTCGGTCCATGAAGTTTTTTTTCGTTAACTCGTGTGGTACCCATACATCGAACTTCTTTTTGTATCCAGCCTTATTCAAATGGTTCCAAACGGCTTTTTGTGCAATCTTTAGCTCTTGGGCAATCGAAACAGTGCTTACATGACGGTCGGACTCGACAATGTCCATGATTTTATCGATATCTTCGACAATTGGCCTTCCAATGCGTGGTGCATCTTTGACATCGAAATTACCGGAACGGAATCGACGAAACCAAAATTGCGCATGATTGGCTGTTACAGTATTAAGACCATAAACACTATTCACATTTTCAGCCGCCTGGCTTGCGTTTTCGCCTTTATCGAAGAAAAACTGTAAAATATAGCGTATTTTCTCTTTGCTAGTGTCCATCTTTGACGCGCGCTCAAACAAAACTGAGTCAACTAATCACAAAACTGTCAGAAAAGTTTTTTTATTACGAAATCTCATCTTTCTAACGCGATTTAGTGGAACCCGATCGGACTTATACAACGCGAGATACAAATAACTAAAGCCATTTATTGGAAAAATAATGGATTTCTTTTTACTATACCTAATATTACTATCCAAGATCCTATATTAATAAAAGCTTACATGAAATCACGATACCGTGATGGAAAACACCATCACATCTTTGTTCTTTTTGACAGAGTCTTAACAGGACGACACTCTATTAAAGAATATTTTTGTACGTATGAAAGTGGCGCTAGAACAGTTGGCTGTTGTAATCACATTATGACAATTATTTGGTTTCTTGGATACGGACAATATCATGAAATAAATACACTTAACCCTGGAATATGTGACGTTTCTATAACTATACCTAAGGAAAAGCCACAACCAATGCAAACAGAAAACTAAAGAATCTACATTACAACTTGCCTTTGTTGGCTGGAATCTCAATTACATCTTGCCTTTGTTGGTTGGATTCACCATTACATCTTGCCTTTGTTGGTTCGATTATGCATTACATCTTGCCTTTGTTGGTTGGATTTGGCATTACATCTTGCCTTCGTTGCTTGGATTATGCATTACATCTTGCCTTTGTTGGTTGGATTTGGTATTACATCTTGCCTTCGTTGCTTGGATTATGCATTATATCTTGCCTCTATTGGTTGGATTTGGCATTACATCTTGCCTTCGTTGGTTGGATTATGCATTATATCTTGCCTTTGTTGGTTGGATTTGTCATTACATCTTGCCTTCGTTGCTTGGATAATTACATCTTGCCTTTGTTGGATATGTAGGATCCGTCATTTTGAATTTTTAAAATCTGATATCTCTTTCGTATTTGGTGAACCCCAAAAACCCCCGAGTAACGAGTTTCAAGTGAATCTGATGAATTTAAGAAAAATTTGTCCGCCATATTGGATTTTGAATTTTTAAAATCTAACTTCAGATTCGTAATCAGCAGCCAAAAATCTTAAAAGAACCATTTCGGCTGAACTTTTGGACATTATTATTGGAGTATAAATGTGAAGCTGCTATATTTTTTAATTGGACATGGTCAACTTTTACTCCTTATATTTCTTAAACGGGGGATATGCTCATTTTGAAATTTTGCAGGGATTTTTGGGTCATCATAAGTAACCATTTGGCATACAAAAAGTTTCAAAAATCGAGGTATCGAAAACGGGCATTTTTTGCCGATATTCTTTAAATCCTATATTTAAAGCATTTCACAGTTGGATAGCAAGATTCAAGAAGTCTCACCGAATTGTTTCAAGAAAAGTTACGAAGTTTATCACTAGAAGAACATTAGAAGATTCTGTTGATTTGCAAAAATCAGTTGATGATTTTCTGGAAACAGTAAAATCTCTTATTGAACAATTTGGATCTGAAAATATTTACAATTCAGATCTAAGTGGTTTCCAATTGGAAATTCATTCTGGAAGATCATTGTCTAACCAGAGAGAAAAGAAAGTAGAACGTGTCGTGCAATCTACGAGGGTGGTCCGATAAGTACTTAGCCTACAAAAGAAAAACGAAAATTTTGGAAAAGTGGCGATTTATTTCTCAACATAGTCTCCTTTTAGCTCGATACACTTGACCCAGCGATGCTCCAACTTCTTTAACCCGTCTGAAAAATACGTTTTCTCGAGGTCTGCAAAGTAGGCCTCCGTGGCGGCGATGACCTCCTCATTCGACTCAAATTTCTGCCCGGCGAGTGACTTTTTCAAGTTTGGAAACAAAAAGAAGTCGCACGGGGCCAAATCTGGAGAATACGGTGGATGGGGCAGCAATTCGTAGCCCAATTCGACCAATTTGACCGTGGCGAGGGCGGAGGTATGAGCCGGTACGTTGTCATGGTGGAAGAGCACTTTTTTCTTCGCCAAATGGGGCCGTTTTTTCTGCAATTCGACGTCGAATCGGCCCAATAGTTCGGCATAGTACAGCCCTGTGACCGTTTTGCCCTTCTCCAGGTAGTCGATGTAGACCACACTTTGTGAATCCCAGAAAACGGTGGCCATCACCTTTCCGGCCGATAGGACAGTCTTCGCTTTCTTCGGAGCACGTTCGCCGGGTGAAGTCCACTGTTTCGACTGTTCCTTGATCTCTGGTGTGTACCAGTGGATCCATGTTTCGTCGACGGTCACGAAACGACGCAGAAACTCCTTCGGATTGCGCTTAAACAGCGTCAAACACTGCTCTGAAGTGGTCTCACGGTTGCGCTTGTTGTCCGGAGTGAGCAAACGCGGCACCCATCGCGCCGATTTCTCATGCCCAAAATTTCAGGATATGATGCAGGAAAATGCAGGATATGACCCACGCGGTCTTTTGAGATGCCTACTGTCTCAGCTATCTCGCGCACCTTCAATCGGCGGTCTGCCAATGCGAGATCGTGGATTTTTGTCATGTTATCCTCCGTGGTAGCCGTTTTCGGGGCACCTGGGCGTGGCTCATCAAAAACCGACGTGCGACCACGTTGAAACTCGTTAAACCAATTTTTGACGGTCGCCATCGAAGGAGAAGAGTCACCGTACACAGCATCCAAGCGCTCTTTGATTTCGCTGCGCGATTTCCCTTCCAAAAACAAGAATCGAATCACCGACCGATATTGCTCTTTTTCCATTTTTCTAAAATCCGCGGACACGCCCGCTTCCACACGCGGTCAAAACAAAACTACGAGTCCGATTCGGCTGAAATTTCGACAGTAGCCGTCTACGAGAATGTACTACACGATAGTAAATTTCTCTTGCGATAGTGGCGCCATCGGGCGGTGAGGCTAAGTACTTATCGGACCGCCCTCGTATATCATCAACAACCCATTCTTATACGATACAACCAATAATATCCTGTAATGGCAATTTGTTGTCACCTTTATTTATTGTATTAAAAGAAGCTAGTGGTAAATTTGGACCAAGAGTAGAAGAAAATTTATTTAAACCAGAAAATGTCATTGTAAAAGCATCGAAATCTGGTAAAATGACATCAGGTATTTTCTTTTCTAACTATTTTCTTTAACAAACTTATTTCATTTTATAATTTAATAAGAGTTATAAAAACTATTATATCATTTATATTTTTTACAGATCATTTTAAAATGTGGTTAGAAGAAGCTTATATTGTAAACATTGGTCCTAATAGCGTTCTTCTTATCGATTCATGGACTGGACATTGCCCCAATACTATTTCGGATTTAACCCCTCCAGGAACACATATTACTACTATGATAATACCGAAAGGAACTACAGGGAAAATACAACCATTAGATGTTTATGGATTCAGAATTTGGAAGAATTTTGCTAAAAGATTTTCAGATACGGTTTTATTGTTGGAAAGTAATATAAATTTACATGAACGAAATAATATAATAAAATTGCAATCTTTCATACACGATCAATTATCATCCCCACGATATCAAATCTTATTTAAATATTCGTGGTTTAAAAGTGGTTATACGAATGAAAGACCAGGAGAATTTGAAAATCCAGCAAAATTTAGTTTTGACGAAACATCAACAAAATGTGATATTGAAGGTTGCAATAATATAACTGTAGTAAGATGTCCTTGGTGCAAGAAATCATTATGCTTAAAACATTTTTTGTCGAATATCATTATTGTAATGTGTATAATGAGTAAATAATATAAAATGTAAATAAATTCATTATGTAAATAACAAATAAACAAAATGTAAGATGTAAGAACAAAAATAATTGTAAGAGAAAAAATTATAAAACGTTATTCAAGAATATAATGTGTAAAGATGAATAGATTTGATAATGTAACGAAAAGACAGTGTGTGCTGACTGTGAGTATTAGATTGCTACATGAAAAAATTTATACTATTAACATATCTGGAACACATACACATAATTTTATCTTAATTTTTTAACATAAGATATAAATTGTTTATGCCAACTATTGCGACATGTATATTTTCAAGATTCAATTGTAAAATAATTTTATTATAAGTAGGTAATTTTAGAGTAAAATTGTTTTTAATTTTTATAGAAGAAATTAAATGTTAAAGAAATAATAAGAGAGCTGGGGATATATTTAAAAAATTCTTATAAATTTAAATTTTTTAAAATTATTTAAAAATTTTTTTACAATTCACAATATATACAATATGCAGTTATAAATACATAGAGAACATAGATAAAAATTTTACATAAACATTTTTCATATATCTTATTGTTTCGGCGATAATGACATACACACATAGTACGGATAAGCGTATATATGGAAGCGTTTATAATTAATTTTCGAGAATGATATCTCGTAACATAACTTTATCATATATGGTTGAATTTGAAAAAAAATAAACTTTAAATTAGGTAAAAAGAATTTTTTTTATTTTGCAAAAAAAATTAAGTGGTGGGGGTTCTTAAAGAAAATAAAAATAAATAAAAATAAAAAAATAGAAAAAGAGAGAAAAAAAAGAAAATAAAAAAAATAAAAAATTTTTGTTCATATAACTTTAAAGTATTCTTCAAGAGATTAAACTCTCATTCCATATTTTTTTGTTTCGCTTATAGTTTAGCAGATATTCGATTCTAAAGAAAAATACCGTTTTTCTGTAAAGGGATGTTTCACCCTTTAAAACTCAATATTCGCACATATAAAAAAATACGTGTCTTTTAGATTTATGTATTTAACAACATATTTAAAGGAAAATCAAATCGGTTCCGGACAGTTGTGACATGTCCCTTGTAAGTTCGAACGGTGGAAGAATGCAGATGACGCTGCTCTCTTTCTCTCACGATCTATTAGCTATAGCTAACGCGCCAGCCGTGAAAATGATGCCTAGGCGTCTTTAATGTATTTCGCCGGTCGCGTGTCTTTTCTTGCGCGTGCGTTCTCTTCCTATCCAATTAATTGTCCTAATTAATTGTCGCATTAAATAGAAAGATTTTTACATATAAAAAATATAAAAAATAAAGAAATGAAAAACAGAAAGAATGTAATAAATAAAGAATAGAAATCCACTCTTGGCCAATATGTATGCATTTTATTTAAAAAAGCATGGTTATTAATTTGTAAAAATTATTTAATATGCAAGAAAATAGATTGCCAAATTAAATTATATATTTTCTGTTTCGTAAAAAGTATTCCGTTAATATACTTTTTACTTTACTAATAGCAAAATCATTATAATAAGCAACAGAAAATGATGTTCTTGCAGTAATAGTTTTCTGCTGTTTCAATTTTATAAATGGACTAAGTTAATTTTATTTGGGATATCTCAAGTTGAAACATTTGATTCTACATGAAGCCTGTATATTACAGAATTGTATTTCTTTAATGTATGGCACGCCATTTTATTTTTTAATGGCACAAAAGATATTCAGCATAATATAAAAGTTTCAAATAAAAATGGCTACATAAAAATTATGTTTCAGTCTTTTGAAATATTATTATGTCACGACATAATAATAATTCGGCAAATTATAATTGTGTCCACATAAGAAAAATATTGTATTTCTATTATGTCCCGACATAATTATAATTCATCGAATTACTATTATGCGAAGGCATAAATGTAATACGTTGAATTATAATTATATAAGTACATGATAAGAATGTACAAAAATAATTATTATTATGTCATGACATAATATTAATTCCGGTATTCTTATTATGTCGGGACGATAATAATTCCGAATTTTTATTATGCCATTACATAATAATAATTCTGAATTTCCATTATGTACATAATAGAAATTGGGATTTATTATTATGTACATAATAGAAATACGGATTTATTATTATATCCCGATATAATAAGAATATCGGAATTAATATTGTCACGACATAATAATAATTCCGTATTTCCATTATGTACATAATGGAAATTCAGAATTAATATTATGTACATAATAAAAATTCGGAATTATTATTATGTCTCGACATAATATTAAATCGGGTATTTTTATTATGTCGCGACTTAATAATAATTCCGATATTCTGATTATGTCAGGACATAATAATAATTCTGAATTTCTATTATGTACATAATAATAAATCCCAATTTCTATTATGTACATAATGGAAATTCAGAATTATTATTATGTAATGGCATAATAAAAATTCGGAATTATTATCGTCCCGACATAATAAGAATACCGGAATTAATATTATGTCATGACATAATAATAATTATTTTTGTACGTTCTTATCATGTACTTATATAATTATAATTCAACGTATTACATTTATGCCTTCGCATAATAGTAATTCGATGAATTATAATTATGTCGGGACATAATAGAAATACAATATTTTTCTTATGTGGACACAATTATAATTTGCCGAATTATTATTATGTCGTGACATAATAATATTTCAAAAGACTGAAACATAATTTTTATGTAGCCATTTTTATTTGGAACTTTTATATTATGCTGAATATCTTTTGTGCCATTAAAAAATAAAATGGCGTGCCATACATTAAAGAAATACAATTCTGTAATATACAGGCTTCATGTAGAATCAAATGTTTCAACTTGAGATATCCCAAATAAAATTAACTTAGTCCATTTATAAAATTGAAACAGCAGAAAACTATTACTGCAAGAACATCTTTTTCTGTTGCTTATTATAATGATTTTGCTATTAGTAAAGTAAAAAGTATATTAACGGAATACTTTTTACGAAACAGAAAATATATAATTTAATTTGGCAATCTATTTTCTTGCATATTAAATAATTTTTACAAATTAATAACCATGCTTTTTTAAATAAAATGCATACATATTGGCCAAGAGTGGATTTCTATTCTTTATTTATTACATTCTTTCTGTTTTTCATTTCTTTATTTTTTATATTTTTTATATGTAAAAATCTTTCTATTTAATGCGACAATTAATTAGGACAATTAATTAATTGGATAGGAAGAGAACGCACGCGCGAGAAAAGACACGCGACCGGCGAAATACATTAAAGACGCCTAGGCATCATTTTCACGGCTGGCGCGTTAGCTATAGCTAATAGATCGTGAGAGAAAGAGAGCAGCGTCGTCTGCACTCTTTCACCGCTCGAATTTAGCTGAAGCGCCGAGTACTATAGTTCGTGACGGGCGGCGCACGTACACGGTAGTTTGCGGTAGTGTGCGCGCCGCTGCACGCACTGTAGCTGTGCTGTTTGGGTCCTGAAACTGGCATCACTGCTCGGGTTACAACGCGGCCTAATCGACCAAGCAGTTGTTGGCGGCGTGCGGCGAGATAAAACAACGAATAGCGACGCATTGTCCTTCCTCTCACTGCGCACCGTCAACAGTTTCTGGATCGACTGGGACGCGCTGCACAGTGGGGCGAAAGGTCCGAAAACCGAACATTCGAACCAAAAATTAAATTTATAAAAATATCTAGTTTTGGCATGTTTTCTTATTTTTATAGTTCGATTTATTTAAAAATATGTTTCAATTATCAAATATGATTGAAATTCCTACTGAAAATATTTAGCGAAGTTCACACTTGATGCAATTAGTGAGAGTCCACCGTTTCGACACATATTGCGTTAGAGAATTGTCATATTAAAACTATATTATTTCATCATATTAAAAGAGCGAGAAAGAGAGAGAAAAAATCATATTAAAAGAGCAATAGCAAAAACTTTTATAACATAAAAAGTAATCTTCAAATTTGATATTAAGATTATCGTCATGTTTAAGAAAAATCTGGATATGCATAACAAATATATTTAAAATAATGGAATTCATACAAACAGGATTCAATATTTCACACTACCATAAAGTTTACGCTCCAAAACGATCCAAAATATGCAATATACCAATTAATTGCAAAAAGTGTCTAGTTTATAAAAACCTCTATTGTTACCCCCCCCCTCAAATCCTCCTTTTATTAAAGAATTGCATTGGAAGTTATAATATCATGGTAAAGCGTTATAACAGAGTTTGCATTATAACAGAATTCGAAATTATTCTACATATCACACAATCTTATATCAAAAAAATCTAACTGAAAGATAGATAAGTATCTAAACTAACGATATTTTTTAATATATAGGATGTTCCACAAATGCCAAACAAAATTGTTCTACACAATGTCTTATACATATTTCATGAATATTTACTATATATTTTTATATAATTGGATGTATTAGGTGTACAAATGAATAATCTAATTTCTTGACCTACATTAAAGGTTTATTTTAAAAGAAAGTAAATTAAATTGTTCAATCAAAGTATTCGCCGTTGTTTTCTATAACTATATAAGCCATCTTTCAGGCATCTGATGAATTCCATCTCGGAAAAATGTTACGTCTTTGGACACGATAAAGTCGTCAAGCTATTTTCGAATCTCATCCACTGATTGGAAGTGCATATCGGACAAGGCGTGTTGCATCGACCGGAACAAGTAATAATCGAATGGAATAATATCTGGTGAATACGCCGGATGCTGCAAGACGTCCCAGCTAAAACTCATTTTGTATTGGAAGCAATGTTTAGCCTGGCGTTGTCATGCAACAATTTCACTAGACGTTCTCCTTTACCAGTATACGGGCGTTTTCGTTCCAATTCTTGACTCAAGCAGATTAATTGACGTTGGTAGCAGTCCGCAGTAACTGTTTCACCCATTCCAATAACTCATAATAAAGCACACCCTTGATATCCCACCAAATGCAGAGAACAACCTTCTTTCCGAAGCGATTGGGTTTTGCGACTGATTTTGATGATTCGCCGGGATTTACCCATGACATTCTGCGTTTCGGATTGTCATAGAGTATCCATTTCTCATCGCCCGTAACGATTTTCCACAAGAAAGACTTTCGACGCTGCTTATTGAGAAGAGAAAGACACGCTGCCACTCGTTGATTTTTGTTGGTTTCAGTGAGTTCATGCGGAACCCACTTTCCTTCTTTCTGGATCTTTCCCATCTTATGTAGGCATTTGGAAATCATTTGCTGCATTACTCCTAACTGTTCTACAAGCTCTTTTTGTGTTTGTGTCGAATTCTCAGCGAGCAGTTGTTCCAAATCATCATTATCGCACTTCCGAGGGCCTCCAGTGCGTTGTTTGTCGATTAGACTGAAATTACCGCTTTTAAACCGCTTAAACCAAAATGCGCATGGTACGATACAACATCTTCGCCCAAAAAGGAACAAATCGATTCGCACGCTCTTGGAGCATTTTTTCCTTGTTGGAATTCGTAAAGAATGTAGTGTCGGATATGCATCTTATTTGTTGCCATTTTCGACTGTACTGAACTGAATACTTTTGAAGGTTATGTTGGGCCTTTCGTCAAATTATATGTTCTTTTTAATAGCTATATGTCAACATTGCATAATCACAAAAGAGCGGGAAAATCTATTCAATTTAAAATTGATTTCATAACTGCTTCAAATAATTTGGATTATTCATTTGTACACCTAATAGATATTTTTACAAATTTAATTTTTGGTTCGAATGTCCGGTTTTCGAGCCTTTCACTCCACTATGCGCTGTCACTTGAGCAGCTGCAACATTTGTCTAATCATTTTGTCAGCGCACTCCCACTCCTCAGATTTCTGTAATTAATAACTCGATAATTATTGCGAATCTCGCAGAACAGTATAGGACTTTTATACTTGTCTTAAGCCGATCTACCTTCATACTTCGGGTTGGCAGCTAATTACCGGACACCCTGTATATTGCATTACTAATATTCAAGCAGATTCTTTTATTGATATAAGCGTGCGCGCATGTATGTAGAAATATATGATTGTAGGAATTCGAAATACAATATATTTATTCAAAATTGTTTACCAAGTTTGAAAATAAGCGTAACATAATTCGTCGAGAGTAACAACCTAATATAAATAATATAATATCGAAATTATATATTACAATTAATGTACAATCAGAATCCTCATTATGCAGGCCTGTCAAGTTGGGGTTGGTCCGGGGAGGGCAGATACATCCCCACCACGGTAATGGGTCCTCAGTTTACCGCGACGAAGTTGTAACAGAGGCTGGAGCGGGGGTAGGAGCGCCCTCCGCTTTCTCGTCCTTGCGGCACTCGCTGCGTCCCTTCCCCCTTCCTCCTACGAAAGTTGAGAGGTTGCCAACCTTATGGTTAGCAGGCCCGCGTTGGCGCAGACCGCCTCCGCCAAACCGCAACCATTTGCGCGGTGGCCGGAGTTATCGCAGCGATAACAGAGATCTTTGCGGCCGTCGGCACTATTGCACTGCCCGCACACATGGTCTCTCTCCAGACACCTGAAGCAGATGACCGCGCGGTCAGGTAGCGCCGTCGCCGCAGTATGGGTCCAGTTGATCCGGACCCGTTTCGACGCGGCGATCCTAGAGGCAGCCGCAATCGGACCTCGCATAACTACGGTTGCTATTCCACGCTGGGAGAACCTGAACTCACCAACGGACAGTTTCGTGGGCAAGCATCCCCCAGCCTAAGACAGAGAGGCCGCGAGTTCCTCGACGGAGTCAGGCGCCTCGATAAGGATCGCTCCGGTAAGCGCTTGCCTCACCTTGAGGGACTTGGCGATGCCAAGCTCCTGCAGGACAATCCGGCGCCTGGCCTCCCGCATGAACTCCTCATAGGAGTCGGGGGAACAGGTCATTGTACCTGCCGTTGTTCTCAGCGACTTCAGTTTGCCTTTCTTCTTCTTCAGCCCATCCTTCCCGGGCCGAATTGAAAAATGGTGGTGGGGCGGTCTCGTCTCCTCTCCTCCTCCTTCATTCTCCTCTTTTCCTTCCTCCCCACCACCTTGGACCGGAGCGGCCTGCGGCGGGTGAGGAAGAGGGACCCTGGGCTGTTGTGGCGTCCTCCTCGGCACCCGAGCGGTTGGAGGAGGGTCCCTGGTGGGCTGCGACGGCGTCGTCCTCCTCGGCACTGGAGTAGCTGGAACAGGTGTCGACGCGGCAACTCCCGTCCCCTTCCCTGCTCCCCTCTTCTTCTTCTTCTTTTCCTCATCTTCTCGCCCCCTTCTTCTTGGTCTCCCCCTGTTTCTCCAACAGAAGGACCTGAGTGGGGTGAAGAGAGACTCGTGCTACGGGGAACAAAGCCGTTGCTCCCGGCCCCCCGCCGCCCCTGAGCCTTTCCCTCACGTCGAGGAGGCAGCTGATCTCCTTGGAGATCCTTTCGTGCTCCGCCTCCTCTCGCGAGGCCAGCCCAAGGGCGGCCAGCAAGTCATCTATCCTTTTTGAGACTCCCTGGATAGGAGGTCTTCATGCCGGAGGGGGGGGGCCTCCTCCGGCAAGTTATCGTCATATGATGGCACATCGCTGAGTGGACCCCTTCTACCCTCGTCCTTCGACGACGAGGTGAAGTCCATGATCCTCCTCCTCTTCGACCTTTTCTTCACCATCCTGATCCTGACATGCGGAGAAGAAGACTTTCTTCCAGCCGCTTCCGCGTATAACTTGATAGGAGACGGGGGAGCGGGAACCAGGGCGGGAGCCGGGGCGAGGGCCTCCTTAGCTCTGGAGTTTCGCTAGGAGTTCCTCCCTGAGTCTCCCGTTCTCCGCCCTCAGCTCCCTAAGCTCCTCGCGGAGCTCCCCCATCTCCCGCCCTCACTGCACTCGTCGGCTCCACCTCGGTGGAGCTCAACCTCGCAATGAGGGTCGCCAGAACCACCTTCGAGGTCATCACCTAAAGACCTCCTTAGCGGGGCGTTAGTCCTTGGCCGTCTTGATCAAGCCCCCGCTAAGAAGTTCCGCCACCTCCTTCTCCAGCCATATAACATCCTCCTCCCTCTTCCTGCACTCCTCCGCTTCCTTTTTTGGCGCAGCCCCACTCCTAAGAAAATCGTGAGAGGCCTTCCTCTCGACCGCTTCACTGCTTCCAGCTTCGACTCCTCCACAGTCGAAGTGCCAGATTCTCCGCTGGATATTCCGTCCCTCGGTTTTTTGTGATGGTGGTGATATTCCTGCTGGGGTCAGCAACGCGTAGCCTAGAACCCTGAGAAAGGATTACATCGCTCACGGTTAACGGTTTCCCGGTGGTCGGAGTCGCTCCCGTCCTCGTCCTCGACTTCCCCGTGGTCGAAGCCATTCCTATCCGCAACCCTGGCCTCCCGGTGATCGGAGCCGTGCTGGACTGCACTTTCTGCTTGCTACACAAAGGCCGCGGCCTTTGTGTACGCGTCGTTCTGACCGGGATTTTACTCCCGGTCTGGGAGGACGATTGACAGTCCTCTTTAAGCGATCCCTCCTTGCTGAGGTTCGCTGACTCCACCCTCTCCAGCAGGAGAGGGCGGTCCTTCCGACAGTGTGTCGGGGAGGACGGTGGAGAATCCTCATTTGGACTCTTCCTCGGGAAGGTCCGCTAGCCCAGTCCTCTCCGGAAGGAGAAGGATACCCTTCACCACAGGATTCGCAGATTTGTCTACCTTTGTCTCTAAAAAATCATCCACGGTAAGTGGTATGCCGGCGGACGGCCTGCCCGAGGGCAGTGTGTCCGTGTCCGACGATTCGCCCGAAGGCAAAGTGCCTTTCGATAAAAATGCCCGAGGGGGTAGTTTTGTTTTAAATTTGTACTCCATACCTGTTCCCACGAGTGCGGTGGGATAGGGTTGGCCACCTGTCCAGAGCCCCCATAGACAGGCTAGGCTGTGTCCCCGGAGGTGCGCCAGTTTCCCCCGGGTAAGGTCCACTAAAACAGGTCACGCATCTGCCACTCATCTCATCACCGTAGGCCTGAAGCTTAGGATTACGGGGTTTTTTATGGAGGTCCCAACCTCGCGGTCTGACCGGTTAAGGCAAAACCGCCAGCCCTTCTGCGGATGGTCGCCACCTTGTCGTGGTGCAGAAGCTTGACGGCCATAATGATCCAAGGGGATGGACTCGATTTAGAATCTCAGGATTCCAAGTTCGAGGGTGAACCGAGGAGAGTGGCTACTAAGAGCGGCCAATACATGCTTCGAGATGGGCAGCTGCCTCTTGAAGCATTAAGGGACTGGAGGGCTGCTCTCGAGTGGCACGAAGGACCCTGCAGCGCGGGCGTTTGGGCTCGTTAGCCTCGCCTTTGGGAGGCAACCAAACAGGGGAAGGACACCCATAAAAACCTGTGGCGATGAGGGCCCGTTAGCCTTTTTTCCTGGCACCCAACGAGGGGACGGAAAACCCATTGTAAAAACCCGGGTATCGGACTCGTTAGTCTGGGAGGTTTCCAGACAACCCGACGAGGGGAAGGAAAACCCACTGCAAAAACCCGGGCTAGTGGGCTCGTCAGCTTTGAGCAACCTATTCCGGAGATTGGAAACTCCGTTATCAAACCCGGGCGAGGGCTCGAGAGCTTGACTTTGTGGGCAAGCAACCTATGTGAAGGGTAGGAAGAACCCCAATACCAAACTCGGGCATCGGGCTCGTTAGTCTGGGAGGCTGCCACACAATCCGACGAGGGGAAGGAAAACCCATTGTAAAAACCCGGGTTAGTAAGCTCGTTAGTCTTGCGCAACCTATTCCGGAGATTGGCAACTCCGTTATCAAACCCGGACGAGGGCTCGAGGGCTTGACTTAGTGGGCCAGCAACCTATTATTAGGGGAGGAAGAACCCCAATACCAAACCCGGGTGTGCAGCTCGTTAGCCTGAAGGCATCTGCACCGGAGAGAAAACTCCGCACAAACCGGGCGTTCGGACTCGTGAGTCTAGCGGTCCAGACATCCGAAACGGAGAGAAAACTCTGAACCAAACCGGGCGTTCAGGCTCGAGAGTCTGGCAGTCCAGGCGTCTGAACTAGAGGGAAGGAAGAACCCTGACTAATAAACCCGGGCGTGCGGCTCGTTAGCTTCAGGGCATCAGCACCGGAGAGAAAACTCCGCACAAACCGGGCGTTCGGGCTCGTGAGTCTGGCGGTCCAGACATCCGAAACGGAGAGAAAACTCCGAACCAAACCGGGCGTTCAGGCTCGCGAGCCTGGCGGTCCAGGCACCTGAACTAGAGGGAAGGAAGAACCCTGACTAATAAACCCGGGCGATCGGGCCCGTGAATCTATTTCTCCAAGGCATCCAAACAAGGGGAAGGAAAACCCAATATAAAAACAGAGGGACGGAAAACCCACGAAAACCCGGGTATCGGACTTGTTAATTTGGGAGGTTACCAAGCAACCCGACGAGGGGAAGGACACCCATTGTAAAAACCCGGGCTAGTGGGCTCGTTAACCTTGTGCAACCTATTCCGGAGATTGGAAACTCCGATATCAAACCCGGGCGAGAGCTCGAGAGCTTGACTTCATGGGCAAGCAATCTATTATTAGGGGAGAAAAAACCCCAATGCTAAATCCGGGTGATCGGGCTCGTTAGGCTGATGGTGCCAGCCAACCGAACCAGGGGAAGGAAACCCAATGTAAAAACCCGGGCGTGCGGGCTCGTCAGCCTTTGGACAACTGCAACAGAGAGCAAATCTGACAATAACTGGGTGTTCGGGCTCGTGAGTCTGGCAGTCCAGGCAGCCGATACTAGGGGATGAAGAACCCCGAATAATAAACCCGGGCGATTGGGCCTGTTAGTCTGTCGAACAGACACCAAACGAGGGGAAGGAAAACCCAAAGTAAAAACCTGGGAGTTTGGGCTCGTTAGCAGCATGGCGACCAAACCGGAGAGGAAAACTCTGATTAAAACCGGTCGAGTGTTTGGACTCTTTAGTTCCGGGGCGGTGTTTAGGACTCGCCAAGCCTCGGGGCGACCAAAACGGAGAGGCAACTTCGTGAACAAACCGGTCGGGTGTTCGGACTCGTGAGACTGGTTTCCCAGCCCACCGAGGAGGAAGGAAGAACCTCAAAGAACAAACCCGGGGAGGCGGCCTCGTTAGTCTAGTGAGACAGCCGAGCGTATGAAGTCCACAAGGCAGAGTTCATGCGGTCTAATTCCTCTATATGAGCGCTGCCGAATGGCAACATCCGGTGGAGCGCGTGGCGGACCCCGCGGGTCCCGGTTCTGTCGTCGGGGGGGCCTGTTGGATGCCGAGGGGCGGAGGATAGTCGGCAACGGTGGGCTTGCACTCACTGATCCGTTAGGCCGAAGTTCCGCGGCGTTTGGGGGACTCGCTCGGTGGCGGGAGCGGGGGTGCTCTCGGGGAACGGGGCGGGCTCCTCCTGGGTGTAGGATGGCTAGCGATCTAGAATGAATGTGTGTGTGGGAGGGTGGGGTCCGGAGGGGGCTGGGGATGGCGCTGATCCTCGATGGGCTGGGGCTGTGGCGGTGGTGGACGGGGCCACTTTCGCCAGTGCCGGAGAGGATATGTGCGTCGAATGAACCAGCTTAAGTCGCCTCCGAAGGAGGGTTTTTCTGGGTGCCGGGTGGGTATTCCTTGAGGAAACTTGGGGGATGCACTCATCGGTGTCCCAGTCTCACCCTCAGCGAGAGGTGCTGGTCGGCTGTTACGTGTATACGGGTCGTGGAGGTATGCCACCGTTAGAGGCGGTGCTGTGGCGCCTGCCGCGCCGGCTGGTCGGGCGGGCGTCGGACTGCTAACCCTCTCGGGTCTTGGCGGTCTGGTGCCTGTTGTCCGGCCCGAGTGGAGTGGCGAGGTAACATCGATGGCGGTGATGAAGCCTCTCGGATATACTACTGCAGGACTGGGAGACTCCCGCAGCTGGTCGTCCCTGCGCCTTGACCGGTCCTGTAAAGGGTATATACGGACATACAATACCGCGACCCTCTGGTAATGCTTCTGCAGTACGGCTGGCGCATGCCGAAAGGCATGACATTTTCGGTGCCGGGATTGTGTGCGGGATGGATGAGGTTCACCACCCACCATTCAGCATACGACCAACGGTACAACACCCGGTGTCCGGGAAATCTGGAGCACGCAGTCGGGGGTTATCCGTCCGAAAGGGAGTACCTTGGTGTTCGGCGGCTGGAGATAGTCGGCAACGGGGAACCCGCAGGTAGTGGGCGACCTGATCCGTCAGGCAAAAGCCGTCGAACATTGGGGCCCCTTCCGGAAGGGATGGCCGTCGATTGTGCCAGGTTACTGGTCATTGGGTGGGGAAGGGGACCAAAATAGTGTCCCCTTTTTCCCTCCCGTGGGCGCCACCTTGTCGTGGTGGGGGGGCTTGCGTGTCCCAATGATGTACAGGGCTGTACCGGCGGGGGTTTCGACCCCTGGCAGGTTCTACCATGCCGGGGTGGCCTGTACAGAGGAACCAGACTAAGAGCGTCCATAATACCCCTGGTTGGGCAGCTGCCTCCAGGTTTTATCCAGGGTCTGGAGGGTCTCACTCGTGGGGCCCAAAGGACCCTACAGTGCGGGTAGAGCGGGCTCGTTAGCCTGGTGAAGGCAGCCGGTCTAGGGGAAGGAAAACCCCGAAATCACACCCGAGTGGGCCGGGCTCGTAACAATCCGACACCTGGATGGATTATACATGACGACGACAAGGACAAACATCTCGGTATTCGGACCCAAGAACCGGCGTGGGGGGGGGGGTAGTGTCCCGACCCTCCCCATGTCGTCATCGAGCGACGGGCTGGTACAGGGGTTGACCACGGGCCCCTGTACTGACATGGATACCGTAAAGCGTCGCGGCGGGGAACAGGACCTGGTCCTCGGCGTGTCGTTAAGACACGACAGGTCATCCGAGAGTAACAGCTCTGAAAGGAGCAAGAGTCGGACGAAGTGCGGTAATCACGAGAGTGATCCGCAGTCTGACGTGGACCACGCCAGCCGGTCCTCCTGTGATCAAATTCGGAGAGACCGCTCCCACCAGGGAGCGCGTCAGGTGAAGCCCACGGGTCACAAAAGGTTGCCACACACCGAGGGAGATTTCAACCCGGCGTCCAGCAGCCGGAAGGGCGGTTCCCACCGGGGAACTCGCCGGACAAGCTCCCGCATTAAAAAGGAGCGAGTGTCCCGCGCAAACTATTCCCCGGAGAGTGACGGGAAGCACTCCTGCCGGGGAGGAAGTGAGACCAACTCGTCGGGTGAGGAGTGGTCCCACGAGGGAAGTAGGATGACCAGGAGGACGAGGTTTAACATCCCCACCCCGACACTGGGAAATTCGAAGCCTGGCCCCCTTTCTAGTAAAGGGGGTGCTCGGGCGAAGGGAGGAACCATGTGCGCGGATAGTGGGAAAAGGACTACGTCTGGGAAGCCTACGATTAGGTCTGACGTGGTCCTCTCCCAACGGTCCAAAATACCGGTGGTTAGGGACGAATTGGGCAGATTTGTTGCCAGGAAAAAGGATCCTGAGACCACTACAACTGCGGCCATCTCCATCCAGGCCACTAGCACTGGGAAAAGGAGGAGGGGAACGACGAGTGGAGGTTCGTCCTCGTCGGTTGTCATCGTGGAGCAACCCACACAGACGAAACTCCTCCCCGCATTTTTGTTCCAGACAGGGATCCCAGAGGGCGTGAACCGACACATGGCCGCTATGTCGGCATACGATACGTCAGGGAGAAAGCGGCCAAAAAGAAAAGGGAGAACGTGAAAGCTCGCCTCGAGGCGGAGGTGGCGGACCTCCTCGGCAGGGGTATCCTTCGGTCTTTGAAGGATACGAGGCCTGCCGAGGAGGTCTTTAAGGACTCTGCCTCGAGGGCACTTCTTCGAGAGGCGAGAACACCAGAACTGGCCTCAGAGGTGGGCCGGGCTCTTGGAGCCATAAGGCTTGTGGCACGAAGGTCTAATACACTTAAGGGGACCTTCGTGTCACTTATGAACCGAGCAGTGGCCACCTCCGAGGCCGTTATGACAACCCTTCTGGCGAGGGTTGCAGCCTGCGGTGAGGAGGGAGAGCCAGCGGCGGCAGCAAACAGGGAGGCTGAGAAGATGAGGGAAGAACTGAGGATGCTCAGGACTCAGAACCGAAGCCTGGAGGAGAAGCTTGCAGCCAAAGAGATCGAGACAGGTCCGGCACCGGCGCCGCAGTTAAATGTCCGGACTTATGCTCAGCCGACTAGAAGTGGAGCTTCGTCACTGAAGGAGGAGCCCCGACCGGGGCCTTCTGAGAAGAAGAAAAGGAAGGTGCAGAGGAGACCAATTGTAGAAGCTCCTCTAGCTCCTCGGAAGAGGTTTTCAAGGGGGGCTCTAGTGGTGTGATCCCGTCGTACGACGACACCATGCCGCTGGATGCCTCCCCCACCGGTTTTGAGACCTCCGATAGGAGGAATTAGAAAAGAGCTCGACGAAGACCTGGCCAAGCTCAATTTGAGACCGGAAGGGGAGGAGGCCTACAAGGCGCTATCCAGGGGGATAGAATACTTCCTGGAATGTAGGCAAAGGGCGCAGGAAGACAGAGGTTCGTGGGTTCCCAAAATGGAGAACCTCGTATAGATCCTATGTCCCCCCTCTGCTCCGATTCCTACGAAAGGGAAGGCGCCAGCCGACCCGATCGAGGAAAGAAAAATGGGAGCAAACCAGAACCCAGCTCCAATAGGAAGCAAGAGGACGGAGGCGGAGAAGAAGAGGGAGAAAAAGAAGAGGAAGGCGGCCAATAAGAAAAGGAAACGGGCCCAGGAGAAGCTCCAGGCAGCCAGAAAGGAGGAAGGTCCTCCCTCAAGGAGGATGGAGCCCCCTAACAAGGAGAAGAAGCCCCAAGGCGAGGGCAAGCCGAAGAAGGAGAAAGGGGCTGGCCGAACACCAGGCCAGAGGCGGGAGGAGAGAGGGCTCCCTCCCTCTCTCCCTCCGACCGTATCTCAACTTATCTCTGTTCCAGGAGAGACATGGAGCAAGGTGATCGGAAGGAGAGAAAAGAACAAGGCGAAGCAGGAGCTGAAGAGGAAAGAAGCGGCTCCTCGACAACAGGTCCCAGATGGGGAGGGCCAAAAGTGGTGGGAGTGGTGCCAAAGCCGCCTAAGTCAGCGGCCGTCACCATAACATGCTCTGAGGGGTCTTACAAAGATTTTATGACCGAGGCCAGGCGCCGGATCAATCCGGAGGAGCTGGGCATCCCGGGGGCCTTGCGAATTCGCGCGGCCCGAACGGGTGCCCTGCTGATCGAGGTGCCTGGTCTCGGCTCAGGGCCCTCCGCCGACCGACTTGCCGAGGAGCTCGGCAAGTTGGCGACGGAGAAGGGCCCCGACTATCGCGTCCGAAGGCCGGTGAAGATCACATCTGTGCGTATCACTGGCCTGGACGCGACGGTCGGGGCAGAAGAGGTGGCGGCCGCAGTGGCCAAGGCTGAGGGATGCCTGCCCGCGGAAGTTTCCGTGGGCAGGTACAACCTCACCCAAAGAGGACTGGCCTCGACAGTGATGCGGTGCCCGCTCGCGGCAGCCAGTAAGGCAGCCCCGACGGGGCGAGTCTGGATTGGCTGAACCCGCGTCGGGGTGATGGTGCTGCCCGCCCGCGCCGAGTTCTGCTTCAGATGCTTGAAGCAGGGCCACGTGCGCGGGCGGTACGGGAACGCCGTCGACCGCAGCGATGCCTGTTATCGTTGCGGTAACCCCGGCCACCGCGCCAAAGAATGCGAGGCGGTAGCGGCCCTGTCTGCGCGGGACTGGGAAGGAAAGCCGACCACAAGGTCGGCGGTCCTTCCTGCCGCCCCCTCACTGGGAAGGAGAGGAGGCAAAGGAGGAAGATGGAGACCAGACCCGGAACAGACGGGGGGCAACTGGAGCCGCCCCCCAGCCAACGCTAAGGACGGGTCAACCTCCTCCACTGAGAAAGGAATCAGGAGATAGGGGGGAGAATGGGCAGACCTCCCCCCCCAACGAGGGAGGAGAATCCAACGACGGCGGAGGCGGTGCTTGACCGCGTCCTGGACCCCGTCGCCATGGACGTTCCGGAGGAGGTGAAGCCCCGGCGAGAAAAAAGGAAACGCGGGGCGATGGAGGCAGCGATACTAACAGTGGAGTCTGGAGAGGAGGAGACTTTGACGTGGAGCTCATCGCCATCCCGGGAGGATCAGGTGAGGTGGGTGAATGCGAGAGCTCCACCCCCAACGACAGTAGAAGGGAAGCCAGAGGACGCGCCATCTTTGGCTTCCTCAATATGCGCCCTCTCCTCTTACTCCCTAGAGGTGGAGGGAACACAGGTAGGGACCCCCCACACAGCCTCGGAGGAGGCAATGGAATTAGCAGTCTCTGCGGAGGCATTAGTTCTGGAGGCCACAACGGCTGACGCTCCCTCTGGGGAGGTTGAGGCGGCGTCTTCGCCGCCAGAGGCCTCCCCGGAGGGAGCGGAGGAGGAGCGCCTGGAGGAGGCGTGAAGGCCTGGCTTTCACGCTCCTCCGGGTCTCCCAAGCCAACCTTGGCCGCGGCGCCCGGGCCCAAGACCTGTGGATATACAGGCTTGCGGAACTGGGCGCCGGGCTGGGGATGGTCACCGAGCCGCACTTAGTCCCGGTTGGTAACTCCAACTGGCTGGGTAGCAAGTGTGGCTTGGCGGTCGTGGTGGCCTGTCTCGCAGCGGATTCCCTCCCCTGTTCGATCAGGAAGAGGGCGGACTCGTATGTGGGCGATTGACTACGGGCCCGTCACTGTGGTGGGGGTGTATCTCCCCCCACTACAGGAACAAACAGGGCCGCGGCAAACTTGCCCGGATTGAGAAGGTTCTAGGCAGGACGTGGTACGTGAGTGCCACCCCCGACCTGTCGTAGTTGCCGGGGACTTTAACGCCCACTCGGAAGAGTGGGGCTGTAGTCCCCGGCAGCGGGACCCACGGGGCAATGTCGTGGCCGACGGGATCCACCAGCACCTGTGTGCGGCCGGGGGAGGCGAGTCAGTGACACATGGGCCTCCCCCTCGGCTGCCCGGAACTTCCGGGAGTGGGTGGTGGAGGAGGAGAGGGAATCACTGTCTGATCATAGATATGTGATGTGGTCTCTCCGACTCCCACCCCTCACCGGGTGCTGGCCCGCCACCCTGGAGGGGGACTTTCCCCTCCCCAAACGATGGGCCCTCGGTCGATTAGACGTGGACAGGTTCCAGGCGGCCGTCCTCGCGGCCACCTGGCATCTCGGAAGAGAGCCAGGTGAACGGGACCCCCTCCCTCCCCAGGAACTGGCGAGGGAGGTAGTGGGAATTGAATTGTGGCGTCGGCATGCGACGTCGCGATGCCCGGTCCCACCCCGAAAGCGCCGGCGGCATACTGTGGACGCAGGAGATTGCGGAGATCCGCGACTCCTGCGTCCGAGACCAAAGGCTATACCAGTGCCCGACGCGATGAGGAGGGGGATGTCGCGGGGATAAAACGGGATTACCTAATCAAAAGGAAGCCCTGAAGCCGCCATCAAGGAAGCCAAGGAGAAAGGCTGGGAACGACTGGTGGACTCCTAGACGAAGACCCGTGGGGCGCCCATACAAACGGACGGTCGGAAAGATACGTCCATGGGCGCCCCCTCTGACGGAGTCGATGGACCCCCAAGACCTCGAGGGGCGCCTCGACATCCTTCTCCGAGGTGAGAGGAGGCCTCCCCGGCTCGCCCGTCCCGCGAATTACGGGACGAGGCTGGAATGAGGACCTGGGGTTTCACTAGAGGAGTTCGCCAGGGCCAGAAGAGGTCAAGGGCAAGCCCGGCCCCGACGTATTCCTGGCCGCGCCTGGGCCCTCGCCCTTGGCGAAAAGGGACCTGTCCGCAGCCACGCGGGACGTTCTGGAGAAATGCCTCAAGGAGAGGAGTCTCCCCCATATGGAGGAGGGCCAAGTTGGTCCTCTCCCTAAGGAGAGCAAGACGCNCATCCCACCCCGACACTGGGAAATTCGAAGCCTGGCCCCCTTTCTAGTAAAGGGGGTGCTAGGGCGAAGGGGGGAACATGTGCGCGGATAGGGGAAAAGGACTACGTCTGGGAAAGCCTACGATTAGGTCTGACGTGGTCCTCTCCCAAACGGTCCAAAAATACCGGTGGTTAGGACGAAATTGGGCAGATTTGTTGCCAGGAAAAAAGGATCCTGAGACCACTACAACTGCGGCCATCTCCATCCAGGCCACTAGCACTGGGAAAAGGAGGAGGGAACGACGAGGTGGAGGTTTCGTCCTCGTCGGTTGTCATCGTGGAGCAACCCACACAGACGAAACTCCCCCGCATTTTTGTTCCAGACAGGGAATCCCAGAGGGCGTGAACCGACACATGGCCGCTATGTCGGCATACGATACCGTCAGGAGAAAGCGGCCAAAAAGAAAAGGGGAGAACGTGAAAGCTCGCCTCGAGGCGGAGGTGGCGGACCTCCTCGGCAGGGGTATCCTTCGGTCTTTGAAGGATACGAGGCCTGCCGAGGAGGTCTTTAAGGACTCTGCCTCGAGGGCACTTCTTCGAGAGGCGAGAACACCAGAACTGGCCTCAGAGGTGGGCCGGGCTCTTGGAGCCATAAGGCTTGTTGCACGAAGGTCTAATACACTTAAGGGGACCTTCGTGTCACTTATGAACCGAGCAGTGGCCACCTCCGAGGCCGTTATGACAACCCTTCTGGCGAGGGTTGCAGCCTGCGGTGAGGAGGGAGAGCCAGCGGCGGCAGCAAACAGGGAGGCTGAGAAGATGAGGGAAGAACTGAGGATGCTCAGGACTCAGAACCGAAGCCTGGAGGAGAAGCTTGCAGCCAAAGAGATCGAGACAGGTCCGGCACCGGCGCCGCAGTTAAATGTCCGGACTTATGCTCAGCCGACTAGAAGTGGAGCTTCGTCACTGAAGGAGGAGCCCCGACCGGGGCCTTCTGAGAAGAAGAAAAGGAAGGTGCAGAGGAGACCAATTGTAGAAGCTCCTCTAGCTCCTCGGAAGAGGTTTTCAAGGGGGCTCTAGTGGTGTGATCCCGTCGTACGACGACACCATGCCGCTGGATGCCTCCCCCACCGGTTTTGAGACCTCCGATAGGAGGAATTAGAAAAGAGCTCGACGAAGACCTGGCCAAGCTCAATTTGAGACCGGAAGGGGAGGAGGCCTACAAGGCGCTATCCAGGGGGATAGAATACTTCCTGGAATGTAGGCAAAGGGCGCAGGAAGACAGAGGTTCGTGGGTTCCCAAAATGGAGAACCTCGTATAGATCCTATGTCCCCCCTCTGCTCCGATTCCTACGAAAGGGAAGGCGCCAGCCGACCCGATCGAGGAAAGAAAAATGGGAGCAAACCAGAACCCAGCTCCAATAGGAAGCAAGAGGACGGAGGCGGAGAAGAAGAGGGAGAAAAAGAAGAGGAAGGCGGCCAATAAGAAAAGGAAACGGGCCCAGGAGAAGCTCCAGGCAGCCAGAAAGGAGGAAGGTCCTCCCTCAAGGAGGATGGAGCCCCCTAACAAGGAGAAGAAGCCCCAAGGCGAGGGCAAGCCGAAGAAGGAGAAAGGGGCTGGCCGAACACCAGGCCAGAGGCGGGAGGAGAGAGGGCTCCCTCCCTCTCTCCCTCCGACCGTATCTCAACTTATCTCTGTTCCAGGAGAGACATGGAGCAAGGTGATCGGAAGGAGAGAAAAGAACAAGGCGAAGCAGGAGCTGAAGAGGAAAGAAGCGGCTCCTCGACAACAGGTCCCAGATGGGGAGGGCCAAAAGTGGTGGGAGTGGTGCCAAAGCCGCCTAAGTCAGCGGCCGTCACCATAACATGCTCTGAGGGGTCTTACAAAGATTTTATGACCGAGGCCAGGCGCCGGATCAATCCGGAGGAGCTGGGCATCCCGGGGGCCTTGCGAATTCGCGCGGCCCGAACGGGTGCCCTGCTGATCGAGGTGCCTGGTCTCGGCTCAGGGCCCTCCGCCGACCGACTTGCCGAGGAGCTCGGCAAGTTGGCGACGGAGAAGGGCCCCGACTATCGCGTCCGAAGGCCGGTGAAGATCACATCTGTGCGTATCACTGGCCTGGACGCGACGGTCGGGGCAGAAGAGGTGGCGGCCGCAGTGGCCAAGGCTGAGGGATGCCTGCCCGCGGAAGTTTCCGTGGGCAGGTACAACCTCACCCAAAGAGGACTGGCCTCGACAGTGATGCGGTGCCCGCTCGCGGCAGCCAGTAAGGCAGCCCCGACGGGGCGAGTCTGGATTGGCTGAACCCGCGTCGGGGTGATGGTGCTGCCCGCCCGCGCCGAGTTCTGCTTCAGATGCTTGAAGCAGGGCCACGTGCGCGGGCGGTACGGGAACGCCGTCGACCGCAGCGATGCCTGTTATCGTTGCGGTAACCCCGGCCACCGCGCCAAAGAATGCGAGGCGGTAGCGGCCCTGTCTGCGCGGGACTGGGAAGGAAAGCCGACCACAAGGTCGGCGGTCCTTCCTGCCGCCCCCTCACTGGGAAGGAGAGGAGGCAAAGGAGGAAGATGGAGACCAGACCCGGAACAGACGGGGGGCAACTGGAGCCGCCCCCCCAGCCAACGCTAAGGACGGGTCAACCTCCTCCACTGAGAAAGGAATCAGGAGATAGGGGGGAGAATGGGCAGACCTCCCCCCCCAACGAGGGAGGAGAATCCAACGACGGCGGAGGCGGTGCTTGACCGCGTCCTGGACCCCGTCGCCATGGACGTTCCGGAGGAGGTGAAGCCCCGGCGAGAAAAAAGGAAACGCGGGGCGATGGAGGCAGCGATACTAACAGTGGAGTCTGGAGAGGAGGAGACTTTGACGTGGAGCTCATCGCCATCCCGGGAGGATCAGGTGAGGTGGGTGAATGCGAGAGCTCCACCCCCAACGACAGTAGAAGGGAAGCCAGAGGACGCGCCATCTTTGGCTTCCTCAATATGCGCCCTCTCCTCTTACTCCCTAGAGGTGGAGGGAACACAGGTAGGGACCCCCCACACAGCCTCGGAGGAGGCAATGGAATTAGCAGTCTCTGCGGAGGCATTAGTTCTGGAGGCCACAACGGCTGACGCTCCCTCTGGGGAGGTTGAGGCGGCGTCTTCGCCGCCAGAGGCCTCCCCGGAGGGAGCGGAGGAGGAGCGCCTGGAGGAGGCGTGAAGGCCTGGCTTTCACGCTCCTCCGGGTCTCCCAAGCCAACCTTGGCCGCGGCGCCCGGGCCCAAGACCTGTGGATATACAGGCTTGCGGAACTGGGCGCCGGGCTGGGGATGGTCACCGAGCCGCACTTAATCCCGGTTGGTAACTCCAACTGGCTGGGTAGCAAGTGTGGCTTGGCGGTCGTGGTGGCCTGTCTCGCAGCGGATTCCCTCCCCTGTTCGATCAGGAAGAGGGCGGACTCGTATGTGGCGATTGACTACGGGCCCGTCACTGTGGTGGGGGTGTATCTCCCCCACTACAGGAACAAACAGGGCCGCGGCAAACTTGCCCGGATTGAGAAGGTTCTAGGCAGGACGTGGTACGTGAGTGCCACCCCCGACCTGTCGTAGTTGCCGGGGACTTTAACGCCCACTCGGAAGAGTGGGGCTGTAGTCCCCGGCAGCGGGACCCACGGGGCAATGTCGTGGCCGACGGGATTGGGCCTCGTGCTCATGAACACGGGGTCCACCAGCACCTGTGTGCGGCTGGGGGAGGCGAGTCAGTCATTGACCTGACATGGGCCTCCCCCTCGGCTGCCTGGAACTTCCGGGAGAGGGTGGTGGAGGAGGAGAGGGAATCACTGTCTGATCATAGATATGTGATGTGGTCTCTCCGACTCCCCACCCCTCACCGGGTGCTGGCCCGCCGCCCTGGAGAGGGGGACTTTCCCCTCCCCAAACGATGGGCACTCAGTCGATTAGACGTGGACAGGTTCCAGGCGGCCGTCCTCGCGGCCACCTGGCATCTCGGAAGAGAGCCAGGTGAACGGGACCCCCTCCCTCCCCAGGAACTGGCGAGGGAGGTAGTGGGAATTGTGGCGTCGGCATGCGACGTCGCGATGCCCTGGTCCCACCCCTGAAAGCGCCGGGCGGCATACTGGTGGACGCAGGAGATTGCGGAGATCCGCGACTCCTGCATCCGAGCCAGAAGGCTGTATACCAGTACCCGGCGCGATGAGGAGGGGGATGTCGCGGGGACAAAACGGGACTACCTTAATAAAAGGGAAGCTCTGAAGGCCGCCATCAAGGAAGCCAAGGAGAAGGCCTGGGAACGACTGGTGGACTCCCTAGACGAAGACCCGTGGGGGCGCCCATACAAACGGACGGTCGGAAAGATACGTCCATGGGCACCCCCTCCGACGGAGTCGATGGACCCCCAGGACCTCGAGGGGCGCCTCGACACCTTCTTCCCGAGGGTGGAGGAGAGCCCTCCCCGGCTCCCCGTCCCGGAATTACGGGACGGGAACTGGAATGAGGACCTGGGGGTTTCACTAGAGGAGTTCGCCACGGCCAGGAAGAAGCTCGGGGCTAAGGGCAAAGCCCCGGGCCCCGACGGTATTCCTGGCCGCGCCTGGGCCCTCGCCCTTGGCGAAGGGAACCTATCCGCAGCTACGCGGGACGTTCTGGAGAAATGCCTCAAGGAGGGAGTCTTCCCCCATAAGTGGAGGAGGGCCAAGTTGGTCCTCCTCCCTAAGGAGAGCAAGACGCCCGGTGGGGCGCCCGGTGGGGCGCCAGCCTTCAGGCCGATATGCCTGCTGGACGAGGCGGGCAAGATACTCGAGCGCATTATTGCCAATTGCCTCGTCCAGCACATGTCCCTGGAAGGGCCGGACCTCCACAGCAACCAGTACGGGTTCAGGCCCGGACGCTCTATGCTGGATGCCGTCCAGCGCGTCCGGGACCTGGCCCGTGCCGCTGTGGAGGAGGGGGGCAGGGTGTTGCTCGCGGTGTCTCTCGACATCACTAACGCGTTCAACACCCTGCCTTGGCCGGAGATTGGACGGGCCCTCGAATACCACGGGGTGTCCGTCTATCTCCGGCGCATCCTGTCGGCCTATTTCAGGGACAGGTACCTCGCCTACTCCGGGAGAGGCGGGGTCCAAGGCTGGCGCCGAATGGAGCACGGTGTTCCACAGGGGTCCGTACTGGGCCCCCTGCTATGGAACATCGCGTTCGACCGGGTGCTGCGCTCTCCCCTTCCCCTCGGCGCCCACGTAGTCTGCTACGCAGACGATACGTTGGTGCTCGCCGAGGGGGAGAATTGGGGGGAGGCTCGCCTCCGTGCAGAGACGGCACTCAGCTCGGTGGTGGGCACCATCAAAGACCTCGGGCTGAAAGTGGCCCCCCAAAAGACCCAGGCGATGCTGTTCCATCGCCGTCGGGGTGAGGGGAGGCCACGAAAGGCCCGGGTCCTGGTGGATGGTGTCCGTGTCCGCGTCGGGCCCACGAGTATCTGGGCCTGACGTTGGACAGCCATTGGGACTTTGGGGCCCACTTCAGGCGCCTGGCCCCCCGGGTTCGCAAGATGAGCACGGCTCTGGCCGGCTTGATGCGAACCCAGGGGGGCCCGGGATGGCGGGCTCGCCGCCTCTACGTCGGTGTCGTGCACTCGGTCGCCCTCTACGGGGCGCCCATCTGGGCGCCACGACTACTGGCCACCGGCCGCAACAAGAACCTGATTCGTCAGGCGATGCGGCCGGTGGTCATGAGGGCGATCCGGGGGTACGTCACCGTTTCGTATCTGGCGGCGACCACCCTGGCCGGCTTCCCCCCAGTGGAGCTCCTCGCCGAAGAGAGATTTCTCTTATATTGGCGAACAAAGGAGCTCCGCGGGAGGGAGGAGGGACTATCGGTCAGGGACCTGAGGGCTCTAAAGGCCCAGGCCTGTGTCCGGACGCTCGACAAGTGGTCCGCCGAATTGGCGGACCCACGAGGGTTCGGCCGTTGGACAGCCGAGGCTGTCCGCCCCTGCCTATCAGAAATGATGGGCAGGAGGGGACGCGGGCTGTCCTTCCATCTGGTGCAGGTGCTGACCGGACACGGATGTTTCGGGAAGTACCTGCACAGGATCAGGAAGGAACCCACCGCCGGGTGCCACCACTGCCCGGAGCGAGTGGACTCGGCGCAACACACGTTGGTCTCGTGCCCCGCATGGGACCAGCGGCGCCGAGTCCTGGCCCGGGCGGTGAGGTGTAGGGTGGAGGCCCTCTCGCTCCCGCGCCATGTGTGGGAGCGAAGTGGTGTGGGGGGAGGCGGCCTCCTTCTGCAAGGACATCATTTTCATCACAGTATTGCCACGAGTTTGTGTCGTCAGACGAATTGGCTCCTATGTGGCGAGCACCTCAGGGTGTTGGTCGCACTCAGCAAAACCGATCGCGCTGGATTTGGCAGCCGTCGGGGTGCGGTGCGCGTTCCGAATCTACTTCACGAGTCTAGTCAAGTGATCGAGGAAAGAGGCAATGCCTCGCCCGTCACTTGCAATGCACATAAAATCCATGACAAAGTATCGCGAGATACACGAAATACGATTTCCCGACGTGGCTGGTCGCAATGTTGAACTAGCGTCGGGAAATACTTGAAATGCACGAAACGGTGGTATACAAGCGAAGAGGTGTCAGAACACACGGGTAGCCAAATGCCTCGTCATCTGATCAGTGACGCAAAAGGGATAAACTAGATTTATACCCATCATTCCCATCCAGGGGAAGAGTAAACTTCGAACAATCGAACGACCAATGGCACAAGTTGCAAAATAATGGCTCAAATTGTAAAGCATGGCGAAACAAAGGCTTAAATATGATGGCTCAAATGGAATTGCTCAAACACTTCACAATAAAGATGTTATAAGGAAACCGCAAATCTAAGCAAAACTAAGCTATATAGCATCCAAGGAAGAAAGATAGAAAGGCGGGGTCTGGTCTGCAAGAGCTTGCCTGCTCGTAGCCGGACACCCTACCAGTTGTCTCTAGGCATGCGTACATACGGAGGAGGGAATTAAAGTCGTAGGCTCGAAGAGTTATGGTGGACCCTAACGAAGGGGCAGTTACCCACACCTTTCTCGGGAAGCCGCAGCCAGCCTCCGTATGTGCATAAGAGACAACTGAAGGGCGCAAGAGCCAAGGAAACAGAGGGGTAACCCGCGACCTAGCTCGAGCGCCATGGGATTAACGTTCCACAATGACGTTTCCCAGTCAGGTACTTAAGGGTACCTGCCTTCCATATCATAAGAAATTCGTATGTAAATTTGTACATAATTTGTACATAATATCAAATATAGCTAATATACATGAGCAATACATTCCTATCAAAGAGCCTCGTTAGAAATGAAAAGCAACGCGCCGCAATTGGACTTAGAAAATAAACTCTGACTCTGAATCAAAGGCATGCTACCCAAAAAATATTCGAATGAGCTTGCAAGGAGTCATCACACGAATGATGGTCTCCACGGCAAGCGAAAGTCTACATTCGGGCTGAATAACTAAGTGGGAAATGATACGTCTGACCTCGAAGTATTCAGCAAAAAGCATGGCAATAAACGACGGAGCGTGTAAACACTGACGTCTCAGGGCAAAGCACACGTGCGTTGATTGTAACCTAGTACACTACACCAAATGGAGATAAGAGCTGAGATCTCCAAGTGTACAGCACGTGTGTATCGAACGAAGTCCAAAAAGACGAAAATCCCACATGGCAGGTGCTCTCAGACTGAGAAAGTAATATGCCCCATAATACGACGAGCAGTCAAGCGTCCAAAATAGCAAATAATGCTGTGGACGTCAAAGAACTCACCAAAGCAGAGAAGCGAATCTGGGGACGACCGGTCTCGGCTGGCGTCCTACGGACCGCTATTGCCATGCGTGACATGGAACGGGGCGACCTGGGCATTGTCCGGGCGCCCCAAGTCACGTTATGGACTCTAGTATATGTGCGGCACTTGCACGAGTGATGAAACTGACGCCCAACGCAGCAAACTAGGACAGCGAAGAGTGTTCAAGCAGAGAAGCGAATCTGGGGACGATCGGTTTCGGCTGGCGTCTTGCGGACCGCAATTGCCATGCGTGACATGGAACGGGGCGACCTGGGCATTGTCCGGGCGCCCCAAGTCACGTTATGAACTCTGCTATGTGAGCGGTACTCGCACGAGTGAATTGACGTCCAACGCAACAAACAAATAGATGCTATAATTGGAAGACAGCGGAACGTGCTCAAACAGAGAAGCGAATCTGGGGACGATCGGTTTCGGCTGGCGTCCTGTGGACCGCAATTGCCATGCGTGACATGGAACGGGGCGACCTGGGCATTGTCCGGGCGCCCCAAGTCACGTTATGGACTCTGTCAGGTGTGTCGGTACATCCACGTACACACTACATGTTCGAGCAGCCAAGCGCCCAAAAATAGCAAACGATGCTGTGGACGCTAAATTCACCAAAAGCAGAGAAGCGAATCTGGGGACGATCGGTTTCGGCTGGCGTCCTGCGGACCGCTATTGCCATGCGTGACATGGAACGGGGCGACCTGGGCATTGTCCGGGCGCCCCAAGTCACGTTATGGACTCTGCTATGTGAGCGGTACTCGCACGAGTGAATTGACGCCCAACGCAGCAAACAAATAGACGCTATAATTGGAAAACAGCGAAAAATAGCAAACGATACTGTCGACGTTAATAAATTCACCAAAAGCAGAGAAGCGAATCTGGGGACGATCGGTTTCGGCTGGCGCCCTACGGACCGCAATTGCCATGCGTGACATGGAACGGGGCGACCTGGGCATTGTCCGGGCGCCCCAAGTCACGTTATGGACTCTGCCAGGTGTACTGTACCGTAACCTCCATGGGACTTAGTCAAGAACTCGCCTATAACAAACAAGGAGATCGTTAGAGACACTGCCTGGGTAGGCGAAGGTAGGCTCACGCACTGTTAAATGGGAGTCGCGAAGCGAAACCCAAGTCTTCCCATTGCGATGCAACGAACCTGATTGTCCCGGCCTGGGAAACCGAACAAACAGGAGTAGCGACAGGGGAAAGGCGAATGATCGAGACAGGAGAGTACCAATATCGAACAGGCAAACAGCGTTGTAGACCGCTCTAGGTATAATGTTGGGGTCGGGTAAATCCTGATACTCGCAACTTGAACTAGTCCCAGTGCTAACGTTTGGGTCGCACTGATGGCTGAATGGCTGTGGAGACGGTAAACATGCACAGTCGCTAGCGGCCCCCCGGGAAGACTACGGTCGACCCGTGGTCGAACGACATTCTCAAGCTGTGGTGAAGGAAATGCGCCTAAAGCTGAATGGCTGTGGAGATGATAAAAATCACAGTCTAAAGCGCTCCCCCAGAGATACCTGTCGACCCCTCTGCGGTACCCCAGACTTGGTGGCGCAATGGTGGCTCTGCGTTACTCGACCT
Source organism: Harpegnathos saltator (assembly GCF_003227715.2). Classification (NCBI taxonomy): domain Eukaryota; kingdom Metazoa; phylum Arthropoda; class Insecta; order Hymenoptera; family Formicidae; genus Harpegnathos; species Harpegnathos saltator. The sequence continues at coordinate 676,589 of NW_020230482.1, forward strand.
TCTTTCCACTGCACTCGTGGGAACATGGGAAAAATTAAAAACTTAGCAAGAGAGAAAAGGAAGGAATTTCGGGCCTCTAAGGCTCCCTATCCTACGCCTGGGCGTGCTAAAGGAAAGCAGTCAGGCAGATTAGAGTCAAAAATAGGGAGCTGCAGTCTCCGAACTGTCCGCATTGTATTAGAAAGATGTGATTTGATGCTCGCGTCAGTACAGGGGAACCGAGCGATGCAGGATAGGAACAGTGAAAGAAATTCGGATGAAAGTAGACACGCGCCGGAAATCGTGAACCGCGAAGAAAGATAAATATTGCCCCAAACCCACATAGGTGCTGTAAATTCAAATCTAGTCTCCATACCTCTGGTATCTACCAGTGGTAGTTCCGCACCCGCGTTGAGAACCACGGGAATTAGGATTCTCCAGCAAAATATGAGGCAAATATACACATGCGTTTTTATAAGAGAGCGTCATGCTCTTAAGGAAAAAAAAATACAAGGAATATTTCGACTACCGCGCTCTCGATATTTTTCTCTCCTCGGAACGAAAAATGAGATGCAGGTCCCGAACGCACGGCGTCCCGTCGCCACCTAGTACGCCCTCCTTCTTTCATGGTTCATGGAGGCGTTCAAGGGCCGTCACAGGAGAGATCCGTCGATTAATTGCCTGCAAAAAGCTGGACATCCTGTTATTGCAGGAAACTAACACCAGGAAGCAAGGCAAGGTCTACTCGTGTGAAGGGCTAGGGGTAGGAGTCAGCATAGCGGCAACCCGGAAGGAGCGCCCGTGGGCGGCAGTCGTAAACTGCAATCCACAAATACAAATGCTGACAATCTCGCAGCTCACCACCCCACACTGTGCATGTGTGGAGGTGCGAGCACCCGGCTTCTCGTTCTACGCAGTGTCGTGCTATTTTCAGTACAGCGAAGAGATCGAGGGGCACCTCAGACACCTCGAGGCGGTGTTTCATTCTCTGAGGGGGCAGAGATTAATAATAGGCATGGATGCCAACGCGAGATCCCCTATGTGGGGTGATCGCAAATTAGATAGCCGAGGCACGAAGCTAGAGGAATTCATCCGCGCTTGCGGATGGAAAATCCTCAATGCTCAAGGACAGCCTCCTACCTTTTGGACAGGATGGGGTTCGTCACACATTGACGTAACTCTGGCATCCGCCGCCATGAGCCGCTTCGTCGGCGAGTGGAAGGTCAGAGAGGGCTGGACGACGAGCGACCACAACTCCCTTGACATCAGGCTGAGGGTGCCAAAAGTCAGGGGCGAAGACCAGCGTACTCTGATCACTGCTCGGTTCGATGTAAATCGGGCCGACTGGGAGAGCTTCGCTGAGAGCCTAATCGAGCTATCCAGATCGAAACTCGAGGTCCTCGACCTGGAGTCTGCCCGGGACGTGGAAAGCTTCGCAAAAGTCCTCACAGAAGTCCTCATAGAAGCCTCAAAACGGGCCATGCCCAAAAAGAGGCGATTTAGAAAGTCCAACCCGTGGTGGACGAAAGAATTGACAATCCTCAAAAAGGATGTCTATAGGAAGAGACGGGCTCTCCAGCAGGAGAGTGACAAGTCGACGCGCCTCGCAAAACGCCAAGAGTACTGCGCAGCTCTGCAAAAGTACGGCGTGAGGCTGCGGAAGACTAAGAACAAGAGCTGGCAAAAATTTGTAACGGAGGTGGGAAACTCGGAGTCCTAGGGATTCGTGTACAAACACGCGGCTCAGAAGCTCCGGGTGGACGAAATGCTAAGCAGCCTTCGAAACGAAAACTCCTCGACCATCACCCTAGAGGAAACTGCCGAACGCCTGCTGGAGATGCACGTCCCGGAAGACCGAAAGAATGAGGACACGCCTGAGCAGCATGGCATCAGAGAAAGCGCACGTATCGCGTCAGATACCGACGACGCCCCGTTCTTCAAAGAGGCAGAAATGGTCGAGGTCGCAAAATCTCTGAAGTCCAAGAAAACGCCCGGCCTCGACCTCGTAGAGGTTGCAGTCGTGCGGGCTGCTTCAAGGACAATACCCAGTCAGTTAGTTAGGCTCTTCAATGGGTGCCTTCGGTGGGGCGTCTTTCCTTCGATCTGGAAGGAGGGCTCGCTTAGAGTCTTTCTGAAAGACAAAGACAAGGACGTGGAGGACCCGAAATCCTATAGACCCATATGCCTCCTCCCCGTTATAGAGAAATTCTTCGAGAAGCTCCTAAAGGAGCGACTCACCCAGACGTCATTGTCGTCGGGGAAGCTCTCCGATCGGCAGTTCGGCTTCATGCCCGGAAAGTCGACGGAGGACGCGATCGTGGAGCTGCGCCGGATGGTCTCCGCCTCAGAGCGGAGATACGTCGTCGCGCTGCTCTTCGACATAACTGGCGCCTTTGACAACGTCTGGTGGCTTCTCGTGCTGCAGGCCTGGAGGGAGCGGGACTGCCTCCGCAATATCTTCCAAGTGCTGTGCAGTTATTTTAACGATAGGAAAGTTAGTATCTCTTTCGGAGACATCTGCGTCTCCAAAGAGGCAGAGAGAGGTTGCCCTCAAGGCTCAGTATTAGGCCCAGCTTGCTGGATAGTCATGTTCGACGGCCTCCTCCGTGAACTTGATAAAAAGATAGGCAGGTTATTTATCGCGTACGCCGACGATCTGCTGGTCACAGTTGAAGGCAATTCCCGTTGTGAAATAGAAAAGCGAGGGCAGCGCACTGTTGACTTAATCAACAAATGGTGCGAGAGGGCAAAACTCCAGATCTCTTCACGTAAGACTGAGGCGGTGGTCCTCAGGAGTGAATTGATCAGGAGGGCCCCGATAGGTAGAAGGGGAGGAGCACGCCCAGATCGAAAACGAAAGGCAGTTAGAGCCAAGAAATCTAACATCACGGCGAGACCACCGACCATCCGTTTAGGGCCAAAGAAAATTGAATTTAAAAAGGAAGTCAGGTATTTAGGCATTCATTTTGATAAAGAAACGGGAGTTTCCTCCCATTGCAAATACCTACGCGGTAAGGTCGGACCGCTCTTTAGCAATTTAGCTAGGACCGCGGAATGTCAATGGGGGCTGCGCTTTAGTGCGCTCTTGACGATCTATCGGGGTGTGTTCACTCCGACGGTGGCATATGCCACTGCCGGATGGATCGACCGGTGCGAAAGGGGCGGCCTGAAGGATCTCCGGACCCTGCAGCGCCAGGTGCTTGTGTCGGCGATTGCTGCATATCGCACGGCGTCGACCGAGTCGCTTTGTGTTGCTGCGGGTGCGGTCCCAGTTGACATTCTCCTCAACGAATATAAGGCGCGATATTTAGCTAGAAAAGAAATGGATGCAAAAATAGGGAATGTCGTAATCCCGTTCACCGGGAGCATCAAAGAGACCTACGGTCTCATTAGGGATGAGGCGCTAAATATTTGGTAAGCTCGATGGTCTTCTTCAAGCAAAGGCCGAATAACAAGCGCCTTCTTTAACAATGTCCGAGACAGGGTGAACGCCAGCTGGGTGAAGCCGGACCATTACGTCACGCAGGTACTCACTGGACACGGTAAGTTCCGGGGACGCCTTGCGTCCCTAGGGCTCGTAGAAAGTGGCATATGTGCGTGTGGAAAGGCCGAAGACACGGCGGTGCATCACTTGATGGAATGTCCGGACTTCGAGCCCCAGAGGGAGGCTCTGCGGCAATTTGTTCCGGCCGGAAGCTGGAAATGGCCGGAAGCGGCACACTACTTCGTGTCAACTCCAGAGGCCTATTCAGTATTTTCGGCATTTTGTAAGGAATCCCTTTGGTTAAAGGGTCCATGCTAGGCTTCCAATTTCACCTTCATTTTGTTTCTTCTAATCTCCTCTCTATCGCTTTCTCTCTATTCTAGTTCTTTCACCCACTTTAATATTCTATTCTACAACCCTGTCCGTTGGAACCCACCTACCGAATCATATATTCCTCCCCCGACCTATCCTACTCAAGGGTCAGAGCGTGTGTCCGGGCTCGGGACACAAATGAGCGGGCCTCCCCGTGGTTCCCCGTGGACGCGACACGCGAGGCGACACCCTGACAGGAGTCGACGCGCATGTCGCGACTAAACCGCTCATCCTGCGAAGTACGACCCACGTAGGCGCTGCTGGATTTTTCCATTGTCCGCTTCAGTGATAGAGGACAAATCGCTGGATAGTGGAGTTGTGTTGCGTGTAGCTTTAACAAGCTGAGGTAGTAAGGCGCGGCACCCCCAGGGTGTCGTGCTACACAATAACTGCAAGGACATCATGTCCCAGAAGGAGGCCGCCGAGTGGGAGCGCCGCCCCTCCGACCGTCCCAGGAGACGGCAGAGGGGACGGGGCTCCCCAGGTTTAGGGAGCGGGCCCGAGGTGACGCCAGCCGAGGAGGAGCAACGATCTTCGGACAACCGAAGATCGCCTCCTCGGCCGCCTCGGGCCCGCATGCGGACGCGTGGGGGAGAGTCGTCGGGGTTTAACCCCTCCTCGCCCTCCCCCGAGCGTCGGCGAGGTAGGGTAGGGGGGAGCGGAGCCTTCTGGGAAAGATCTCGCTCCCCCGCCCCCTCCGGAGTGGAATCACTCACGAGGAGGGGGCGGGGAGGGAGGGTGGATGTCCCCTCTCTCCTATAAAGTACCGAAAGGCCAACCCGATCGGCAAGCCGATCGGGGCACCGCACCCGGATCCTCTTTCAGGAGAGGATCCACACGGGTGCGGTACTTGGGCGTGGGGCTCCGTGAAAGCCCTGGGGCCGGGATGTTGAGGAGGGAATGCTGGCGCAGTTCCCCCAACTGCCCCCATCTCGGTCCGACTGGTAGATATTCCGCAGGAGTTTTAGTGAGTAAGAGTCTCACATATCCCTCTGCCCCTCCCAGGGGGCGGAGGGTACCCATGATGGGTTTCTCCTGCGTTATCAAAAAAAAAAAAAAAGACCCCCAGCCCCTCAGAGATATGACCTAAGGGATATAATAGGCTCAGGTACGCCAGGATCATCTGGGTATCCGTACCAGAATGCCAAAGCACCCCGGCCCCTGACGCCACCCTCCTACCCACCCAAAAAAATCCCAGTGCAAAACCCACCCTATTCATAAACCCGGATGCTCTTAGCCAGTAATCCTCCCCACCCGTCCCTCCCACTGGTTGGACCGGAGATATTACAGGTGGATTATTGGTACACCGGAGCTCCCCCACCACAGCAAGGTGGCATCCATGCGGGAGAAAAAAGGGGACGCTTTTGGTCCCCTTCCCCACCCGACGAACGGATCTCCGGCACACCCCGCGGTACTGTCATCGGAATGGGATCCTGATGTATAGTGGCCTTTGCTTGACGAATCAGTGAACATGCTTCCTGCGCGTTCACCGTTGTCGACTATCTCCAGCCTCTGCATACCAAAGGTGCTCTCCCCTCTGAAAGAATCACCGGGTGCGTTGACCCAAAGTTGCCGACCATTGGGTGTTGCGAAGACAGTTATTTGAAAGCTGGATCCCGTCCAGCCCGCACCTAACCGTTACGCCATAGAATCGCCCGAAGGCACCCCCAGCCAGGCCACGGGACCGCGGCCGCGGCCTGAGCACCACGCAGCCCGCACCACACCGCACCCAGCCGGGGGGCCCCCACCGCCGCAGCTTATACACGCCAGGCCACGACCCAGCCGGTCCACTAGTGAGGGTAAGACTGGGACACCGATGAGTGCACACCCGGTTGCCTTAGGAATTTGTCCATCCGGCACCCAGAAAAACCCTCCTTCAGAGGTGAGCTGGTTCATTCGGTGCGCGCATCCTCTCAAGCACTGGAGCGGGGACGACCCCAGCCGCCATAACCACAGCCCCTTTCCCTCAAGGATGCAACACCATCACCAGCCCCTCTCCGAAATACTCCCCTCTTCCCCACTCACACATTCTTACCGGATGGACACTCCATTCCCCACCTTTGAGAAGCCAGTCTCGAAAACTCCGAAGGACACCCTTAGCCGCATCCCCGAGCGGGCCTCCCGGAATCAAGGGGCATTGGCTTGGCGGATCAAGGAGTGCAAAACACCCCCGTTACTGACTATCCGCCGCCCTCGAAAACCGGGACGTGACCCACTCGCCGATGAAGCCAGGGACCCACAGAAGCCGAGACACACTCCACCGGGTGTTGCCTCGTTAGTCACTCTCGTGTGAAAGAATTAGACCACACGAGTTCCACTGTGAGGACTCCATACAATGGTCGGTTGCCTCACTAGGCTAACGAGTCCGACTTCCCGGGTTTTTAGATTGGGTTCTTCCTTCCCCTCAGTTTGCCTGGCACCGCCAGGCTAACGAGCCCGATCGCCCGGGTGTGGTATCGTGAGTATCTTTTCCGGTCAGGTCACCCGAAGGCTAACGAGCCCACTAGCCCGGGTTTATTAATCGGGGTTCTTCCTTGTAACGGTTACGCCTCCGGGTTCGATTTTCTATTGGTCCGACCCTGCGTTCTTGATCCTTCGCGACGATTCGGGCGCAGGAATCTTTTAGGAGAAGGTGATCGTTAATAATCGAGACTTGTGTGTGTGTATAAAGTGACACTTTATTTTTCTTTCTTAGCACCCGGCGACCGTGTGTCGTCGCATGACGTCCCACTGTATGGGTGTTGTTGTGGCGCGTGGCTTTCGTTGCACTATAGTCGTTGTAGATAATAGAGTTCGCATACACGAGATGGCTTTTGCCCGCTGGATAGTTAAAGAATATTTTTACGCGTCGGAACGTGCAAGGTGTATATGAAATAATTACTCGGGCACAAATTATATACAGATTTGTGGTTAGACGATTGTAACGGTGAATCAGCCGGTCCCCAGAAACGGGGATTCGATGCGAGTGTTGCCGGTGTATTCTGCTAGATTTAAAAGGCCGTGCCTTCGTTGCGGTCTACGGCCGCTGGTCGCAAGAACGTCTGCAAAAACGTGTCGCATCGCGTTATCTCTACCGCGGCACCTAGGTATAAAAGCTCGGCTGCGAGTCGAGGCGCAAGAACAAAGCAGCGTGTTTCTTTCTTGATTCGGTCGAATATCAAGCGGACAAGGCGTATGTTGAGACGAATCTCCTTTTCCTTTATGAGAGGAGCGGCACGCCGTGGGTTTATAGTGCCCAAAGGCACGATACGTTTTAGATCGCGGAATTGCAATCGCTTGCCGCCGGGCCGTGCGGCCGCAGCTCCTTGTTGATGGTGACGAGGCTATACAGCCTCGTCGTGGCCGTGCCCCTGCCTTCTCAGAGTCCTATACGAGGTAGAAAGGAAAAGGAAACGATTACGAGAACGTTCCGGAAAACTCACCAGAGCAACGGCAAACTCGCCGCTCGATCTCTAAATAGTAAAATCGACACATAGTGAGAACGTTCCGGAAAACACACCGGCGTAACGATAAACACGCCGTTTGATCTCTAAATAGCAAAGACGACACAATAATGAGAACGTTCCGGAAAACACATCGGAGCAACGACAGACTTGCCGTTCGATCTCTAAATCGCAAAGACGGCACAATAATGAGGATCGTTCCGGAAAACACACCGGGGCAACGACAAACTCACCGTTCAATCTCTAAATCGCAAAGATGGCACAATAATGAGAATCGTTCCGGAAAACACACCGGATCAACGACAAACTCGCCGCTCGATCTCTAAATAGTAAAATCGACACAATAATGAGAACGTTCCGGAAAACACACCGGCGTAACGACAAACTCGCCGTTTGATCTTTAAATAGCAAAGACGGTATAAGAACGGAAGATCGTTCCAAAAAACTCACTGGAGCAACGGCAAACTCGCCGCTCGATCTCTAGATCGCAAAGACGGTACAAGAACGGAAGATCGTTCCGGAAAACTCACCGGAGCAACGGCAAACTCGTCGCTCAATCTCTAGATCGATTATTCAGAGTTAATCGTTTTATCTTTCTGAAGATAATCGATCAACAAAACACCTTTGTAATCCCAAAAAACTGTTACCATAACCTTTCCTGCTGATGGAACCGTCTTTGCCTTCTTTGATGCACTTCCGCCGACTTGAATCCATTGTTTCGACTGTTCTTTTCGCTTTGTATAGTGGTGGATCCATGTTTCATCAATAGTTATAAAACGAAGCTTGAAATCCATTTTATTTTGCTTAAAACGATCCAAACATGCTTGAGAAATACGCATTCGAATGCGTTTTTGGTCAATTGTTAGCAAATACGGCACCCATCTTGCAGAAAGCTTTTTCATATGTAATTCTTCATGCAAAATATTTCCAGTTCGTTCTTTTGAGATGCCTATGGCCTCAGCTATTTCACGCATTTTCACTCACCGATCATCTAACACCATATCATGGACTTGTTGGATGTTTTGTGGTATTGTAGCAGTTTTTAGACAACCTTTGCGTGGATCATCTTCGACACTTGTACGACCAGACTTAAGGCAGGATACCACCTTTGCACTTTAAAAAAATTGAAAATTTTTTTTTGTTCTTAAAGTACTCTTTCAAGTGTAAAGAATCGAAATTCATTCATTAGAAAGGTGGCCGAAACCTTTTTCTTGTGTAAAAACCGGTTTGGAGTAGAGCGCTCTCGGCGCGTTTCTCGGGCTACCGAGCGCGCGCACACTGTCAGTCTCATATACAATTTACCGACCACATTACGGGCCCTTTTAGTTCCAAATAGTGAAATAGTGATAGTAGTAGATGTCGCTAGTTAGGATTTTCACTATAATATAACATAGATACTTCTATATTTTATATAGTTCATAACGAATTGGTCGTGTAAACATCATTCACGTGTTGCTTGGTTGTGTAACGTCTTTCACGTGTTTCTTTCGAATGTTTATGCATTGTTCATCATGGGGAAGACAAAAGTAGAGGAGAGAAAAGGGACAAAAGCAGAAAATAGGCGTGTCTCGAAACCGAGAAACAGCAAAAAGAAGCCGCAGGATCGATACGTGTTAGAAGGAGAAAGTAAGTGTATCAGTACATCGGCAAAGAAACTGAAACACAGTAAAGATGAAAATCATATCAATATGGACGCAACTATTGGTTATCGTTTCATCGATTTTGTGACTGTTTTTGCAGCAATGCCTGAATTTCTAGTGTGCAAAGTATGTAAATTTCCCGTAAAGTTTCAAGAAGCAAGTATTCGAGGACTGGGTTTCAAAATTGCAATTCTTTGTGAACAATGCTCACCAAAATATATAAAGTCGTGTCGTGTCATAAATAATCATGCATATAATATAAATCGTCGTATAGTTTTTGTTATGCGACTGCTCAGTGTTGGTGTAAATGGAATTAAAAAATTCTGTTCATTCATGTGTCTACCACATCCAGTATTCCAGTCATTTTATGACAAAATCGTTTCGACTATTTCTATTGCTACCGCAGCCGTACAAGAGAAATCAATGAAGAATGCAGCTGCTAAAGAGAAAGAATTGTCAGTACAGAAGGGACTTACAGAAGGGATAGTAGTTTCAGGCGACGGTACGTGGAAGAAGAGGGGATTCTCGTCTTTATTAGGCGTTACGTCATTGATAGGATGGCGCACCGGGAGTCATTGATATTAATGTAAAGTCGAAAATATGTAATCAATGCAATTACTGGAAAGGAAAAGAAGGAACGGCAGAATACGAAGAATGGGCTGCGACACACGAAGATAGCTGTCAAAAAAATCACGAGGGATCGGCTGGAAAAATGGAGGTTGACGCAATTATTGAAATGTTTCAACGATCAGACGAACTCCATAGTTTGAAATATAGTCACTACATAGGGGATGGAGACAGTAAAACATATAAAGGTATTTTAGACTCGAAACCATATGAAAATTTAGACATTAAAAAAAAAGAATGTATCGACCACGTTCAAAAAAGGATAGGAACGCGACTTCGGAATTAAAAAAAAAATGTACGAGGTATTGGCAGAGGCAAGCTAACTGGAAAATTAATTGACGATCTATCACTATATTTTGGTCTAGCAATACGCAGGAATTATGATTCAATTGTAAACATGAAGAAAGAAATATGGGCCACGCTTTATCATAAGATTTCTACGGCAACCCGAGCACGATAGATGTCCAGATGGCGAAAATTCCTGGTGCTCATGGAAACAGGCTAAAGCTCGCAACGAACTTGACAATTATCAACATAAACCAGCAATGAAAGAAGAAGTTTTCAATGCTGTTAAACCCATTTATGAAGAATTGAGCCGCAATGAACTATTATCTCGGTGCTTGGGTGGGTTTACGCAGAACAGCAATGAGTGCTTCAATTCTGTTCTGTGGGCTCTCGCTCCTAAATCTATGTCCAGTGGCAAAAAAATCGTTGACATTGCTGCTGATATTGCAGTATGTAATTTTAACGATGGGTTACACAGCATTATGGACATTATGCAAACTTTGAACCTGCCTATAAGTCAAAGTTGCTATACTTTTTGTGTACAAGCCGATAATTATCGCATTCAGAGAGCAAGATTCGATGACTGAAGCTGTTCGAGAAACTAGAAGAAGTGGTATTTCTGCTCGCAAGCTTACCAATGAAGAGGATATAGATGCTGAAGGAGTATTGTATGGCGCAGGCATTGCAGATTGACGGTTAGTTGAAAATATTTACTAGTTATATCTATATCAAATTTTAAACGCGTTTTTCTCGAAACGATGTTTTTCAAACCGGCGTCAGATTACTCTTACAATTTTCAGCGGATTGACTTGAAACTTTGCACAATTCTTCCCCGTGGTATAATCTAATGATGTACGTAGGACTTTTGCTGTAGCGTTGTCATTTTTTTTTGGTGCACAATTTTATAAACTTTTTTACCCTAAAAAATTGACCTTTTTGTTAAAATGACCACCATTTACTTAAAAATCGAAATTTCGTAAAATCCCTACGTATAGCATTAAAAAATGTTGTTGTTAATAGGAACATTCTTTGGTTTTTTTTCTAGGAGCCACGTACAGAGCGGAATTTGACACGCCGTCTAACGGTGTTCCTCCAAAGGAATGTATTTTGGCGCCACCTACAAGAGATTATTTTTGACTTCTTCAGTTTCAAAAAATGTGTAATTACAGATTAAAGTTACATTAATGAATGACTAAAACCGATTTTATTTCTGCGCACTCTTTGTATACAAAAAAAAATTCATGAAAAACGCCTCCAAAATCGCAATCAAAGTGGTATCCTGCCTTAAAAAGAGCAGCCCATTTTTTCACAGTGAAGGTGATGTATCCTTATACACTTTTAACAATTTCGGATGAATTTCTGTTGGTGTTAAACCATCTAAAACAAAGAATTTAATCACTGCACAATATTCAATTTTTTCCATTTTAAAAAAGACAATGACACGTCAATATTAAACTAGTGCTACTATTCGAATGACTTGACAGATCAAAATAAAATTTTACATGGGTTTATATCAGAGATGCCACTTTCCAATACAATTATAGTTTGACAGTTTCTAATGCCATCTATGTGTCAAGCCGAGAACTTTTCAGACTACCCTCATATGTATATATATATATATATATAAACAATCTCGCTTTGAACAGTGGTTCTCGGTCATCCTGAACAATATTCTGATACGAGAAGATCCGGTGATGATGCTTCCGAAGAGGAAAAATGAATGGATATGAAGCCGCGGAGTAAGGCTGCATGGAAACCATGTGTACCGCCTGGTAGAGGTGAGGTCAGAGGAGAAGCTATCGGAAGAGGACTCCAAGGTAGAGGAGAGCTTATAGGAGATCGATTGTCTATGGAACTCAGTGATGTCGGAGAGTAAGAGATAGGAGGAGGAGTTCCAGAGGAAGATTCAGGGAGGAACAAGAGAGGAGAACGAGAAAGTCTTAAAGCATCCGGTTTGTTATGACGGGAAACATAATTCGGACGGTCTTGGATTATAAATTCTATAGAAGCGATTTCAAAATCCTCGCGGTTTGCGCAAAATTCCATGGTAGTTATGTCCGACTGAGATTTAAAACATTGGGCCACTGAAACCGAATTTCACGATTAAGGAGGGATGCCAAGAGGAGGGAAAAAAAGAAAGAAAGAAAGAAAAAAAAGTGAGAGAAAAGAAAAAAGGGAAAGGTGGTGGATAGTGGAAAAGAAGTAATAGATGAGAAAAACAAAAAAGGACTTTCTGTTGTGGTATACTTTTACTCTTGAATCGAAAAGAGAGTTGGCTGGAGTTGGCCTTGACTTCTGGTCCAGATCCCGAATAACGACAGCCTTTGCTTCTGGATGGCGTCTGGACTTGCAGCATTGGTGTGAAAAGTAGTTGCAACCGCGATCAAGCGAGCCAAGAGAAGAAGAAGAAGCGAACGAGCGAAAAGCGCAAAGCGACAAAGTGCACTGAATACTAAACTGTTAGAGATACCCTGAAAGTGTTGAAGAGGAGCTTCTGTCTTGGCTGCTGGTCTGTCGAAAAGTGGCATAACCTTTTCGTTTTACTCAAATCGTCACCTCGGTCGAGAGGATAGGGTTTCAGAAGTTGCGTCGAGACTCTAAGGTTTATATCCAAATATGGTCATAGGACTTTGCTGTAAAGATTTTTAGAAGTGGGTTTCAAGGATGCCTTGCAGTATCTTAAAAATAAATATTGTAAAGGATGGGATAGCTATGATAGTAAAGGATTGAAATCTTTTGTTGAAACATTTCATTAGGTTTAGTTAGAGTTGGTGAGCAATAAAATTTATGAAGGGATGTGGAAAAGGCATGAGTTCTTGAGAATCAAAGGCTAGTCACGTCATGTAACAATATGAGAGATTGACTGGTCGGTCTTCCTTCAAAGAAAATTGTTACTTCGAAGGAGGAAGCTTATTAAAAGATATTTAGAAGGGAAAACGCCTAGCTAAAATAACTCAGCGGATCTTCCTGACAAAAAAAATAAAGAAACTCCGACAATTACTTCTATTACATTTCTAGGAGATAAAAAAAGAGAAATCAGTATGTGACGTAACCGTGCTCGAAGGGTCGCAGAACATGTTCGTTAAATATGAACATTTCAACGTACAGTGAGTAATATAAAATTAATTCGCTTTACTTATAAAAAGAATTTAGAATATGCGGAATCCGCAAGACGTAACAGCTGCTTGACAATGACCTAATCATAGATGAAATTCATTTAAAACGTTTCTCATTTCTGGTAAAATAAGACTTACTTAGTGCAGTATGCGTTCCCTAACGTCTGCCAAGTTAGCAGGTTTCGTTGCGTACACATTGTTTTTAACATACCTCCATAGAAAGTAGTTCAATGGAGAAAGATCTGCTGATCTAGAGGGCCATTCTATTTCTCGACGTCTTCCTATCCATTGGTTTGGGAAAGTATTAGTTAAAAATTGACGCACTATACTACTGCATAGTGTGGCGGTGTACCATCTTGTTGAAACCAAATATTTTGTACATTTCCGTCAAACAAATTGTCAATAGCACGAACTATTTTATTTCGCAATAAATCTATTAGGTTGTTGCAGATGAAATGGCCATTTTTTAATTTTTAATTTAAATTTTTATTCGACACACTTTACATACATCTCGTCAATCGAAATAGTCTCCCTCCACCTCAATACACTTCCCTCAACGTGATACAAGCGCATCAATGCCTTTCACGTAGAAATTAGAAGAGCGAGATGCAAGAAATTCGTTGAACGCATTTTTCACGTCGCTTACTGTTTGGAATAACTTTTACTTAAAAAGTTATCCAGATTCTTAAACAAATGGTAATCAGTTGGAGAAAGGTCAGGAGAATAAGGAGGGTGAGGGAGAACTTCGCATTTGTATTCTGTTAATGTTTTAACGGGTTTTTTGCAATATGCGGTCTAGCATTATCATGGAGCAATAACATACCGCGTCTATTTAATAACGCCGGCAGTTCAATACGCAGTTTTTCCATCACAATATCAATTTCTTGGCAATATTTGTCAGCATTTATAGTTTCACCCTTTTTCAAAAACGAAAAATGCACAATACTCTTGGCAGACCACCATACAGATACCATAATTTTACGTGGATGAAGGCTCGGTTTCGGCATGTGTTTCGGAGCTTGATCAGCATTTAACCACTGGGCAGAACGTCGTCGATTGTCATAAAGAACCCACTTTTCATCACACGTTACTATTCGATTCAATATTCCTTCATTATTGTGCCAGGAAAACAAGAATGAGCTGATTTCCATACGGCGAAGCTTGTCTCTCTCAGTCAGTTCATGTGGTACCCATTTGTCAAGCTTTTTCACTTTCCCCATGGCCTTTAGGTGTCGGGAAACAGTGGAATAGTGAACGTTGATGCTGTGTACAATATCTCGAACTGATAAACGCGAGTCTGCTTCAACCATGTCTTTCAAAACATTGTCATCAATCACTGATGGTGCATGGCCGCGAGGCAAATTGTTGAGATTTGTATCACCAGACCGAAACTTTTCAAACCAACGTCTAATGGTTCGATCACTTACAGAACCTTCCCCAAAAGCAGTATTTATGTTTCACGTTGTCTCGGCCGCACTATGACCAAGTTTGTATTCGTACAAGAATATTATCCGCATTTCCTTATTTTCCATGTCGAAGAGACAGCGATTTTCAACGATATGAACAATGTGATAAAAGCAAGGTTATGCGTGCGAATTTGCGTGTGGGGCATATACTTTTCAAATATCAGCATGCAACGACAGCTGCATGAAAAGTGCTGAACTACTCGGCTGAGAAATTTGAATTTTGAAAAACGGCCATTTCATCTGCAACAATCTAATAGATAAGTGTTCGCATTTAAATTTCCTTCGACAAAGAAGGGCCCGATAATACCACGTTCACAAAAACCCGCTCACATATTCAGTTTATGGGAATACTGTGTATAGAGATCACGCATCTAATGAGAGTTCTCGACACTCCAGCAGCGACAATTCTAACGATTTACCGTTCCATTTGATTCGAAAGAAGCTTCATCGGCAAAATGATATTATCAAGAAAAATGTTATCATTATTGCATTGACGCATCATTTCATCGCAAAACTCATTTCTTCTATCGAAATCACATTCCGCTTGCTCCTGAGTAAATTTTATTTTGAAAGAATGCAATTTCTCTTTCATTATAATTTTATGAATGGAAAGTGTATTAGGTGTACAAATGATTAATCCAATTTTTTCAGTTACATTCAAGGTTTATTTTAAAAGAAAGTAAATTAAATTGTTCAATCAAAGTATTCGCCGTTGCTTTCTATAACTTTAAGCTATCTTTCAGGCAGCTGATGAATTTCATCTCGGAAAAATGTTACGTCTTTGGACACGATAAAGTCGTCAAGCCATTTTCGGATCTCATCCACTGATTGGAAGTGCATATCGGACAAGGCGTGTTGCGTCGACCGGAACAAGTAATAATCGGATGGAGCAATGTCTGGTAAATACGCCGGCTGCTGCAAGACGTCCCAGCTAAGACTCATTATGGTGTCTTTTGTATTGGAAGCAATGTGTGGCCTGGCGTTGTCATGCAACAATTTCACTGGACGTTCTCTTTTGCCAGTATACGGGCGTTTTCGTTCCAATTCTTGACTCAAGCAGATTAATTGACGTTGGTAGCAGTCCGCAGTAACTGTTTCACCCGGTTCCAACAACTCATAATAAAGCCCTTGATATCCCACCAAATGCAGAGAAGAACCTTCTTTCCGAAACGATTGGCTTTTGCGACCGATTTTGATGATTCGCCGGGATTTACCTATGTCTTTCTGCGTTTCGTATTGGCATGGAGTATCCATTTCTCGTCGCCCGTAATAATTTTCCACAAAAAGGACTTTCGACGCTGCTTATTGAGAAGAGAAAGACACGCTGCCACTCGTTGATTTTTGTTGGTTTCAGTGAGTTCATGCGGAACCCATTTTCCTTCTTTCTGGATCTTTCCCATCTCATGTAGGCGTTCGGAAATCGTTTGCTGCATTACTCCCAACTGTTCTGCAAGCTCTTTTTGTGTTTGTGCCGAATTCTTAGCGAGCAGTTGTTCCAAATCATCATTATCGCACTTCAGACAGCCTCCAGGGCGTTGTTTGTCGATTAGACTGAAATTACTGCTTTTAAACCGCTTAAACCAAAATGCGCACACATCATACGATACAGCACCTTCGCCGAGAAAGGAACAAATCGATTCGCACGCTCTTGCAGCATTTTTTCCTTGTTGGAATTCGTAAAGAATGCAGTGTCGGATATGCACCGTATGTGTTGCCATTTTCAACTGTACTGAACTGAATACTTTTGAAGGTAATGTTGGGTCTTTCGCCAAACTATATGTTCTTTTTAATAGCTATATGTCAACATTGCATAATCACATAAGAGCGGGAAAATCTATTCAATTTAAAATTTATTTCATAACTGCTTCAAATAATTTGGATTATTCATTTGTACACCTAATACTAACTTCAGTCGCCTGTGCTACCTTCCTTATCGAAGAATTAGGATTTTCTACAAATGATTGCATAACATTCAAACTTTTATCGAAATGTGTCGTTGATTTTGGTGTTGCCCATTCCGCGGGTGGTCCTTGACAGATCCCGTTTCTTCGAATCGTCTGACAGTTTTTTGACCTGTAGACTTTGAAATTGGTTCACGATCTGCATAAATATCGTTAAACAAAGTCGCTACTTGTTCGAAGGATCTAACGCGGTCACCATATCCTCGTATCGTCAATATTGTAATTCTTTCCCTTTCAGTCAATACCATTTTGGCGACTATCGAAGGTAATTTCTTATTTTGCAAAAAAAAATTACTTTGACTTGATATACGAATAAATAATTTGTTACTTGTATAAAGAATACGATCTGCATCTAGTATCTAGCACCTAATAAATTTTCTTCGATAAAGGAGGATCCGATAACCAAAAACCCGTCGATGTGTTTTTTTGGGGATACTACATGTGGAGATTACGTCTGTGCTATCTCCGTTATCGAAGAATAAGGATGAGCTTCTACAAATGATTTGTAAGTATAATAACAATTTACAAATAATTTATTACAACATGTACGCATCGAAACCTCCTAACTTGGCAGACCTTAGGGAACGCATACTGCACCAAATAAATCTTATCTCACCAGAAATGAGACGAAACGTTTTAAATGAATTTCATCTACGATTAGGTCATTGTCAAGCAGTAGGCAGGAGACAATTTGAACACTTAATTCAGTAAAAACCCGTCTACATACACAAGCACGAGCGCGCATACACACACACACACACCGCAGAGAGGGTTTGGAGTCATTAAATACTACGAGAGTGACGAACCGCGGGGTCCTTATCTCTGCTGACACATACACGAGCGCGCGCGCGCACACGCACACACAAACACATACACACACACACAGGGTTGTAAAGTCCGACCATGCAATCTCCACGCGGTACATCCTGGATAATACTAATGCTGGCGGCACCGTAAATTCTAAAGCTCATAACTCTGACAATTCTTAACAAAAAATAGGTCATCAAGTAGTGTTTTGGAAACGTCTCGTTGTCATCTTTAACATTATGTGATAAAAAATGGAGTATTCTATTTAAAAAATAATGTTGACCTTGACCTCGCCTTGATCTCTCCACTCAAGTTCAAATGGATATGATCATTCAATAGAACTTTTAAAACCCTATAACTTCAGTTCAAAGCATTTTTCTCAGAAACGTTTCGTTTTCGAGCTATTTGACCGTTTCCAGATTTTTCTATCGCCTGTCTCTTTGTAACACTTGATGCACTTTGTAATTATTCATATCATTATAATTCATAGAGCTATTCGGACTGTACATGTGTCTTTCTGAGGAGAAGGATCGGACGTTGCCTTTACAGTCACGAACCAAACGCCGTGTATAATCTTTCGTTCCCTTTGCAGCCTGTCTGCTGATATCGCTTTGAGAAAGCAATTTGCGAACAAATAAAACACACACACACACACACGATCGAGTTCCCCATTTGGTCGTAGCGATAATAGCAACGATCGGACAATAAACGTGGAAATGAATCGCTTGACAGCCGATGACAAATCGTGTACGGGTTATTATATCGACGGCACTGCATGCTTACGCTAATGGAATCAAGATTAATGTCGGCGTGTGGGAGTCACGCCGCGCGACAGTTGTCGTCGCGATCGTCCATTTTCAGCGGGAAGATTGTCCTGAGGACGACACGACGCGAGAACTCCGCCATCTCGATCGCGCGACGGTCGGCCGAGATCGGCAATCAGGAAATCTTTAATTCGCGCGGACGTAAATCTCGGCGGCGTACAATGCGCCGTGATTGTAACCCCCGCGGGCGATCGCCGCTGCAAAGAGAGCACTTTCGGAGAGCGTCGTTCCCCGGAAACCGGTTTGCGCGGAAGTTTTGACAAATCGCTCGCGCTTCCGCGTTCGAAATGGCGCAATTTGCCGTGCGATTAGAAAAAGGGCGCCTCGGCGCGCGCGCGACTCTCGCCGGGACGCGAACGGCCGTCCGTCTGTCCGTCCGCGATGTAAATCCCCCGGGCGTTATTCATTATTCGTTAGCGTCGCGTATTAACGGCGCTAATATATTTGAACAACCGTAGGTGCCGCTCGCGGGTTTAGCGAGGTTTATTCATGACGCTATTAAAGCGCGCGCGCGCGCGCGCGCTATGACCGCGGCGTGGAGCCGCGCGCAGCCGCTTGGTTCCGCGAGAGCAGCGGCCAAGTGAATCGCTAAAAAGCCATCCTCACGAAAAGCGCAGCTGTCATTAGATCTCGTTATGTCTCGCGATTACCACCAAATCGTTTCCGTGTATCTGAACAAGCGTGGCAAAATGCGAGGCACGAGCGCGCTCGTTGTTGCCGCGAGATTGATGACGCAATTTCACGTTTCTTTCTAATCTGTCGTTGCGAGCGTTAAAGCGTCGAAGAAAAGAAGCGAAAACACAAAAAGAGAAAGCGTAGGCGCAAATAATTCTTCCAGCAAACCGCGCAGCGCCTTTCCAGCGCTGCTCTCTGTCTTCTTCTTCAAGCTGCCGCCGCCGGTGAACGATGGCGGCAGCCCCCCTCCCCTCGCCCCGGTTGTGTGTACGGCAGAGAGCCGCACGAAAGAGGAGAGCCGGTCCTCCGAATTTTATATTTAAACCTACATCAGAGAGGAAGAATGAAGTAACGCACAAGACACGGGCCGGGGGAGCGGTATAGCTGCGAGGGCAAACGGTAGTTTCGTGACGCGCCGGTGGCACAAGGCACAACGTGGATATCGATGGGAATGGAAAACGTTTACGAGGCTATGCGCGCTGGGCCCGTTTCCTTTCAGATAGATAGATAGATAGATAGATATAGAGAGAGAGAGAGAGAGAGAGAGAGAGACGCGGACGTACACCTGTTCGGCCCTGACTCACGTCGATCCCCGCAGCGTTCTACGCGCGACGCGTCTTCTCGAACGGGCTCCTTCATTTTCGTTCTCCGTTCCCCTCTCTCGTTCTCGTGTTGCCGCCGTAGCCACCGCCTGCCGTGATGAATGCCGCTCGCTCGAGCATCGTTTATCATTATACGTCTATTATCGAAAGTACGATTGTCGGAATTAATCACGTGCCCAGGGAAAGGAGATTAAACATGCCACGGACACGGTTTCCGACTCGATCCGGAGGCAGGCTTTTCTCCTTTTTGTTCCCCGTCCGAGTATCGCGCGCGGCGCAGCCGTTCGTTCGCCAGAAGCAATCTCCAGAAGCGAACTCCAAAAGTCCAAAAGTGAAATCGCGAGCGAGAACGTGGAAATGCACCGTCGTCGATCACAGGCGCGCGCGCGCACTCTTGTGATGAACGAATGCGCATCGCAACGTGCAATAACGAGGGGAATACTCGAGAGCGAATACTGAATCCGCCGGCGAAACTGAACGTGCGACAGAATCGTCGTCAGTAGCCTCGAGAGCGCGCGCGAATCTCGCTCGGCCGACCAAGCGCGGATGCACGCACACTGTCCTCGAATGACAATTCCCGGCAGCGTCCACGTGGATTCCGGCGGCGGAGTCTCGTGACGTCTCCCGCCATTCATAGTGGCGCCCAGATTGGAGACATTATGCGCGCGCGGGTCTATATATGTTCCGACGCGTCAACATAGTCGGGTGAGTGCAAAAGTTCGTGCGGAGTTTGTGAGTAAAAGTCACACAGTGATTAGGCAAACAAAAATCTGTATTCAATCAATGATATATTCTCCATCGTTTTCTATAATCTTTTCCCAACGTTCTGGCAGCATACGGATGCCTCGATCATAAAAACTGCGCGGTTTAGATTCGAAGAACGAAGAGACGCCGTTTTTTAAGGCCTCCAAAGAGTCAAAGTTTTTCCATTTAAATAATTTTGCAATGACCGGAACAAGTGATAGTCAGATGGTGCGATATCAGAAGAATACGGTGGATGCGTTAAGACATCCCATTTCAGGCTCTTCAGTTTGCGCAGCGTCTTTTTCGAAACGTGTGGTCTGGCGTTGTCGTGATGAAAGACGACTCCCTTGCGATTTGACAAAATCGGACGTTTCTCTTTTATTTCTCGATTCAGATAGGTTAATTGGCGACAGTACTTGTCCGAATCAATCGTTTCGCCAGCGGGGAGAAGCTCGAAATAGATTATGCCCTTGCAATCCCACCAAACAGAGAGCATCACCTTCATCGGGTGCAAACTGGCCTTTGGCATTGCGTCACCATGCTCACCTGATTGTTTCCATGTCCGTTTGCGCTGAACATTGTTGTAGAGGACCCATTTCTCATCGCCCGTCACTAGTCGATCCAAAAACGACTCGTTATTGAGCCGCCCGAGTAAAGAAACGGCTGCAGAAATTCGCTTGATTTTGTTCTTCTCGGTCAGCAAATGGGGCCCATATATCGAGCTTCAAATCGAATCCCATCTTTTTTAAACGCCGAAAAGCGGTTGATCGGTCAAGGTTTAGTGCTGTAGCAACTTCTTCTGTTGAAATTCGCGGATTATTGAGCACTAAAGTACGCAAAACATCGTCATCAATGTCAGAAGGTCGACCAGAGCGTGGCTCGTCTTCAAGGTTAAATTCTCCGCGCCGAAATTTAGCAAACCATTTTTCCACAGTTCGTTTAGCTGGTGCTTCATCCTGATAAACATCCTCAATGTTTTTTACGGCTGCGGCAACGTTTATTCTCTTCCGAAACTCATAAAGCATAACATGCCGTAAATACACCTTATCGATACTCATTTTTAAAGTGATATTTCTCGAAGCAGTTTGTATGAAAACAAATGATTTTTTTTTTAATAACAGCTAAAGACGTCACCTTTCCAACGTTATATAATATGTAGATGGAAGTATTAATGACAACACTTTACGACGCTTATAACTCCATCTATTGAAACTCCGCACGAACTTTTGCACTCACCCATAACACTGTGTATGTTTATGCAGCTGATATGATACCCATGATATGGAATACCACACAATTCCTGGCTTTCAAACAACTCTAGCACCTAAACGACGCAATAAATTAATTTGATGCAATGACAACTTTTTATCAGCGTGACGAAAACTACCATTTGCCAAAATTTCAAATAGATTCATCGGGACCCAATTTCCATAATGTTTGCGCGGGATTCTTTGCCAGAAAGACAGTGTAGTTACAAACATAAAAGCAAAAATGGACAGATTAGAATCGAATAATTATCGAATAATTACTTTGATATAAAAACCTCGAAAAAGATACAGTATTTATCAACACTATTATGAGACCACATTAGCAAAATGTGATGCTATATCATTTAACTTTGCATAATTTGAAAGATGTACAGCTAAATAAAATGTTAAATAACAAACAAAATACTCAATTATATATATATTTGTATGATAATATGCATAAATTTAAAAATAATGAGGTAAAATGTCTAATTAAATGCTAAAATATACTTCGAAAAACATTTCAAAATGCTGGAAAGTAAAAATGTATTATAAAAAGTGATAGCTATTATGTACGTAGGCAGTCTGAAAATTTCTCGGCCTAACAATGAAAGAAAATATTTTTGTCGCGAAATATGTTTTATTTTTCAATATAATCTCCTGAAACTTCAATACATTTATACCAACGTTTTTCCAATAATTCAATACCATTATTATTAGGTTGTTGCAGATGAAATGGCCGTTTTTCAAAATTCAAATTTCCCGGCCGAGTAGTTCAGCACTTTTCATGCAGCTGTCGTTGCATGCTGATATTTGAAAAGTATCCCCCACACGTAAATTCGCACGCATAACCTTACTTTTATCACATTATTCATATCGTTGAAAATCGCTGTCTCTTCGACATGGAAAGTAAGGAAATGCGGATAATATTCTTGTACGAATACAAACTTGGTCATAGTGCGGCCGAGACAACGTGAAACATAAATACTGCTTTTGGGGAAGGTTCTGTAAGTGATCGAACCATTAGACGTTGGTTTGAAAAGTTTCGGTCTGGTGATACAAATCTCAACAATTTGCCTCGCGGCCATGCACCATCAGTGATTGATGACAATGTTTTGAAAGACATGGTTGAAGCAGACTCGCGTTTATCAGTTCGAGATATTGTACACAGCATCAACGTTCACTATTCCACTGTTTCCCGACACCTAAAGGCCATGGGGAAAGTGAAAAAGCTTGACAAATGGGTACCACATGAACTGACTGAGAGAGACAAGCTTCGCCGTATGGAAATCAGCTCATTCTTGCTTTCCTGGCACAATAATGAAGGAATATTGAATCGAATAGTAACGTGTGATGAAAAGTGGGTTCTTTATGATAATCGACGACGTTCTGCCCAGTGATTAGATGCTGATCAAGCTTCGAAACACATGGCGAAACCGAGCCTTCATTCACGTAAAGTTATGGTATCTGTATGGTGGTCTGCCAAGGGTATTGTGCATTTTTCGTTTTTGAAAAAGGGTGAAACTATAAATGCTGACAAATATTGCCAAGAAATTGACATTGTGATGGAAAAACTGCGTATTGAACTGCCGGCGTTATTAAATAGACGCGGTATGTTATTGCTCCATGATAATGCTAGACCGCATATTGCAAAAAACCCGTTAAAACATTAACAGAATACAAATGCGAAGTTCTCCCTCACCCTCCTTATTCTCCTGACCTTTCTCCAACTGATTACCATTTGTTTAAGCATCTGGATAACTTTTTAAGTAAAAGTTATTCCAAATAGTAAGCGACGTGAAAAATGCGTTCAACGAATTTCTTGCATCTCGCTCTTCTAATTTCTACGTGAAAGGCATTGATGCGCTTGTATCACGTTGGGGGAAGTGTATTGAGGTGGAGGGAGACTATTTCGATTGACGAAATGTATGTAAAGTATGTCGAATAAAAATTTAAATTAAAAATTAAAAAATGGCCATTTCATCTGCAGCAACCTAATATTTAAGGTTATTTGGAAAGGAAAACGTCTGGCTAAAATAACTCAGCGGATCCTCTGACAGAATTGAAAACAGAGAGAGGAAAAAAAAGAGAAATCTGTGTGTATGACGTCAATGTACGCGAAGGGTCGCGGAACATGTCCGCCAAATATGAACATTTAGACGTATAATATAAAATTTAATTAGCCTTACTTAATAAAAGAATGTAGAGTACGCGGAGTCCGCAGGACGTAACACCTTATTAGGGCTGTTACTTTTCAACACCTTCGAATATTCGAAGTTTCGGAAGATTCGAAAATACGAAAGAACCTTCGAATATTCGAAGTTTCGAAGGATTCGAAGAAATGAAGGAACTTTCGAACATTCGAATCTTCGAAGTCATCAAAGAAATGATAGAAGCTTCGAAGGATTCGAAGAAACGAAGGAACAATCGAATTTTTGAAGCTTTAAAAAATTTGGAGAGTCGAGAAAACTGCGGTTTTAGTTTTTAGTTTTCAATTGAAAAACTAGTTTCTATTTTTAAATAAACGCTGAATAACAAAACAAAAAAGACGTTCCAAAGTTATTAACAACCGAAACAATAGCAATGAATAAACAAATAAACAAATAAATAAATAAATAAATGAACAAATTAATTAATTATTCAAATACTTTCTATTTTGATATAGAAATATATTTGATATAGAAATATAGCGACATTTTCGGTTGCTAAACAACTTCGTTGCGGTGTAACGATATTTCCGGCCATCGAAAAAATCTTTTCTGAGGCGACGGAGGTTACAGAAATATATAAATATCATTTTGCTACTTTTGCCACCAATGGAAATTTTTTTTTGTGAGATTTCCATCATTCCAATAGATCCATATTCGTATAAATTTATGGCTCTGATAAGTACATTCGATATTGCTCTGCAGCTGGTGACAGTTATCCTTCATTAACGCGCTTGAATAAAAAATCAAGAGCACTAGCTTTTTCAAATTCTGTTACTTCATTTTCATTTGGATTTAAACTCAATTTCTTGTTCTATATATGAATCTTGTTCTATATATTTCAATTTCTTGTTCTATATATGAATCTTGTTCTATATATATATTTTATGAATACTCTAGATGTTATTGCTAGATATTCAGCTAGTAGCCCTTTAAATCTCGGATCTAAGAAAGAACATTTTTGAGATATTTGAATCTCATTTTCTGAATTCCACTCTAAATGAAATATTAGGAGCGTAAAAAGTTCTGAGCCTCTTATTGGAAAATTCAAAATTTATTTAAAAACAAACAAAACTATATTAATCAACGAAATATTCCCCGTTTGCATCGATGACCTTTTGCCATCTTTCGGGCAGCTTGCGAATTCCCTGATGGTAGAAGCTCACCGGCTTCGAGGTGATAAAGTCATCAATGCATTTTCGTATCTCTTCAAGTGTCACAAAATGTGTATCAGCCAAGAAATGCTGCAGAGACCGGTAGTAATCGGAAGGCGCCATGTCTGGGCTATATGCCGCGTGCGGGAGAAGTTCCCAGCCTAACGCAAAGATATGGTCCTGAGTCACTTTCGCAACATGTGGTCGGGCATTGTCATGAAGCAGTATCACTGTACGACGTCCTTTGCCAGTAAATGGCCTCTTTTCTTCAAACGCATCGCTCAAATTGCTCAATTGTTGCTGATAGCAATCTGCCGTTATTGTTTCACCCGGCTGTAACAACTCGTAATACAATACACCTTTCCAATCCCACCATATGCAAAGCAAAACCTTCTTGGCGTGGATATTGGTCTTTGGCGTCGATGTCGAAGGTTGACCAGGGTCAACCCATGATTTTTTACGCTTCGGATTATCATAAAGTATCCACTTTTCATCACCTGTAATGATTTAGTGCAGAAAATCCTTTTTCCGGAACCTTGAAAGCAAAGTGAGTGCCGTGTCACGCCGTCGATTTTTGTTGTCTTCGGACAGTGCATGCGGAACCCATCTGCCTTCCTTTTGAACTTTTCCCATTGCATGTAAACGTGTGGAAATGGCTTGTCGCGTAACGCCAAGTTGCTCTGCAAGCTCCTTTTCAGTTTGTGCAGAGTTTATATCCAACAATGCTTGCAGTTCGTCCGTTTCAATCTTTTGAGGGCGTCCAGCACGCAGTTCATCTTCAAGACTGAAATCTCCTTGGCGAAATTTTTGATACCACCTTTTACACGTAGCATAACTTACAGCGTTCTCTCCATATGCAACACAGATCATTTCAGTGGCTTCAGCAGCATTTTTCTTCAGATGAAACGCGAAGTGGATGGAAAATCGAATATGCTCTTTTGTTATTGCCATCGTGAACACTGCTGATTTTAGGTTATGTGCATCAAACGCCAAATCGCACGATGTTTCGAAAGACTAAATGTCACTGCTTTAAAACCGCAAGAGGGCGGGAAAATTAATGCAATTTAAATTGTGGTTTCAGTAGTATGAAATCTAGGGCTCAGAACTTTTCTGCGCTCCTAATATATTTAATAACTGGTTCATTAATTCATTTATTACAGAAGTAGTCGTGTTATTTTCTAAATATTTACTTAACACAGGAGTTAGATGATTGTCAATCAAAGTGCACACAACCGGATTCACCATTGAAAGCGTACCTCCTGATAAAACAGTTGTAGCAACTTCAAAGCAACAAAGAGGTTTTAGAACATCTACTAGAGATTCTAAAATATTCCAATCATTTTCTTGCATTTCAAGAGCTTGAGCTTGTTGTGGCTTTGTTACAACTCTATCCGTAAGTACATTAATAATAGCGCTGCGATTTTGAATAAGCCATTTACAGGTCACTATTCCAACGTGTGCGGACACTTTGAATTAATTTTAATTTCCGTAAACCTAGTTGCTCCTGTTTAAGTATAAGATGTTTTGATGCTAGAGCAGAATAGAAAATGAGACATTACTGGCTTTTACCAACAAATGGTGTACCTCTTCTTGAGTAAGTGATTTTTGTACTGCTAAATGAATTTTATGAGCGGCACAAGTAACATCGACTTGAACGTCTGGTATAAGATTGACAGCCGATACAATATTGTTTGCATTATCATTCACTACAGCAATTACTTTCTTATCAATGCTGTATTGTGAAATAACATTTTGCAAACTATCAGCAAAATTTTCTGCTGTATCCCGTTCTTCAAGTTCTTCAGTACATAGTGTAACGATATGCGGCACCCAATCATCAATAAAGTATCCGTTAATATTTATATAACCTTCCTGAGATCGAGAAGTCCAGCAATCTGTGTCGAGAGCAATATATTGAGTTTCAAATAATTGTGTTTCAATTTTAGTTTTCACTTCATCCTCAAACATACGAAGACGGTGAAGTATCGTTTGACTACAGGGACATTCATAATTTGGTTCCAGTTCCTTCATAAATTCTTTGAAAGAAAAGCTACATGTAAAATTATACGGTATTTTACTAGTGGCAACTAATTTTACCAAAGCTCTTGTAACTACTTCAGTGTTCTTTGCAGAGAAATCTAGATTTCGCATATGCTTGCTGTTGTATGACTTCGTTTTCTTGGTCTAATTTGACTAGACTCTGGTTGCGAAATATTAAATGTCTCTGATTCCTCTTGTGCCACGCTAAAAATCACATAAAATATTTTTATTTTCTATATTTTGTTATAATTTCAATTATCATAAATAAAAATTATTTTATTATTGATTAAAATATTAAAAATTGTTTTATAATAACTAAATTATTAAATAAATAGTAAATTATATAGGACTTCCGTTTCCGGCGACAAAGGATTGTGTGCTGGGTGTGACAGGGCGAAAAATGAGCGAGGATTTCGGAGGGAAACAGTAAGGGTGGAGGAGGGGAGAGGGGCGAAGGGTGTGGTGGAGGAGGAGTAGGGCAGGAGAAAATAAGAGGAGGGGAGGGGAAGGTGGAGGAAAGCTGATAAAGGGCTAAGGAAATGAGTGGGTAGATAAGGTTAGGAAACAGAGAAAGTGTGGAAGACAGAGAGAGGTAAGCGAGTGAGAGAGGTGGCGCGGACTGATGACGAAAAAGGGAAATTAAGAGAAGGAAGCGGGGAATTTGAAGAAAAGGAAGGTAGAGGCTGAGGGGGAGAGGATGGAGGAGGAAAGAAGGAGGAGGAGGGAGGAAGGGGAGGAACAGAGGGGGGAGGGTAAGATGGAAGAAAGGAGGGGAAGATCGACAAATGCGGAAATGTTAAGAAGGGACAGTACAAGTAGCATAGGAAGTATAGGAAGCTGTATAGAGTTAATGTGGGAGGGGAAAAGGAAGACAAGAGAGGGAGAGGGAGAGGGGGGAGAGAAGGAAAGAGAAGGGAGAGAATGAAAAAGAATTCAAAGGATACAGGAAGTTGGCAGGAGGAGGAGGCAGAGGGGGAGGGGAAGAGGGATGGAGAAGGAGGAAGGGGAAGAAAGGAGGGAAGGATGGATAAAAGGGGATGTGAAAGTAATGGTGTGGAAGTTAATGGAAGAAGTAAGAGGTTTTAAGGAGGAAGTGAAGAGGGAGGGAGAGAGGAGAGAAAGAGAGACGAGAGAATTAAGAGAGGAACTGAGAAAGGAGAGAGAAGAGAGGAGGAAAGAGTGGGAAGAATGGAGGAGGGAGAAGTGGGAGGGGGAGGAAAAGATAAGGAAAATAGAGGAAAGGGTGAGGAGATGGGAGGAACGGGAGGAAGAAAGGGAAAAGGCAGGAGGAATAAGAGAGAAGGAGAGAGAAAAGATAAGAGAGTTGGAAATAAGGATAGATAAAAGGGAAAAGTAAGAGAGGAGTAGGAATGTAGTAAGGGGGGTGGAGATAGGGGAGAAAGGAGTGGAGAAGGGAGTGAAGGAGGTATGGCGGAAGTTGGAACTAGAGGTGGAAATGAGAGAAGTGAAGAAGATAGGGAAGGAGGAGAAAAAAGGGGAAGGAATGGTACTAGTAAAATTCGGAAGTGTAGAAGAGGAGAGGAAAGTGATGGAGGCAAAGAAGAAACTGAAAGGAAGAAGGGAAAGGATAGAAGATGATTTAACAGCAGAAGAGAGGAAGACAAAATGGAGGATAGAAAGAGAGGCAGAAGTAGAGAGAATGAAGGGTAAGAATGTACAGGTAGGGTATATGAAGATGTGGGTGGATGGGAGAATGCAGACGTAAGATGAAGTGAGGGAGAAGTGGTTGGGAAGGGAAGGAAACTAGGAGGGGGTGAGACGGAGGGAGAGGAGAAACGGAGGAGGGGAGAGGGTGGAGGAGTGGGAAAAGTATATAAGGTGGGTTTCTGGAACGTGGCGGGGCTGGGAAATAAGGATGGGGATTTTTGGGAGGAATTAGGAGGATGGGATATGATGATACTGTGTGAGACATGGATAGATGGGACGGGATGGGAAAGGATGAAAAGGAGGTTACCAAAGGGGTACAAGTGGGAATGCCAGGAAGCGAGGAGAAGAAATAGGAAGGGAAGAGCGATGGGGGAATGGTGGTAGGAGTGAGAGAGGGAATAGAGATGAGGAGAGAGGAAGAGGAGGAGGTGGAAGGAATAATAGTTAGAAAGGTGCGGCTGAGGAGGGAATGGTGGAGAGTAGTGGGGATATATGTAAATGGAAATATAGAAGAAAAGATGGAGAGGATGAAGAAATGGATGGAGGAGGGAGAGGGGGAAGGAAGGACGATAATAAGAGGAGATTGGAACGTGAGAACAGGGAAGGAGGGAGGGGAAGTAGTGGGAGGGGAAAAAGAGGAGGGAGGAGAGGAAGGGAGTAGGAACTCAAAGGATAGAAAAATATGCAAGAAGGGAAGAAGGTTATGCGAATTTTTGGGAGAAAGAGGATGGTGGATTCTAAATGTAAATGTAAGGGGGGATGAGGAAGGGGAATAGATATATGTAGGAGGAAGGGGGAAGTGTCAGTGATAGATTATGTGATTGGGAACATAGAGACGGTGGAAGGGGTAGAGAGGATTGAAGTGGGAGAGAGAGTGGAATCGGACCATCAGCCGGTAGTGGTATGGATAGGGGGCGGAGTGAAAAAGGGAACAGAGGGAGAGAGGGGGAGGGGGGAAGAAAAAGTAGATGGACGAGGAAGGAGGTAGAAGATTGTGGAGAAAAATTCAGGAGAAAAAGGGGAAGGGAAGAGAGAGTACAGGAGGAATGGAGGAAATTAGAGGGAGAGATAAAGGAGACGATGAGAGGGCTGGGTAGAGGGAAAGAGAAGAATAAGGGGGGATGGTGGGATGAAGAATGTAAGGAGTCGAAAAGGAGAGTGAGGGGGGAGCTGAGGGAATGGACAAGGAAGGGGGGAGAGGGGGAGAGATATAAGAAAAAGAGACTGAGGTACAAGAGGATATGTGAGAAGAAGAAGAGGGAACAGTGAGAGAGATGGGAGAGAGAAGTAGGGGAGATTAGGACAGAACAGCAGGTATGGAAAGTGATAAATAGGGAAAGGAGGAGGAGGAGGGGAGTGAGTGAGGAGATAAAAATGGAAGAATGGGAGGAGTACTTCAGGAGAATACTGGAAGAAGCGGAGGGAAGGATAAGGAGGGAAATAAATAGAGTAGGGGAGGAAGATGGGGAAGAAGGACTGGAGCAAGAGGAGATAAGGAGGGTGATAAAGAGATTAAAAGATGGGAAAGCGGTAGGAGGAGACGGAATTCCAAATGAGGTGTGAAAGTACGGGGGCAGGAGGTATAAAGATGGTTGGGGGAGATATGTGGAAGGGGGAGGGTGGCCGGAGGAATGGAGTGAGGGAATGGTGCCGATAGTGAAGAAAAGGGAGGGAAAAAGAGTGAAGGAATACAGAGGGGTGATGTTAACGCAAACAGCATGCAAAGTGTACACGGCGGTGCTAGCGGAGAGAATGAGAGAGGAGATGGAAATGAAAAGGATTTTACCAGAGAGTCAGGCAGGATTCAAAAAGGGAAGGGGGATAGATAATGTGTATATATTAAACTATCTAATAAATAGGCAGGTGGAAAGGAGAGAGAAAAGGATGGTAATAATGTTTGTGGATCTTAGGGCGGCATTTGATTCAGTGGATAGGGGGATATTAGGAAGAGCAATGAGGGAAAGGGGAGTGAGGGAAGGGCTGATAAGAAGATGTGAGGATGTGTTAGGAGAGATAAGGAGTAGAGTGAGAGTAGGGTGGAGGGAGGGAGAGAGATTTTGGACAGGGAGGGGGGTAATGCAAGGATGCCCGTTAAGCCCGATATTATTCACATTATTAATTGCGGATATAGACAAGGAATTGAGGAGGGGATTTGGGGGGTAAGGCTGGGGGAGGAGAAGGTATACACGTTAGCATATGCGGATGATCTGGCAGTATTGGCAGAGGATGAAGAGGGGATGAAGGGAATGATGGGGAAACTGGAGGGATATTTGGAAAAGAAGAGATTGGAAATAAATACAGAGAAGTCAAAAGTAATGAGGTGCAGGAAAGGTGGTGGAAAATAGAGGAGTGTGGATTGGAGATGGAAGGGGAAGAGGATAGAGGAAGTAAAGGAATATAAATATTTAGGATACGTGATGAGGAGGAACGGGGGGCAGGAGGAGCAGATCAAGGATAGGATAAAGAAAGGAGCGAAGATGAGACAAGTATGGAGGATACGAAAGAGGAAGTTTGGAGAGGACTAGGGTAGGAGGCTGTTCGACAAATTGATGTGGTCGGTAATAAGTTACGGGGTAGAGATATGGGGATGGAAAGAGAGGAGAAGGATAGAGGAGCTACAGGAAAGATATTTAAGATGGATATTGGGGGTATAGAGGTGGACCCCAGGGTATATAATATGAGAGGAGATGCAGAGGGAATTAATGAGAAGCAGAGCGGGAATGAGAGCATGGGGATATGAGAAGAGACTGGAGGAAGGGAAGGGGGGAGAGATAGCAAGAAGGTGCTGGATGGAGATGAGGAATAGAGCAAAGAGAGGAAAGGAACTGGCGAAATGGGAAGAAGAAAGGAGAAGTTTTTTTGAAGAAAGAGGATGGAAAATAGAAGAGGTGGAGGAGTTAAGGGAGGCAGGAAGGGTGATAAGGGGAGAGGAAATGAGGAAGAGAGAGGGAAGAAGACAAGAAGAGGAAAGATGGGAAAAGATAAGAGAATCAAGATACAATGAGGGATATGGAAGGGGAAGTGGGTACCAGAATATTTGAAAAGGGGGTGGGGAGAGAAAAGATGGAGGAGGATAGCGAGGTTCAGGATGGGATGTGAGTTAAGAGGAGGAAGGTATTGGGAGGAGGAGGAAAAGAGGAGATACAGGATGTGTGGGAGAAGGGAAGAAACATGGAAGCATATATGGGAAGAGTGTACAGGATGGGGGGAAGAAAGGGGATGGCAGGAGATGGAGAGGGAGGTACTGGGAGAGGAGGGAAAAGGGGAGAGATGGATGAAGGAAGTGGAAAAATGGTGGGGAGGAGAGGAAGGAGGAGGGAGGAAGGAAGGGGGAGGGTGGCGGAGAGAGAGGGAGATAGAAGGAGCACCGAAAACGAAAGTCATGGAATGAGAGGAAAGGAGTGGAGAGTGAGAGAGGGGGAGAGAATGGAGAAGAGTGATATGTATGTGAGGAGCTCTCTCTCTCTCTCTCTCGAGCGATTAGGATATAAGAGATAAGAAAGCGAGAGGAATGTAAAAGTTAGGATAAGAATTGTAACCCCAAGGGGAGCCAATAAAGATACAACAGTAAATTATATATATTATATATATAAAATATTTATATATTTTTATTTATATATTAATATATTTATATATTCATAATATATAATATAATTAATGAAAATAAATAATAATTATGTATATAAAACTAATGATTTTAAATTAAATTCATATAAAAGATATTAATCTATTAATATAAAGAAAAATACGTAATTATTCTAGAATTTCTTCGGATTGATGTTTTCTATTTATAGTTGGTAGACTAATGGAATGTATTTTTGTTAAATGTTTAATTAAAGATGACGTAGATCCATATGTCCGCAACACATTATTACAAATTTCACAAGTTGCTGATTGTTCATTTTCACTTTTTTGATAATATTTCCACACCCAGTTTCTCATGATGTTTTAGTTATCTATAATGTATGTAGAATATAGAATTATGAAAATGTTACGTCCTAGAGGAGGAACGTAACTTGACGCTTGCTTTCACAAGCTCCGACGTACTCGCAAGTCTGCGGTGCAGATCAAAAATCGGAATGACCCCTTTATCTGGCGCGGACATACGTCGGTGGTCCTTTATTTAGGTCAAGGAACTGAATCCTTTTACCTGGGATAGGACCGTGAGTGACAGTTGAGGGAAGGGAGAATTTTTATTTAGAATAATTAGTTGGAAAACGTGATTGGCTTATAATTACAAATAACTTGTTTTATTGATGATTAAACGGAAGTTCACAATGAAATAGAATGTGCAAGATTTTATAATGTGTACGTATATATATATATATATGTATAAACAATCGCGCTCAGAACAACGGTTATCCAGAACAATATTCCGATATGGGAAGATCCAGTGACGGAGAAGCACGAGGTGAAGGGGAAGATCGCGATGATGATGCTTCCGAGGGAGAGAGAGAATGAATGGATATGAGGCCACGGAGTAAGGCTGCGTGAAAACCACGTGTACCGTGGTCTCGTAGAGGTGAGATCGGAGGGGAAGCTATCGGAGATGGGCTCCATGGTAGAGGAGAGCCTATAGGAGATCGGTCATCTAGGGAACTTAGGGATGTCGGAGAGTAAGAGATAGGAGGAGTTCCGTGGAAAGAATCGGGAAAGAAGAACAGGAGATGAGAACGTGGAAGTCTTAAAGTGTCTGGTTCGTTATCACAGATAACGTAATCCGGACGGTCTTAGATTATAAATTCTATAGAGGCGACCTTAAAATCCTTGCGGTTTGCGCAAATTTCCGTGGTAGTTATGTCCGACTGAGATTTAAAACATTAAGCCAATGAAACCAGATTTCACGCTTGGGGAAAGATGCCAAGGGGAGAAGAAAAGAAGAAAGAAAAAGAAAGAAAAGCGAGAGAAAAAATAAAAGAAAAAAAAAGAAAAAAAGGGAAGGATGGTGGATAGTAGAAAAGGAGTGGTAGATGAGAAAACAAAAAGACTTACTGTTGTGGTATACTTTAACTTTTGAATCGAAAAGAAAGTTGACTGGAGTCGGCCTTGACTTCTGGTCCAAACCCCAAATAATAGCAACCTTTGCTTCTGGATGACGTCTGGATTTGCAGCATCGGTGTGAAGGATAACTGCAACCGCGATCAAGCGAGCCAAGAAAAGAAGAAGCAAACGAACGAAAAGAGCGAAGCGACAAAGAGTGTACACTGGATACCAAACTGTTAGAGATTCCCTGAGGGGGTGTCAAAGAGGAGCGTCTTTCTTGGCTGCTGGTCTGTCGAGAAGTGTGTTGGCCTTTTAGTTTTTCTCAAAACGTCAGCTCGGTTGAGAGAGTGGGGTTTTGGGGAATTGTTTCATAAATTTAATTGTCATGTCCAAATATGGTCATAGGACCGTGCTTCGAATGTCTTTTAGAGGTGGGGGTCAAGAATGCGTAGCAGTGTCTTTAAGATAATGTTGTAGGAGATAGGATGCATACGGCAATAAGAGGATTTCGAGAGTCTCTTTGTTCTTACAAAAAAAAACGCGGCAACAATCTTAAGACGGAAATATCGATATTTTTAAGAAGGATGTCGCGATATTGTTAACGTTGACTAAGCGCGTGGGAAACGGAGTTGGTTCAAGGATTGTTAATATTTCCGAAGCATCGAAACTTATCTAACGTTATATAATAAATAATAATAAGAACCGGCCATATATTAAATAATAATA
Source organism: Harpegnathos saltator (assembly GCF_003227715.2). NCBI lineage: Eukaryota > Metazoa > Arthropoda > Insecta > Hymenoptera > Formicidae > Harpegnathos > Harpegnathos saltator. The sequence goes on from NW_020230482.1 coordinate 710,639, forward strand.
AATTCAATTTTCCTTATTTATAAAAGAAGTCTAGAGTGCGCGAAGTCCGTAGGACGTAACAAAAATAAATACATTTAAAAAAATTACTACTAATAGTAATCAAATTTTAATTAAATCTAATTTAAAAATAATATTAGTTTTATTAATAATAATAACTATTATTATTAATAATTAAAATAATTAATAATATTGTACATATAATTTATTAAAAAAGCAATATAACAAAAACTTACTTCATATTTTAAACTTCACGTAAAACACAATATACTTACTATATTAAAACTAATATACCTTATTATATTTCGACGCATAGTGCCAAATGCTCGGATAGACAGCTCAAGACTAAAAAATCGACGGACTCGCGTTATTGATCTTTCAAGACCACGAATATTTGGCAAACGCTTAATAAAAATATTGACCCAAAAGAAAACCGTAAAGATGGAAGACACTTTAGACGAACTGTCACCAGATTCAACGTTTTAGTAAATATTCTTATTATTTATAAGATTATAATATAGTAATACGGTTGTTAGAAATCGTATTATCCGTGGATTCTTTGTACTGACAATAGATCCGTTAGAATCTATGAGATAAAACGGCGCGTGGTAAGACGCCGTTCACGTGCTTTCAACTTATTCGTCAGCCACCTCATGAATCGTTGTCATGACGAAATCAGGCGCCCGGTGTGATCGTTGCGTAAAGTATTAAAAAAAAGGATTCCTTTTTTAAATTTCTTATAGAAGCTAAAATAGCTCATCCGATTTTCAACAATATTAGATATAATTTTATAAATAAATATGTAGGACAGATAATAATTTTATAATAAATGTGTAATAAAAGTAAGAAAATTAAAAAGAATTCGTTAATAACTAAACGCAGTTCACCAAAAGAAAACCATAAAGATGCAAAACACTTTAGGCGAATTATCATCAGATTCAACGTCTTAATAAATATTCTTATTATTTATAGGATTATAATATAGCAAACTATATATGTTATATATGATTCCTATATATTTTTTGTCATCAAATTAAATTACAAGTTTACTTTTACTTTAAATTTACGTTTCATAATGAAAAAATGATAAAATAGCGACCTATTGCATAAAATTGTTAATAACAAAAAAACTGACCGTTTTTCGACTTCGTAACAAGAAATTTCGTTTTAACGCATCAAAAAACGTAAGAAAACATGAAGATATCGAACCTAAAACTTCATACTCAGATGTCATCAGCGCCCGGACTAAATTCTTTTTGCAGGAGCTTCGGCATTCGAAGCTTCGAATTCCCACAAATATACTCTAATAACTTACTATAATAATTTTAACAGAATAGCAACTTAAAATCTAGCTATGACAATTTATATTCTCGGTTCTAAAAAAATCTAGAAATATCTTCTCGTCACGATGGCGCACTGCTCGTCGCGGATATCTTGAACTTCAACAAAGTGCGTAATTCACATGTGAGCGAACGGCTGTTTTGCGGGAAAGAGTCGTTCGCACGTTCTCTCTATCACGACGAGGCAGTACGGGTTTAAGGCGGAGATCGCAGTCGTGATACGTCAGGATTTAATTGTCGGGTCGACGACACTTGGTTCCGCGTGTTAGCCCTTCCACCGGTCTCCTAATTTCAATTATTATCCCATCCGTTATTGCCACTCGGAAACGCCTCTTTTCAGCTCCGTTCACTTCAGACGAGAATAAATCGCACGTACGCGTCCGTTTACCGCCGATTTATGCGTGCCTCTTCCTCGTTTTCCTCCTCCCACTGCCTTTTCAGCCTCGCTTTATAACGATCTCACGAAACCGCGTGCTCATCTCATGAATACTATCGCTTCTTAACGCCGCTCTCATCAAATAATATACTTCTTACGCAATTCAACTACGAACGACAAATGACTCGGCCTCGAAGAACGTTCACGCAATTGACGATGAATAAGTTCAAGGAACCGCCGAGGAACTAAAAGAAATAGAGGCGAACAGGAATAAATAATTCTCGACGTTCAACAGAACATTCCAAGAAATCGATATTTAGACAATTTTCCGTTATCGTCGACTCATTACTTTAACTAATTATCTTACAGGCATGCCTCCCGTAAAAACCAATAAATTTTCACTAATTTCTCGCTATTAATTTGAATAATTAATCTACTTGCTACTGCATCTGATACGAGTCCTTTAATGTCGTTGAATAAATAAATAAATTACGTTATCGATGTCGTTCTGCTCCACTCGAAAATTTCGTGTATTGCGCAAGGATGGTAATTAGTTTATTAACGAATTTATTGCTTTAATTAATGATACTATGACGAGCGTGTTATTTCCAGTTTACTAGCATTTTCAATCGGAGAGTCGGTATAACGAACGACAGGAAAGATGAACAATATAAAACACAAAGAAATAAAAAATGAAAATAATAGACATAAAATCGAAAACATATAAGTTGTAATACTTTAATACGAGTAACTATTATGATGTTCGAAACGATATGATAAAAATGATACTCTGAAATGATAAGCATAATTAAATAATTAAATTTATGAATATTCTTTTTTTCCTTTATTGTGCCAATACATCGCACGAGGTATTATCATCACTAAAATAAATGTAGATGCAAAAATACCCCTTTCGTAAGAAATAACGTTGCTCTAGATAAATCAACCATATTCGAATTTAATATAACTTTAAAGACCATATATTTGAGAACTTTATCGACAAAATATTAACTTATTTCTTTGAGATTTTTATCGTATTGGTTGCACAGAATTACAAATGTTTTTACACAATAAAAGTATATACAGGGTGTCCGGTAATTAGTTGCTAACCCAAAGTGTGAAGGTAGATTGGGTTAAGACAAACATAAAAATCCCATACCATTTTGCAAGATTCGCAATAATTATCGAGTTATTAATTACATAAATCTGACGAATGAGCGCGTGCTGAGACGAATGATTGGAGAAATGACCTCTGTGAAGTTGGCCCCTCATTCTTCAAATTTGAAAAAAATTATTAGAGTTCTGAATGCTTCTCGCAGAGTTCTAGAGTTCGCATTTACTTAACTTTTTACGTAACTTTATAAAAAGAATTCCGTCATTTAAAGTAGAGAAAATATTATTTTAAAAATTGGAAGGCCAACTGCACGACGCCCCTCATTATGTAAAAAATGCAAACTTTTTTAGAGTTCTAGATAGATTTTTAATAGTTCTATAGTTCTAGATAAGTTTTAAAAATAGTTCCGTTTAAAACAATAAGAAAAATTATATTTAAAATTCTCGAATTAGAAAACGAAAAATGGCAAGAACTCTACCAATTTTGGTTTTAGCGCGTCGAGTGTTAATAATAATAATAATATTTAGGACTCGTGAGGGGCTAACCAGAACTGAATAAAACATCGGATTTAAAAAAAAATTGATTGTTTATTAAACACGTAAAATTTTTTTTTCGGAAGTCCGACGTTTCATTCGGATTTCTGGTTAGCCCCTCACGAGTTCTGAAGATTATTATCAACACTCGGAGCGCTAAAACCAAAATTGAAAAAGTTCTCGCCGATTTTCGTCCCTCGAGTCGAATATTTCCATGTCCCTCGGATCGAAAAATTTTTCGGAAATCCGATGTACCATTCAGAGTTCTGGTTAGCCCCTCACGAGTTCTGAAGATTATTATTAACACTCGGCGCGCTAAAACCAAAATTGGAAAAGTTCTCGCCGATTTTCGTCCCTCGAGTCGAATATTTCCATGTCCCTCGGATCGAAAAATTTTTTCGGAAATCTGACGTTTCATTCAAAGTTCTGGTTAGCCCCTCACGAGTTCTGAAGATTATTATTAACACTCGACGCGCTAAAACCAAAATTGGTAGAGTTCTTGCCATTTTTCGTTTTCTAATTCGAGAATTTTTAATATAATTTTTCTTATTGTTTTAAACGGAACTATTTTTAAAACTTATCTAGAACTATAGAACTATTAAAAATCTATCTAGAACTCTAAAAAAGTTTGCATTTTTTACATAATGAGGGGCTCGTGAAGTTGGCCCTCCGATTTTTAAAATAATATTTTCTCTACTTTAAATGACGGAACTCTTTTTTATAAAGGATTGCGAACTCTAGAACTCTGCGAGGGGCATTCAGAACTCTAATAATTTTTTTCAAATTTGAAGAATGAGGGGCCAACTTCACAGAGGTGAAGAAGTGTCTCTCGGGTTACAGCGCGACGCAGTGCCGTGACGCAGTCGACCCAGCAACTGTTGGCGGGATACGGCGAGACATAGGTGCGGCGAAATAAAACGGATAGCGGTGCGTTGTCCTTCCCTTCGCCGCGCACCGGCAATAGTTTCTAGATCGACTGAACCGCACCTGAGCAGCTGCAACGCTTCTCCAATCATCTATGTCGGCGCGCTACCACTCCTCAGATTTCTATCATTAATAACTTGATAATTATTGAGAATCTCGCAAAATGGTATAGGGCCTTTATGTTTGTTTTAACCCAATCTACCTTCACACTTCGGGTTGGCAGCTAAGTACCGGACACCCTGTATAAAAATAAGTTGAAACATTCCTCAAAATGTTACGAGAACAACAAAGAAATTAAAATTTTGTATCCAGATTTATCACAGAGTTAGCACAAGAATTTACCAGAGTAGTATAGGGGTAGGTGTGGTCAGGCAAAACATTCCCCCTCCACTCGACCCTCCGGCGCCAATAGACCACGCCCACCGGCGCCGAAGGGTCAAGTGGAGGGGGAATGTTTTGAATGGCCATACATACCCTAAGGCTGAAAATGGTGGAAATTTGAATCACCAGAATAAAAATTAGCGCAACCTAAATATTAAATTTTTATTATTCATATTAGGCGTTGTTGTGATTCTAGCTCTTGGTCAGCTGGTTAATTTGCATATTACTTTTGGAAAAATATCCTAGGCACTCTGCGAGGCTCGAACCCGGGACTTCAGGCTCTTGAGTCAAACGTCTTTACCACTGTTCTACTGCTACTCTTTGGTAGAAACTAGTTTCACGGCGTACAACGTAGAACAGAGAGAAGTATGTGTGCGTGTGTGGTTAGTGCGAAATCTCTGGAAAAATCCTGTAGGCCCTGGCCGGATTCGAACCTGGATCCGCTAAAAGCTTTCGAGTTAAGCATCTTATGCACTACGCTACTGCTATACCCTGATGGAAACTAGCTATATTGTATATATACGAAGAGTATTGATGTCACGCGTGAAAAATTTGGCAAATTTTAGAACCTACGGGACTCGGGCCCCCACCATGAGACCCTGGCTCTCGACTCTCGTGAGATTGTGCGAGCATGTTCGAGCAGGTAGGAATCATTTCGAAGACAAAAACTACCCAGCGATTGTTGGAAGACGATACTTCTGGTCTATGTCTACCCAAACATATTTACCTGTGCGGGTCCCCTCGCTTTCGAACTCGAAAAGTTTACAACAGGATTTGTTATCTCGAACTGGAAATCACAGGAAAGAGAGAAGAGGTGAAGAGAAAGGAATGCACAATATTTTTGATAAAATTAATTCACATTTTATTTTTCATAATTAAGATGAGACATTTATTAAAATTGCTCGTACAATTTTATTTAAATCAATTGAAGTTATTTCTTGAAATATAATGTGGAAATAAATATCTAGAAACATTAAATCTTTTAATTGCTGACATACATTTTGCTCGATTTCCTGATAGTTTGCGAAGAGCGTCTGTTTCACGATGTCCTCGTCTAAGTTTTTTTTGGGAAGCCTGAGTTCTATCTCCGTTACGAGAAACCGGGCGCAATCGTTTACAAGTTTTGCAAACGTTTGCAGTTGGTCACATCGAGCGTCAATACATTTTGTTATAAGTTCTAGCCTGTCAAAAGATGTTGCCTGCATCACGATGTGACACCGTGTAGACTTTTCGTTTCTTCTTCGTCGACGGCTGCTGTATCTGGGATGAATCGGTAGGCATCCTCTTCGATGCGGTGTCCACCTCGGTCGTTTTCGTATTTTCAGTGATGATTTCGTATTTTCACCATGATCGCCCTTGTTCCATACGCTGTGGTAAAGGTGATGGTCACATCGTTGATATGGACGGGCTCCGGCACGGCCCTAGTTACCAAGTGCAAGTATTCGCCTATGTGTTTCATGTACTCCTTAAACTTTTCCCATGTGGCGAAGTCGAAGTGAATCCCTGTAGAGGTATGTCGGATAGTTTTATTGTAGGCTCCAACGTTGTCCCATCGTTTGATGCCCGCAATCCGATTTGCATCCTCTTGGTATCCGAAATGTTGAGGGGATAAGTAGTGGAGAGAAACATATAGCTCTCATAGCGAGCCTTCTCGGAATCACCATACGCGATCTTCTTAAATTTTGCGTTTGCGTTAATATTCGCCATTATGTTTCTCACAAGAACTTATTATCCCACAGGTGAAAACACGAGAACTAATATACTTCGTCGCACGAAACGAGTACTAAGACTGAAGAAGCTCAAATAGTTAGGGCCTAGCCTAATAGGCTTCTTATAGGAAAAAGAAAAGTGGAGGGGTAGTTCTGTGTGCATATAACAAATAAATTTATTTCTTAATATTTGTTAAATGATTCAGCCAGAACGTTCTAGAATTTCTCAGAACGGAGCATACATGTTCCTACAGGTTTCATGATGTCGTGGGAGCAGACGTTATATTTGTCGAAGCAGTGGATGGGAAAATACATTTTATAATCTTTTGCGAAAGTTTCCAATCGGACTCTATTATAAAAACCGATATAGTCAAAACCGATTATATCGTCCATCCTTACATCTAAATTTATGTTTAGATAAACGCATTTCTACAAATCGTTTGTGTAGACCGCAAAGGAATGGCGCACATTTTTTCACATCTGAGAATTTATAAAAACGAGAAGAAAGAAGACTTATTCTTTGTGGCCGCGATAAGGTTTATTCTTTTGTGACTGAACGGAATGCGCGAACCCTGCATATTCCGACGGGTTTTATGTTATCGCGGGAATAGGCATTATATTTGCCGAATCAGTGGATGACAAAATGCCCTTTACAGCTCTTTTGTGAACCGAAGTCCTATCCTAGTAAAAACTAATTATATTTTTTTCCACGCATCTAAATTTAGATAAATAGACAATTCTACAAAACGTTTTTCGTGTAGGGCCTAAGGGAACCGCACGGAACTCGCATTTTTCACGTCTGAGAATGCGAGATATAGATATGAGAAGAAAAAGGTTTATTCTTTTATAGCAGGAATAATGTGATCCTTTAACAGATTATGGTATATAACCAAATTTTGCGATAAAACTAGACGAGTATATTGCCGAAAAGCGTTGGTATAGTTAGTCCCGCCTTATTTACACAGGCATTCGCGGAGGTTTCCCAAAATTTTGGGAGATCCATGTTATATAAGGGTGTTCGAAGCTGCTGCGACGTATTTTGCTGTTTCCATCGCTTCGAGCAACATTCTTATTCCGTGATATTTGTGGAAATATAAGATGTCGCAGCTTTTCAAAATTATACGTGACTGTATAATCGCAGCGTCAGTAGCAAATCCAATAATCAAACGTGGGAAATATCTGTGCGAACTTGCGAGTGATAATGATGAGAAGACATATGAAATGTTTTATAAATTCGCGGCCATGTACAATAGTGGCCTACTGGCGATGTTATTCGCTTGCAGGCGATTTAAAAATAATCCTCACTTGTATGGGATCGCAGCCGAGGATGTAGAAGCAAGAAGATTACTCGGAGAGAATGAAGGAGATATCGGTGACCGTGTTCAGGACATGCTCTTTTTCGCATTGTAAGTAATTTCCTTTCGCTGTGATGTGACATAAAAGAATAAGTCTAATAAATGCTGGTGTTCACGAATACGTTCTTATGTTCTTCATTTTCTCAGTTCTCACCAATACTGTACGAAGTAGAAATCCAAAGAGCCGCTCCCGCTCGAGTATAAGGCTTCCTCGTCAACGAAATCTGCCCGTGAGGAAAAATAAGGAAAAATAAGTATAAGATTATTCTCTTGTAGAGCCTCGTGTTTAATATCGAATTAAATTTTAGCAAGTCGTAATAAAATAGCGAGAACTGACAAAGATATCGCCTGCAATATAAATGAAAACGGCATTGATATTAGTCATGACGACGCTGTTCTCGTCACGGGTAACATCATCGAGTACGATGACAATGAAGTCGATGAAACGACGCAAGACGTAAGTGAAACTGGTGAAACCCAGGACTTCCTAATCTTGCAGACTACACTAGTCGAAAGTAAGGAAAGGTAAGAGGAAATATCTTATACTCTTAATTGTATTTTTATTTTAATTGTGTATAAAATTTATACCTGTATAACATTTTCAATTCATATTTACAGAGTAACAGGATAGTGAATACGAACAGTCGAAAGAACATCGAAGGGACAAAAGTGAAGACCAAAGAGTGTGCGAAGCGACAGCAAAAGCCGGCCAACAATCGTGAGTTCTTATATAAATGTATTGAAATACTCAGGGAAATGTCGCGTAATTATAGAAAATTTAATATTCTCCGGAGGGAATCGAATATTCGAATTCTCCCACCTCCAGAAGGAGCCAACATTACTGAATATTTAGAAAATGTTTTTCGGGGAATACACGATTACGCGGTAAATTCGGGTGGCGCGAACAACTACGTGGAGTTGACGCTTACTTCTTCGGGCTTAACGCGGGGCTCTGCGGGTATATCGCTTCGTCCTGCTCGGGACTTGACCTACAACGAGATTTGGAATCTCGTGAATTCGTTAGTGCAGAGTGCCGGAGGTAATGATATTTTAGAACATTTCAAAATTAATATTTTCAATGTAGCGGCACCTTCTGGTCATGGAAAGAAATCATATAAACTATCTCACGAAGATATAGCGAAACGCTCGATCTTTACTATAAACAACTTTGACAATTTGTGCTTTCCCCGTTCGCTCGTCGCTGCGATAGTGTACAACGAACGCGGCAATGTGCGCACAGGAGAAATACATGATAAATAGAATTCCGTGAGGAAGCAATATTTTATATTACAACGAGACCTAGCGGTCGAACTGACACGGAAAGCCGGTGTCTCTAAACCTGAAGAACGGTGTGGTATTCCTGAGATCGGGCGTTTCCAGCATTATCTTGCCAGCAACGATATCGTGATCGTTGTTTATTACTTTAGTTCCTTCGCACGTGGTGCGCCCCCCATGTACGATGGTAGCAGTGTACTCACCTCCCACGGGCGCGAAACTAAAATAACTCTGAATATTATGTACTACAAAAAATCCTGGCATTACAATCCAATATTAAATTTAAGAGCTGCATCAGGCAGCCAAGGTTATTGTGTACGTTGTAATAGCGGATATAAGCCGGAAAGAGGGCATCGGTGCTCAAACGCATGTCCACGGTGTTACGGCGTTCCAGCGTGCGAGGTATCAGGCGTAGAACTAATACGATGTGCCGCGTGTCAACGTGAATTTTACGGGTCGGTGTGTTTTGAGCGTCATCATGCGCAAAAATCGCAAGGCACTTCATCTTTGAGCATCTGTAATATCCTGAGAGTTTGCAGTGACTGTGGCCGTTTGCGAAACTTGAGGAACAAACACAATTGCAATGAGATATTTCGTCGTGTTTGCAACGCGTTGCAACCAATGAATCATCTATGTCAGAGCTCGGCAAAATGTGCACGCGACGGCCAAGTTTCGACTATCTCCGCCCACCGCTATTCCCTTTACCACGTCGCTCCGCGTGCTGCCTACAAGCCGCTCGAGTCTCAGGAGCGTATTTCCAATAGTTTTCCACGTTACCCATGAAGTACTGTTGTTGACGCGTTTTTTCTAAGTGGTATCCCCAGTAAGCCTAATCCACTGATGACTGTAACTAATTGAACAGAAGCGAAATAAAATATGTTAAATGAAGAATATTCAATTCGATTTTCGGCGTCTTTTATTGGTAAGAGTGGAAACGTCAATTTGGATATTGCATGTAGCGAGCCGCATAAGACGTGGTAAGGAATCGTCGCTTAAAGAAGAACACTTCTCATTTTTTATAAACTTCATTTTTGAAAAATGAAGAGGCCTACTAGGGATACCACTTAAAGAAAATCGCGTCAACAATAGTACCTCATGGGTGACGTGATAACTATTGGAAACACGCTCCTGAGGCTCGAGCGGCTTGTAGGCAGCGCGCGGAGCAGCGAGGTAAAGAGAATAGCGGTGGGCGGAGATAGTCGAAAGTCGGCCGTCGCGTGCATATTTTGCCGAGCTCTGATCTATGTTATATGAAACCACTTCGATGCGACACTGGTTCATCCGATACAATGAATCCGCAGCAAGTAGGAAACAAAAACGTAGTTGATGACATTGACGAAGCGACAGAAACAAGTAAGCGCGTAAAAGGTCGCATCGCGTTTGTATTCTATGATTTTGAGACGCGTCAAAAGCATACGATCGAAGGCACAGAAAACGTTAAAACTCACGTTGTGACGCTCTGTGTTGCGTAGCAGATATGTGAAAGCTGTATGAATGTAGACGATATGGCGTTGCGATGTCGTTGGTGCGGGATACACGAATCAAGAGACACGGCAGTATCTCGCGCCAAGTGCACGCGAAAGCGACGCGACGTGCACGGGCCGCGAGACCGGCCGGGTATCTTTACATGAAGCACTTAGTTGATCGGAGGCAAGATTATCGTACCACCCAAACGGCTAATCTGATCAAATTCTAAGTGCTCTAAGAGCTCAATGGATTCCTTGGGGTCGACTTACATGACAAAACTGTCTTTACTTTTGTCCTACGTGCACTGTAAGTCGAAATATTTTAGTTCAAAGTACGAAATCGTGAAAAACTATCACGTCCGAAATTTGTCGTCAAAATGTCCAGTTTCATCAGACCTGTATAGGTGGCGACTGTGAACACGCTTGTCGCTCAGCTGAACCCGCGAACATGTCGATCGATGCTTAACCTAACATTTTTTGGCAGTTGGATGTTGCTTATCTTATATAAGTATATTCTACATGTATTCATACGTTAATTGCAAAAAGTATGAGTTATATTTATTATTATTATCCAAGAAATATTATTCTGTTATTGTTACAATTGCATTTAAAGTGATTAAATATGTGTATTAAAAAATTACAGACAGAAAATTACTTTTAACCTTCTAACGTAACAGCACTACACAATGGTTACTTATTGTTTATTGATAAACTTGCTTTCACCACTACTAATTCTACAAAAACTATTTGTTACCACTCTAGTAATTTAAAGAGTGAATGAGCTTTTATAGGAAGTAGTGAGTTTGTACCATTAATGATAGTGAGTAACCACTGCATAGTGTTGTTACGTTATAGAAGTTTGAAAGTTATTTTTTGTTTATAATTATTTAGTAAAGACATTAGTCACTTTAAATGCAACTGTAACAATAACTTAATTATATTTCTTGGTTAATAGTATAATATAATTAAAACTATTATGATTATAAATACATGTAGAATACAAATATATGAGGTAAGTGATATCGACCTTGTTCGTGCACGGCCGATAAATTGGTAGCACACGACGATTGCCGGGACCGCTCAGCGTTGAGCGCAGAGGCGCGATTGTGGATAGGTAGCCGCGAGGAGTGCTAGGTACGGTTCTCACGGGGAGGGAATGCAGGCATAGTCGGGGAGGAAATGCAGGCGTAGTTCCCTTGACTCCCCCCACCATGGTCCGAGCAGTAGGCACCCCGCAGGGGTTTTAGTCGGTAGAAGTCCGATATAACCCCTGCCCTCCTCAAGGGTCGGGAGTATCCATGAGGATTTCCCCTGCGTGACTAAAAAAAAGGGTACGGTTCTCAAGACAGTCTTAAATTCGCGTACTCAAACTTCTTTATTCGTCGTTGCAACGAATGCAACCAACCACAAAACAAAAGAAACAAAAGAAAAAAATGAGTTAAGCGCTCACGGCGAAAGTCGACAAAACCGAGAATGATAGAACGGCGAAGATGCGAAGTACGTTTCGCTCTTCGAACACTGTATCGTGTGCAGAGAACTTTGACGTCAAGTTTTACAATCGAAATCGGAGTCTGAAGCGGGCCGTTGTTTCGCGAAATTTTATCGACTCCGTGTCTGATTTGGCGCACGCTGTTGGCCACGAGTCGATCGACTGCTCAGCACGAACGTTGCAATCCAACGGTCCGCTGCCTTTTTTTCGAGTCCACATCCGCCGTTATTGTTTGCGAGACAACAAATTTAAGATAATCATTGTTTTGAACGATGAGTTCAACGACAGCAGATGCGGACCACGAATCTGTCACGCGTAACACGTCTGATGTTTACGTGCGAGAATTCGCTGACCGCTTTCTCGCTGGAAATTTGAAATAACGCTCGTGGGCAATATTACGGTCGTCACAACTATGTATTGCTGCGCGACTGTAGTTGAGGAAGGAACCGCTAATACTTAGACTTCGACTGTTGCTGCGGTTTATTCGTGTTCCTAAATCGAGTGTACGTTGCCGCTCGTATGCACCGACGTGGATAGCTTGAGGATCTGCTTGGAACTGACGGAGAGCAAGCGTGAAACTGAGGACTGCAGGATTGGGACGGTTTTTATAAGGTGTAGGACAAAGATAATTTGGGGAGAGTAAAGGTAAAATTCTTGCGAGGGTAGTCATGGTAAATAACAACTTGGTAGGAATTTAGAAGCAATCTATCAATATTATTTGTTTAGGATTAGATAAGATAGGTCTGGAGGAACATGCGTCATCGTCGCCGTAGCGATAGTTTGTATAAGATAATACAAAATAAATATAAAAATATACGTTGCGGCACATAACACCTCCCCCCCTAAGAGTGGAGTACGGCTTATAGAATAATATAACATAGAAGGTAGTTAGATTACAATGTGGTGCTTAAAAGCTAAAGTACAGTAGTCTTAGATCCTATGAATATGGGATCAAATTGATCGCTATGAATGTCGTAAAGATCTAAAAGAAAAATTGAGATACTATGGACTTACATTCTGAAAGTAACGTAAATGATATCCTATGATTACTCTAAAACGCATTAAAAATTGGATAGGTTCTTATAAATTTGACAATCGGTTGTTACGTGAACGTGAACGTCGGCCTCGATTGCGACTAACGGACTCGTCCAAACTTATGTTTTGTACTAACGCTTCGCTAGCGGGTACTGCGGGAAACGACGGATGAGCATTCTGACTACGGATGATAGTATTAAAACAATTTTGAAAATACTGCCTATACAACCTTCCTTCGGTATGCAACATAGATATATTTACATTATGTTTTTCTATATCTTCGCATAGCTTTTGAGTACTGAGGTTGACGTTAGGGATGAAATCCTTATCTATCGTGTATACAATATTAGAGGTCTTACTATTTAATAAGACATTATCTGCAATGCCATCGCATTCTGGTGCCAGAGTAACTAGTCCAGTGGCATTTAATTGAATTTGTCGCTGTTTGCCGTCTGGACGTAGGACATCCAAAGTTTTTTCGCGTGGTGTCGTATATAACCAAAAATTTGATGCTTTTAACTGGTGCCATACTGTGGTGCGAAACTTTGTTATTCTGACATCACATTCTTGTAATACATTTTCTAACCTAGCCGTTCTTAACAATATGGATTCGCAAGTATATGTGCTTGGAATTTGATATAATACGAGGGCGGTCCGATAAGTACTTAGCCTCACCGCCCGATGGCGCCACTATCGCAAGAGAAATTTACTATCGTGTAGTACATTCTCGTAGACGACTACTGTCGAAATTTCAGCCGAATCGGACTCGTAGTTTTGTTTTGACCGCGTGTGGAAGCGGGCGTGTCCGCGGATTTTAGAAAAATGGAAAAAGAGCAATATCGGTCGGTGATTCGATTCTTGTTTTTGGAAGGGAAATCGCGCAGCGAAATCAAAGAGCGCTTGGATGCTGTGTACGGTGACTCTTCTCCTTCGATGGCGACCGTCAAAAATTGGTTTAACGAGTTTCAACGTGGTCGCACGTCGGTTTTTGATGAACCACGCCCAGGTGCCCCGAAAACGGCTACCACGGAGGATAACATGACAAAAATCCACGATCTCGCATTGGCAGACCGCCGATTGAAGGTGCGCGAGATAGCTGAGACAGTAGGCATCTCAAAAGACCGCGTGGGTCATATCCTGCATTTTCCTGCATCATATCCTGAAATTTTGGACATGAGAAGTCGGCGCGATGGGTGCCACGTTTGCTCACTCCGGACAACAAGCGCAACCGTGAGACCACTTCAGAGCAGTGTTTGACGCTGTTTAAGCGCAATCCGAAGGAGTTTCTGCGTCGTTTCGTGACCGTCGACGAAACATGGATCCACTGGTACACACCAGAGACCAAGGAACAGTCGAAACAGTGGACTTCACCCGGCAAACGTGCTCCGAAGAAGGCGAAGACTGTCCTATCGGCCGGAAAGATGATGGCCACCGTTTTCTGGGTAGTCGATGTAGACCAGGTGTGGTCTACATCGACTAGCTGGAGAAGGACAAAACGGTCACAGGGCTGTACTATGCCAAATTATTGGGCCGATTCGATGTCGAATTGCAGAAAAAACGGCCCCATTTGGCGAAGAAAAAAGTGCTCTTCCACCATGACAACGCACCGGCTCACACCTCCGCCCTCGCCACGGTCAAATTGGTCGAATTGGGCTACGAACTGCTGTCCCATCCACCGTATTCTCCAAATTTGGCCCCGTGCGACTTCTTTTTGTTTCCAAACTTGAAAAAGTCACTCGCCGGGCAGAAATTTGAGTCGAATGAGGAGGTCATCGCCGCCACGGAGGCCTACTTTGCAGACCTCGAGAAAACGTATTTTTCAGACGGGTTAAAGAAGTTGGAGCATCGCTGGGTCAAGTGTATCGAGCTAAAAGGAGACTATGTTGAGAAATAAATCGCCACTTTTCCAAAATTTTCGTTTTTCTTTTGTAGGCTAAGTACTTATCGGACCACCCTCGTAGATCGATTTGTTTGCAAATTATAATATTGTTAATGATTTTGCATTTCGAAACATCGTTCTCAGAAAGTTGCGTATAAACTTGTTTATCTGTTCTGATTCCAATGTATGGGTAATGTAGGGTTAATGAATGCAAATATCCCCTCCTCATTCTGCTTGATTGGGAAGGGTATCATGTGGTATAAGATAAAATCATGTTGTTTTATAAGAGGTATGTCGATGATATATCGTTCCTGTATCAACTTAAACGGTTGTCCTTATAAAATATACCAATGTCGTTAACATCGATTAAGTTACCGAATTGATGCAATTCTATAACCACAGGTAATTTTCTATTTGCAGGTACTGAGACTCTTTTAATATTTTAAATAATTCTCTTGGTGTAAGAAGTTTTAGATGGATTAGACCACAATGCGCTAGTAATATAGCATCTGTAAGAGTTCCCAACTCGAATTCGTACTCTAATAACATTTCAGCGCATTCGACTAAATAAGAATTTGTTTCCATATTCATTTGTGTGACCGATAATTTACGATGATTGTCCAATATATGTTTGTTTAGTTGTTCCAAATTAATGTTCACTTCTTCAAACTGTTTAGCATGAGCTTTAAAGAGATCACTGAAGGTGTTAATGTTGGACTGGATAACATTAACTTGCTTCTTATAAAGGTTAGTTAATTCTTTTGAATTGTTGTAAGCGCTATCTATCTGATTGTTGTAGTAATCGGCGTCGGATGAGTCTAAAGCACCGAATAGAATTTTTGCAATTTGCCCCATAAAATTAAAAACTCCTCTTTTAAAGCGATATTCTGGTTGGGTAAGTCGTCCTAACATATCATTAATATTTTGGCGGTCAATTTTCAAACTTTCTAATTTTCTTTCTATGCGATGCAGTTCTTGTAGTCCTAAACATGTTGTACTGTTTAGAAAATAGTAGCTGTAGCATAAGATTTTAATTTTATTCGCGTAAAATTTTATTATTTTTTATTTTCCTTCTAGGGGAGTGAAATTAACGTAATTGATTATTTTCCAGTGGTCCCGGAAGATATTCAAATCTCCCATATTTTCGAAATAGACCTCTGCTAGTTTCTTTAATGGTTCATTGGTAACCGCTTGTAATGTATCTGCTCTAGTCGATATTAGCGGCATTAATATTCTCAAAAGCAAGGTGTGTACGTTTTAATCAATTTATGTGTAATATTTGATTAGTTCTGCTTATCCTTATCTCATAATCTGTATCACTAATTTTCCGTATAACCTCGTAAGGACTATTGTATTGATCAGCAAATTTCCTACTGCCGGACCGTATTGTTCCATCGAGTACGTATACAAATTCTCTCGGATCCAAAATTAGCGGTTTTAATCTATCATAGTAATTTTTAGAATTTTCTTTTGCTCGTTTCAAGTTTCTTCCCGCTTCTTTTCGCAAATACGTAAGCCTATCAGTTAAATCTAAAAGAAATTCTCTGTGAGTGATGCCACGTTTTGGCTCCACTAGAGAAGGCAACTGTGGTTTTCGACCAAATACTAATTCGTAATATAAACGGTGTAATATTAATAGCTTCGTGTATTGTATGCGAACATTGCAGCTTCTAGAAATGAATCCCAGTCATTTTGATTTATTGAATATATTAATATATAGTTTTAGATATTCAGCTAAAACGTGATGTCAGCGTTCCAGTACTCCATTTGACTGCGGATGGTAAATGCTGGTTTTAACTTGTT
Organism: Harpegnathos saltator; assembly: GCF_003227715.2. Classification (NCBI taxonomy): domain Eukaryota; kingdom Metazoa; phylum Arthropoda; class Insecta; order Hymenoptera; family Formicidae; genus Harpegnathos; species Harpegnathos saltator. The sequence continues at coordinate 727,315 of NW_020230482.1, forward strand.
TTATTTTAAAAATTCTTGTGATTTCTTTCATTAATTCTCCCGATATATTGCTACCCTGGTCTGACAACAATTCCTTGGGGGATCCAAATACGTAAATGTATTTATTAACTATAGTGTTAGCGATGGTTGTACTGTTAGTATCAGGTAGAAGATGAGCTGTACAGAATTGATCTTGTGTGGTTAGTATATATTTGTTTCCGTTATCTGTCTCAGTAAGGGTCCTACAATATCTGTAGCTACTTTTTCGAATGCCTTTTTTTTCTTTTTTTTTTGGTAACGCAGGGGAAATCCGTCATGGATACCCCCGGCCCTTGGGGAGGCCGGAGATTATGTCGGACTCTTACCGACTAAAACCCCTGCGGGATGCCTACCTGTCGGACCGGTAATGTGGGGAGTCAGGGGAACTGCTCCCGCATTCCCTCCCCGACCCCCGGCCCCAGGGCTCCTTCTCAGGACCCCACGCCACCTGATACTGCGCCCTGTTCCGCAAAGGGAATCCAGGGCGCGGTCCCAGTCGGTCTAAGACCGACCGGTTGGCCTTCTGGTCTCACCTATAGGGAGAGGGGGCATCCGCCATCACCCCTTACCCCCCTCCCCGTTAGTTAGGGAGGGAGGGTTTCTGGGGGAGTGGGCCCGTCCCCAAACGGGACACTACTCCCCCCTGTCCCTGCATGTCTGCGGCAGTGGGGGATCCATCTTCTATGAAGAAGAGCCGGATCCCCCCTGCCGACGGAGGCGGGCCCGAGGCGGCCGAGGAGGGCTTGGACCCCCACTACTCAGGGGTCCTTCCTCTTCCTCGGCCGGTGTCACTTCGGACCCACTGCCTAAGCCCCCCTTCCTAGGACGCCGACCACTCCGTCGCCTTCTGCGACGGGGGAATGTGGTCGGTGCTCCCTCTCGGCGGCCTCCTTAGACATAACGTCCTTACAGAAGGAAGCCGCCGTTTCCCAACCCTCCTCGCTCCCGCACATGGATTGAACCAAGCGCGGGAGCGAGATGTCCCCACCCTGACGTCCCATGGCCCCGGCCAGGACACAGCGCTCCTCACTCCAAGCCGGACAAGCGGCCAACGTATGGAGCGCCGTGTCCATTAGCACGGGACAGTGGTGGCATCTGGTGGTGAGCTCCTTCCCAATCCGGTGCAGGTACTTGCCGAAGCAACCATGGCTCGTCAGTACCTGCACCAGATGGTAGGACAGTTCGCATCTCCTCCTGCCCGCCAACTCTGGCAGGCAGGGGCGGACAGCCTCCGCCGTCTTGCGCCCGTACTCCCGTGGGTCGGACAATTTGTCCCCCCACATTTCCAGGATACGGGCCACGGTTTGAGTTTTCAAGGCCTGCAATTCCCCGGCCGTTAGCTCCCTCTCCTCGCGGAACTCCTTGACCCTCCAATACAGGATCCGCCGCTCCTCGGCGATGAGCTCCACGGGAGGGAAACCAGCCAGGGTGGTCGCCGCCATGTACGATATTGTGCGGTACCCCCTGATCGCCCTAATGTACATGGGCCTCAGCGCCCACCGCATTCGGCGTATGCCTTCGCGGCAGGCGCCGAGCTGGGGCGCCCATATTGACGTCCCGTACAGGGCGATCGAGAGCACCGCACTCACGTACAGGCGGCGAGCCCTCCATCCTGGACCCCCAAGGTTGCACAGAAGACTGGCCACTGCCAGACCGGCTCCGCGCACCCTGGGGGCACTTTTTCGAACGCCTCGCTTGATGTGTCTGTAATTATCATAGGTGCTTTAGTTTTCTCGCGCACTAGCTTACGCTTCTGACAAGTCCTGGCAAGTCCTGGCAAGTTTTTACGTAGTTTTTAACATCTTGTTTCATGCCTACCCACGAATAATGTTGGATTTTTTTTAATGTTTTAGTGATGCCTTTGTGTCCACCAATCGGTGCGTCATGTAATTCTTTCAGGATAGAGTGTTTCATTGCAGGGTTGGTAACTTCTTGCGGTAGAGATTACAATAGGTATACTTATATAGGTGTGTCTTTAAATAAAAATTTTATCATCTAATTTTGTCTACTTTGATTTTGTCGGCTGGGTCACTTATTGGTGCTATCGAAAGTATTATTTTATTATTTTCAATAGCGTATTTCTTTAGTTTTGAGACAGTCAAAGATAGTTTCTAAATTAGTTAGTGTTAATTTATTTTCTCGCGTAATTAAGTAAATTATGGAGTGATTTTGTCAACTTTGATACTACCAGGTGTAAATGTTGTATCTACGGCTTTATTACCGTCTGATTTTGATAACGTGATTTTAATAGATGGAGACGAATATGTTTCTTTTACGAGTATGCCTTTAATATTACCTGAAGTCTGAGGTACAATGTTATTAGTTACCCACAATACATCATTTAAAGCGTGTTGCAAAAATTGACTGTAAGTAGGGGCTGTATTTCTGCTACCTGAAACTTCTGCTTGTAAGGCGGCTATTTGCGGAGTTCTCGAAAGGGCATCCGCATTAATGTTTAATTTCCCCTGTTTGTAAACTATTTCATAGTTATACTCTTCGAGTTTTAAACGCTAACGTATTAACCGAGACGATGGATCTTTGACAATGAAAAGCCATGTTAATGGCTTATGATCAGTGATTATTTTAAATTTGTTACCGTATAGATATGGGCGGAAATGTTTGACTGACCAAACTATTGCTAAAAGTTCTTTTTCTGTGGTATTATAATTTTGTTCCGCTTTGTTGAACGTTCTAGACGCAAAAGCGATGGGAAAGTCACTACCTATTACGCCTTGCAATAAAATGGCACCTATCCCTACATCGCTAGCGTCTGTTGTTAATAAAAATTCTTTATTGAAATTAAGATATTGAAGTAATGTTTCATTTGACAATAAAGTTTTTAATTTTTCGAAGTTTAATTGCTATTTGATGTCCTATTTAAATGACACGTCTTTCTTAAAAAAGGAAATGGATAAGCCAATTCTGTAAAATTTTTGATAAATCTGCGGTAATAGCCTATAAGTTCTAAAAATTGTCTAAGTTCTTTATGGTTTTTCGGAACGGGGTACTGTTGTACTGCTTTCACTTTTTCCGGGTTAGGTTTTACTCCTTTTTCCGATATGACGTGACCTAAATAAGTTAACTCTTTTTTTAAAAATTCGCATTTCTCCGGTTGGAGAGTAAGACCAGCTTCTTTGAGTCGTTGAAACAATTGCGTCAGTTTCTGTCTGTGTTCTTGTATTGTTTCCGGGTAAATAACGATATCATCTAGATAAACGAAACATGCGTGACCTTGTAAACCTTTTAAAACATTTTCCATTAACCGTTGGAACGTAGCAGGCGCATTTTTTAATCCGAATGGCATCTTAGTATACTCGAAGTGACCGTTAGGTGTGCTAAACGCGGTTTTTGCAGCATCGTGAGGGTCCATGGGAATTTGGTGGAACCCTGAAGCCAGGTCAAAACAAGAAAAGTACCGAGCTTTACCTAGCTGATCTAAGATATTTAGTATATTTGGTAACGGGTATGCGTCACCGACCGTTTTATCATTGAGTTTACGAAAATCGAAAACTAGTCTCCAACGTTTATTACCGTCGGAGCCTAGTTTCTTAGGCACGATCCAGAGAGGCGAATTATATGGAGAAACAGAAGGTTGAATAATTTTCTGCTTTAAGAGCTCATCTACTTGAGTTTCTATTACCTTTTTATGAATAGATGGATACCTATATTGTTTGACACAAATAGGGATATCATCTGTAGTTATTATGGAATGCGCGACTCTGTCCCTTTTAAATTGTCTCCCGGTAAGTGAAATATATTATTATATTCTTCGATTAAAGGCATAATAGAACGTTTTTCTTCCTTGTTTAAATGTTCTAATCTTAAATGTTCTTTTAATAACTCTATTCTATGCGTTACGCCAATAGAAATCATTAGATTAATTTGGAAAACTGAGCTGTCCCTCGGGTTCGTGGGAATTTCCACTAACTCAGCATTAATTATCGGGATTTCTATACGTAGATCTTTTTCGGTTGTATTCATTATATATGTGTAGGTTTCACCGCAGTTTCCCCACAAAGACATCAACGTTATATCCACATCGAATCCACGTAATTTACGTGGACTACGTGGATGAATATTTATCCACGAAATATCGACGTGGATGTAACGTTCTTTTGTCATCGATAAGTCGAAGCATTTCATCCTCGAAATATCAATATAGATTCTACGTAGATATTTCGAAATATTCCTGCGAAAACATACGTCGAAATAAAGAAAGACGTTCTATTTTTGTAAGTAAACGCAGAATTTGGAGTTATTTATTAAAGGAAACGGTTTTATAAATATGTTACATCCTGCAGATTTAACTAACAAAATTGTCTTTTCCTCTCGCGGATTTATATTCTCCTAATATAACTATCAGGTGTAGTAAAAAGAAATCCATTATTTTTCCAATAGATGGCTTTAGTTATCTGTATCTCGCGTTGTATAAGTCCGATCGGGTTCCACTAGATGACGTTAGAAAGATGAGATTTCGTACTAAAAAAACTTTTCTGACAGTTTTGTAATTAGTTGACTTAGTTTTGTTTGAGCGGGCGTCAAAGATGGCAAAGACTAGCAAAGAGAAAATACGCTATATTTTACAGTTTCTCTTCGATAAAGGCGAAAACGCAAGCCAGGCGGCTGAAAATGTGAATAGTGTTTATGGTCCTGATACTGTAACAGCCAATCACGCGCAATTTTGGTTTCGTCAATTCCGTTCCGGTAATTTCGATGTCAAAGATGCACCACGCACTGGAAGGCCAATTGTCGAAAATATCGATAAAATTATGGACATTGTCGAGTCCGACCGTCATGTAAGCACTGTTTCGATTGCCCAAGAGCTAAAGATTGCACAAAAAACCGTTTGGAACCATTTGAATAAGGCTGGATACAAAAAGAAGCTCGATGTATGGGTGCCACACGAGTTAACGCAAAAAAACTTCATGGACCGAATTTCCATCTGCGAATCGCTGCTGAATCGCAACAAAATCGACCCATTTCTGAAGCGGTTGGTCACTGGTGATGAAAAGTGGATCACTTACGACAACGTCAAGCGAAAACGGTCGTGGTCGAATCGCGGTGAGCCGGCGGAAACGGTGGCCAAGCCAGGATTGACGGCCAGGAAGGTTTTGCTGTGTGTTTGGTGGGATTGGCAGGGAATTATCTACTATGAGCTGCTCCCCTACGCCAAAACTCTTAACTCGGAACTGTACTGTCAACAATTGGACCGTCTGAAGGAAGCAATCGCCCAGAAGCGGCCAGCTTTGGCCAATAGGAGAGGAATTGTGTTCCATCAGGACAACGCCAGGCCACACACATAGATAGTGACTTGCCAGAAGCTCCGGGAGCTTGGTTGGGAGGTTCTTATGCATCCACCTTATAGTCCGGACCTGGCACCAAGTGATTACCATCTGTTCCTGTCCATGGCGAACAATTTTGCTGGTGAAAAATTCGCTTCAAGAGAGGCTTGTGAAAATCGACTGTCTCAATTTTTTGCCAATAGGGACGAGGGCTTCGATGAGAGAGGCATAATGAAATTACCTTCAAAATGGCAACAAGTTATCGAACAAAACGGCGCATATTTGACCTAAATCGGATCATTCTAACTCTAGTAATTAAAGCCTTCAATTTCATGCAAAAATAGTGGATTTCTTTTTACTACACCTGATACTAAACAACGTAGCGTCGTCAAACTTCAAACTTAAGCTTTATAAGGTTGGTACTTTCTACCATAGTCATTCTTTTCAAACAACAACCGCTATCTATACGTCAGGTCGGGTACTTCTGGAACTATCCTCGTAAATTGGACATGAAACGTACATCCATTGGATGTCCAGTGCTGTCTGGGATATTTTATTTTAAAAATTGTGTATAAATCTATCTAATATTTACAGAATAATTGTTTCAAAATTTCTATTAGACGTGGAGAGACAATAAGATTACTGTTTCTCAGAAAGTAGCAAAAATGCGAGCCAATAAAGCCGCAACAGGTAATACTGGTGGCCCTACTCCGAAAGCTGTGAAGCACTCCACACGCATCAATTTTGGCAGTGGATGCTGGTGTGTACATTAATACCCGTTTATATGAAAGGCATCTCCATATAGCTTTAAACATACCAAAGAAACGTTCAACAATATTCCTTGCCTTACAAAGTTGCCCTATGTATTGAAACTGTCTAGTGTTTTCGGGAAAATCAGCCAAAGGTGTTATAAGCCATGGTTCCAATGGATATCCTGCATCACCTAGTATAAAAATTGTAATATCCCACACAGCACAAGCGACTGTTTGCCGACTAATAGTCGGCATTTTTTAGTCAACTTAAAGTCGACTGTTTAAAGTCAATTTTTAGTCGACTTGTTTTAGACATTCTGAAGTCGACTTTTATTAGTCAAGTTAAAATCGACTGTTTAAAGTCGACTTTTAGTTGATTTTTGTAATCAATTGAAGTCCACGTTTAGTCAACTACACTCAAACGCAAAAAACCCGGTACACTAAAAATTTGGGAAAAAATTACAAAATTTTAAATGATCATAACTTGGTAAATAATGAAGATACAAATATGCGCAGAAATGCAAAATGAAGCTTGAAATGTCCTCTTTAAGAATATATGAATGGCAATTATGCTCGGCCATTTTTTCAAAATGGCGAATGATAAAGTGAGAGGATGCAAAATTGATAATCAAAGGTGTTTGCGATAGTGCATGGTGTGCATCAGGTATCGCAGCCTAATGGGACCAAATGCACATGAAAGTATAGAGTGTTATCTTTAAAATGCTACTTTACCGAGCTCGATGTAATCATTTTTCACTGAGTTGCTCCAAATTTTACTAAAAATGCGGTTTTCTTGTTAAATTTGCATAATTCAGTGAATAAGTATCGCATCAAGCTCTATAACGAAATATTTTAAAGAAAACATTCTATACTTTTAGGTACTTTTCGTCCCATTGAGCTGCGACATTTACTTTGCTCCATGCGCCGTCGCACGCTCGAACCTTTTTTAGCAACTTTTCATGTTCTCCTTTTTATCACCCGCCATTTTGAAAAAATATCGTTGCGCACAATTTCGATAGATCTTTCGAAAAGTACGGTTTCAAAGCTTTCAAACCGTTTTTGAAATTTGCTGCTAGGATATTTAGGTGTCGAGATATTCAATTTCGAATTTACAACAAATGTCGATTCAGCGAGGCTTAAGGGGCTAAGAGACTCTGCGGTTCGTTTGGCTCTTTCATAATTTCAATAGCCGCGTTCATTATTCTCTATACAATAATTTACACAATTTTGCGAATTGGAAATTTAATTTTTATCAAAAGTTATCATTCTTTCCCCTTCAGTTACGCATGATCACTGTGGTATACACTTTAGTTCGCGAAGCTGTCCCTAGCTCTCTACCTTCTCCGTACGATTGGCCATTATGGTACACAGCTTGAATATGCTGTTCAGGATCGCGCCTGAGTTCGCGGTGAACCGGCGCGCGGGATGCCGAGTCGCTGGACGCCACCTGAACGTCGAAATTCCCTGACGCTCCTAGTCCACGGAGCCGCCGCGACGCGGCGATCTGGGTTGTCGCGCGCGCGAGCCCCTCGGCTCGCACGCGAGTTCGAGCTGTCCAGGGCATATAAGAGTGCCCGCGGAGACGATCAGAGATTGCCTTCGTACAGCTTTTAGCCTTCGTACGGTCCACCGCCGATAGTGGCATTATCTCTTGTACGCTGGACTTCGCGAGTTTGTCAGTACGCCGGGCTTACGTTCTGGCTGCTCAAGTTATTGCTTTAATTGAAGATGGCAGAAGACGAAGGTATGTTGCTCAGGCACTTGATTTGTCAGTGTCAACTGTGCAACGTGCTTATATCAAGTACTTACAAAGCAATTCTTTCCATAGAAAGGCCTGGTTCGGGACGTCCTCGATGTACCAATCACAATGATGACCGATTTATTGTTTCAAATTCGTTAAGAGACAGACATCGAACATCTGTTCAAATTAGAAACAATTTAAGGGATGTCCGCAACATTAATGTATCCGTTAACACCGTTCGGAGAAGATTAAAGGAACAAAATCTGCTTTCGCGCAGGCCAGCAGCTGTACCTTTGCTTAAATGTCGCGTAGCTCGACTCAATTTTGCAGTTGAGCATAGAGACTGGACTTACGCAAACTGGAACAAAGTATTCTTTAGCGATGAATCTCGTTTTTGTGTCTATTCTCCAGATGGACGAGAACGAGTTTATCGTCGCGGTGGAGAACGATTTGCAGACTGTACGGTAAGTGAGAGGCATAGCTACAATGGAGACTCTGTAATGATTTGGGCAGGAATTTCAGCTAATGCTCATACAGATCTGCACTTTTTTGACAAGAATATGAACGCAGATGTATACGTGGAAAATATACTCATTCCGTATGTTGTTCCGTACGCACCCTTCATCGGAGAGAACTTCTTGTTTATGCAAGACAATGCTCGACCACACACTGCGAGAAGAGTGCTTGATTTCTTCGACGAGGTTGGCATAAATCGATTCGATTGGCCAGCAAATAGTCCAGATTTAAATCCAATCGAACACTTATGGGACAACCTCGGCAGGAAAGTACGAAATCACGTACCTGCTCCTCAGTCACTGCGAGAAGTGCGAATAATTCTCGAAAACGAATGGAATACAATTACGCAGGATGAAATTAAAAGACTAATAAGGAGTATGCCTGATCGTATGAATGAGGTAATACGTGCACGAGGCAGTCATACCCACTATTAGTACACACACACCATACACACAGCAGAGAGGGTTTGGAGTCATTAATTACTGCAGGAGTGACGAATTGCGGGGTCCTTACTTCTGCTGTAACACCACACACACACACACACACACACACGCACCACAAGGAGGGTGTGAAATCTTGAAATACTATGGAGCTGACGAACCACGGGGTCCTTATCCTTGTGGTATACAAACACACACACACACACACACACTACATACAATGGGACATTTCCTACCAGTAAAACTCCATGCGGTTTATATTGGGAAGACTTACAACCATAATTTGAGCTAATGACAGCGGTATCTTAAAACGCAATTCATTTTTATTACGTAATATCGATTACGCAAAATGAAGAACCTAAATTGAATTTTACTTTCATTTCCCTGGCTTTCAAAATAATAAATGCAAATCATTGAATATATTGTGCAGGTTATGTAAATTATTATATAGAGAAACATGAACACAGCTATTGAAATTATGAAAGAGCCAAACGAACCGCAGAGTCTCTTAGCCCCTTAAGCCTCGCTGAATCGACATTTGTTGTAAATTCGAAATTGAATATCTCGACACCTAAATATCCTAGCAGTAAATTTCAAAAACAGTTTGAAAGCTTTGAAACCGTACTTTTCGAAAGATCTATTGAAATTGTGCGCAACGATATTTTTTCAAAATGGCGGGTGATAAAAAGGAGAACATGAAAAGTTGCTAAAAAAGGTTCGAGCGTGCGATGGCGCATGGAGCAAAGTAAGTGTCGCAGCTCAATGGGACGAAAAGTACCTAAAAGTATAGAATGTTTTCTTTAAAATACTTCGTTATAGAGCTTGATGCGATACTTATTCACTGAATTATGCAAACTTAACAAGAAAACCGCATTTTTAGCAAAATTTGGAACAACTCAGTGAAAAATGATTACATCGAGCTCGGTAAAGTAGCATTTTAAAGATAACACTCTATACTTTCATGTGCATTTGGTCCCATTACGCTGCGATACCTGATGCACACCATGCACCATCGCAAACACGGACCTTTGATTATCAATTTTGCATCCTCTCACTTTATCATCCGCCATTTTCAAAAAAATGGCCGAGCATAATTGCCATTCAGATATTCTGAAAGAGGACGTTTCAAGCTTCATTTTGCATTTCTGCGTATATTTGTATCTTCATTATTTACCAAGTTATGATCATTTGAAATTTTGTAATTTTTTCCCAAATTTTTAGTGTACCGGGTTTTTTGCGTTTGAATGTATTTCTAAAATGGCTTTTTGTCCACTTTAACTACCCACATGTACCAACATATACTTATTAGAAATCCATTGGACATCATAGCTCCATCGATCTATTTAAGAGGCAAAGAATAAACAATCAACATGTCTGTTCATGTGTGTTCTTTTATGTACGTTTCGTAAGAAAAGACATTGGAACAAAAATCGTATTTGATTGGTTACCGCTTTACCGCCTTGTTGCATCGTGTTCGTAAAGATCACAATGTGACAGGCATCACGCATATTGAATACAAAGCAAATATACAGTTCATGTTAAAACGTAAGTATTCAGCTCAATGTTCAAGCTATTCATGTTAGATAAATATTTAAACACTATTTAACTGTATAATAAATATTTGACAAACTAAAGCATATGTGTATGTTTTAATATGCCGTTTTCTATAAGATAAACTCACATCCTATAAATTGTTATAATTATCAAGGATATGTAACACATTATTATATATAAATATAAATAATCATCATAAAATTTGTTACAGCGTTGCCACGAAAAAACTGTGGAGAAACAAATTTGTTCTATCTGCGACTGAGAAATAAGATGCAATAAGTGGAATACTTATTATTAAAAATATTAAGTAAGTGCATAACATTTCAATAAATAATTCGTTAGCAATGTGACACTTGTACTCTATTTTAAATGAGCTGTATATCTGTATATGTTGAATACCAGTACAACAAATATTTACATTCTTCTTTCAAAATGTCGAAAAGGCTGTCCTTGTTTATACATTTTTGCTGTCTCACACGACAATCTGACATTTTCACAAATGTTATATGTACTGTAAACTGGGGATATATAAAATAATTTGAAGATATATAGAATGATCTACTTTTATTTCCATTTTCCACATATATTCTTCTAGTTTGGTACCATGATGTCGGTTTTATAATTCTAACTTCAAAATACACAATGGTATCATTCTAGAAGAATATACAGGATGTCCCATTTTAAGTGTCCACCCCAAATATCTATCTTATTTTTGATTTTAGAGAAAATCGGTTCAGACACGTTTTGTATGGTTTTGAGGGGGCCATAAGGTGGTACTATTGATTTGACCTTGAAGAGTCATTTGAAGGTCATATGAAGGTTACCTCAATTTTTTTAGATGGCATTCCCTACTTTTTAATACATATTCTTATAGCTGACCTCGAGAGCTTCCCAAAACACTATAATCAAATGTTTTTTGGTGAAGTACTTTTCGAGTTATAAAGCTCCAAATTTACAAAATTTTGATAAAAATACAAAATATTTCGTAAAACATTCACTTTCCGATAGTCTTATTTTACATGATCCAACCAGTCAAGGCAAGATCCGAACATGATTCAGCCAGTCAAGGCAACATCCGAGCATGATCCAGCCAGTCAAGGCAACATCCGAGCATGATCCAGCCAGTCAAGGCAAGATTCGAGCGTGATCCAGCCAGTCAAGGCAAGATCCGAACATGATCCAGCCAGTCAAGGCAAGATCCGAGCATGATCCAGCTAGTCAAGGCAAGATCCGAGCATGATCCAACCAGTCAAGGCAAGATCTTTTGTGTACAATTACTTAAAGTGTTCAAAAACTTGGCCATTTACTTATATGCATAGCTCTAGTCTATGGTGAAAGTCGTCCCTAACTTTTTCAAAAACACCTATATTAATATTTCTGCAAGCCTGTCTGATCCGGTTTTTCATATTTTCAACGGTTGTAAGCTTTTGCGAATAAGCTATATCTCTAATGTAGCCCCAGAAATAAAAATCTAGGGGTGTCAAGTCGGGTGACCTTGGGAGCCATTCTTGAATTCGACTGCCCATACCAATCCACCTATTCGGGAATCTATTGTTTAAATATTGTGTAACAGCTCGAGATCTATGAGCCGGTGCTTCATCTTGTTGGAACCACATTCGTCTGAGTAAATCATTGTCGACATGTCTCAAGAGGGCAGGTCATCTTGAAGAAATCTTAGATAGATTGCCGCATTGAGATTTTCTTCAAAAAAATATGGACCAACAATAACATCTCCCAGGATGCCTGCCTAAACGTTAATGGACTACTGCCGTTGGAACACTTGGCTTCTCTGCCAATATGGATTAGCATCTGAATAATAATGGCAGTTATATATATTAACGCCTCCTCTATTACAAAACGTGGCTTCATCAGAAAAAAGCGTATCAGCAATGAACCGGTGATTTTGTTGGATTTGATCTCGAGCCCAGTTACAAAAATGTACACGGCGTTGGTAGTCCCTCTCTTCCAATTTCTGAGTTAGATGAATGTGATATGGGTGAAACTTGTTGAGCTTGAGCACACGACTGGCTATTGATTTAGATATACCGTATTGCCTCTCAATTTGTCTCGTAGAGATTTGAGGATTCAAAGCAACGGCACCTACAACAGTCAATGATGTGACTTCATCAGGGCCCGATTTTCGCCGGTTTCTTCAAAGAAAACCCTGTTCAGCTCTGTCGCAGAGTCTTTTTATTACTTTCCTATCAGGATGGCGTCTGTCTGGAAATCTTTCAGCATAAAGCCTTTCTGCTGCCGAGTAATTATTCCTGGCCTCACCCAAAATGCGAATCATGTCCACAATTTCATTTGGTGGACAAGCAGCCATTAAAGCGCCATATAAAGCCATATAAAGAAAAAAAGCGCCAGAAACCAAAAATTCCTGTCTTATAAAAAAAAAGTCAACGGATAATAATATGCATCTGTCTGAGACTTCGCCAAAATACCGACAGTTGCCCAAGTAAAAAATTTCAAACAACCCTTTTGATATTTGTTTCATTAAAAGAATTGACAATTGCACTTTCACAATTGTTACAGTTCATTGATTATCAGGCAATACAGGATCTCGTCTTGACTGGCTGGATCATGCTCGGATCTTGCCTTGACTGGTTGGATCATGCTCGGATCTTGCCTTGACTGGTTGCATCATGTAAGATAAGACTATCGGAAAGTGAATGTTTTACGAAATATTTTGTATTTTTATCAAAATTTTGTAAATTTGGAGCTTTATAACTCGAAAAGTACTTCACCAGAAAACATTTGATTATAGTGTTTTGGGAAGCTCTCGAAGTCAGCTATAAGAACATGTAATAAAAATAGGGGGTGCCATCTAAAAAAATTGAGGTAATCTTCACCTGACCTTCAAATGACTCTTCAAGGTCAAATCAATGGTACCATCTTATGGCCCCCTCGAAACCATACAAAACGTGTCTGACAAGGAGATGACGCAACCTGTTTCATCGATTTCAACACAAGTCATAGCACACTCGATAGCTATGATGCCGTGTATAAACGCCCTAACATAAATGCGTGAATGCGTCTTTGTTTACGAGTAATTTGCAGTTAAAGTTTGGCTCGCAGAGCCGTGCCACACATAGGGCGCAAGTTACGACACTCTTTCACGAAGCGGCGTGGCTGAGCAGACAGAGGCTCCCGCGCCGCGAACACTTTTGCGCCGACGACGACGTTCGAGTCCCGCCGACGACTGGTTCGTTTTTTTTCGTATGTAAAGACATGTAATAAATATTTTTATATTGTTCTTATGTATAATTCCTTTTTTTGTTTCTACGCTATTAATCAAGGCTAATTAGGACAGTCAGGTCTTTCAAATATGAACACAACATTTTTATTAATTACAATAAAATGTTTTTTCATGTAAATCTATTTCGCATAAATATTTCGTATGGTATGGGAAAGAAATGGCCAGACAGTGATTATTTTGTGTGAGAAAAACCCGAGAGCCGTTAGAACCGTTACAAGTGGAAAGGAACCCTCTTCCCTTTCCCCTTCTCGCAGAGGGATTCTCATGTTTTGTGACGTGCTCGCTTCATTCTCTGGGCAGTCTTCGTAACGTGAACAGTGAAAAACTCGTGTTAAAAATGGAAACCACGTTTGTAGGTGAAGTAACGATCAGCTATGTGCAAAATCTAGCAAAATGTGATATTACGAAAGAAGAGTTGACGGACGCAATAGAATATTTTCGAGGTAAATATATTGAATGTGTGAACAATGGAAAGATATATTTGTACGTATTGTTATTGGCCTTGTATACAATATCAATTATATTGAATTCATATTTGCAGATGTCCTGATACAATTTAATTTAATTAATAATGAAGCGCCAAGAAAATGATCAAAAAATTCCAAATTAATTGGCGGAAAATTGTTTGAAAAATTAATTAAACTGTTGGGAAAACATAAAATATCAGATGAGGTGGAATATTATATAGCAGAAGGAGAAGACGTGATTGAAAAAGACGCGATGGAAGATGTTCAATCGTCTTTTTCGGACGAGCCTCATACGAGTCAAAGAACGGAAGAGTCTTCTCCGGACAAGCCTCATACGAGTCAAAAAACGGAAGACTACGAACTTCCGCAAAAAATTGCAGCGATGGATCTAGCCGTATGACGTAAAATTGAAAATAGTTATGACCGCAAACGAACATCCGAATTGGAGCTTCCGTACGTTACAAAGCAAGTTTAAACAGCATTTGCATTATCACAATGAAGTTGCACGCTTCCGCAAATACATTTTATCTGGTGGAAATTATTGGGATAAGCTGCAATTAATAAAACGGAATGTGTATGATCGGTTTACGGAAGCAAGAGAGCAAAGGCAACTTGTTACACGACGTCTCCTTCAACAGTGGGCCATGGCTGCAGCCGTTCAATATAACAAACAAGGAGAAGAAAGCGAAGAACATGACAAAGCTTTCCGCTTTGTAGCATCGAATACATGGTTAACGTCATTTCTACGTGAATACAAAATTTCTAACCGTCGAGTTGTTCGGTATTTATCAAAAAGAGAAATAATATCACCGCAAGCTGTAATGGAATCCGCTGTACACTTTCAAGAATTAATTAGAAGTATATCACCGGATTACGACCCGGATTTCATAATAAATTCTGACCAAACGGGCTGCGAATATCGCGTAAATGTTGCACGAACGTACACGCATACTGGCGAAAAATTCGTACAATTATATATCGGCGATCTAAACAAAGTGACTCACTCTTATGCACAATATTCTGTCACACAATCGGGCAAGCTATTAAATAAAGTGTTCGTTTGCTTACAAGAGACTTCCGACACATTTGGAGTCCGGGTACAGAAAGAGGTAGATGCGTTATTGCTATTATGTAAAAATGTTGTTCTAGTCTGGGTCCAATCAGGGAAATTAACAACGTCTCTCTACCAGCAATATTTGAAACTGGTTCTCAAGCCGTACGTTGGTAATCATCAGTTTTTATTTCTTGTTGATTCTTGGGGAGGACAAAAGAATATCCATATGTATAACGAAATATTTCGCGATAATAACAATAGGCCAACGTGTAACCTACAAATAATACCACTAAAATGTACGCCAATTTGTCAACCGTGCGATGTTTATTTCTATACATATAGACAGGTCAAAATCATTATAAAGCGTATACAAAACTGTCCTTCTTTATATATCGGCGACGAAAGTATAAATTTGAACACTCGCGCTGATGCGATTCGTATACAGTCGCTCACACACTATCTGTTATCAGTACCAGTTTTCAATTTTATGCTCCAATACTCGTGATATGCGTCCAGTCTTGTTGACAGTCGCGAGGTATTTTACAACGTCAATCAAATATGTTTTCCACCAACTATACATAGTCAAAAGTGTATTTGTGCAAAAAATTATGCGTTCATTACGTGCAGTTGGTGCAAAAAACTATTATGTTTTACATACTTTTATACGGTATTCCATCCACAGAGTTGCGACTGCATGACCACATTTTATAATATGTAACTTTCATTTGTGTGCCTTATACTTGTCTTATGTGTATGTGTGTATATGTTTTGATACGGACAAAAACATTTTATTGTAATTAATAAAAAAGTTGTGTTCATATTTGAAAGACCTGACTGTCCTAATTAGCCTTGATTGATAGCGTAGAAACAAAAAAAGGAATTGTACATAAGAACAATATAAAAATATTTATTACATGTCTTTACATACGAAATAAGAAACGAACCAGTCGTCAGCGGGACTCGAACGCCGTCGTCGGCGCAAAAGGGTTCGCGGCGCGGGAGCCTCTGTCTGCTCAGCCACGCCGCTTCGTGAAAGAGCGTCGTAACTTGCGCCCTATGTGTGGCACGGCTCCGCGAGCCAAACTTTAACTGCAAATTACTCATAAACAAAGACGCATTCACGCATATTATGTTAGGGCGTTTATACACGGCATCATAGCTATCCAGTGTGCTATGACTCGTGTTGAAATCGATAAAATAGGTTGCGTCATCTCCTTATGAACCATTTTTCTCTAAAATCAAAAATAAGAGAGATATTTGGGGTAGACACTTAAAATGGGACATCCTGTATAGTGGAAATAGATAAAAACAGATCATTACATACAGGGTGTCCCATTTTAAAGGACCCACTCAAATATTTCAGAAACATTGCATTAAATCGAAAAATGCTTAAGACAAAAGTTGTTTAGCTTGAAGGGGAACATAGGACAGCGATAGCATTTTATTTATAGATTGCGCCACTTTCGAGATATTTACTGATTATCAATTTTCTTAAATGGAAATCTAAATTATTTATCATATCATCCTTTTCTACCAATTAATTTGAATAACTTTTGTTTGAAACATTTTATTATTTGCTTAATATGTTTTGAGATATTTATGGAAAACTTGGTAACTGGCAGTGTCAGACATAAGTCAATAAGAATAAGATTTTACTAATCGTAGTCGAATATTCTTTTGTAATAGTTTTCTTACATATTCTCAAGAATTCTTACATATATGTATGTATGTTTTATTGTTTCCCTTATCGGGGTTACAAACTCCACCATTCTCTCCTCCTTATTTCCTAATCCTATTCTTAATCCGCTCGCACACTCTCTCCCTCCCCCCACACACACACACCTCCTCTCCCTCACCCCCTTATCCTAACTTGTCATTAACTTACAACTACCTTATTTCTACTCGCTCCTTATATCTATTTCTCTTAAAACTATCGCCAACTTCCGTTTCCTCTCATACACTCCATTCCTCCTCATCCATTCCACTCATCCTCACTCCCCCCTTCCCCTCCGTATCCTCCCTCCTCCCCTCCATTCCTCCACCCCCCTCATCCACTACTCCCCCCTCACTTCCCCTCCCAATAGCGTTCCCACTATGTCCCCCAGCCCTTTCCCTCTCCCTCCTCCCATCTCGTGCATTCCTCCCACATATGTTCCCATGTTTCCTCTCCTCTTTTACACATCCTACAACTCCTCCTGTCTCTCTCCACCCAATATCTCCCCTCCCTCATCTCATTGCCCATCCTAAATCTTATCATCCTATTCCATCTTCTCTCTGCCCATCCCTTTTCTAGATATGCCGGTATCCCCTTCTCCTTCACGTACCTATACCATTTATTGTATCTCGAACTTCTTATCTTTTCCCATCTTTCTTCCTCCTGTGCTTCCCTATCTCTTTTTTAAATTTCCTCATATTCTCCTTCCTCCTGTTCTGTTTTCCCCTTCCCCTTCCTTTACAGAATCCCTCTCTCTCCTGCTCCCATCTTCTCACCACTCTCCCCCTCCTCCACCTCTCTCATCTTCTGCCAGCAGCTTCTCGCCACCTCCCCTCCCCTTCCTTCCTGTAACCTCCTCTTCATCCTCCATGCCGCTTTTCCTGCTCTTCCCCTCATCTTCTCTCTTCCTGTTTCTTCCCTTAACATATATCCTGGCGTATTCCACTCCAACCCCATTGTCCACCTTATAAATTGTTCTTGCAACCCTTCCATTTCCTTCCTCTCTTTCCACCCCGATGTTTCCGCTCTATACCCCATCACCGTCCAGACTAACTTGTCGAATAGCCATAACCTTCTTCTCCAATCCTTGCCCCATATTCTCTTCCCTATACCCCATATTTCCCTCATTACCACCGCTGCCTTTCTGACCCTTTCCTTTATCTGTACCTCCTGTCCTCCATTGCTCTGTATCACATATCCTAAATATCTATACTCTTTCACTTCCTCTAGCCTTTCGCCCTTCCACCTCCATTCCCCCTTCACCCTTCTTCCACCTCCACTCCTAAATCTCATTATCTTTGTTTTCTTTATGTTCAACTCCAACCCCTTTCCTTCTAAATATCCCTCCAATCTGCTCAATATAGTCCTCATTTCCTGTTCCTCCTCTGCCATCATTACTATGTCATCTGCATATGACAACGTATATCTTTTTTTCCTCCTAACCTCACTCCTCCCCATCTCCCTTTTGCTATTTCCTCCTCTAACTCCGCTAACAATATATTAAACAGAACTGGGCTTAACGGACACCCTTGCCTCACTCTTCTCGCTGTCCAAAATTCCTTCCCCACTATCTGCCCTATCCTCACCCTACTCTTCATTTCCCTCATCATTTCCTCTACCCTTACTACTAATCCCTCCCTCACTCCTCTCTCCCACAACACCTTTATCAACTTCACTCTGTCTACCGAATCAAATGCCGCCTTAAGGTCCACAAAGATCGCCGTCATCTTGCCACCTTTACTTCCTAGTTGTCTATTTATCAGGTAGTTTATTATGTACACCTGGTCCACTGCCCCATCCCCTTTCTGAATCCCGTCTGACTTCCCGACAGTATATTTCTCTCTTCCAATTCCTCCCTAAGCTTTTCCGCCACTATCGCCACGTATACCTTGTATAGTGACATCATTATCGTTACCCCCCTGTAGTCCGACACCTTCTCCCCTCTTCCTTTCTTCACTACCGGTACTATTACCCACTCTTTCCAATTTTCCGGCCATCCCTCCCCCCTCCAAACCCTCCTACATATTTCCCACGCCCATTTTTCCACCTCCACTCCTCCATATCTCCAAACTTCGCTTGGTATCGTGTCCCTTCCCATCGCTTTTCCGTCTTTCATCTTCTCTATAATCCCTTTTACTTCCTCTCTTCTTATCTCCTGCTCCCTATCCTCCTTCCTTCTTCCCCCTTCTCCTATCCTCACCTTCTTCTCTACCCCTCCCAGTATTCCCATAAAATGCTCCTTCCACTCTTCCATCTCGATCCCCTCCTCTATTCTCTTTCCCCTCTTCCTTTCCTTTTTAATAATCTCCCATACTCCTCCTCCTTCTGTCCTTATTCCTTCTACTTCTCTTTCCATTCTTTCCCTCCTTTCTCTTTTCTTTCTGTCACATAACTCGTATTCTTTCTTCTTTTTCTATACCCTTCCCTGTTCCCCCCTGCCTTTCCTCCAACTTCTTAGTATTCCTCTTACTTCTTTCTTCTTTTTTCTACATTCTTCGTCCCACCATCCCCTTCCACCCACTCTCCTCTCTGCCCTCCCTTCCTCTCTGCCCTTCAGCGCTCTCCTTATGCTATCATTTACATGCTTCTAATTCCTCCCTTATACCCCCCTCCCCCACTGTATCCTTCCTAGTTCCCTCCTGAACTCCTCTTTTCCTTCCTCGTCCTATTTCCCCCTGCTCATTCTCTCTTCTTCCTCTCTCCCTTCCCTTTCTCTCTTTATCCAAACCCCTAATGAATGATGGTCCGATTCTACTTCTTCTCCCACTTCTATCCTTTCTACTTCCTCTATTACTTCCCTAATATTTTCCCAATATATAGTCCCAATATATCCCAAATTTCCCAATATATAGTCTATTACCGTCTCTCCCCTTCCCCCCGTGTATGTGAACTCTCCTTCCTCCCCTTCCATCCCCTTTCATTCCCCGTTCAGTATCGCCCATCCTCTTTCTTCTATTATCTGCACCATTCTTTTTCCTTCTTTGCTTATCCTCTTGTCCTTTGATTTTCTTTTTCCTCCTTCCTCTCTCCAGTCCTCGTCTTCCCTCCATCCTTCTTCCTCTCCTGTTCTCACATTGAAGTCCCCTTCTACAATCGTTCTACTGCCTTCTTTTCTTTCTTCCATCCATTTCCTTATCCCTTCCATCTTTCTTTCCATATCTCCGTTCACATATACCCCTATTATTCTCCATTTCTTCTTTCCTATCCTAATGTCACATTTTATTCTTCCTTCCTGTTCCTCCCCCTCCTCCTCCCCCTCCTCTTCTATTCCCTTCCTTATCCCCATTAACATGCCCCCCTTTGCTCTTCCTTTTTTATTTTTCCTTGTTGCTAGCTATACTTTCCATCTAAATTCCTTAGGCAATTTCTCCCTTATCCTTAATCCTTCCTCTTCATCCACGTTTCCATCATCATTAATACATCCCATTTTTTTATTCCTTCCCAAAATCCTTTATCCTTATTTGTTACTCCTGCTACGTTCCAAAGCATCATCTTCCATCCATTTTCCCTCTGTTCTCTGTTCCCCATTCTCCCCCTTATTCCCCCTTCCCCCTCTCTCCCCATATTCTATCCTCTTCGTCCCTCAATTTATCTTCCTCCTCATTCCACCTCCATCTACCTTATTTTCCCTTCCAACACTTTCCATCTATCCTTATTTTCCCTTATTTTATCCACACGTTTTTCCCTCTTCCCCTTTCCTCCCTCGCTATCTCCTCTAATCTCCATCTCATCTTCCTCTCTTTCTATGTCAGGTCATCATCAATCTTTATGCCCTTCTCCTTTAGTTCTGTTCTTCTTACCATTATCTCTTTTTTCCCTTCCATTTTGCTTATTTTCATAATCCTTCTTCCCTCTTCTGTCCCTTTCTCCCTTCTTATCCTTCTCATTTCCTCAACTTCTGCTACTACTTCCATTTCCTTAAACATCTCCCTCATCTTCCCCCTCGCCTTAATCTCCTCTCCCCTCAGTCCCCCTATCATCACATTCCTTCTTCTTTCCTCTCTTTCCCTCATTTCCAGTATCCTCTCAACTCCTCTCATTCTTTCCCTCATGTCTTTGTTATTTCCCTCCCCTGTCTCCTCCCACTTCTTTCTCCTCTTTCCCTTCTTTCTCCTCTTCCAATCTCTCTATTCTTTCCCTCATTCCCTCCCTCTCTCTCCTCCATTTCCTCTCCCTTTCTTCTATTTGTTTTCTAAGTTCCTCCAATTCCTTTCTCATTTCCTTTCCTTGTTTTCTTACCTCCTTCATCAGCGCTTCCTTCATTTCCTTCAGTCCTTCTTTCATCTCCTTCTTCAACTCCTCCATTATCCTATATCCCCAATGCTTTTCCTCCCCTCCACTCCCTCCCTCCCCTTTCTACGGCGATCTCTGCATTATTCTCCTCTTTTTAAATGCAAAATTTTCCTCTCCCTACTCTTCCCCTCCCTTTTCGTCCTCCTTTGTTGTTTCCTCTATACCTTTTCCTCTTCGCTATTTCCTCCAATAAGCTTCCTTCACTTCCCCTCCTCTCCCTGTCCATCATTCCTCCCATACCCTTTTTAACCTTCAGTTTCTCGAATCTTTCCGCCATCTTCCTCTCCTCCTTCCCTCGACCGCCCACCTCTCCTCTTTTTCCACCTTTCCCCTTTTCCTTCCTTCCCCTTTTGTAACTTCCCCCTAGTTATTCCCTACACTCTCCTCTCTTGTTTCCCCCACTCGTCTAGTTTCCTCTATCCTAGTTCCTTACTCCTGTTTTCTCCTTACAGTTTCCTCTCTTACTCTTTCTCACTCTTCGATCTTACGCATACTACGACTTCCTATCCCACCTAACCTCTCTTTCGCCTCTCACTTTTTCCACCGCTCCTTTCTCTCCCGCCCCTCCCTCTACCCCATCCTTACTCCTCCACCTGCCTCACCTCCCTATCCCTCTTCTCCCCTCTCCCCCTTCCTTTTATCACCCTCCCTTTTCCCTTTTACGGTCACTCTTCTTCACTCCTTTCTCACACTTTCTCTCACTCGCTCCGGAAATGGAAGTCCGAATTCTTACATATATATTCTTACAGTATATTAATTAAATTTATTAATATTGTTGCGGGTTGAATCCGAATCGTTAACCCGTTGAACGCCGGGATCACTCAGATCTTGGGCGCGAGAGCGAGTGCGGCTGGAGCCGACGGGAATCAGCCAGAGGAGAGGACCGATCGGTTCTCTGGGCAATAACTTGTTCGAGTCTCCGATTCCGATGCGTTTTATTTTGCTTTGACCCGGTACAGCGGCTTGCAAATCGCGGACAATGAAGTCGTGTATCAATAACGAGACGGCGAGAGTAATCACGCGCCGGAGCGACGCGTTGTAGAGATTCGACGATAGCCGAGCGGAACTCGAGAGAATTGAGTTCGAAAGCTGAATTCTACTGAACTCTATCGTCACGATATCGACCGTGATATTTATAATTTTATATCTCTGATGCGGCTCAAGCCGATTGGCAGATTTGTACAAATCGTTGTTTGGCTGACACAAAAATCTTGACGGTAAATACATTGTTTTGCCGTTAGTCACGAGACATTAGACTGTCGCAAGTTTCCTCTGATGGAAAGAGTGTTATTGTCACCGACACAATGATACAGTGTAACGCGCCGAGACAATACCAATCAGCAAGACAAAGATCGAACAAATAATTCGCTTGTAAACATGGGTGATTTGCCCGAGCGGTGACTCGATGTTACCGGCGTCCAGCACACGCTCCGCGAGAATCCTCTGGACGATTTTAATGAGCACGCAGAACCGCCGATATGATTTTCCAATTCGGAACAAATATAATTGCTTAAAATTATCAACACAGAGACAATAAATGGAATGAATTTGCAATAAAAGATATACATCATACCATTAATAATTATTACAGATTGAAAAGATGTCACAAGTGGGTGGAGAAGCAGTTGCAAAAACAATAAGAAACATTACGTCGCAATTGGACACGAAGTTGCTCTAACAAGGGGAGGACGCATCGACCGGGAAACGGTTTGGAACGAAACTTACGGAGTTAATAGTACTTGACTACCAATAACTCATGGTAATAGCATACGACGCAATACTTCTTCGTTTTCGAGAAAAAACGGTCTAAAGAAAAGAGCCGACACAAGTGTATGAGTTAGTAAGAAGGGTATTTAACGAAGCAGCGTAGCGCAGCAGCGAAGCTAATGGACTACCGAGCTGACAGCTAAGGTTCGATCCCTGCTGTATGGTTTTTTTTTATTCTGTAAGCATAAAAATGGAATAGAAAACATTAATAAATAATAAAACTACGTTTCTTAAATATATTAGTGTTTGTTAAATATATTATTAATGATTTAAACTGCAAGAAAACCGTTAATTTTATCTATAAAATATATAGTGTATGAGAAAATTTTTATACAATTGCAATGGAAATAGGAGTAAAAATATATTAAGTTGTTATAATGATTATATAAAGGTGCAGTTGAAAGAGCAGTAGTTAAACGGTATTATATTCATATTATATATTCATATTGTTTTTTATATATATAAGATACATAAAGCCATACAAAGACACATATAAAAATAGAAATATAAAAGAATATGTGTATACATGTTACATTACATCTTCATTCGGCATCGTCACCATCTTTATATCCAAAACATTTGTTTGGATGATATATATCATAAAAACATTTAAAACAAAAACATATAGCGCACCAAGCACATTTTATAAAAGAAATCTCTGTACAGGGGCACTTCTGCTTTGCAATTGTTGGTGGAAAGCAAATATCGTTAACATTTGAAAAAAAATTTCTTTCTTCCAATAATTTTGCAGCGTACCAAGCATATTTAATCATGTTTTCAAAAGAAGGAGCGCTCAACTGATGGTGCACTATAGAATGAATTTTAATAGCATCCTCACGAGATGCTATTTCTCTTTCTTCTTTTATTAATATTGGAGCATTTTGCAATCGTTTTATTAGAAGTTTGACTTGTCGATAAAAATAGACATTGCATGGTTGACAAAATGGGGTGCATTTCGCAAGAATTATTTTCAGAGTGCATGTTGCATCTCCATCATCATTCCAAAAAATTTCATCATGTAAAGCAGCATCAGTTTGTCCTCCCCATGAATCAATTATTAAAAGGAATTTGTCATTTTTCACATACGATTTTAACGTTGTTTCTAAATAGTTTTTATATAATTCTTTAGTTAATTTTCCTGATTTGGAACAAGTAACAACAACATTACCAAATTCTGCAGTCAATTTATCAACCGTTTTGGATATTATAGGACCAAATTTATTTGTAGATTCTTGCAAGCATATATACACAAGTGGAAGCAATTTCCCCGATGCAGTCATGCTATATTGTGCCGTATACAAATGTGTAATTTTATTTAAATTTTGCTTTTTCAAGAACACTGTCTTTACTCCTTTAAACTGGAGTGATTTATTGTACGTTGTTTGATAATTGCACCCCGTCTGGTCAGTATTAATTACGAAATCCAAATTGAAATTAGAAATAATGTTTCTCGTTTGTATCTGGAATCTTTGTTCTGCTTCCGTGGTTTCTTCTAGAGTAGCGATCTCTCTTCGGCTAACATATTTTGTTATCTGACGCTGTTTTATTCTATGTTTCTGTTTAAAAACTTGTACCCAGGTAGAACTAGCATCGAACGAAAACGTGTCCGATTGAAAAGGAGAAGCTGCTATTAATGCCCATTGTTGCAATGTTCTTGTTGTTACCTGCAAATATTTATTATTACATGCATTAGTACATACACAAATGTATTACGTTATATATGTATGTATGAAATTCTAATATATTTTTCTTGCTTTACCTGCTCGTAACAGCTTCTTGCTTCTCGAAAATGTTCAAAAGTTTCATTGTCAATTGTTTGCCATTTATCTACTCGCGTTCCTCCACTTTTCACATCTTTCTTCCATTGGATTAAATAATCTTTTCTTTTTAAATGACTTCCACCTTGTCTTTGCAGTGTCTTTAAATTCCAATGTGGATGTGCTTCAGCAAGAGCAACAATTTTTGCTTTATACTCTAAAGGAATGTAGTCTGTAGGAGGCTCTGCATAATCTAATGGATTGTAGTCTGCATCTGTCGTTGGATTGTCTGTGCACTATCAAGATGTAAAATATAATTTATAGCTTCTTTCACTTCTAACATTAAAATAACATTAAAATCGAAGAAACATACCTCTTCGTATAGATTTTCACGATCGCCATCATTATTTAGAATGAGATCTTCATCCACCATCACATAACTGTTGTTTAAAATATCTATGACAGCATCAGAAATGCTATTTGCCATATCGACACAGAACTAATTTTCGCTGGAGGATTTTTTGATAATAATTCATTACTCTCGTAAATAGAATTTGCATATACGAGAGCATTAGTGAATTCACCTTTAAAATCTTCATTTTCAAAAGATCTTTCTTTTACCGATTCTACATCAACTATTTTGCTTATTGAAGGATTCCCTAACATTGTTATGATATATATAATTTAAATATGATCACCGAACTGCTCTGTATCACTAGTAAATGCACACTGCTGCTTGCTCTACTGACGACTGTTCCGACACTCGAATCATATCGTCATTCCTAACGATCGTTTAGAATGACACAAAGGAAGTTTTTGGAGGGGGATTGTCAGAAGAGATAAAGAGATAAAGAGGAAAGAACACAACATAGAGAGTTGTTGCAGAAACAAATATTTTATATATATGATATAAGATTACGAAAAATTATCTCATACTAGTTTAACCCTTTGCGGTCGGCTGATTTCGAAGAGATCGATAAACATTGATAGTTGATCTGTAAGTTGATCTAAACATTTGAATCTAGCATCGGGAGGAGTTTTCTTTCATTATCGCTAGTCTCGTTTGCCGTGCCGCGCGCCAGGCGATCATGAATGCCAGCCTGACGGCACCGACTTCTACGACGACTTGCGAATGCCGCCACTATGGCGGCATCGACCGCAAAAGGTTAAAAGCACTCCTATATATTTCATAACAATATTATTATTCCTATTTCCATTGCAATTATTATATAAAAATTTTCTCATACACCATATATTTTATAGATAAGATTAACGGTTTTTTTGCAATTTAAATCATTAATAATATATTTAACAAACACTAATATATTTAAGAAACGTAGTTTTATTATTTATTAATGTTTTCTATTCCATTTTTATACTTACAGAATAAAAAAAGAACCATACAACAGGGATCGAACCTTAGCCGTCAGCTCGGTAGTCCGTTAGCTTCGCTGTTGCGCTACGCTGCTTTGTTGAATACCCTTCTTACTAACTCATACACTTGTGTCGGCTCTTTTCTTTAGACCGTTTTTTCTCGAAAACGAAGAAGTATTGCGTCGTATGCTATTACCATGAGTTATTGGTAGTCAAGTACAATTAACTCCGTAAGTTTCGTTCCAAACCGTTTCCCGGTCGATGCGTCCTCCCCTTGTAAGATATTCTTGGACAGGGCAGAACAAAACGTTGCCTTTAAGAAAGTCGAAACTGTCGGATTCAGTAATTGGTATTACTAAGTTTACCCAATATTTTTACTTTGATTTAAAACACTTATTTATTGTCGTAAAATGTTTATATGTCAATTATCATATGTGTAGCAACTCTTTTGAAGACAAACTAATGTACAATCAGCGAGATCGAATCTTGTATTCAAGAGTAGTTGCGACGATCTAGCGACAGAATGAGAACAATATTAAAAAAATAAGTTTTTTTCCGTTTCGTCTTTGTTTATTTTCTTATTATATAGTTTTATTAGGTGCGCAACTAAGTTCGCGCTGTTTTTTTGATGAAAATGCAACTTTATTGTGAAAAAATGGTTACAAATGAATCATTCAAAATATTGCCCATCGCTAGCGACAACTTTTTCCCATCTTTCTGGCAGAGCTCGAATACCGTCACGGTAGAAGTGTTCGTCTTTTGAGGCTATCCACGAATCAAGCCATTTTGAGATATCTTCATATGAGCGGAACTGCTGATTAGCCAGACCATGTGACATCGAACGGAACAAGTAATAATCGGACGGCGCAATATCTGGGGAATATGGCGGGTGGGGTAGGACTTCCCATTTGAGCGTTTCTAAGTAGTTTAACGGGTTTGGCAACGTGAGGCCGAGCGTTGTCATGCTATAGAATCACTTTTTCGTGCCTCTGCTCGTATTGTGGCCGCTTTTCGCGCAGTGCTCGGCTCAATCGCATCAATTGAGTTCGATACCGTTCTCCAGTGATGGTTTCGTTCGGTTTCAACAGCTCATAATAAATAACACCGCCCTGGTCCCACCAAATACACAGCAAAACCTTCGCAGCGTGAATATTCGGCCGAGCCGACGACGTAAAGCATGACCGGGCAGTCCCCATGATTTTGTTCTCTTTGAGTTGCTGTAATGAATCCATTTTTCATCACCCGTAACGATGCGATGAAGAAAACCCTTCCTTTTTTGCCGCTGGAGCAGTTGTTCACAGGCGAAAAAACGACGCTCAACGTCTCTTGGTTTCAAATCATAAGGAACCCAAATTCCTTGTTTTTGAATCATTCCCAACGCATGCAATCGCTTGGAAATGGCTTGGCGGGTAACTCCTAATGCTGAAGCAAGCTCTTTTTGTGTTTGGCTCATGATTCGGATCCTCATCGAGCAATGCCTCCAATTCAGCGTCTTCGAAGGTTTTTGGCCTTCCTTCACGTGAACGGTCGTCAACATCGAAATCACCGTCTTTGAAGCGACGGAACCAATCACGGTACGTTGTTTCACTTAAAGCAACATCTCCGTAAACTTTTTGGAGTTCTCGATGCGCTCCAGCCGCCGTTTTCTTCGAATGAAAGAAGAAAAGCAACACTTCCCGCAAATGACGATTATTTGGCACAAAATAAGACATTTTCACACAACCAAAAGTATATGACGCAAAAACAAAATCACTAATGTGTCAAAGCGGTTTGTTTACCATATGTCTAAGCTTGGTTCATGACGTTTTGGTTATGTCACAATCGACCAGCACTTACTACTGGAGTCATCTCTTGAAAAACAGCGGGAACTTAGTTGCGCACCTAATATTATATATAGTTTTGTTACGTATAATGAAAATTTATTCATGTTTATTTTCTTATTATAAAAGTTTATTACAATATAATCTTATTATGTACGTATAATGAAAATTTTGGCCAAACCGATTAAAAAATATATATATAATTGGATCTTTTGAATTTATTATACCTGACCAATTTCGATTACATCGAGTCAATTAAAAGTCGGCTTTTAATGAAGCAACATTGACTAAAAGTTTATTTATAAGTGATTTATAAGTTGTTTTATTGTTGACTTAAAGCTGACTTCAAGTTACCATAAAGCCGACTTCCAAGTCGACTTTTGGCTGACTAACAGCCGACTATAGTCAAGACATTTGCCGGCTGTTAGTCGACTATTAGTCGGCATTCAGTCTAACTTTGAAGTCGACTTTAAATTTCTTCTGCCGACATATAGTCAACTAATAGTCGACTTGGTACTGTTTGGGATGTTAGTTCATTCAGCAAAGTAGTCAAGAGTAAAAGTTTTTACGGCCAATAAGACTCACCGATTATCCAGGTTCTTCGTTCGCCTCTGTTGTAATGAAATTTCATAGCACGACGAATCGGATAAGCATTTGTACTTACAGCTTGTACGTTCAGTGAATGATTGCCGCGATGATTAATAAAAGCCTCTTTGTGTTCACGAGGGGCTAAAATATTGATAAATGTGCAATCTATGGCACCTATAGCACCATCAAATGGTTGTGCAGCAACTGCAAATATTGTATGTGCTTGTTGCCGATCCTCTTCCGTTATTAGAAATTTAATCCATTTACGTAGTAAGCGTAAATTTATTGCGTTAATCACCGCGTGAATGAAACGGCTTGTTGTTGATTAGCTAACATTACAGGTTGTGTGAAAAGTTCGCGGAGCGAAACTTTTCTTTTTGGTCACGCAGGGGAAATCCATTACGAATAACCTCGACCCTTGGGGGGGGGTCGGGGGTTATGTCGGACTCCTACCGACTAAAACCCCTGCGGGATGTCTACCTGTCGGACCGGTGAGAGGGGAGTTAGGGGAACTACTCCCATATTCCCTGTCCAACCCCCTGGCCATAGGGCTCTCCCGGAGCCCCGCGTCTCCAATGTACTGCGCCCTGTTCCACAGAGGGAATCCAGGGCGCGGTCCCTAGTCGGTTGCCCAACCGGTTGACCTTCTGGTTTCATCTAAGGAGAGAGAGGACATCCACCCTCCCTCCTTACTCCTCCTCCCTGTTAATCAGGGAGGAGGGATTTTTGGGGGAGTGGGCCCATCTCAAAAATGGGTTACCACTCCCCCTATCCCCACATGTCCGTCGCGCAGGGGGAACCGGTTCCAACTTATGTGGAGGAGGAGGAAGGACCCCTGCTATTCAGGGGTCCTTCCTCCTCCTCGACCGACGTCACCTCTAGCCCGCTACCCATCCCCCCCGGGGAGCGACGACCACCACGCCGCCTTCTGCGGCGGCTTCCCAGTCGTCGCTCCCACTCAGCGGCCTCCTCCTTTGACAGAACGTCCCTGCAGAAGGAGGCCGCCGCTTCCCATACCTTCTCGCTCCCGCACCTGGTCGAAGCCATGTGCGGGAGCGAGATGTCCCCCTCTCCCCTGGAAGGGGCCGGGGAGATAACGGGGATAGTGGCGTCGGCATGCGACGCCGCGATGCCCCGTTCCCACCCCCATCGGCGCCGGGCGGCGTAGTGGTCGGAGGACATCGCGGTACTCCGCGGTGCCTCCGACCGTGCCAGGAGGGCGTATACGCGCGCCTGGCGACGAGACGGGGATGCCACAAGGGCAAAAGAGGACTACCTTGCAGCCAGGGTGGTCCTCAAAACAGCCATCAAGAAGGCCAAGCGGCAGCCTTGGCCAGAATCCAGAAGCCTGAGAGCAATTAGTGAGCTCCCTGGACGACGATCCGTGGGGGCGCCCATACAAGAGGACGATAGGTAAGATTCGTCCTTGGGCGCCACCGCAAACGGAAACGTTGGACCCCCAGGCCCTCGAAGGACGCCCTTTTTTCAAGGGCGGAAGGGGGCCCAGTGATCCCTTCCCCAGAGATGGGGGAGGGGGATTGGGACGAGGGCCTGGAGGTCACTCCAGAGGAGCTCACCAAGGCCCGGAGAAAGCTTGGGGCAGAGGCAAAGCCCCTGGCCCCGACGCGATTCCGGGCCGCGCCTGGGCTCTTGCGTTGGCCAAAGGAGACCTGTCCGCGGCCACGTGCAGGGTCATGACCGGATGCCTCAGGGAGGGGGTCTTCCCCCCAGAGTGGAGGAGGGTCAAACTGGCCCTCCTCCCGAAGGAGGGCAAGGAGCCCGGTAGTGCGTCAGCCTACAGGCCGATATGCCTGCTGGACGAGGCGGGCAAGATGCTGGAGCGCATCATTGCCGACCGCCTCGTCCAGCACATGTCCTCGAGTGGGCTGGACCTCCACGACCGCCAATACGGGTTCAGGTCCGGGCGACCCACGCTGAACGCAATCCAGTGGGTCCGGGACCTGACCCGGGCGGTCGTGGAGATAAGGGGCTGGGTGTTGCTGGCGGTGTCGTTAGACATTTCCAATGCCTTCAACACCCTGCCCTGGCCGGAGATAGGACGGGCTCTTGAGCACTTCGAGGTGTCCGCCTATCTCTGACGGATAATGTCCGCCTACTTCGGGGACAAAGACCTCGCCTTCACGAAGAAAGGCGGGGTTCTAGGCTGGCGCATCATGGAGCGCGGTGTCCCGCAGGGGTCGGTGCTCGGCCCCCTGCTATGGGACATTGGCTTCGACCGGGTTCTTCGCACTCCGCTCCCCGACGGCTGCCACGTCGTCTGCTACGCAGACGACACGTTAGTGGTGGCCGAAGGGAAGAACTGGGAAGAGGCCCGCTTCCGCGCGGAGGTGGCAGTGGCATCGGTGGTGGGAACCATCGGAGACCTGGGTCTCAAGGTGGCGCCCCAGAAGACTCAGGCTGTGTTCTTTCACGGCCGGCGTCGGGCGCCGCCGGAGACCCAGGTCCTAGTCGATGGCGTCCACGTCCGCGTCGGGCCGACGATGAAATATCTCGACCTGACGTTGGACAGCCGGTGGTCATTCGGGCCACATTTCAGGCAGCTGGCCCCCAGGGTGCGCAAAGCCGGACTAGCCGTGGCCAGGCTAATGCGTGCCCAAGGGGGCCCAGGATGGCAGGCTCGCCGCCTGTATGTCGGTGCGGTTCTCTCGGTCACCCTGTACGGGGCGCCTATCTGGGCTCCTCAGCTGCTGGCCACCGCGATGGGCAAGCGGCAAATGAGGCAGGCCCTTAGGCCCCTTATGATCAGGGCGATCCGGGGGTTCCGCACCGTGTCATACATGACGGCGACCACCCTGGCCCACTCCCCCCCTGTGGAGCTCCTGGCCGAGGAAAGGAGAATCCTCTACTGGCGAGTAAAGGAGCTCCGCAAGGGGGGAGAGCTGACGGCCACGGGCCTGAAGGCCCTGATGACCCAGGCCAGAGACCGGGCCCTGGAGCAGTGGGAAGGCTTGCTAGCCGACCCCCGAGGGTCCGGTCTCGCAACGGCCGAGGCTGTTCGCCCTTGTCTGTCGGAAATGACAGACAGGAGGGGGCGTGGAATGTCCTTCCACCTGGTGCAGGTGTTGACCGGGCACGGATGCTTCGGAAGGTACCTGCACCGGATAAGGAAGGAGCCCATCGCTCGGTGCCACCACTGCCCCGAGCAAGAGGACACGGCGCTGCACACCCTGGCCGCCTGCGCGGCATGGGAGGAGTAGCGCCGGGTCCTGCTCGGGGCGGTGGACTGCCAAGGCGGGGAGCTCTCGCTCCCGCACCTGGTGCAAGCCATGTGCGGGAGCGAGAGAGCGTGGGACGCGGCGGCCTCCTTCTGCGGGGAGGTAATCTCCCGGAAGGAGGCCGCCGAGTGGAGGCGCCGGCCTGGGAAACGCCGTCGGAAAGGTGGGGCCGGCGCTCCCCCGGGAGGGAAGGGGGAGTCGGAAACGGGCCCGAGGTGGCAACGGACGAGGAAAGAGCACCGGCCTACACGGGTCGGCGCCTCCCTCGGCCACCTCGGGCCAGGCTCCGTCATTCAGAAGGGAGCGAGGAGGACACCTCCCGCTCCCCTGAATGATCGGACAAGGGGAGAAAGGGGAGGTGGAGAACCCGATTGGGGTCGGGCCCACCTCCCCAAAAATCCTCCCCTCTCCCTTAAGGAAGGGGGGATAAGGAGGAAGGGTGGATGTCCCCTTCCTCCAAGGTGACACCAGAAGGCCAACCGGCGGGGATACCCGCCGGGGACTGCACCTCTCCCACTAATTCCCCGAGAGGGGGAGGGAGGGTGCGGTACAAGGCGAGGGGCTCTTGGATTAGAGCCCTGGGGCCGGGGGGTTGGGG
The DNA here is from genome assembly GCF_003227715.2 of Harpegnathos saltator. Lineage (NCBI taxonomy): Eukaryota > Metazoa > Arthropoda > Insecta > Hymenoptera > Formicidae > Harpegnathos > Harpegnathos saltator. The sequence continues at coordinate 759,545 of NW_020230482.1, forward strand.
AGGGAATGCGGGAGCAGTTCCCCTAACTCCCCCTCCTCACGGTCCGACAGGTAGACATCCCGCAGGGGTTTTAGTTGGTAAGAGTTCGACATAACCCCCGCCCCTCCCCAAATGGGCGGGGGTATCCATGATGGATTTCCCCTGCGTGAACAAAAAAAAAGATGTCCCCCTCTCGACACCCCACCGCCCCGGCCAGGACACGACGCTCCTCCCTCCAGGCTGGAAATGCAGCCAGAGTATAGTGCGCCGTGTCGATCAGTACGGGGCAGTGGTTGCATCGGCTGGTGGGCTCCTTGCCTATCCAGTGCAAGTACTTTCCAAAGCATCCATGCCCGGTCAGCACCTACACCAGATGGAAGGACATTCCGCACCCCCTTCTGCCCGCCAACTCTGGCAGGCAGGGGCGGACAGCCTCGGCCGTATGTCGCCCATATCTTCATGGGTCGGACAATTCGTCCCCCTACATCTCCAGTGTACGGGAAACGGCCTGGAACTTCAGAGCCTTCAGGTCCCTGGCCGACAACTCCCCCTCTTCGCGGAGCTCCTTCGTCCTCCAATAGAGGATTCGCCTCTCCTTGGCGAGGAGCTCCACGGGAGGGGACACGGCTAGGGTTGTCGCCGCCATGTATAAGAGTATTCTGAACGCTGGAATCGCCCTTACCAGGTCTGTAAATATCAAACCGGAATTTGCTCATTGATGGCCCTAACTGTCAATGTAATTACCGTCAAACCGCGTCATTGGCGCCATTTCCATTTGTTGACATCTGACAAAGATTTTCAATTCACAACAATACAAGTTTCATAAAACAGCATAGTTTGTAATAGCGTTGAACATGTCGAATTTTGTGCCTGGAAGCTACGATTTGTGGACAGCATTGATTTTCTGTTACCATTCGAAGAAAACTGCTGCAGAATCGCATCGAATGCTTGTCGAAGCTTACGGTGAGCAGGCTTTTGGTAAATCACAGTGCTTTGAGTGGTTTAAAAAATTCAAACGTGGCGATTTTGACGTGAGAAACGAAGAACGTGGAAGACCACCGAAAAAGTTTGAAGACAGCGAATTGTAAGCATTGTTGGATGAGGATGACGCTCAAACCCAACAACAACTCGCGGATCAATTAAATGTAACACAAGAAGCCGTCTCCATACGTTTGAAAGCCATAAGAAAGATCCAGAAGATGGGAAAATGGGTTCCACATGAACTGAATGAGAGACAGCAGGAAAACCGAGAAACCACTTGCGAAATGCTGCTTGCCAGGTACAAAAGAAAATCATTTCTCCATCGAATTGTGACTGGCGATGAAAAGTGGGTGTATTTTGAGAATCCTAAGCGTAAAAGATCATGGGTAACTCCAGGCGAACCATCGACATCGGCTGCAAGGCCAAATCGCTATGGACGGAAGACAATGCTCTGTGTTTGGTGGGATCAGAAGGGTGTGATCTATTATGAGCTGCTAAAACCTGGCGAAACCGTTCATACTGAACGCTACCGACAACAAATGATCGATTTGAATCAAGCTTTGCGTGAAAAACGACTAGAATATCAAAAAAGGCAACACAACGTGATTTTGCTCTATGATAATGCACCATCACACACAGCAAAACTGGTCAAGGAAATGATTGAGGCGTTTAGTTGGGAAATACTTTCGCATGCGGCTTACTTACCAGACTTGGCTCCATCCGATTACTACTTATTTGTATCGATGGGACACACACTTGCTGAGCAGCGCTTCACTTCTTACGAAAATGTACGAAAATGGCTCGATGACTGATTTGCCTCAAAAGAGCAACAGTTTTTTTTGGCGTGGCATCCACAAATTGTCAGACAGGTGGGGGGAATGTATAACTAGCGATGGGCAATACTTCGAATAAAATATTTTTTATCATTTTCATACAATAAACGTGTATTTTCTATAAAAAAATTCCGGTTTCATATTTACATACCTGGTATATACAATGGCCTCATTGCCTGCCGCAAACGACGTTTTCCGTCGCGCCTGGCCTGGAGCTGTGGCGCCCAAACTGGCGCCCCGTACAGGGCGATCGAGAGAACAGCACTCAGGCGGCGAACCCTCCATCCTGGACTCCCTTGAGTGCGCAGGAGACTGGCTACTGCCAGTCCAGCCCCGCGCACCCTGGGGGCCAGTTGCCTGAAATGTGGCTCGAAGCCGCATCGGCTCCAACGTCAGGCCGAGATATTTAATCATCGGCCTGACGCGGATGCAGACGCTACCGACCAGGACCTGTGTCTCTGGCGGCGCCCCTCGACTCCCGTCGTGAAAAAATACGGCTTCAGTCTTTTGGGGCGCCACCTAGAGACCCAGGTCCGCGATGGTTCCCACCACCGATGCCACCGCCGTCTCTGCTTTGAGGCAGGCTTCCACTCAGTTCTCCCCTTCGGCCGCTACTAACGCGTCGTGCGCATAGCAGACGACGTGGCAGCCCGGGGGGAGCGGAGTGCGCAACACCCAGTCAAACGCGATGTTCCATAGCAGAGGGCCGAGCACCGAGCCCTGCGGAACACCGCGTTCCATAATGCGCCGGCCTTGGACCCCACCCTCCTTCGGGAAGGCAAGGTCCCTGTCCCCGAAGTAGGCCGACAGGATCCGCCGGAGATAGACGGGCACCCCGTGGTGTTCAAGGGCCCGTCCAATCTCCGGCCAGGGCAGGGTGTTAAAGGCGTTTTTTATGTTCAGATACACCGCCAACAACACCCCGCCCCCCCCTTACCACGACCGTCCCGGTCAGGTCTAGCAGATATTGGACCGCGTCCAGTGTGGAAAAAGGTATGTGGGGATCCCCATTCGGGGACCCCCCCTCGATAAGGAACGGAGGGGGACCCTATCGCACCTGCCCCTCGGGGGGCAGGTCTTCCTTCCCCGGGGCTCCCTTCACCGCTGCATCATACTATCAGCGGTGGTGGTCGCACCCCGGGTCAGGGCTGTTCTCCCCTGGCGCAAGCAAAGGTGTTCCCATACGGGTCGGCCTACCCCCGCCCGCTCCTACCTGGCCGATGAGCCCTGATAGGGGAGCCCCTAAACAGGGCCACTACCCCACCGGCAGATCCAATCGGCCTGGAGTGAGGGAATGGGTGGGGAGAGCTACACTTTGTTCTACGCCCTCCACTTCTCCCACCCCGCCTCCGCCAGGAGGGCGGCCGAAGCCTCGACCTCCATAAACTCCGCCTTGGAGAACCCTCCGGCCTAACCGCCGGAGGGTTCGGTATTAGTGGAGCGGCCGTCGCTCCCGCCGTTGCCGGTCCTACCTGATTTGTGGGTGCCAGAGGCTGAGTCAACTCAGCCTTCGGAACCCTCTTCGATGCCTCTGTGGCTTTCGCCGGTGTTGTCTATTGTCCCTTGAACTAGGGGACAGCCCCGTCGACGGGCCGAGATCGTGGGAGGGATTACTTCCCCCCTCGGCCCGGCCCGCCTACGCGCCGCGCTATTCCCCCTATTTCACCTAACGCGTCGTGGGGGGACTCCGCCTCTCGGTGCAGCCCGGGGGACTGCCTTACATTTGTGGCCACCTATACGGTGGCCCGCCTCCCTGTGGCACAGGAAACACCGCGCTTCCGCAGTGCACTCCTGCGCTACATGACCGGTCCCTCCACACCCAGTCCTTCCTTGGACTGGCAGGCCACCGCTATATGGCCGTACTAAAGGCACTGAAAGCATTGGAAAGGCCGTTCCTCCAAGATCCTCACCCTCGCCCAAGACCACCCTATTGGCAGCCCCCCGGCTACTGCTAACTTCTGGGCCGGTGCCAACGGGCACCGGACCCAGACTGCCCCCAATCCTCCGGACGACCTCCTGACTTCACCCGTCTGGAGGCCGTCCGGAGGGTAGCCTGTTGCTTTCAAGATAGCCGCCCTGGCTATAATCGGGGTGACAGAGTCATCCAGGCAAACGAGGCGGAGCTCAGCCCGCCTCGCCAGCCTGGCGCTCACCGCCTCCCCACACAAAACGTCTTGGAGGTTCCTTGCATGGCGGTTGGCTTTCTCCTTGCCATCCTTGCCAGGGACCTCCAGTAAGACTCCCCCATTTCTGGCACGTTTAATTTTGAACTGGCCAGGCTCCAGGCCGACCTCCTTTAGGTCGATCTGTTGCCTGGCCTTCGCCATCACCTCATTTATCGAAGTCCCCGGCAAGGCGGTCACTGTAACGACTGGATTGCGCGGGGGGTTCCTCAATTAAGGCCTTTTGGGTGAGGTGGGTTCCTTCTTCGGGACCCCTCCCTCCCTGGCCTTCCCACCTTTGAAGGAGGGTGCGGCTGTCTTTTTCGCACCTCCCCGCTTGGGGATAAGGGGTTTAGGATTGACCCCCGCCCCCTTCCCCTTACCTCTTCGGCTGGACACGTTTGTCCAGCCGTCGCGTCCCTCCCCAGCGGCCGCCGGCTGCTGCGGATGGGGGTGAAAGAGGTCGGCCCCGCTGCCCGCAGCTGCGGGTACCGGAGAGGGAAAAACCCTCTCCAGTCTCCGCCCTATGCGGGCGATTTCCGCCTTGAGGCCCCGGACTTATATCTCCAGGGTCCCCAGGCGTTCATCCGGACCACCCTCCCTCACCATCCTCCTGTAGTCCGCGAGTGCCTCCTCGATCTCCTCGAGGCACCCATGGACCATATTATTAAGACAGGCGAGGGGCTTCCCCACGTAGCCCTTCGTCGTCTTTTTCCCCGGTTCGACCCTCAGCTCGCGGAGGTATCGAACACCGTCGATTGCCTCCGCGGCCAGGGTCTCGCCCAGTCGTGAAGGCCTCTGCACCGGCGGAAGCCCCCACTGCTGCCGACGCACCCCTGCGCTTTCGGCACCCCCCTCACACGCGTTCCGGGGTGGAGCTCCCCCGACCGAGGACTCTTCGTCCTCGACCAGAGGAAACTCCTCCCCCGGGAAGTGCCGCTTCCACATCTGCGAGGCGGACAGATGTTCGATCCCTACCCCGCACATACAGGGAGGATCACTCCCTACCGACCGTGGAACATTGCTGTCCCCGATCGGAGGGAAGTGAACCTCCCTTTCCCTCCATAATTGGGAAGCTGACGTGTCCGACATCCTCTTCCTCTTTTTCGGTGCTGGAGGCAAGACCGGGGCCGGGCATGAGCCAAACCGACTCGTACTCGGCCTCAGCCTGTTCTCCAGCGCCTTCCTTCGGGCGGTAGCCATTTCTGGTGGTGTGCCCGCCTGGCACACACCGCTTAGCCCGTCGTATGATGACGACGGGGGAGGTGCCGGGACGATACTCCCCCTCCCGTCGTTCCCGAGTTCCGAGTTCTGGGGCGTTGTACTCCTTACACGACATTCCTCCATAAGTGTGGGGGTTTTACGTGCCCCCACACACACGGGTTTATTTTCGGGGTTTTCCCTCCCCTAGACCGGCTGCCTTCACTAGGCTAACGAGCCCGCTCTGCCCGCGCTGTAGGGACCTTTGGGCCACACAAGTGCGACCCTCCAGTCCCTGGGTAAAACCTGGAGGCAGCTGCCAATTCAGGAGTATTATGGACGCTCTGGCCCCTCCGTACAGACCACTCCGGCATGGTAGAACCTGCCAGGGGCCGAAGCCCCCGCCGGCACAGCTCTGTACATCATCAGAATACACAAGCTCCCCCACCACGTCAAGGTGGCGTCCACGGGGGAGTCGCGGAGCGAAACTGAAATAAAGAATACCAAATTCTAAAAATGATTTTATTCTTCAATATAATCTCCATTAACTTCAATACACTTGGCCCAATGGCTCTCCAATAATTTTATTCCACTGCGGAAGTGTGTTTCTGGAAGGTTTGCGAAATATGCCTTTACGGCTGCTATAGCTTCTTCATTCGACAAAAATGCTTCCCACGGAGGAATTGTTTCAGGTTTCGAAACAGATAGAAGTCGCTGGGTACCAAATCTGGCGAATACGGTGGATGATCAAGCAAATTGTACTTCAATTCATTGAATTTAGACATTGACAAAACACTTGTGTGAGCAGGTGCGTTGTTTTGGTGAAAAATGATTTGTTTGTGCTGCAAACCAGGTCTTTTCTAACGAATTTTTGCGTCCAATTGATCCAAAAGGTTACAATAATATTCAGAGTTAATTATTTTACCTTTTTCCAGATAATCAATTAACAAAATTCCTTTAGCATCCCGAAAAACTGATGCCAAAACCTTTTTTGCCGATCTTTCATGCTTTATTTTCTTTGGAGTTGAACATCCAGCTTCAGTCCACTGTAAACGTTCCTGTTTCAATTTAGGATCATGGTGATAGATTTAAGTCTCATCCATAGTTATAAAACGACGCACAAAATCGGTTTTATTCTTCTTAAAACGATCCAAATGACGCTCAGAAATTTGCTTTCGAGCGAGTTTTTATTGAATTGTTAACATATGCGGCACCACTTTTCCAAACACATTTTCATTTGTAATTCTTTATTCAAAATATGTAACATGATATCATCTAATGAGAAGAGAGGCTTAAGGTCTTTGAGAACATCGTCAAAACAAAAACGAGAGAACTGATGCTTATTTAATTTAAAAGTTTTGGCAGAATGTTCAATAGAATTAATATCGTTTTTTATATTACAAGAATTAATTTTTTCGAGCGTATGAATGGGCTGTAGGGAAGACGGATGCAAAGAGATATGGGATATTTCTTGAAGTTCTATTGTAGGAATTTGTAGCTCCACTTCTCGCTCCGTTGTATTAGTCACACGCAGAAACGCTTTTCCATTGTCACAAGTGACAAGAAAATCGCCCGCATATATGCCGTCGGCTGAGTATAGGTAAATATCCGATTTTTACTTCAGGATTAGACACACGAACCGCAAATCCGACATTCGAACGACTCGGTACAACGATACTTTCGTGTAAGTTAAAAGGAAAAATTCTATTACGCCAATAGATACAATTTGAACGGAAGTCGATGCGCGCCTTGTGCGTATAGAAAAAGGAAGAGCTGAGGATACCTTGTTGGATAATGGGAAAATCGTCCGGGACGGCGTAGAAAATAACGGGCGTATTAAAAAAAATAATTTCAACAGCTCCAAGAGTATTAACGACATTGTTAGTAATTCTAGTAAGTTTCAGAGTATGTAGCGCGTTGATAACCGTATCGGAATGAAGGGTACCGATTTTTATAAGATTAGGTTGGGCGTCAGTGTCGACCATAAATGAAGTGGGCCCATCAAAGGAACGAGAACAAAATTCTACTGTGGGGACGTCTCCAGTGAAGAAATTGAGGACGTGGATGGTAGAGGATCGGCACTCAAGGGGAGAAGGGGGCGCGGGACAGCTAGACCTCGGCTCTTGCCCACGGCCGAGGCCCCAGGGGAGTTTCCCTGTTGATTATTTGCATTTGAATCTAGTTTATTATTATTACTAAATTGCCGTTTTCGACATTCTGAAATTAAATGCCCCATCCTCTTGCAATAATTGCAAATTTTTGTAGGAAAAATTGCCGAAACATGTGGGTTAGGAGCTTGAGGAAGGGGTGCCAACGGTTGAGGTGAATTGCGCTGGGGAATGGTGACAGGTCTAGAGACGGGGAGTTGAGAATTTTGAGGAGGTATACGGTTTAAAGACCGCGATTGAGATTCCCCAGAACGCGTTTGATCACGTTCCAAGCGTTTTCTTATAAGAATGGCTTTATTGTAAGCTTCTGTTAGATCTCGGTATCCCTCAAGGCGAATTTCGGCACGGTATCCTGGCGGGAGCTCTTCGAAAAATGAAACTAAAGTATCGGAATCTATTAACGATATCTCTGTACGGGATAATTCTCGCCCGAATATATTTTGGTCTCCCTCGATTATAGCGGTTCTCAAATCCTTTACGCGTCCAATGTAATCTAAAATATGCTCATTAAGCCTTTTACCAGGTATGTGAATATGAAACCGGAAATTTTTTATAGAAAATACACGTTTATTGTATGAAAATGATAAAAAATATTTTATTCGAAGTATTGCCCATCGCTAGCTATACATTTTTCCTACCTGTCTGACAATTTGTGGATGCCACGCCAAAAAAACTGTTGCTCTTTTGAGGCAAACCAGTCATCGAGCCATATTCGTATATTTTCGTAAGAAGTGAAGCGTTGCTCAGCAAGTGCGTGTCCCATCGATGCAAATAAGTAGTAATCGGACGGAACCAAGTCTGGTAAGTAAGCCGCATGCGAAAGTATTTCCCAACTAAACGTCTCAATCATTTCCTTGACCAGTTTTGCTGTGTGTGATGGTGCATTATCATTAAGCAAAATCACTTTGTGTTGCCTTTTTTAATATTCTGGTCGTTTTTCACGCAAAGCTTGATTCAAATCGATCATTTGTTGTCGGTAGCGTTCAGTATGAACGGTTTCGCCAGGTTTTAGCAGCTCATAATAGTTCACATCCTTCTAATCCCACCAAACACGGAGCATTGTCTTCCATCCATAACGATTTGGCCTTGTAGTCGATGTCAATGGTTCGCTTGGAGTTACCCATGATCTTTTACGCTTAGGATTCTCAAAATATATCCACTTTTCATATATATACATATATATATATATATATATAGAGAGATATACAGGGTGCACGATTTATCTGAAGACATTGAAATATCTCGAGAACTATATATTGGATAAAAAAAGTGGTTAATGAAAGTTGTTAGTCTCGAAGGGGGACATCCAATGATACCAAACTCAACCTCCCACTCCACCCCCTGGGGGTGGGGGTTGGAGGCAACTTTGAAATCTTAAATAGAAATCCCCTTTTTTTATTGCAGATACGGATTTTACGCCACAAAATACGTAAATTTTGTCCGAAACGTTTTTTTTATTCGTGATAGATAGCGCTGTAATCGCAAAAAATTATATTTTCCGCAATTCTCCAGAAATGATCATTGGATTGAGAAATAAAAAATACCTGTTCAATATTTTTAAAGAACATAATAAAAGTTATTCCCCCCCCATCCTCTCGGGGTAGGGTGGGTGGTAACGTTCAAATCTGCATGACGGTTGCCCAGCGCATAACTCAATAGCAGCACGGGAAGTATTAGACCGTGATTACAATAGTCGGTGGATTGGCAGAGGTGGCCCGATTAATTGGCCTACTAGGTCGCCAGATTTGACATCGCCGGCAACCGTCATGCAGATTTGAACGTTACTACCCACCCTACCCCGAGAGGATGGGGGGGATAACTTTTATTATGTTCTTTAAAAATATTGAACAGGTATTTTTTATTTCTCAATCTAATGATCATTTCTGGAGAATTGCGGAAAATATAATTTTTTGCGATTACAGCGCCATCTATCACGAATCAAAAAAAAAGTTTCGGACAAAATTTACGTACTTTGTGGCGTAGAATCTGTATCTGCAATAAAAAATGGGGGTTTCTATTTAAGATTTCAAAGTTGCCCCCAACCCCCACCCCCAGGGGGTGGGGTGGGGCTCGAGTTTGGTATCATTGGATGTCCCCCTTCGAGACTAACAACTTTCATTAACCACTCTTTTTTATCCGATGCATAATTCTCGAGATATTTCAATGTCTTCAGATAAATCGTGCACCCTGTATATATTCATATATTTGTTCCATGAAAAAGCATGATACAACTGTAGGTTTTCATTAAGAGGGTGGAAATTTAAACCTCCCTGGACGGAAAATTATTGAATTTAGAGAGTCGTGCCTATTGAGACTTTCGTTCGAGACGTCGAGGACCATAAAACATACTTCAATTCCATCCAATTTAACCGAGGACACATTCCCATAAGATCTGTGCGGGGTCTTTATCTTTTTATGCAATTTTTCTCTTACGAGTTACCAAGAATTTGAAACTGATATCCCATCGTATCAGCAGAGTAACCACCTCCAAAAGGATTATTCAGTTCTTTTGCACTCACACAACATTTTCTGCTTCAATCGGTCCATTCAACCGGACTGATCCATGATGGCTAATGGCAAAAAATGATCCGTAAACACTTAAATTTGTCTTAGTCGTCCAATATCAACTAGGATAATAAATCTATCGGCTCTTACTTTATCTTGTAACTTAATGTATGCAAAATGCCGGATTATATTAGGTGTAGTAAAAAGAAATCCATTATTTTTGCATGAAATTGAAGGCTTTAATTACCATAGTTAGAATGATCCGATTTAGGTCAAATATGCGCCGTTTTGTTCGATAACTTGTTGCCATTTTGAAGGTAATTTCATTATGCCTCTCTCATAAAAGCCCTCGTCCCTATTGGCAAAAAATTGAGACAGTCGATTTTCATAAGTCTCTCTTGAAGCGAATTTTTCACCAGCAAAATTGTTCGCCATGGACAGGAACAAATGGTAATCACTTGGTGTCAGGTCCGGACTATAAGGTGGATGCACAAGAACCTCCCAACCAAGCTCCCGGAGCTTCTGGCGAGTCACTATCGATGTGTGTGGCCTGGCGTTGTCCTGATGGAACACAATTCCTCTCCTATTGGCCAAAGCTGGCCGCTTCTGGGCGATTGCTTCCTTCAGACGGTCCAATTGTTGACAGTACAGTTCCGAGTTAAGAGTTTTGCCGTAGGGGAACAGCTCATAGTAGATAATTCCCTGCCAATCCCACCAAATACACAGCAAAACCTTCCTGGCTTGGCCACCGTTTCCGCCGGTTCACCGCGATTCGACTACGACCGTTTTCGCTTGACGTTGTCGTAAGTGATCCGCTTTTCATCACCAGTAACCAACCGCTTTAGAAATGGGTCGATTTTGTTGCGATTCAGCAGCGATTCGCAGATGGAAATTCGGCCCATGAGGTTTTTTTGCGTTAACTCGTGTGGCACCCATACATCGAGCTTCTTTTTGTATCCAGCCTTATTCAAATGGTTCCAAACGGTTTTTTGTGCAATCTTTAGCTCTTGGGCAATCGAAACAGTACTTACATGACGGTCGGACTCGACAATGTCCATGATTTTATCGATATTTTCGACAATTGGCCTTCCAATGCGTGGTGCATCTTTGACATCGAAATTACCGGAACGGAATCGACGAAACCAAAATTGCGCGTGATTGGCTGTTACAGTATCAGGACCATAAACACTATTCATATTTTCAGCCGCCTGGCTTGCGTTTTCGCCTTTATCGAAGAAAAACTGTAAAATATAGCGTATTTTCTCTTTGCTAGTGTCCATCTTTGACGCGCGCTCAAACAAAACTGAGTCAACTAATTACAAAACTGTCAGAAAAGTTTTTTTAGTATGAAATCTCATCTTTCTAACGCCATCTAGTGGAACCCGATCGGACTTATACAACGCGAGATACAGATAACTAAAGCCATCTATTGGAAAAATAATGGATTTCTTTTTACTATACCTGATATATATATATACATATGTCATAGGACGTTAAACTTGCACATTCTCATTATTTTGTTCTAATGCAAATATTTAAATTTTCAACATAGAATACATATATATATATATATATATATATTAAATGTATGTATATATATTAATTATGATCGAAAATTTAAATATTCATGTTTAAAAATCAAAATAATAAGAATTTCCAAGTTTAGGTATATATCCGGGTATCGGCACTTTTACTTTAACTACTAATATGTTATTGAAAAAGCAACATTTCTTTATTGTACCAAAACTTGCAGAATCTCATCTGTATTTGTATGGTAATATATTTTCTCTCCTAATACATTAAAATGACAGTGCACAAGGTGAAAAATATAATTATTTGCAAGGATTGATTGCTTATTTTGTAAATTGATATACAGCCACAAATAAACTTACTTCAGAAACATCTGTATGTAATATATATAGTAATACCTGCAGTAATATAAGTCATAATAATTACACTCTCTCTCTTTCATTTTGTACACTGTTATTGTAATTTATTATGAGAGAAAATATATTATCACAATACAACTACAAATAAGATTACTACAATGAGATTCTACAAAAGATTCTGCAAAGTTTTGATGTAGAAAAGAAATATTGTTCCTTCAATAAGTCTAACATATGAGCAGCTAAGTATTGCTAATTCTGTTACATTGCCCAAGATTCAAATAGAGGAGACAGCAATAATGAATTCACACTGGTATTTATCGCCCTCTAATCTCACATAACAATAACATGATGAGACTTACATGTCAGCGGATTTATTAATTATCTTAGCTAAAGAAAATCTGAAATAAGATGATGCGGTACGCGCCGTCAGTTGTCTGCGATTGTTATCGCAGATGGTACAGAGAGACACTAGTCACACATGATGCTCGTTTTAGCGCTAAAAAATTATCCGTCACATTTTTCATTTATATCTCTGCAACCAGTAGAGATATCGACATCAGTTGCAAAGCATTACATTGCACGTATTCTGTTTTCCATGGATTAGTAGTTTATAAGGGTAAGAATAATGAGCACTCGTTAATTAGCGTGGAAGTGCGTAGGCATTGCCTCGTGCCGCTATCTTAATCCATAATTCGAATACTCATTATTCGTGTCATTAGAAAAAAAAATATAAGAGTCACCGCCAAATAAGCAGGGTGAATAAGAATAAGCATAAACTTGTGCTCGCGCAAGAAAACAAAAAAAGATGAACAGTTTTAACATGGTTTCACATGTGAATTCATATATGCGGTTATCATACCATACATTTTATTTGTTTTAATCTTTTCGGAAACGAAAACATATAAATAAATAAAAAGTAAAACTTGGAATGAAAAGAACCTGTTTTTTTTCGATATGTGTGCGTGTGTGTGTGTATATGTATGTTTGCACAATCTGTGTGATGTAACAATCTGAATATTAGTACAATAAAAAAGTTGCGAATATTATATGAAGAATGTTGTGTACATGATAATAATAAGTGATAATAGAATATATGGAATACACATATATATTATTGACATATAAGCATTTTGATTAATTCAGCATTCAACTTATTAATTTATTATCTCATAGTAGTGATGCGAATTCGGTGACGAGCTTGCACGAGAATTTCTCTCGCCATGCACGCACACACAGCCGGCTCGGTCTTTCGGTGTGAGCCACGCGGACGCGATCGGCAATCGTCGGCGCGCCGAGCGAGAAAGAATATCATTCTCTCCTTCTCGCTCTCGTTCTCGCTCAGCGAGCGAGCCTAATTCTTTCTCGCCTATAACCTGAATCGCGGGTGCGACTGTCTATCTCCTCTCTTCTCTGTGACAATACTGAAAAGTTTTCTCTACTCGGTGCGCCGAAATTATTATGTATAATACTTTATTATTAATATTATTATTTGTAATATTTATTATTTGTAATTTTATTTGTAAGTGTATAATAATGCTACAAATAATACAAATTTTTACAAATAAAATTTGTAAAAATTTGTATCATTTGTAATATTATTTCCAATAGTATTAATAATATTCGACGTCAAGAAAATGAAATATTGTTATTAATTATGTTCCGGAGGCGGGCAGGTTACAGGTTTGACTATTGAATTGTTTAATATTTTAAGAATAATTTTAAGTTGTACAAGGATTGTTGTAAAAGGACATTTGAAGTTGTAAAAGAATCAAGAAGTACGAAATGAAACCACCTTGCGTTTATTACAATACTCTCTAAATTAACAAATATTCTTCATACAGTATAAAATAATCTCAAGAAACAATTATAACCGTGAAATTTTCTATCTACGTGAAAAAAAATGCATAAAATATATCTGTTTCATCGCTCTAAATGAAAAAACTCTCAGAACAAAGTCATAGTTGTTCAGTGCAATACTCAATAAAAATATAATGTTTGTATGGTTGAAGAATATTTGTTAACTTAGAGGATATTGAAATAAAAGCAAGGAGGTTTCATTTCGTATTTCTTGATTCTGTTACAATATTCTTTTATATTTCATATTACATCCTTGTACAACTTAAAATTATTCTTAAAATATTATTAAACAATTCAACAGTTAAAACTGTAAACCTGTCCGCTTCCGCAAAATAATTAATAAAATATTTTTCATTTTCTTGGCGCCGAATATTATTAATACTATTAGAAATATTACAAATGACACAAATTTTATTTGTAAAAATTTGTATTATTTGTAGCATTATTATACAATTACAAATAAAATTACAAATAATAAATATTATAAATAATAATATTAATAATAAAGTATTATGCATAATAATTTCGGCGCGCCGAGTAGAGAAAACTTTTCAGTATTGTCATACAGAGGAGAGGAGAGAGAGACAGTCGCGCCCGCGATTCAGATTATAGGCAAGAAAGAATTAGGTTCGCTCGCTGAGCGAGAACGAGAGCGAGAAGGAGGGAATGATATTCTCTCTCGCTCGGCGCGCCGACGATTGCCGATCGCGTGGCTCACACCGATAGACCGATCCGACTGTATGTGCGTGCATAGCGAGGGAAATTCTCGTACAAGTCCGTCACCAAATTCGCATCACTGTCTGACAGTTTTCTTAAAAGAAAAAAATATGCAAAAGAACGGATATCTAGCGGCGGTATCAGGAGCAGGAATATATCTAGCTGGTGCGGGAACTTTTTTTATCTGAGTCAATGCAGGACCATAATAACTTCTCCGCCGGTGTGAGGGAATGGTGGTCGTTCCCTTTAGAAAATTCGCAACTACGACTTACGGAAATCGAGAACCCCAACCCGCCGGATGATGGGTCCGTACACCGTCGCCGCCGCCAGATATTCGTCTGCCAGCTCTAAAACTTATTACGTATTTGCTAGAGAATTATGACATCAAACATTTGAAAGTCTCTTTTGCGAAACTCCATCACATTTCATTAATACGCAAATAGATTGAAATGACATAATTTTTAATTAAATAGATGTTTGTATTATATATTTACATTTGTATTATATATTTATTTATAAATTGTCCTATTTGTGTCATGTTTGGTGTCTTTTTAATGGTAAAACATCTTATGAAGCCATTGCAATAATTTTTAAACGAATAAAACGCGAAACATAAAAATTATAATTTTCGTGAAGGTATTTAAAGTCGTGAGTTCACTGCTACGGAGAGGTTCCCGATATCGCGAAAGCAAGAGCGAGAACGAGTAAAGAGCAAGCGAGATGTCACTATGGAAAGCGATACGTAAACAGATCGCCGCGAGCTTCGGCACTTTTCGAGGAAGTGTCATCTCGCTTCCTTTTTACTCGTTCTCGCTCTCGCTTCTGCAACGTCGGGAATCTGTCCGTAGTAAGGAACTCAGGCATTTAAATATTTTCTAACATGAAAATTACAACTTTTACATTTCGCATTTTACCTGTTTTAAAATAATTGCAATGGCTTAATGAGATGTTTTATCATTAAAATAACATCAAACACGACAGAAATCGGGCAATTATTGAATAAATATATAATACTAATATTGAATATGTAGTTAGTTAAAAAATATGCGATTTGTGTCGTGTTTAGTGTCATTTTAATGGTAAAGCATCTCTCTTAGCCATAGCTACAACTTTCCCACCGATAAGGTGTGAAGTAAATATTTATTGCTGCTACAACTGTTAGATAAGAGTGTTAGTGACACTTACGAAACGAACTCATGACAGCGATTCTCCACTGTCTCTACACAAATGCATATTGTGCGAATTGGTATATTCGGTGATATATACTACTGCTCCAGTGGTACAATGTGTCGCGTAATGATGTCACTGACACAATGATATATACGTATATGCATTTGGGAAACAGTGAAAAATCGGTGTTGCGCGCTGACTTCGTGCGTGCCGCAACATGTAAGCAGCTCGAAAAAAACGTAACGAAAGCGTTACGACATTACGCATGATAACACGAATAATCAGCTAACAAATATAAATAATAATCTATATCGCGAGCAAAAGGTGATGGTAAAGGAAGTGGAATGCATAAATCACCTGCTTCGTAATCTGTACAGGAAGCTGAGAATCGTATCACAAACGACTCATCCGAAAATGCAAAGAAAACGTGGCTTTGTGCAAATACGAAATGTTGTAGAAAACAACATTGTAAATATGCGAAGAGAATTGAGAAAAACAGTCGCTATACGAAATGAAGAAGGGCGACTTCATTATTACAAGGTTATGGAATTACAAAAAGATATTTTAAATATTCCTAGCCATATTTATGGTGAGCATAAACGATGTAAAGAACGCGGTCGTATATGCCGAGATGACCGCGACGAAATGGAGAAAAATGATGTACCATTTTTAAAGTTGCACGGTCTGTAAGCGAAAATAGAAGATGCTTTCAGATTTATAAGCGCTCATTCCGATAGCTTGTTATGCAATGTAACAAATAATCGTGCAGAATCGTTCAATTCGATAATCTGCGAAGACATCGGTGGAAAGCGCATTCATTTTGATGAACGAGGCTCTTACAATGTCAGAATTGCAGGAGCAGTATATACGCAAGATATACGCAACAAGTTCTAACGCAAGTGCATAAAGACATGTACAAAAGTGTCCCTCCCGTTGTCGAGAAATTGGAAAAAGGATGACAGATAAAAGTTGTGAAAAACAGAGAATCTCGACTAGTAGATGGAAGATAAAAAATTAAAACGCGTGTCGGGAGCAGATCGTTATTACGGCCCGCAATCGCAAAAACCAGATCTTCCATTTGAAGTATATGAGCAATTTCGAAAAAATCATTTGGAAAAGTTATTCAAAAATAGTAGAGGCAGAGAGAAAGTTGAATGCAATATGAGAGGTCAAAATGAATCCGAATTATGGCATTCATTGAGACGCAAAATGTTGACGGCATCCAATTTTGGAACCGTGTGCCGCATGAGACCAACAACGTCTTGCGCAGGGACTGTAAAAAATATTTTGTTTCCTCCGTTTATCGACACCGTAGCCATGAAATATGGTCGTGAAAACAAAGAGAATGCAAGGAAAGAATTGAGCGCAAAGCTGAATAAAGAAGTAAAAATTTGCGGATTATTCATTGATGATGAAAATCCATGCTTAGGTGCTTCTCCTGACGGACTCATTGAAAAAGATGGTCTCGTCGAAATTAAATGTCCTTTGTCAGCTGAGCATTTAACAGCAGACGAGGCTATAAAGACATTGCCTCAATTGAGAGGCATTTTTGATAGAAAAAATTCTGATGAAATGAATCGGAATCACCGATATTTTTATCAGGTTCAAGGACATTGAATATAACGCAGCGAGATTACTGCATTTTTGTTATATGGACGCCAAAAGGTTTTAAAACGTTACGTATTAACAAAGACGTTGCTTGTTGGAAGAATAAAATGCTGCCCTATTTGACACGCTTCTATAATGAATGCATGGTTCCGAAAATCTTGGACAACCGCCATAATAGGCATATGCCAATTAGAGATTCAAGATATATAATGGAAGCTAAAGAACAAGCATGCAAAAAATTTATTAGTCGAAAAACTAACCGACGAGATATAGACAGAGAAAGCATCCAAAAGAGCAAACGATTAAAATCAAATGTTTTGCAAACTACTGCTTCTCTAGATTTGGAGCAAGATGACGATTGTGTCATTGTTAGTTACTCAAGTGACAAATGAGATTTAACAACAGATGATGTGGTGAGACATAAAAAAATTCTGGGTGACATGATTGCTCCTATTTCTTTCGTGAAAGAAAATGTCTTGCTTAGATGCAGCAAGTTAAACGACGAATCATTGGATCGATTTTTACGCGTCGTAAGAGAAATTTCTGCATTTGAAACATAAAGTGTATTATATTTAGAATTACCTCATATAATCGTAGCTAGTCAGAGCAATAAGAGCTTACAGATCATTGAAGGTAATTGCAGTGATCATTGGCGATACATTTTCCTCGATAGCACCAAACTTTGCGTGTACGACAGTTTACCTAACTGTATGTACGATAAGTTGGTAGCTAAAGAGAAAAATTATATTCATCGCCGTTATCCGCAAATAAGCGAAAGTAACATCATTTTTGAAAATGTTGATACACAACCGGATTTCACGTCTTGTGGAATTTATGCTGCAGCTTTCGCTACAACTATAACATTAGGCGGAAATCCTTGCGATGAAAAATACTCCAAGGATGTATTATGCATGAGACAACACTTTTACAAAATTATAGAAGGCAATAAACTGTTGCCTTTTCCAAGGCGAGAAAAAATTATTCTTAAAAAAAACCTCGAATAAATATCTTTGAGAGAAAAGATGCCTTGATGCAATGTTTACAAAAGTCGGGGAGACGAAAAAAAATATATTGGTTGCGTTCTCACGGGAATGGGCGATGAAAAAGCCTATTCTATATTCTCTTTTATATAATATTGTCGTGATATATTTTATTAATATTTGTAAATTTATATATATCATATTAAATTATACAAATATATAAATGATTATGTAATACGGCTAAGAGTTTGCATGATATACTTTTATTAGCCTCTTACTTATATCGATCCGAAAAACGAATCGTACCGAAGAACGAATACGTATAAATTATACGTATAGTTTACATAAAATAACTTTTGTAAATATATTATTTGCATGTTGAATACATACAAATTCCTCTGAGAATACATGCACCGAAAGAAACACAGCGAAAACAGTGTGAACCATATTATAGAATTATATTCTAAATATGTATGCGACAAAAATAGATATCTATGTGCTGTTAAAGCGTTTATATACTTGTACAGGACGATAAAACACTAAAACTTCAAGATATCATGTCTCAACACATAGAATACAATGTAAAAGGCTTTCTACTTTTCACTGCGATTTTTATGTGTGTTCTAAATGATTATTTTATATATAGACTATATTTCGATATTCATTGCGAATATTGAAGATCTATAATATATATTATGTATACTATATGTTTTCATAATGGGTGCATTCAGTGGAGAAAACCGCTCAGTGAGCGGTTAGTGACTATTGGTCCTTACTGTTTCTTACACTCAGACCAATAACGTTGACGAATTATTCAACAGTTGCGCAACTGTTGAGTGTGTGAACGCACCCAATATATATTTTCGCAATATACATCGGAACGTGTCTTTATGTACATATCGATAAATGTCGATAACGGAACTGTAAGTGTCGGTATTATCGACATTATTAGTTCCGCTCAGATGAGGACGCAATCGCGTTCGGTCGCCGCTCCAGGATCCCCTTAAGGGGATCCTGGAGTCGTCAACGAACTTGCAAAGTGTCGATAACGTAGAAGCGATCGGTCAAAAAGTAGGGAACGTTATCATCTGTTATCGACGTTAGTGAATTTTGGTACATATATGTGTATATATACGAGGGCAGTTTGATAAGTCAGTGACTTTTTGAATTTTCCGCGCAGTAACTTTAAATGCACCACTGCTCCCGTCAACTGCCATCTATTAATAGACTACTGTACAAGTTTGGGCAAGCTGCGTCATTTAGTTAGTGTTTGACAGCCATTGAAAGCAGACAACCTCGTGAATTTTAACGAAAATGGAAAAAAGTGAATTTCGTGTGCTGATTAAGCATTATTTTTTGCGTAAAAAAACCATCACCGAACCAAGGCAAAGCTTGATAAATACTATGGGGACTCTGCACCATCAATTTCAATGGTTAAGAAGTGTTTACTGAGTTCCGTTGTGGTCGTACCAGCACAAGTGACGCCGAACGTTCAGGTCGCCCAAAAGAGGTCGTCACGCCAGAAATCGTCGATAAATCCATGGAATGATATTGGACGATCGGAGAATGAAAGTGCGTGAAGTGGCTGAGGCTGTAGGCATCTCAACTGAGCGGGTACATCACATTTTACATGAATATTTGGACATGAAAAAGCTATCCGCGCGATGGGTGCCGCGATTGCTCACACTCGACCATAAGCGCAACCGTGTGACCATTTCAAAGGAGTGTTTGGCGATGTTCAGCCGCAATCCGAACGAGTTTTGCGCCGTTTCGTTACCGTAGACGAAACATGGATCAT